>NC_053430.1:34976795-35659829 GCF_007990345.1 Gossypium hirsutum | reverse complement strand
CAAAACGCGGACTTAATTTTCCCTTCCGTCCAAATCTAAGGACTTTCTTCCACGGAGTCACCTTAAAAATACTTTATCACCAACTTGAAATTCAATGTCCTTTCGCTTTAGGTTGCATAAGATTTCTGTCTATCTGAAGTAGCTTTCAAACAATCTCGAATTATCTTCACTTTTTCTTCAGTTTCTTTTATTAGATCAACTCCATAAATCTGATTTTCCTTGAGTTCAGTCCAATACAATGGCGTTCGACACTTACGACCATATAATGCTTCCTAAGGTGCCATTTTCAAGCTCGTCTGATAACTATTATTGTAAGCAAATTCCACCAACGGTAAGTATCTTTCCCAACTTCCTTGAAATTCCAATACAAAACATCTAAGCATATCTTCAAGAATCTGAATTATTCTTTCTGATTGTCCATCAGTTTGTGGATGAAAGCAGTACTGAAATTTAACTTCGTACCTAACGCGTCTTGCAACTTTTGCCAAAACCGCGAGGTAAACCTTGGATCTCTATCTGAAATAATCGATAATGGTATTCCGTGTAATCTAACAATTTCTCTAATATACAGTTCAGCCAACTTGTTAAGAGAATAATCCGTACGTACCGGGATAAAATGAGCCGACTTAGTTAATCTGTCAACTATTACCCAGATGGCATCTTTCTTTCCCGGAGTCAATGGCAATCCTGAAACAAAATCCATAGTAATCCGATCCCATTTCCATTCAGGAACCATAATAGGCTGGAGTAATCCTGAAGGTACTTGGTGTTCAGCTTTCACCTGTTGACAAATTAAGCATTTGGACACAAACTCTGATATATCTCTTTTCATTCCATTCCACCAATACATTTTCTTCAAGTCATTATACATTTTCGTACTACCCGGATGAATCGAGAAATAACCACTATGTGCTTCCTATAGGATCTTTTGAATCAATTCCTCATTCTTCGGTACACAAATCCGATCTTTAAACATTAAGCACCCATCAGAACCAATTCTGAAATCTGATCCCGTATCAGCTTCACACTGTTTTCTTTTGGCTAGCAAATCTTGATCATTTTTTTGAGTTTCAGAAATCTCTTGTAAAAACATCGGTCTTGCTCTTAACTCTGCTAGAATCGAACCGTCATCTGACATTTTCAACTGAGTGTTCATAACTCTCAAAGCAAACAACAACTTTCTCCTTAAAGCATCGGCAACCACATTCGCTTTTCCGGATGATAATCAATAACAAGCTCATAATCTTTCAATAACTCCAACCATCTTCGCTGTCTCAAATTCAAGTCTTTTTGTGACATCAAGTATTTAAGACTTTTGTGATCGGTATATACTCGGCACTTTTCACCATACAAATAATGTCGCCAAATCTTCAAAGCAAACACCACTGCAGCCAATTCCAAATCGTGAGTAGGATAATTCCTCTCATGAGGTTTTAACTGCCTCGAAGCATAAGCCACCACTTTTCCTTCTTGCATGAGTACACACCCCAAACCATTTAGAGAAGCATCACTATACACCACAAATTATTTACCTAATTCGGGTTATACCAACACTGGTGCTTCAGTTAATAACTTTTTCAATTCTTCAAAACTCTGTTGACATTCTTCCGTCCATTCAAATTTAACATCCTTTCGGAGTAATCTAGTCATAAGAGCAGCAATTATAGAAAATCCATTTACAAACCGCCGATAATACCCAGCTAGCCCCAAGAAACTTCTAACTTCAGTTACATTTTTCGGTGGTTTCCAATCAACAATGGCTGAAATTTTACTAGGATCAACCCGTATACCATCACCTGAAACAATATGACCCAAAAATCCAACTTCCCGGAGCAAAAATTCACTTTTACTAAACTTAGCATACAGCTGCTTATCTCTCAAAGTTTGCAAAACTATCCTCAAATGCTCAGCATGCTCTGTCTCATCTTTTGAATAAATTAAAATATCATCTATAAACACCACAACAAATCTATCCAAGTATGGCCGAAATATGCGATTCAAATCGATCAATTACTTGCAGCAAAGAATACTTGGTTTTTTTGATTGTCACCTTGTTAAACTGTCGATAATCAAACACAACCTCATAGAACCATCCTTCTTTTTCCACAAATAACACGGGTGCACCCAAGGTGAAAAACTCGGTCTCACAAAACCTTTATCAGTCAACTCTTGCAACTGCGACTTTAATTCCTTCAACTCTGCTGGTGCCATTCTATACGGAGCAATCGAAATCGGAGCTGTTCCGGGTATCAAATCAATTCCAAATTCTACTTCCCTGACTGGAGGCAAACCGGCAATTCTTCTGGAAATACGTCCGCAAATTCACACACAACCGCACTGATCAACTTTCTTTTAACTTCTTTCGTATTAATACATACGCCAAATAAGCTCAAACCCTTTCTCAGATTCTTTGAGCCGACATTGAGAATCACACTGCAATGCTCTGCTTTATTTCAACCCGCAGAGTTCACCTTTTCACACTTTAATTCTATAACTTTTCTTTGCAATTTTTTTAGCATCTGCAATGTCAACCAATCCATACCCAAATAACATCAAACTCATCAAACGCAACAACATCAAGTCGGCGGAAAGTAATGATCCCGATCATTAAGGACATTTCTTACATACTTATCAACAGTCACACATTTGCCTAACGGATCGACACTCTAATCATAAATTCTGTGTTCTCAACAGGTATATTCATACTAGACAACAATTTCATGCACACATATGAATGAGTAGAACCGGATCAATCAAGCAAAACATTAACATTATAGAGAGAAAATGACCGGTAATCACATCAGGTGAGGAAGCATCTTCACGCGCTTTAACAGCATAAGTTCTAGCCGGAGTCCTTCCTTCAGGTCTAACCGGTGCATCCCTGGCTACATTCTTACTGCTTGTTTCACTTTCAGCTTTTCTCGGATACCTTCCCCTCGAGTCTGCACCACTAGCTTTTACATTCTGAATTTCTTTCTCAGCTCTCTCTAGGAAGTCTCTAATAAAATGATCCGGAGAACCACATCGAAACATTCATTTGCTCTGCACGGACCAAAATGATTTCTACCACACTGCTGGCACTCGGGTTAACAAATCTCGAGTTCCTTACACTGGCTGCAGAAGTATTCTGAGATTAGGACCCACATTTTGCTTCTTATAATTCCCATATGATTGTCCAGCTGAAGCTTGGAACGAGGATTCATATTCCTTGACTTTCTAGTTGCTATGAAAATGAACTACTCATCGGTCTTTTCTTCCAATTTCTAGTCTCAGCCTCTACCTTTTTCTTTCTTTAAGAAGTCTTCAGCCTGCAGCTTGATCAACCAGTACTGCATTTCTTTTAGTTCAAGGATCCCGACAAATACTTATGTCTTCGTTGAGCCGTCTTCAATCGTCGGAATCTTGGCTTCTGTAGAACATATTCCCTGGCATACTTACTCAATCAAACAAACTCTCTTTCATATTCTGGTGTCATATTACCTTGCTTCAGCTCAAGAAACTCTTTACATTTCTGATCATAAACCTTTCACTATATATTTCTTCGAACTCTTTTGAAAGAATTCCAGGTTACCCTCTCTTTCGGTACCACCGAAATCAAAGTCTTCCACCAATTATAGGCTGAATCTCTCAATAAAGATATAGCACATTTCAAACATTCTTTAGGTGTACAAGATAATTCATCAAATACCCGGATAGAATTTTCAAGCCAGAACTCTGCTTTCTCTACATCATCATCAATATTTGCTCTAAATTCTTCAGCCCCTTGTTTACGAATTCTGTCAACGAGGGTTCTGTGAATTTTATCATATCCATACCTTGAGGCATCGGGGGTACAGGTTGAGGAATTGGGGGAGGTGGGGGAGGTCGTACATTTGGGTTCGTACGAACGAACTCAGTGTACCATGCACTCATCATTTGGAGAATGGCTTCCCGATCCCTTTCTCCTCCTCCCTAACCAACAGTAGGGGGTGGGTTTTCAGTCGGCGCTGCTCCTTCAGCCGGAGCTGGCACATTACTCTCTACTTCATCTGCCACAGCTGGATCGGGATCCATTTACTATATAAAAAAATTTATTTAAAAAGGTCAGAAGTCGTCACACTATCACAATTCATACATATGGCATGTATAGCAAAATCCGTACATACAACACGTAGTCCGAGAACCGACTAAGCCTACTCTGATACCACTAAATGTAACGCCCCCACGCCCAAGACCGTCGCCGGAGTCAAGTATGAGGTGTTACTAAGCTTAATTTAACATATTTAGAACTTTGGATTATTTATTTCTACATTCACAGCTTTTAAGCTACTTGCATCACAGTCACAAGAAAAATCATATCTCGAGTTACGAAACTCGAAATCAAGATCCGTAAATTTTCCCTAAATCTAGACTCATATACCTATCTACTAATTTTTTTCTAGAATTTTTGTTTGGCCAGTTAGTACAGTTTATTAGTTAAAATTACCCCTATTTTAGGACTTGACTGGTCGGACCTCTGTTTACTACGAACCATATTTCTCTCTGTAAAACATCCATATGACTATGAGGTTTATTTCTCCTGAAACTAGACTCAATAAGGATTCTGAGAATATAAATACACTACTAATTATATCTTTAAAATTTATGGTGAATTTCTAAATTTGGAACAGGGGATTCAGAAACTGCTATGACCCTGTTTCACTAAAATTCAAATATCTTGTAACATATAATTCCTTTACCTGTTTCATTTGTTTCATGTGAAACTAGACATAATAAGCTTCAATTGATATGTAGTCCATCACCAAGTTCAATTCTATGATTTTTAGTAAATTTTAAACTCGCATCAGTGTGTTGCAGTATTCTGTTATGGCAAATTTCATCCTTTATGAGTTTTTATGCACTAAGTATCTAATAATTTCCTTACATCAAATATAACTAAACTAACTATTTCATAATTCATCATTATCAAGCATTCCTCAACCATTCCATCACCATACCATAAGATCATTTATACAAAAAGTATATTGCTATACATGCCATACTTAAATTTACAAGCCATTACCAAAAGTCTTCCGGATAGTGTGACTGAGCCTTCGATCTATCCCGACTCCTGAGCTGGCTTGTCCAAAACTACAATGAGTAAGAAGGAGGGAGTAAGCATAAATGCTTAGTAAGTTCATATGCAAATAATAAGTAACATAACAAACAGTCATACCAATCAACATTAGCATGTATCACTAAAACACATATCACATTTTTAATCATTTTTCATCATCTTATTACCTTATCGTGGTTGTATCAATACTCAACCCGAGGGTTAAATACATACCTGTCCAAAATATCCATTTCACATCACTTACCAATACGTCTCTTTACATCTCGAATATTCCTCCATTGAGTAGAACTTTACCCGTTGAACACATCGGAATATAACTCGGATACATGGATAACTTGCACATAAGTGCCATATATGCAATCAAGCAATCATGTAACCCGCCCATAAGCGAACTCGGACTCAACTCAACGAGCTCGGGCGTTCGCATCCATAAGTGAACTCGGACTCAACTCAACGAGTTCGGATGCCTAGTTACATCTCACGAACTCGGACTCAACTCAACGAGTTCGGACATTCGCATCCATAAGTGAACTCGAACTCAACTCAACGAGTTCGGATGCTCAACCATCCTAGTGACATGTCACTTGTATCCTAATCTATTCTAAGGTTCAAACGGGCTTTTTCCTCGAACACTTATCCTTGCCGTCTTCCGTAGATTGCTGAAATCAATACTCGGTAACAATTATATTTAACAAGTAGTTCACATAATTTACATATTATTTGAAATTAACCACAAAGCATACATTTCATAATAAAATTTAGCATAACATATAATTAACATCAATAACTTAAAAATAACCATTATACTACATTATTTACACATGAACTTACCTTGGTACCAAAATACAAAGATTTTGCAACTTAGTCCACAATCTTTTCTTTTCCTCGATTGAGGTCGATTCCACGTCTTTCTTGATTATGGAGCTTGGAAGCTTGAAACAAACCCTAGCTATGGAGAACCCTTGAAATTTCGGCCTAATGAAGAAGATGGACAAAAATTGGCTTTTAATTTTGTTTTTAATTCATTTAATAACTAAATGACCAAAATACCCTTACTACTAAACTTTCCAAAAATTCCTTCCATGTCCTAATTTTGTCCATGAACTTAAAATTGGTCAAATTGCTATTTAAGACCTCCTCATTAATATTCCAAACAATTTCATACTAAAAACTTCTAGAATGCAAGTTTTGCAACTTATTCGATTTAGTCCCTACTTCAATTTAAGCACTTTAGGCATAGAATTTCATCACGAAATTTTCACACAATCATGCAATCATATCATAAACCTTAAATAATTATAAAATAATTATTTCTATCTCGAATTTATGGTCACGAAACCACTATTCCGATTAGGCCCTAATTCGGGATATTACAGTGAGCCAAGATGGCATGTAGATACCTCAAGGATAGAGGGAGAGCCGATGCCTTGGAGCGGCTAGGATCGTAGGTGACTGAGGCAGGGACGAGGTTCTTCTAGCATTTCGAGGGGGAGTAGTGGATGTGGCGGTGGAGGGTGTTGAGTTCATTATCGTCCATGAACTCCTCCGTGTATAGCCCTAGTGCAATCTCAAACTTGGGTACGCTCAACTGGCATACTAAACCACCAAGACGGAACTGGACCGTTCCAAGATCGTCGAAGTTGGTCATGATGGTCTAAAGATGGAATGTCGAGCAGAGCTTCAATGTGAACTCGAGATACGTTGGCCCGATGATCTCAAAGAAGAGCCCCCACGGGTCAGTCGTTAGGAGGGCTCGGCCGCGTCAGCCAAATGAATCTATTCTAGTACGACCTAGTCAATACAATGGCCCACACCTAGGGTCGGGCCCATAATATCGGATATAATTCCTCCTAGGGTCCCAAGGGAACCTGGAGGAACGGGTGCCTAATCTCCGTGGTAGGACCTGAGGATGACGCTGCTCCTTTCTGCTTCTTCGAGTCGGGATAGCAATCTTCTTACCACGTGAGGATGACATTGTACCTGCATTGAAAAATTTAAGTTCAACCAATAAGTCCCAAAAATAGCACAGAAGCACAAAACTAAATAGGAAGATTTCATGAGACTTACATAATGGATGAAGTAAACAAAACTACTAAAAATATCAAGTTATAGTATTATAGGAATAGTGTAACAGGAATATGAATGAATGCATGTGGGTAAGCATAAATTTCATGGAACTAGGAAAAATGAAAAAGTAGAGCATAATGGAGTAACTAAAATGACAACTTTTATAAACAAGCATGAGTATTTTAATATTCTAACTATGAATATTCATTCAAAATAGTTCAATAGAGCAGAGAAATCATGGAATAAACAGCATATTTAGAGAGAATAGAGAGAAAAGAGTAAACAAATGCCAAAAAGAAGGAGCTTGGGGCGTCAGAATCAGTGTTATAGGCGAGCACGGCATGAGAGAAGGCGTGCGGAGTTGCAGCTGCTAGGGTTAGGGATTTTGGGGAGGAAGATGATGAATAGTGAGGGGTTTATATAGATTTTGAGGCACACAGTCGTGGGACACGCCCTTGTGGCCTAATTTTTTCCCGTGTGTTTCGTGAATTTTGAATTTGGGCGCGTCTGACATTCGGCCCACACCCGTGTTTTTTGGGTGTGTGGGTGCACATGACCGTTTCGAATGGCCGTGTCTTGCTTCATTCACTTCTCCTACACCTGTGTACATAGGTCCACACCCGTGTTTGTTTGATAGTGTCGACCACAGGTGGATGGCACGGGCGTGTCACACGCCCGTGTTGTTTTGGCAGTTTCACCCACGGTCATGTTGCACGGCTGTGGCAACTTATCGTATCTCGTGTTGGGGAAAAAATCTTGCCCTGTTTTCACACGGCCTAATGTACGCCCGTGTTCCTGGCCGTGTGGTCTTTTGAAAGTCTGCGTTTCATGATTCGGTTAGTATGTTAGATGTTAAAAACTAATATTTAAAGAAATTGACACTGTTAGTGCTCGGGTTGCCCCCCGATAAGCACTTATTTATAGTTTAAGCTCGACTTACCTCATTTTTCCATGGTCAAGGATGAGCGAGGAGTTTACACTCCTTATTCTTGCTATAAACTTTATCAACATAAGGTTAAGACGAGTATTGTTTACCTTAAATGTGCCGAATTTGGGATGATTTACCTCGACTGTACCATATGGGAAATACTAAGAACCGTAAGAGGAATTTCTTCATTAGGTTCAGAAGTGGTAATGCGAGGATCTGTTGTATCTAGCAGTACTTTGTCTCCAACCTTAAGTTGATTTGGTGAGGTATTGAGCTCGTCCTGGCTCGATTTCGGCTTATCGGGTGTTCTCGATTTTTGTATCCGCCATTCATCTAGCTCCTTGATTTGTAGCCTTCGTTATTCATAGATAGGTCCCTTGTTGTTGTTTGAACATAGCTCATATACGTTCTTCGTAACTGTTTCCTGCACAGAAGGTTTCACCATGTGATTAGTACTAGTAGAATGATTTATACAACCACCTTCAATTTTGATGTGTTACTCGAATTACAAGCTTGAAGGGTGATTGTTTCGTCTCCCACACGAAGTGTGACTTCACCTGTACCAACATCAATAATGGTTCTAGCAGTCGCTAAAAAGGGTCGTCCTAAAATTAAAGGTGCATTACTATCCTCTTCCATGTCTAGAACAACAAAGTCTACTGGGTATATAAATTTATCGATCTTGGCAAGAACATCTTCAATGATACCCCTAGGAAATCTAATGGTTTTTTCAGCCAATTGAATGCTCATCCTAGTTTGTTTGGGTTTCCCAAAACCTAGCTGTTTAAACATTTTATAAGGCATAACATTAATGCTTGCCCCTAAGTCAGCCAATGCGTGATGAACATCTAAACTACAAATTAAACAAGGAATCGTAAAACTCCCTAGATCCTTCAATTTGTTGGGTAGTTTATTCTATAATATGGCTGAGCAATACATTCAACTCTACATGCGACGCCTCATCCAACTTTCATTTATTTGTTAAAAACTCCTTTAAAAACTTGACTGCGTTTGGCATCTGCGAAAGGGCTTCAATAAACGGTAAGTTAATATGTAGTTTCTTTAAAAGTTTATGGAATTTACCAAATTGTTCATCTGATCGGTCTTTCCTTGTCGCATTGGGTATGGCACCCAAGGTTTATATTCTGCACTCATCGGCTTTGGGTCATTGTGGCCTACCTCATTCTTACCTTTGCTTACCACCATTTCTGGCCTTGGTTTTGCAACTAACCCATCCTCATCTTGAATTACAATCGCATTGAGTTGCTCCATTGGGTTAGATTCAGTGTTGCTTGGCAGGCTACCTTGTAGTCGTTCAAAAATCGACTTGGCGAGCTATCCAATCTGAGTTTCGAGCCCCTAGATTGATGCTTGTTGATTTTAAGTGCCATCTCAGTATTCTGAAAACTAGTTTCTGACACTGAGATGAATTTGGTTAGCATCTCCTCAAGGTTTGGCTTTTCTCCTACTGGTACGGTGGTCGCTGAATGCCTGAAGGGGTGGTGGTCTCTGATTTCCTTGGCCTCCCCATGAAAAATTTAGGTGGTTCCTCCAACCTACATTGTAAGTATTGCTATAAGGATTGTTTTGAGATCGAGGATTGTTACCCATGTAATTTAACTGGTCATTCTCCATGTTGTGGTCATAAGGTGGGTATTCTGAACTGCTTGATCCACCTCCACTTGCTTCGTACTACATTACTGGGTGAACCTATAGAGAACTAAGAAAACCATCAATTTCCTTATTCAAGAGTTTTACCTGATTAGGGAGCATGGTGACCGAATTGACGTTATAAACGCTGGTTGTATTCGTTGGCTTTCTCCTCATGACTTGCCACTGATAATTATTCGGTGACATCTCCTCTATAAATTCATAGGCATCTTCAGGTGTCTTATTATGATGGTTCCACCAGCAGTCTCGTCAACCATCTGCCGAGTCGAAAGGTTCAGGCTATTTGAAACTTTTAGACCTGTAGCTAGAGTGGTAACCCATGGTGAGGGCATCTTCGCAAAAGATCCTTCTATCTCTCCCATGTATCGTAGAGTGTTTCTAAATCCATCTGCACAAAAGAAGAGATATCATTACATAATTTAGCCGTTTTAGCCGATGGAAAATACTTTAATAAAAACTTTTCGGTCATTTGTTCCCAAGTAGTGATTGACATCCATGGTAACGAATTCAACCATTTTTAGCTTTGTTTCTCAATGAAAAAGGGAATAACCGAAGGCGAATGGCGTCATCAAAAATGCCATTTATTTTAAAAGTGTCGTAAAATTCTAAGAAATTTTCCAAGTAAGCGTTGGGATTTTCGTTCTGCAAACCATCAAACTAAAGAAATTGTTGTATCATTTATTTGTGTTAGGTTTCAGTTCAAAAGTATTTGCAGCTGCAGCAGGTCTAGCTATGCTCGATTCAGTTCCTGTTAAAGGAGGTTTAGCATAATCATACATAGTGTGGAGCAGGATTCTGATTAATAGCAATAGCAGGAGGTAGCAGATTTCTTGGTTTCAGCCATCTCCTCGTTGTGGTTGAAGTATCGTCCTCGTACTCTTCCTCTGTGTATCGTAAGCTCGCCTTATTTCTCTTCGGTTTCTGCAAACTGTGCAATCGACCTCACTATCAAACAGATATGGTCCTGACGGGTTTCTTCTGGTCATAAACTAGAAAACATGTCAGAAGAAAATAAATGAAGAATTAGAAAATAAAAATAAAAATTTAAATTGCAATAAAAGTAAATGGCTAAAGTAATAAAAATCAAGTGTTCCTAATATCCTAGTTCCCGGCAACGGCGCCAAAAACATGGTACGTGATATTCGTGACAGGTTTTAAAGATTTATGAAAAGATCGTTCTTGAGACTAACTTATTATCACAATTAAGGCAAGTGTACCTATCGAACAGTAGTATAGTTCAGCAAAACCGGATTGTCGAACCCAAAAGAACTACGAGTACTAGTAGTTACTTCCTTTTATTATCTAGCCTAAAAATTAAGAGGTTTGGTTATCTAAACTAATTACTAAATAAGAATGCACAAAAAGAAAATTTGGAAAAATACTTTTGGGAAAATTCGATTGATTAAGACAATACCTAAGGAAAAATCCACGTAGACTTCACTTGTTATTTGACTCTAAATCAGACGATTTATTCATTTGACTTGATCCGTTGAAATCCCTAAGTTATATTATTATCTCTCTCGAGACTAATAACGTCTAACCATAGGTTGAATAATTGAAATCTCTTTCTAATTAACACCCTAGAATTGCATTAACTCTATCTATGGATTCCCTTATTAGGTTTCACCCTAATCCAGCAAAATCTTACATTCTATCTCTAGGCGTGCAATCAACTCTGCTTAATTATGACAAATTTACTCTTAGACAGAGTCTATTCCTCCTCTGAATAAGAGCTTAACTTGAATCAATATCCTGGAATATCAAAACAAGAATAACAGCAAATAATTAAGAACAAGTCAAATATTTATCATACAATTCAGATAATAATAACAAGATCCGTCTTAGGTTTCATTCCCCTTAGGTATTTAGGGGGTTTAGTTCATAATTATGAAAGAAAACATCTCAAAAGCATAAAGATAACAAAACATAAGAAAACCCAAAACTCCTGAAGGAACTAGAAGCAAGATCTTCAGTCTTGATGATGAATCCGGCTTCTGAGATGGATCAATCGCTTCCTTGAGTAATTCCTTGCTCCTACTCTGCGTCCCTTTTCTAAGTGCCTCATAAAGTGTTTAAATAGGCTTTTGAATGCCTAAGAGCCCCTAAAATTGGCCTTTTCTGAATAGGGTTATACTTGGGCTCGGCAGGGACACGCCCATGTGTGATTCCTCCAGCCCATGGCCAAGGCTATTGAACAGGCACGGGCGTGTAGTATACCCGTGTAAGTCGTGCTTCAATCCTGCCAAGGGACACAGCCGGTGACACGCCCGTGTGAGAAAGTCCAGGCTGTGTTGATTTCCCACGTGGGTCCATTTTCTCCGTTTTGGCTTGTTTCTCGTTCTTTTTACTCCTATGCTCACCTAAGTATAAAACATGAAATTAAAGGATTAGGAGCATCGAATTCACCAATTATAAGGAGAAACCATCCATAAATATGTTAAGCATGGGATAAAAATATGTATAAATTACGATTTATCAGGTACCGAAAAATAGTACATAGCAATTTATATATATATATAAATACAGCATCGCTGCTAGATAATAGGCTAATTGCCTCTCAGACTTTCTTCTTATCACAACAATCCCTACCTAATGCAATGTATCATAAATATCATGGCATGCTATTATGCAGATAGTAGATCATATCAACATCATGTCAGAGCAGATATACAGAATCAGACAGATACACATGCTTATATTAACATACTTTTCAGTAACCAATCAGAGTAAGGGATTGAGTAACGCTTATCGCCCCTACAGTTAGGTCACAGTCGACTTAGGCAACCCGTGCAACCTTATATATCATTTCAACAAAATTGGGCTCACACACCCGTGTAGGTCACACGGCCCAAATTAGCCTTGCCCGTGTGGATCACACGGCCTGGTCTAGATTCCTACACGCCTGTGTGGTTCACCCATGTGGGCCCACATGCCTATTTGGCCCACACGGCCCATTTCCTGAGCTCGTGCCTCACACACGGCCTACAAGCCATCACATGCCCGTGTCTATCGCTCCCGTGTGGCACGCGCATGGTCTGGTTCGTCGAACACACAGTCGTGTACCGCCACACGGCCTCCACACAGGCAGTCCAGATACCCGTGTGGCATCAACAGTAGTGTTTTTTGCTTTCAGCGAAATGCAATTTCAGATCGATTGGAGTACACACCTACTATCGTTTCGAATTTAGTGCAATCTCGAGCACTCCAGAACCTATTATTAACAAACCCGAGACCAAAATCAATCACTTGAATAATTTACTAAGAATAGACAAATCCCGGAATAACAGTTCCACTTACCTTCAATGAATAATGATGATTATTCACTGTTTAGAACCCATGTTAGTGATCCATAGAACCTTGATAATCCCCTATACAGCAAACAAAAATCCCTCTTAAACAATCTCCCAATGAAACTACGCAATTTAACAAAACCATACTTACTGAAATTGCGCCAAAACTAATCAGAGGAAAGCAAACGGAGGAGAAGGATAAAAGAACCAAAATTTTGGCAGCACAAAAAAAGGGAATTTTTAGCAAAAAGAAAACAAAATGAAAGGTGGAGAGGGGAATTGCAGAGAATTTTGGTAGGAGAGGGTTTTGGGAAGAATTGCAAACTAACTAGATAACCCTGCAATCTACTACTACTCCCTTACTCAGCAGTTTACTAAAATTCAAACTCCTAGCTGAAATTTGCAGCAAAATACTCCTCCTTTTTCCCACTTAGAGAATCGAACCCCAGACCACCATCATACCAATACACTACTTAGCCACCAGACCAGTAGGCCCATTCTGTCATATTCTTACAAATAAATTCTTATAAACCCGTTAACCAAAACCCAGGCTTAATTCTTATAAAAACCAAAATTTTAGCCTAAGTTAAGGCTCGAACTTGGGACCTCCCAAACACACCCCAGAGCACAGAACCACACAAGTAGACTAATATTATGCAAATTCATGCAAAAATTTATATTCAGATATCCCCCTACACTACAATTCCACAAAAGTCGAAATTACAGAAATTTGGGGCGTTACATTTCTCATGTTTTCTCTTCCTTCCACTATCTTAGGACAGTCCTCCAAAAAAAGATGAACCCTTAATATAGAAGGTTGAGTTTCCTTTTTCGATCTCTTAGGATTCAAAAACTTGGAACAAAATTAGCTTATCCCAATTCCTGAATGCTAAACTATTGAGTTAACCATAGTTTAACCGATGACAATGTCCCTGCATCATTTCCAATGAGTAGAATGTCATCAATATATAGAACGAGAAAGCCAACCTTTCCATCCCAATACATTTATAAACATAAGATTAATCTACGTGTTGCTCAAATACAAAAATTTTGATCACTTGATCAAATCTTTGATTCCATGAGTGGGTTGCTTGCTTATGTCCATATATGGATCTAAGCAGTTTGCAAACTTTATGCTCTTTTCCTTTAGCTATATGTCTAATGTGTTGCATCATGTAGACGCTCTCATAATCGAGAGTCGTTCCAATGGATAAGAATATGTAGATTGACTTGAGCATGGCAACCAAAAAGAAGGTTTCTTCATAATTAATACTTTTTTTCTGAGTATAACATTTTGCTACAAGTATGACCTTTTAAGTTTCCACTTTTCCATCCACATTTCTTTTCTTCTTGTAGATACACTTATACCTTATGAGTTTTATCCCTTTCAGTAAGTCTACAAGTTCTCATACAGGGTTGGAATCCATAGAATCCATCTCAACTTTCATTGCTATTTCCCAGAGCTTGGAATTAGTACACTGCAGCACTTCATCATATGTGAGAGGATCATTAGCTTCCTATTCGATAAAATCAATGTTTAAAACACTTAGATCGGAAGAAATCAGGCCTACGAAATACCCTCCCATTACATCGAAGCATCCTATGTTGTTGATCGTTTACAGGTTTACTATTAATAGTATGTTTTGGAACCATTTTTATAGGGCTTCGGGTATTTCTAAAATGTTCCTTGAATACTTCTCTACTTCATGGTTTGAAGTCATTCCTATAACTTTCTTCAAGGAAAGTAGCATGAGTTGACACTATTATTGTTTGTTTTTTCAAGTTATAAATAAACCACCCTTTGTTCCTTTTGGTTCGTTGGATCTGGTGCTCTAAGTATAGCATTTCATTTACGTACACTTTTAATATTTTTGAACAGATTTGTTAATAAAACTATTCATGAATTACATTAATACCTTTTGTGTATTGTCTACACGTGGTTTTTGCATGTAAAGAAAAATAGAAGCAAATATTAGCTCACTGGTTGTCTAATGTTTAACTAATACTAAGCGGTATTCTAACAACATGTTTTTAGTGGTGTCAGAAACATTAGATTCAAGACCAAGATTCTAACTAGTCAGTGAGTATTTTATTATTTATTTAGCATTTACAGGGTTACATCAGAGTCATAGTAAAAAGGACCAAATCATAAAAGTTGCAAAACTTAATTGTTATAGATTATTATTAGCTAAATAACTTGAAAAGTTAAAGTACAAGGGGTCAAATATAATGGACGGTTATTGAAGGAATTTTCTTTAAATTATATGTTATTTTATATTAAAATAAAGTTAATTGTAATAAAACAACAGCAAAAGCCACTTTATCTTTTTTTTTTCTTTCATCATCCTCAACCTTTCCAATCGCAACTCCATAGCTTGAGAAAATAAAGAATCAACCAAGCTTTAATCTCCTTGCATGGCATGAAACTCAAGCTCGTTTCTAGTAATTTTTTATGTTTTTTATATCGTTGTAGCTTAATTTAGCTAACCCAGGGACTAATTCATAAAACTTTTAAATGATTTGATTTATTCCATTGATGAATTTATGATTTTTTCGAAGTTTAATGATAGATTTACAAGCTTGGTTGTTAAATAGGACTATTTTGTAAAATGATTTTGATTAGTTTTAAGTTTAAGGACTAAATTGATAAAATATTAAACTTGGCATGAAATCCTTTTGAAATTTTAATAAATATGAGCTATAATTGCATAGGGGAAATTTTATCTAGCATGAAGTTTTTTTAATTGCGATAGATTTGAAAGTTTCGTCTTTAGGGACTAAATTGAATAAAAGATAAAAGTTTAGGGTAAAATTAAAAATGTTGATTAAGGTTGAAATTTGTGAATCTAAGTATTTTATGGTATTTTCATTTGTTAATTGAATAAATTATTATATTTAGATCAAAAAAAGGATTAGTCGATTGATAATCGCAGGAAAGGAAAAGTTGTCGAGTAGTCGTCGTCAAATGTTGATAACTATCGTATTTTGGTAAGTTCGTATTACATTTATTATGTTTGCAAATGTTTAATTAGTTATGTGTTTGGTTATATGAATATGAAAGATGCTATCATATATTGAATAGTAATAAAATGGAACGATAATGGATTGAAATGTAAAGTTTGAACATGTGATAATCTCAAAAAAACATGAAAAGCCCGTGTGAACTTAGTGAATAACTAGGATACAAATGACATGTCATTAAGGTGTTTCATGCACTATTCGTTAGTGATTATAGTATCAGGTACTTTGTACTGGTGTTACAGTTTCAGGTACTATGTATTGGTGATGGATACTATACCGATGGCTTGAGATCCTGCATGTGTTGTGGATTCTCTAAAGCTTGTGTAAGTAGCTTCGTGTATCGATTAGTGTCCTTTTGTCAACTTGTGTGAGCATTACCCTCCCATGTATCCAAAGTCAATTTATTATTGTTCTCCGGGTAAAATATTTGTTATTGAAATAGAAATGAAATGATGAATTATAGTTGGTTGATGATACCTTGGTATGTGTTTCTTAACATGTTATCTATTGGTGATATGAACTACTCAAGCTTAACCATTTCATTTTGTTGGAATGTTGGAACAAGACAAAGGATTGTTAATTCTATGTTATGTATGGCTTATAAATTAAATTGACAGGTATGAGATGTTTTGTTTTATGAACTTATTAAGCTTTAACTAAGCTTACTCTATTTGGCTTTTCATATTTGTAGATTTTCGGACTTTTGCTATCGAACATCTTTGGAGATCACACTATCCGGCAACTCTTTCTGTAGCTATTTGTTTATTTTGACTCAGTTATAAGTGGTATATAAATATGGTTGTAATACCTTATAACTCAGGTTGGATAGTCAGACCAAGTATAGGGTGTAACAGGTATTACGTGGTCAGACCGTAATATAGAAAGACAACTTATATTAGTAGATGAACCTAAACATGTCTTTATTCTAATAAAAAATTAGCAACCCAATTGAAAAACTAATATGTTGTCTATCAAGTCCAACTGGGAAGATGTCTTGTCTTGGAAATCAAAGCGGATGACTCTTAGAAGATAGAGACATAGATATGACTGACTAGACTGACAGTACATCGGACTGGACTGAAGAAGCATAGATCCTGAATCCATTTATGGATTTATTCACTTTTGACTTTCAAAGTGTGGCATACCTTAATCTTGAGTGGATGATGAACCATATATGCATGAATCGTATATTTTGATGTAAGTAATGGCCTGAGTTCAAATAGATAAGGAACCGAAAGCTAGTGTATTCAGTATACGACTTCTGCAATACATGGTGTCAGAAAAATAATGGAATTCATATCCTAAGATATAGGTAAATGATATCCTCTTATTGGAATTACATGGTAGAGGAAAAGTAAACATGACCACTAATCGTTTGTCTTTCTGATGAATGACTTGATTACTATTTGATAGTAATTGACTTTTCATAAAGAAAGATGTAATGGTTACCATGATATAAAATAGTATCATATTAGGAGAACGGATTTATCCCAAAAATATTAATGATATCCTATGAGGGTAACACACTTATTACAAGATAATTGGACAAGAAGTAATTGAGTTTCTTTTGTAATGGTGCCATTAGGGAGAGCTCAATCATGATACTATAGTGGAATGACTTTATGACTAAATAAACTTATAATTACTAGGAGAAAAACTAAAACTTAATTATAAATCATTTGAGCCCTAATCGCATATGTCAAATTGGTCCCTTCACTAGCTCGTTGAAACCATAAATGAAATGCATGTTGAACCAAATGAAAAGAAATGGATAAAAATGGTAAAGTTAGAGAAATGGGAAACATTTGGAAATGAATGTAATTTCCTCTAAATGGAAATGACTTGGAAAATGAATTTATGATTTTTCTAATTATCATTTAATTAAGTGATTAAATAATTGAAGTTCGAAAATGGCAATAAATTTATTGGTCATGGTAAATCCATTGAATGTAGATATATTAAATATATTTTCTTATAGATTCTTTTATGGTAAAGCGTCATGATTTTAATGAAATTAGAATTTGAGAAAATTTATTTAATTAGAAAATTAATTAATTTAAATTAATTTAAGATGTTTATTTTGAGAAATAGAAAAACAAATATTGGGTTGGATTAAATTATAAAGTTCTGGGTTAAAAGTCTAGCAAGTACTTGTAATTGGACCCAAAAGCCCCTCATATTTAATGCTAGGGACAGCAA
The DNA here is from genome assembly GCF_007990345.1 of Gossypium hirsutum. Lineage (NCBI taxonomy): Eukaryota > Viridiplantae > Streptophyta > Magnoliopsida > Malvales > Malvaceae > Gossypium > Gossypium hirsutum. Next base: position 35,641,558 of record NC_053430.1, on the reverse strand, counting down.
ACCCTAGTTTATTTAACTAGAGTTGCCACCCGACCTAATCCTAGTTAGACTAGGAGTTCATTTTTCTGTTGAAATAGACTTCTACAATTCAACACGGGTTTCTCCTCTTCTCCCTATAAATAAATGGCACCTGTAGGGCTAAATACACAACTTTGGGATATTTTTATTTTGGTTGAAAATAGTGAAAGCTTATTCTCTAAGTATTAATTTTATTTTCTGGAATAAAAATTCCATTGATTTCTAATGAGAGAGTATTTTACTTTCCTACTGAAAGTAAACTATTTTTTGGTTGTGTTTAATTCTAATCATTCGAGCCTACACTCTAAGCAGTTCGTGGTACGAGAATAGTGAAGAAGGTCATTCGATTTAATGCCATGAAAGGAAAGGATCCCTCTAGCCGAAAACACAGGTGCAATTTGGTAAAGGTTTTATTGCTATAAATATTACAAATTTACTCGATTTTCAAAAATTTTCTTTTTCGCTGTGCAAGAAAATCATTTTCAAACTAGATTTTTTCCTACATAGATATCCCACAAACAAGCACAATTCCATCTGTGAATCCAATTTTCTCGCATCTTTATCCAATAAGTGGGAAGCATATCCCCAAATCTTTAAATGATTAGATTTGGCTTCCTCCAATGCCACAATTCGTATGGAGTTTTAAATGTTATTGTAGTTGGTACATCATTCTGAATATAACAAGCTGTTTGTAATGTATATCCTCAAAAAAGAGATTGGCAGCTTCGAATAACTTAACATCGAATGAACCATGCCTAACAAAGTTTAATTTCATCTTTCTGGCATGTTATTCTATTGTGGAGTGCCCTGACGTGATTAACTGGGATAGAATATAATTCTCTACTATATACCCTAAGAACTTATCTAATAAATATTCATCACCTTGAGCAAATCGAAGTGTCTTTATGGGTGAACCTAGTTGTTTCTCTAGTTCTGCACAAAACTCTTTGAATTTAGCAAAGGTTTCACTCTTGCAATGCATTAATAAACATACCCATATTGGAATAATCATCAATAAAAGTTACATAATACTCATAACCACTTACACTGATGTTCATAGGGCCACATATGTCAATGTGTAGAAGTTCTAAGGGTTTCACAGCCCTCGTTCCTTTTGTATTAAAAATTCACTAGCCATCTTACCTTCCAAGCAAGATTCACATTGTGGAAGATCAATTTCTTTAAGCAAAATTAAAGTGTCATCTTTTACAAGCCTAGTGATTCTATATTGATTAATAAGGTCAGGTCTCAAATGCCAAAGGTACGACTCATTAGAGTGAGAAATTTTAAGTCTTTTATTCGAATTTTCAGTTTCAAGCAGTGTGTACATCTTTGGTTTGGCAAAATAAAGATTATTTGACATCCATCCATTACATATAAGTTTATGATTTCTAAATATTGTGATACTATTTTTAAAAGTCACGGTCAAGCCGTCTTTAAATAAACATGCAACAAAAATCAAGTTTCTTTTGAAACTTGGTACATAGAAAACATTTTTTTTTAAAAAAAATCTTCCTAAAATTATCAAAATAAATATGTGCATCATCCACTGCTTTAGCTGCCACACTTGTCCAATTTTCTATCCGCAATGATAAGCTCTTATCTCTAAGTCCTTTCGTCTCCTTGAACCCTTGTACAGAAACACACACATGATTGGTGGCTCTAGAATCAATGACCTAGTGGTCTATTGAATCTTCCACTCAGCAAGCTTCTATAATAAAGAGTTTCATACCTTTGCCCTTAGTGGCTAGGTAATCCTTCTACTCTTTGCAATTTGACTTGAAATGTCGCTTCTTGTTGTAGAAGAAACATTTAGACTTCACAAGTCTTTAGGCTTCTTAGTTGTCTTCCTTTCCACTTTAGGTGGCTGAGAGAACTTAGCCTTGTTTCTTTTAATGTGCTTTTCCTTCCCTTTAGAGGAAGAAAAAATAATAAGTTTGGTTTTTTTTTTTGGATCGAATGATCTCTATTCAACATCAACTTATATGATTGTGATTCCTTCATGATTTGTGTAAGCGTGATATTCTTGTTCCTAAGGTTATATGCAGCCCAAAAGCTTGCAAATTCCTTGAACAAGCTTTTGGACACCATCTCTATTTGTACGTTCTGGTCTAAATTGGCCTCATTACCCACAACCTCAATAAAGTATCCCAAAAGAGTAATCATATAGTCATTGACCAAAATGTCCGGCTTTTGCTAGACATTCATCAAACTAGTAATAGTCGACTGTCAAGCCAAGGTAGCTTGGCCTCTGAACATGTCTTCTTGTTTGTCTAGAATCGTTTTGGCAGTCTTATAGTTGTCCAGTTGCTTATAAAGTGTGTTGATCACTCTTTCCAACATGTAGTAACAAGCTTCCTCATCAAACTCCTCCTAGCATTTTCTAGCCTTAGCTTGAGTGGTCGAAGGGCGCTTATCATCAAGGACAATTTTTAGTTTCTCACAGCTCAAGAAAATCATGAGGTTCCTTTTCCCTTTCTTATAGTTATTTCGGTTTAGTTTGTTCTCAGTGAGTATATTTAATAAGACAGTAGGTGTCATTTTCAAACTAAAAATAAAATATCCATTCATTAATATCTTTGTATTAAGAAAATATTTTGAAAACATTTTGCAACCACCAGATATATTAAGATGATGCATTTGTCTTACATCAAACCTTGAAAACATTAGTAAGTCATTGCAATGATAATTCTTACACCCATTGAATCAAGTTACTGTGGGGTAATCTTGATCAACTAGTAAGAACATGGATCTCCATCCAATTAGTACATGAACCTAGTTCCTTCGGAATTCACAAGTACTAATAATCGTTTAACATTTGGTCATCATTCTAACTTATGTAGAGCTTTGTGGGAAGTTACTTAGCTAGAAGATCTTTTGTGTATAACCAACAACTCAACACCTATCACATCATGTAACACAAATGGGTCATCATCGAAAAATTTCACTGAGTGACATGTTGTGACTAGTTGTCCTCTTTAAAGTAAAATTTCATGTTTTATCGCATGATAATACCTATAACAGGGCCGACCAACTATCATATGCTTGTAGACACCCAATTTTATCCAAGACCAATTTGTAACACCCCAAACCCGACCTAGATGTTATGGTTGAATCCTGCAACGTCACATGTTATGGAGTTTGAAGTTAGATTTGATGAGTTAAAATTGTTTTAGTTACTTAATCTTTGTTTTACCACGGAGTAGAAATACATGGTCTTTGTTGTGATTAAAACGTAACACTTTTTCGCGGAAGCTTTAGAAACATTTTATTTTAGGAAAAACTGTTTTTATTTACAAAAACCTTAGTTTTTAGGAAAACCTAGTTTTGATGAGTTGCAGTTTAAATAATCATAAAACCGTATAAAGTCCCGAATTAAAACCAAGCAGTCCAAGTCCAGAATTACATCAAAAATCCCAAATAAGTATTAAAAACTGGAAGTAAACGGAAAGTTAGACTAAATTTTACGTGTGGCCACCATCGAGTCCTCCGCTACACCAATATGTCATGGCTGGTGATTCCTATACAGATTAAATAGAAAAAGGTGAGTTTTCGCAAACTCAGTATGTAACCCCCACAAAAAACATACAGAATAATCATCAAAAGTCAGAAATAAACAGTTTGGGCCAGAGTCCATTACAAAATCAGTTTGGGCCTCAGCCTATTCAGATGCAGACCAGATATAAATTAGGGTTTTAGCCCAATCAGATATAGATGTACAACAAAATATCAGAATCCTACCCACCAGCCTCTACACACCATCTCCATCCAACCCTACACACCATGTGGGGATAAAATCGACCCACCCATCCCTACACACCATGCTGTACCGAAACGTGGCATATAAACAAATATTTGCAGATGAGCTGCCAGATAATAGGCTTAAGAGCCTTTCAGACACTTCCTTCAATAAATCATCAACCCACCCCGATGCAGTGCAACGTGCAATGAATGGCATGCTAATATGCAATAATCATTCACACAATCAGTTCAGTATTATCAGACTCAGTACATTTATCATACAATAACTCACACGTTTAGGGGTCCAGATAATGCTTACTGACCCTACAGTAGGTCACAATCGACTTGGGCGACCCGTGCAACCTTATAGATGTAACACCCCGAACCCGAGACCGTCACCGGAGTCGAACACGAGGTGTTAACAGACTTTAAAAAAAATTTCCCAGACTCTGCCAATCTGCGTACTAGTCGCTTTAAAAATCATATCTTGAGTTCAGAAACTCGGAATCTAGTTCCGTAAATTTTCCCTGAAACTAGACTCATATTCCCATCTAAATATTGTTTTCTAGAATTTTTGGTTGGGCCAATTAGTACAGTTTATTAGTCAAAGTCTCCCATGTTACAGGGATCGACTACACTGACCTTTGCTCATTACGACTTGGATATCTCCCTGTAAAGAGCTTAAATACTGATTTTGTTTGTTTCTATAGAAACTAGACTCAGAGAGGAATCTATACATATATGGCTTGACTCCTAATTGTCTCTGGTTAATTTGTAATGAATTTCCAAAGTCGTAACAGGAAATCCAGAAACCGTTCTGGCCCTGTCTCACAAGAACCTAAATATCTCTTAACATACTGTCCGTATGATTGTTTCGTTACTTTTCTATGAAAATAGATTCATCAAGGTTCGTTTACATAATTTATTCACTATTTAATTCCATTCCTACTATTTTTAGTGATTTTCCAAATCTACGTCACTGCTGCTGTCAGCATCTGCTTTTAAGGTAGACTTTACCTATTTCATAGTTTCATGATTCAACTAGCCCTTTTTGCATAAATAGCACAATCTATGATAGTGATTAACCATTCCCATGGCCAATCCTTGTCAAGCATATCCACACCAAATGATTATAACATTATACTCAAACATATATAAGCCATTTTCGCATGGCTATCCAAAATTATACAAGTCCAAAGGGTCCATGACCCACAACAAACGGGTAGTCCTATACATGCCATTTCGAAGTTCAACCAAAATTGTACCAAAAAAGGGGGGGCTTTGATAGTGTGGGCGACTTCGACTTCAAAATCCCGAGTCCGATAGCTGGAGAACCAAAATCTATAAAACAGAGGATCAAAGAAACGGAGTAAGCAATTTATGCTTAGTAAGTTTTGAGCAAGGAATTCCAGCACAGCAAAAGTATAGCATTCATATAGCTAAACGAATAATTTCATACGCACAAATTTTCGATATCATACTTGCTTCACATTACCAACCCTTATGTACATACACAAAAGATCAACTTAGCCAAAGGCCGATAGCTCGTTTATCAACTGAGCGAATACTTATTTGTAAGGGCTCAACTAAATTCAAGCACATACGAAACATACCTCAATGTTGGGATGTTTCTAGAGTATTTACTGAAATTTTTACAGCAAGATCATTCATTCCCAAATCACGTACCTTCGAAATTTAACCGGATATAGCTACTCGTTCAAACACCTTCGGGACATAGCCCGGTTATAGTAACTCGCACAATTGCCTTCGGGACTTAACCCGGATTTAGTAACTCGCACAAATGCCTTCGGGCTTAGCCCGGAATTAGTATCTCGCACAAATGCCTTCGGATCTTAGTCCGGATATGGTCACTTAGCACAAAGCCTTCGGGACTAGCCCGGACATCATTCAAATAACCATGCACATTTAACAGTAAATCATGGCACATTCGTATTTCATTTTCGTTAACAAAACTCAAACACAAGACACTTATCATTCTTGCAATTTCGGCTCAATAGCCACACACAAAGAGCATGATTTTGATTTGCTTAAAACATGATCTAATCAAGTCATAATTTAAGCTCTTTTACTCAAGAACTTACCTCGGATGTTGTCGAATGATTCCGATAGCTATTCGACCACTTTTTCCTTCCCTTTATCGGTTTTAGATCCCCTTTGCTCTTGAGCTTAATTAGACAAATAAATTGATTTAATCATTTGAGCATCGAAAAGAGGAACACAAGGCACTTAGCCCATATTTATACATTAGACATTAAAGTCACATACATGTGAAATCATGCATCAACTCAACATATTATCCCACACTCCTTTTAGCCGATTGTCTAAGCCAAGATATAAGCATTAATATGCTTGCCTCTAACCGAATACATGCAACGCCAATCCATCTCATGTGGCCGAATATGCATGTCTACGTTGAGGCCAATTATATACTTAGTACCACATATAAATGACATACATTTTACTAACTAATGCATTACATATTACAACTCAATATGCATCCATCATTCACTCCATAACTAAACCATCACCATATATAAACATATACCTTGGGATGACATATATATGTATCATACCAATACACCATGTGCAAATATATATATATGCAAAAGCCGAATCACAAGGCTGATTATAGCCATCTCATATATATTTTTTTTCATCCCATACCCGAATGCACAAGTACATTATAATAGCTTCCAACTTAATTCCTCATAAATTTCCCCTTTTTTTTTGTTTTCATGGCCGATTGCTCCTTCTACACCATTTACCTTCACAAAGCATGAATTTCATCATCCAACTTACAAGCTTACAATCTCATGAAGTTTAACCTCATAGTACCTATCAAACTCTCACTCATTAGCTTCTATCATAAACCTCCAACAACACTAACTAAACATATACTTCGTGGGTCTATGGTAGAGCCAAGAAAGGAACTCATAGATATCAAGATGTAAGCAACTACAATTATTAATCTAAGTTTTGCATGAAACACAATCATCACCCTTATTAATCTTTTATAGCCGAAAACCATACTCACCCCCAAAATCAAAATTTTAACATGGTTTACAAAAATCACTTGATAACTCACTCAATATCAACTAAAATTTCAAAAGCTAGTACAAACTTCCTTACCTTAATAGTGACCTAAGATGACCGATTGCTTCACTCCCTTCTTCTTCCTTTCAATTCGGCCAAGAAGAACCAAAGAACACAACTTGTTTTTTTTTCTTTCTTCCTTAGAACATTCGGCCAAGAGAAATGAAGAAAGATGGACACTTTTTTTTGTTTTCTTTCTTACATTCACGGCAATGGAGAGGGGAAGAACAATCATACACATTCTTTCCTTTTTTTCCATTTCTTTATTACCCATACTCCTTATTTTATTGTACCTAACATACAGCACTAACATAACATGTTTGTGACATGTTTCCACTCATAGCATGGCCGGCCACAAGCTCAAATATTGGGCAATTTGACATGCAAACCCACCATTTCTATAACATGCATTAATAAGCCACTTTTCATTTGCCTAGCACATTTCTAAATTCTTTCACATAAGTCCCATTTACTAAAATTCACCTACAATTAAACAAAATTCAAATATGAAATTTTCACACATGCATATATACATACAATAAGCATCAAATATGACAGCTAATTATTTTTATGACTCGGTTTAGCGGTCCCGAAACCACTTCCCGACTAGGGTCAATTTAGGGCTGTCACAACAGAACTGTTTCAAAAAAATAGGCTCACATGACCATGTGGCCTGCCCGTGTGGGTCCACATACCCGTGTGGCCCATACTTCCTTAAATGGCATTGGCCGTGTGGATTACACAGCCTAGCCTAGAATTCCACACGCCCGTGTGGATCACCCGTGTAAGCCCACACGCCCGTGTGGCCCATACAGCCGAATTGATCGAGCTCGTGTCTCACATACGGCCTCTACGTCCATCACACGAATATGTCATTCGCACACGGCCTGGCTCTTTATTCACACGCCTATGTTCAGCCACACGGCCTGCCACATGGGTTGTTGCATGCCCATGTGGCGCCGACAATAGGCTTTTTTAACTTTTCGCCGAGTCTCATTTTTAGTGTTTCAAGTACATACCCGGTATCGATTGATTCTAAAACGATTCCCGAGCACTCCAGAACCTAAACATCAGCATATCAAATCAAACCTAATACACGATTAATCTAAATCATGAAGCCGAAAATAGTTTAATTCACAAACCATCACTTACCCCTGCACTCCGAACTTTGCGAATACGATTTCGTAAGATAAGGGTCTCATTCCTTGTGATTTGTTGCTGTCAAAACCAGAAATTAGCCCAACGGAATCAACATATAAACTTAGAACGACACTATAATAAAGCCCTCTCTTAAAGCAATTGAAATCTTACCACAGAAATACATAATCCAAAAGCCAAATGCAGCGAAATTGTTAAGGAGACGAAAGAATAGGGAAGCAAAAAGAGAAAATTGACAGAATATGGAAGAACAGATTTGACGTTCAACTTGAGAGAGAAAAGTAATTCAAATTCTCAAAAAGAAAAGGAAGAAAAGAAAATATGGAAAGATGCTACAGATCCCTTGAAACTCTCCCCCACTAACGACATAATCTCCACCACTCAGAATTTTGATCCAATTGAAATTCGGACAGTCCACCGAACAAAAATAAACTCCCTTTCTCGTGCAAGGTTTTGAACTCCTGACCTCCAACACATTAACACATCACTTAACCTCTAGACCAGCAGACCTATTCTGATTTAGAATTACAGGCAATATAACATAAGCCTACTGAACTAGAGTGAGGCTTTATTCATTAAAAAGCCAAAATTTGTCAAAGCTAAGACTGGAACTTGGGACCTCTCACACATACCCAGAACACTTAACCACTAAAGTAGATACACATTTGTCAAGGAATTACCAAAACATATATAGATATTTTTGTGCTTCAAAATCACATAGGCTGAAATTACAGAAATTTGAGGCGTTACACAATTCGAGGCTCATTTGTTCCCTTTGAATATTTATTCTCTCTTGGGCCCGTTTGAAGCCCACCCGATTTTGGTCAAATATAGGCCTTTGTTTTCTTTTCTTTTTCTGTCAATAACCCAAATTATTATTATTATCATTACTAATACTCTTATTATTAAATATTATTATCTTTTTTTTAGAGCCCAAGGCCCAAGCTATTAAAATGATCATCTAGGGTTTCATAAACCCTACCTCCCTTTTGCCACATATCACAAACATCCACAATAGTACCAAACCATTCATTAATAGATTAGTGGAAACATAACACAAAAATTACAAATAAAAAAGATTGAAAAACAGTACACATACATGAAATGAAAGAAAAAAATGGAGGCTTTTCATATTCTGTTTTTTTTTAAAGGTATAAAAATAACAATAACAAAAACAACCATGCTATTTCTTTTTCTTTTTCTTTTTCCATATACATGTTATGAGAGATTGGGTTTTGGGCTCCGATGAAGGGGATGTCACCAAATCGTCGGTCCTTCGCCCCTAAAAGTCCTAAAAATCTCATTTTTCCCTTCCCCTTTCTAAAATAAAGGTTTTTTTTTTAAAAAAAAGGCTTGATCTTGGGAAAGGTTTTCATTTTTTTTCAAAAAAAAAAAAGAGGAAGTTTAGATTTTTTAAAATAAAATTATGTTTTTTAGTCATTTTAAAGGAAAATTTTAAATTTTTAAAACAAAGTTTTGGTCTTTTTCAACTATTTTGAAATAAAGCTTTGATTTTTAAGAAAAATGGTGATTTTTTTATAAAAAAAAAAGAGAAAGTTTAGATTTTTAAAAATAATAATATTTAAAAATAATAATATTTTTTAGTCATTTTAAAGGAAAAGTTTAAACTTTTAAAACAAAATTTTGATTTTTTTTCAATTATTTCGAAATAAAACTTTAGTTTTTAAGAAAAGTAGTGATTATTTTTAAAGAAAACTTCGATTTTGAAAAAAAAAATATTTCCGGCCACTGTATGGGGCGACTCCACCACCGGAAGCTGGAGAGCCATTGGACTCTCCAGTGATGGAGCCATGGCCAACATATAAGGATAAAGAGAAGGAGGAAGAGTTTTTTTTTTCTTTTGAAAAAAAATGAGGTTAAAATTAAAGAATAAATAGATTTCTCATATTTATAGGTGCCCAAATGGATAATTTATTCTCACCCCCTTACTTTCTAAATTTACAAAAAAATACCCCATTTTTTGTAGCGCCACCCTCACTCTCTAGCCTATTTACACCCATAATCCTTTTATTTATTCAAACCTTCGATTTAATCCAAAATTTCAAAATTAAAAGCAAATTAATTGTTACATCAATCTTCTATCTTCCACATCTTTTAATTAAACCTTTTAAATAATAATAATAATAGATCGATTAAGTTGTAGATGGATTTTAATATTTCTCTTAATTCATTGGTAATTTCTAGGTTTTTTTTTAAATTCTAAAATATAATTAATTTTAGGAATTGAAGGTATTTTACTAGAATTATGTGGGTATCCTTTAGGGTTCCCGTTAAAAGTAAAAATCTCTAATTTAAGTTTCAAATTAGATAAGTTTGGAGAACACATCTTAATCGAGTTCTAAGTAAACTAGAGAAATTTTCTTTAGAGTTCTTATTTAAGATTTCCATAAGACTTTAGCCTAGATTAAGACATTAATATGCTTAAATAAAAAAAAACCTACCTCTTAAGACCCCGTAGGACTATCCCCGGATAGGCGTTGTGGGGGTGTTATAACCTTCTCCACACATAACCGTACTCCTGAACCTAAAATTTAGTGATGAGATCGAGTCTAAACTTTTAGGATTTTTCCGTAATATTAATTCTAGACTTTTAGACGATAGGTGACTAACCAACTAGTCCTAATTGGTTAGTGGAAACTCTATGTTAATTTAGGCCCTCCGTGTCTAGCTTTGCTTACTAGGCCCCCGTACGCTTATGTAGCCAACGTTATGACAGTGATTACAAGATAATTTTTCTTACTTTCAGGAAATCTCCTTAGTGATATCCACATGGCAATTCTACCGTGGGGTAATTAAATTACCATGTCATCACAAGAGACCATTGGTGGTGGCCGTAGGTCTTGTTTAGAGACCTTCTTCCACTAAATATTTTAAAAACATACAAGATTGTTAATGTTTGGTTTCAGTCATGAATGATTAAAAAATGCATGAAAAGTACATGTGACATTCTTTTCCTAAACTATATGCCATGCTTATCAACATATGCACGAACATACATTCACAGTCAAATAAATATCATCATCCTAACATAAATAAAAGCATAAAATTTAAATGACCTTGACCAACCAAAGTTTTCATGATTCCATCCTAGAAAAATAATGAAATTACAAAAGTCAACCCAAAGCATACATTGGGTTTTCTATTTTTCCACTATAGAATTTTGATGTCATATCGATTCACGTTGCCATTTTGCTACCGTCGGGTTGTCATCGGGCCACTGCCAACCACCATCATTGGCCTCAACTGCCGACCTCTACTATTGATCATCATTGTCGAACCACCGGCAACCTTAGTTACCGGACCATAATCGGTCTTTTGTCGATTTGTCTAGGTTGGGTTTGCATCGTCTTGATCAGACTGGATGCGTCTCGGTTCTTCGAGTTTCGCCACAAATATTGATTACATATGTCTTACGCCTGTTTCTGGCTCACATAAATTATTCTAAAATAATAAAATAAATAAATCATGCATGGAGGTGATAATCCACAATCTAATTACATACCTAAAAATTAATAATAATTATATTCAAATTTCTAGGAATCACAACTTTGACAAAATTATTTCATCATATAAATAATAACATACATCCATTCACGTACATGCCCCTAAACATGTTGATAATTACAAGAATGCCACATTTTATAAAAAATTAATCACATGAAGAAAAAAAAATTCAGTATCAGTTTGTAATATAAACAGAGCATAATCTGGATTGGATTCAGTCAGCATCACGACATAATCAAAAGGAGGGAGTGACGCTTTGGTTAGCGGCGAACGCTTCCAAAGTCGACCCTCTCGAGTTTCCAGCTGTTTGCTAGATTGAAGTAGCCTTTCGTCGCCCTAGCAAATGAAAGAAGTCACTATCAAACAGCTCGCCCTACTGAAGTACCAAAGGTGCGCTCTGCCCGGTGACTAAGAAAGAAATGGGTTTGCGCTTAAATGCAGTCTATTGCTCCTATAGGGAATAGAGACTAGAAAGAGTGATACGTGCTACTCCTACTGCTTCCGTTCCCCATGGTTTAAAGAGCTTGCCTTAGGCTTAGCCTTACTTAGTATTCATCGTATCTCTCAAGACTAATGCAAAAAAATAAGACTAAAGAACTAATGCTACAACTCCTACTATAAAGAAAGCCATAAAGCGAAGGAGAATGACACAGTCTTCTAAGAGTTCTGTGGCCTCTAAGACTTCCTTACTTTTTACTTTACCGAGAAAGAGAATGCCATTTGAAGGGAAGATGGAGAAGAAGTATATAAGATCTACAACCTATTCTCTTTTAAGAAGAAGTTCTTTTGAAGATGGCCTATTCTTTTTCATTGACTTCCTTGACTTACTATCAACTAAGTGTACATCCTTGAAAACTTCAGCTCACTAGACTGCTGGCTACTGTACTGATTCGCTTGGAATGAACCCTTCTCGAACACTCAGAATTCTAGACGATCAAGGGATGAATAGTCTTAGACTGGTGGGATCCTAAGAGTTCGACTTCCTTTTATTCCCTTAGAGATGAAAAAGAAATTTTCAGTATCAGTTTGTAATATAAACAGAGCATAACCTGGCTTTGATACCAATTGCTGGAAAAAATTCAGTTTAGAAATGGTTTTCTTGCACTACAAAAAAATAAAAATTTGAAGATCGAGCTAGTTTGTGATATTTATAGCAATAAGCTTTTCCCAAAATCACACCTATGATTTAGGCTAGACAGATCCTTGTCGTTTCAGCTTTCAATCGAATGACCTTTTTGGCTATTCTCGTACTACGAATTGCTTCGAGTGTGGGCTCAAACAAATTCGAATAAAATACATAACCAAAAAGTGTTTACTTTACTTTCAATGAGAAAGTAAAACACCTTTTCAATAAAAACTGATAGAATTTTTATTTCCGAAAACTTCTCACTATTTTTGGGCAAAATAACAATATCTCAAATTTGTGTAAAACTTGTTTTATTTTTAGCCTTACCGGTGTCATCTATTTATAGGGAGAAAAAGTGAAACCCTTGTTGAATTAGTAGAAGTCTATTTACTAGAAAAAAAAACAACTTTCTAGTTGAACTAGGAGAGAGAGGGGCGGCAACCTTAGTTAAACATAATAGTGTTTGTCATCCCTTGTAAACCATATAAGGGGCTTTTCGTCCTTCCTGTATCGAGTTCAATTATAAGTACTTCCTAGACTTTTAACCCAACACTTTATAATTCAATCCAACCCAATACCTGTACTTTTTTCCAAAATAAATATCATAAATTAATTTCTCAATTAAATAATTTTTTCAACCGATTCTTATTTTGTTAAAATATGACAATTTTACCGTAAAATAATCTATGAGAAAATATATTTAATTATCCACATTCAACAGATTCACCATGACCTCAACAGATTCACCATGACCAGTTAATTTAATTCCATTTTCGAACTTCAATTAATTAATTAATTTATAATTCCAAAAACTATAAATTAATTCTCAAGTCATTTCCATACTTAGCAAGAAAACCACGTTCATTTTCAAATGTTTCACATTTCTCAAACTTTACCATTTCTATTCATTTATGTTCATTTGATTCCACATGCAATTCATTTCTAGTTTCAATGAGTTAGCAGAAAAACTGCTTGGACATATTTGATTAGGGCTCAAATGATTTATAATTAAGTTCCAGTTTTCACCTATTAATTATAAACTCATTTAGTCACAAAGTCATTCCACTATGGTATCGTGACTGAGCTCTCCCTAATGACGTACCATTATGAAAGCTACTCGATTAGTGCTCGTCTAATGATCTTGTCATCAATGTGTTACCCTCATAGGATATCCTTAATCTCTTTATGATAAACTCGCTCTCCCATCATGATTATAACACCCTTAACCCATATCTGTCACCAAAATAGGGTTACGGAGCATTACCATAAAAATATAACTTATAATCATTTATTTATAAGCATTTCGTAAATCATATCATAGTCCATTCAAACACACGCATATTATCCCTTATTTTAGCCCTCGAGGCCTTAGAAACACTTTAAAAATGATTTGGGACTAAATGGGAAACATTTAGAACTTTATGGAAAAAGATAGAAAATTTCACACTGCAGGGGTCACATAGCCATGTGGCCAAGCCGTGTGCCTCACACGGCTTAGACACATGCCCATGTCTCAAGCCATGTAACATTCAAAATAGGGACACACAGCTGTGTCCAAGCCCGCGTCCGTGCTCGTGTAACTCACTGACTTAGGTCACACAGCCAAGCCACACGCCAGTGTGCCAAGCCGTGTAACACTCGAAATGGCCTCATACGCCCATGTGCCAGGCCGTGTAACTTTCAAAAAGCAACCTTTAAAACTTACAAGGGACACACGGCCGTGTGGCTGACACACATGCCCGTGTCTTAGGCCATGTGGACAAGAAATTGGCAAAATCAAGCCATTTCCTTTACCCACCTCAAATATGCACTTAAATATCATTTGCGCATTTTACCAGTGCATCAAAACATATTAAAACATGCATAAAATGACCAATTTCAAATGATCAAATTCCATTCAACCAATATGCTATATAGGCACCTCAAATGCAAACATACAATTTACCTAAACATATACATATACTTAACACATTTCATTCATCAACACTTAATTCATTTTCCATCTCAAAACTCATCATAAATTGACCTATATCACTTCAACATAAACTTACCATATTTGACCACATTTAAACCATTACAAATAGTTCATATCTACCTCAAAGCATAACTCCACTTGGTCTCATTATAAACATACCAAATATGGTCATTCCAAACATACATCAATTTAATCATATTAACAACTACCAATAAGCATCAAAATACCATAAGTACCTCAAATCCAAAACAACATTACATGCCATGAACATCAACTAAACGTTAGACATAAGTTCACCTATACATGCCATTATAACCATGACCAAAACATCAAAATCTACCAATATCATCGCTGGATAGTGTGATAGATCTCCGACTAGCTTCCAACCCGATCGACCTTCTGATAATTTGTAAAGTAAGAGAAAGATAACCACATAAGCAATGAATGCTTGGTAAGCTTGTATAAACTTTAATCATAATATTTTGTTTTAATAATGAAATTTATGGGGTAATTATAAATCTATACCAATCTCACAAAGTTTATCAAACTTTAAAACCATCAACTCATAAACGAGTAAGTTCATCAATATCACATATATTTTTCATTCCTAACATAATAAGATTTTATAAAACCTTGAACCCTTCCATTTACTTACTTTCCATAGAACTTACTTACTCTAGCTTAAATAACAACATCAATTCACTAATTAGTATATTTGTTCATGAACTATATATATTCATCCATAGCATACGTTAATTTCTCACATATGGTACATCATTCAACTCATCATTCCCTTTTCATCATATTACATTTCAACTATAAACTTCTCATTTCATTACCTATCCTCACCCATTTCATTTGCACAACATACAAGACATAAACATAACATTAACCATAGCTACAAGTAGTGCATTTAAGCATAACTCGTTTAAAATCAACTACACAATACACCATTTCATGAGAAATTACATACTTTGATTCTTACCACTTTTTCATGCACATAAGCATCTTTCCATTTGTTCACTTACCTTTTCAATGCATTTCTTTAAAACTAACATAATACAATCAAACCAATAGCTTGGCACAAGCCTAAGCATCATTAACAACACATATTAATGCATCAATTCATAATTCACTTGAATAACATAAGATAAGTCATTAAACATGAATAACCTCATTTGAAATCATCAATTCCATGAATATAGTCATACTTTCATTTAACATTTCTTTTTCATTCATTTTCATAATTTTCATAATATAAGTCATTTGAATACTTATCGTTCCTTCCCTTTTCATGCCCGTTGAACCACTTAGAATAACATCAGATACGCGGGAAAGATTACACAAAGTGTGCTAAACATATAGTCGTAGCTCATACGAGCTATAAAATGGGTCTGCTTACACAAGCTGGCAGTTGAAATGTAAGCAACACAATACTGCTCACACAAGCTGATGAGTATCTACAACTAATGTTAGACCTCAACCATAAGTAGGACATTCAGAACCAGCACCTGAAACATGGTAACCTAGGTCTGCTCACACAAGCTGTCAATCGGAATGTAGCTACACAATGCCGCTCACACAAGCTGACGAGTATCCATAAAAAATGTCGAAACTCAGCCATCAGGAAGATATTCAGGACCAACACCTAAAACATGGTAACCCTAATGACATGTCATTTTTATCCTATATATTCCTAAGATTCAAACGGGGCTCGATAGTCGTCGTACATCATTGGATTTCCATCGTTTCTTTACATGATAAATTCCATAATAACATATATATATTGATATATTTATATTACAACAACACGTGAAACATTCAATTTAATCAACCTTTAAGTTATTGTAGTTCATACAAACTTACCTGGCTAAATTGTAGAAATGACAGTACAGGAGCTATTTGGTAATTTTTCCTTCTCCTCGATTTTACACTCGTAGTTGATCTAAATTAATAATTTCAATCAATTAATTAATTTAGAAAGAAAAATCACTCCATTTTATGCAATTTAGTCCTTTTTGACATTTTTACAAAATTACCCTCAGCTTTTCATTTTTATTCAATTTAGTCCCTGAGCCTAAAACATGCAAATTAACCATTTTTATTGAAAATTCGTACCATCAATATGTTACTAGCATCCAACACATCCCATATTTGTAACAACTTCACATCTAGTCCTTGTATTTTTACTATTTCAATAATTTAATCCCTAATCGTTAAATTCATCAAAAATCACTTAATAAAATACTTATAAATAACAATTAATACTTCAAATTCATCAATTAACATCTAAAATCACAAATATTCATCAATGGCAACATTAAAATTCTTTAACATTTTCAAAAAAGAAGGTATGGGCTAGCTGGACCGAGTTGCAACGATCTCAAAAACATAAAAATTATTAGAAATAAACTCAAATTTAGCTTACATGCAAAAGAGGACTTTGAACGAATTCTTAAGCTATCATCCACGGCTTCCTTCTTTATCCAATTTTGGCAAACACTAAGAAAAAAGATGATAACCTAATTGTTTTGTTTTTAATTTAATTTAATTTAATTTATCAAATTACCATTTTAACATTGGTTAATAATTAAATAAAACGTCAAATCCATGCCCATATTAGTCCACTAACTCCTTAAATGGTTTAATTACCATTTAAGCCCCTTTATCTTTATTCATTAAGCTATTTAATCACTCAAATCAAATAGTGATCAAATTTTACATCTTTTACAATTTAGTCATTTTTAATTAATTAACTATCAAAACATTAAAAGTTCTTAAAAAAACTTTAATACAACCTTAATAACATTCCATAAATATTTATAAAAATATTTACGACTCGGATTATAGAAACGAGGTCCTGATACCTCATTTTCTAAAACCACTTGACTTTAGGGTCTTACTACTTGAACTTAATTAATCATTTATATAACATAATTTACCAAATCAAAAACCTTTTAAAAACCATAATTGACTCATAAATATTTGTAAATAATATTTACGAACTTACTCATCGAATTTGCGACCTCGAAACCACTTTTTTTGACACCACTGAAAAACTGGTTGTTACTATAATGCTATTTTATCTCATGGTAACCATTACATCTTCCTTCATGAAAAGTCAATTACTATCAAATGGTAATTAAGTCATCCATCCTAAAGACGAACGACCCGTGGCCACATTTATTTTTCATCTATCATGTAATGCCAATGAGAGGATATCATTTGCCCATGTCTCAAGCTATGAATTCCACTATTATGAATGATACTATGTATTGCAGAAGTCATATACCCAATGCCCCAGCTTTCGGTTCCTTATCTATTTTAACTTAGGCTTGTATTTACATGAAAGTATACGAGTCATGCATACATAGTCCATTATCCACTCAGAATTAAGATATGTCACACTATGTATGTCACAAGTGAATAAGTCCATAAACGAATTCAGGATCTATACAACTTGGGTCTAGTCCGATGTATTGTTAGCCTAGTTAGTCACATCTATCTCTCTATCTTCTGGAAGTCATTCGCACCGATGCCCAATACAAACCATCTCCCCAACTGAACTTAATAGACACATATTATTCTTTCAATAGGTTTGCTCATTTTTTATTAGACTAAGGAAACATTTAGGTTCGTCTACTAATATAAGTTGTCTTTCCATACTATGATCCAACCACGTAATATCGTTTAGTATTAGTTAGACATTAGACAACCAGTGAGATAATATATGCTTCTATTTTGCTTTAGATGCAAAAACCGCATAAAGACATTATACAAAGAATATTAATGTATTATAAAAAGAATATTAATGTAATTCATGAATCATTTATTAACCAATCTATTCGAAAAAAATTACAAGTGTATAAACAAATATACTACACTTAGGAATATCCACTTCCATCTAGCCAATTTTAAGAGAAACTTTGAAAACATAGGCTCTCACATTGCTTTAAAACATGGATTAACCCTAAATGAAATACCAAGATACTTGAAGGAGAATTCGCAAACTTTACAACCAAAGATGAGAGCCCAATTTGAGTCCATAACTTCATCAATATTAATAAGAAATAGGATACATTTACTGGAGTTGATTTTTATGCCTGAGAACAACTCAAAGTAAATCAAAAGAGACTTCATATATTTATGACCCTTCACAAAACTCTCTAGAAAAAGGAAAGTATCATCAGCAAATTGTAAGTGCGATAAAGGGAAATTTGGAGCAACCATAATCTAATTAAAGAGACTTAAAACTTCTACCTTGATGATCATCTAGTGTAGCCCTTCCGTGACCAACAAAAATAGAAACGGGGAAAAAGGGTCCTCTTGTCTAATATCACACATCATTGGGAATTCTTTAGTCGGCTTACCATTAAAAAAAAACTTAAATCTTGTCATTCTAACACATTCATAGATCTGAGCTTTCCATAACTTACCAAATCCCATTAACTCCATTACATGATTAATGAAGACCTACCTAAGGCAGTCGTTCTCCTTCTCAAAATTGAGCTTGATTACAATACCTCCTTCGACTTCTACAATGAGTGGATCTATCACGCCCCAAAAAATAGGGGGTTAATTGAAATAATTAACCAAGTAATTACATAGGTTAAATGGTTAAGTAGTGAGTATAGCCCCTATAGGTCCTAGGTTCAAACCGCTCATTACCTATTTCTTTTTCTCTAATTTCCAATAAACCTTAATGAAAACCAAACTAAAATAAATATTGTTTAGATTAAAAACTCAACAATAATGGACAGCAACCCAAATAGTTAAACATTAAACTTCTTCCTTAGGTGACCTACGTTTGAGACACACTCCTTCCCCTTCCACATATATTTTTCTAACTGGACAACGTAGGATAAATTACCCAAACCACCCCTAGGGTTCCAAACCTTAAACTATTTAATCCATCTCTTCTAAATAGGCTATAATTTTGCTCCCTTTTCCAATGCCCCTTAAAATTTTGCTTTCATCTTTTTTATTCTTCCCCCTTTCTTTTCTTCCCCTTTTCTTTTCATCATATTTTTGTTTTATTTCTGAGAATTACTTTTGTGTTTCCCAAATCAATATCAATCCCCGAAAAATCTTTTTTCTACAGGTTGTCAAATTCAACATCCATAGCCCTATATATTCATTAAAAGTTTAGTAAATACTTTTGTTTCAATAACTAGAACTCATAGAATCTAAAATAGTGTAAAACCACGCTAATCTTTCAATTCAATTACGACAACTTGGATTGTCAAAATTTTCCACTAATCTTGATTGATTCTTGATACCTGATATTAACTTGTTTCTAAATATCATTTAAAGGACCCGATTTAGGTACCTCAGATCAGATTGGAAATTGAGGAACGTCGTTCAAGCTATCAGTGAAAGGTTTGTGTTCTTTTACAAGTGAATCAGGGCAAATCATGTCTAGGAATAAGGCCACACGGTCTGCCACAGAGACGTGTCGACCACACTGCCCCTCACACGGCTTGCCACACGGGCATGCCTCTCATGAAGCTTAATTTTGCAATTTTTCACACAACTACAATCTATTCCAGGGCTTGCCCAAATGACCATGTAACCCCTTCACATGGCCTGGCCACACGACCATGTGTCCCTTACTTTATAGTTTTGCCTAGAAATTTTTGTGCATTTAATTGATCCTTAAATTAGTGTTTATAAGGAAATCTATAATTTATATGTCTAAATTGCAACTATTATAATGTGTTTATTGATATTGATTAATTAAATCATTACTGTAGCGACGTAAAAATTTTAGCTTGGTCGCTAATTGTGGCGATTTATTAAACATTTGAAAACCAACTTTCACATTTATTAACAAAGGGAGTCGCCACCGATCCTTTTTATAGGTGTGATCGGACACCTAATAAATTTATTTTTAAAACAAAAAGAAGGCCAAGTTTAAGTCTACGTGAAAGTCCAGAGAAAAATTAGGGTTCGGGAGTCGGTTATGCGCGAGAAAGGTATTATCACCCTCGCGACACCCAAAATTGGTACCTTATAAACAAGTGTTGTCTTAATTTTCAAAATTGCAACTTCAAAGTAACATTGAATCGTGATCCGATCAAAACATGAGAAATTTCAAGTTTCGTTTTCTTTTGAGAAGGATATACCGTTTTAACACGAGTCGATTGATATTCACCCAACATAGCGATGAAATCGATGACATAGTGTTTAAATTGGTACGTTGCCTTGCTTATTGAAATAAATAAAAATACGAATAAATATTTTAAAATAACGAACAACGGGGTAATATATAAAAATGGGTAGGAAACGAAAGATAATAGTTGGAAATACATCAAGGTACATAATACGTACGACAATAATATTAAAAACAATGACAATGCACGCGATATTAAATGTAACAATAATATCAAATACGAGAACACAATGAGAACACAATGAATATACATATAAAGATAATTAAGAGTATGTACGTAAAATATATATATACATATATAAATAGTAATAGTGTTAGAAATATACTATAGATAGTGTTTGAAGTATATACATAAGATAGTAAAAATATATAACTAGTAATGTTAAAATATATACATAATATATACATATATATAATAGATATTAAAAAAAGAAGTATGTACATAACATATATGAAGAATATATATATATAACAATATTAAAATAAAACAATAAGTGATAATAGTGAAAATAATATGTATAATAACAAAAATAATAATATATAAGAATAGATATAAAATATATGTATATAATATGGTATTTAAACATGCATATGTAATATATATATTAGGAATGAGAATAATATTAAAACAACTACGAGTACATACAGTTACAGACATGTATATATATAAAAATCGAATACATAGTAATAATACTAAGAGTATGTACATGATGTATATACACGTGTGTACATGAATTAAGAGCGGTAATAATATAATAATAATGCTAGCAGAATAATAAAATACGAAAAGCAAATATAAAAAAGTAAAATCAAAAACAAAGTAAAAAAAAACTATATAAAAGCTATATGTACATAAAAATACGTATATATATATAAGTAAAGATAAGTAATGGTAATGAAAATAATATAATAATAATAAAAATATAAAAGGTGAATATAATATAATAGTATTAAAATAAAAATAAAAATAAAGTAATAGATAATAATAAATATAATAATAGAAATATAATATTAAAGATAATACTACATATAATATAATAATAATAATATAATAATGATAATAATGATGATAATACTAATATAAAAAGAATAGATAAAATAGTAATAAAAATAGATACAATAATAATAGTATATAATATGGTGTTAAATGTATATGTAATATAGTATTAAAATATATACATAGTAATATGATAAGAAAATAGTAATAACGTTAAAGGAAAAATTAATAATACTATATATATACATACATATACATATTAAAGATATATACACAAATAACAAAGCCTATATTATTAATAACAGTGATAACAATAATATAAATAGTAATAAATACAATAACATTAAAATCAGAAAAGATAAGAAAAAGGACGAAATGGAATTAAAATCGAAATTTTTGGGGCGAATTTAGAATAAAAACAGAAGAGGGGGACTCAATCGAACACGCGTTAAACATTGAGGGACCCAAACAACAATTTCCCTCACCTTTTAAAACGCTGTGTAGCATGGAGGATCGATTTAAAAACATATGTAAATTTCAGGACCAATTTGAAAAAAATTAAAACCTGATTGAAAAGCACAGAAAAAGCTGAAGGGCTTAAAGCGCAATTAGCCCCTTAAGAACAAAAACACGCGGATCCTAGGCGGGCATGGATCGGGTCAGACCGGGTCACATGAAACGGCGTCGTTTTGGGGCTTAAGGGTGCCGACCAAAACGACATCATTTTGTAATATCTATAAAGGTTAATTTTTTGTTTTAAAATCATTTGATATCTGTTTCTAAAAAAAAAATCTAACTCTTTCTTTGTTTTCTCTGCAGGTTTAGGGTCCGATGAGGCCCCAGGTCAACCACCACTGCCGATTGCTACCGCCGGCCACCGCTGGCCACCGTGGGAAAGTCAAAAAGGTATATTTTTTATTATTTTATTTTAGTTAAATAATATACTCTATATATGTGCATGTGGATGTGTATTTGAATAGAAAAGAAAGAAGAAATAAAAGAAAAAAGAAACAAATTCGGGAAAGGGAAGAAGATTAATAACCTCTTTTTTTCCTTCAATTTCGGTTCTGGTACTTGAACAATCTATGGTACTTATCTTACTGTTTTTTAAAACAATGTATGTATTTCTAACCTCTCTAAAAATTCTCCTTTTTTCTCCTTTTATACACTGAGTTTTGAAGGCTTTTGTAGCCCCATTTTACATGATTTTTCCTATTCTATTTACTGTCCTTTCTTCTGTTCTGCAAACAGCGCAACTTGGGCAAGTGGAGGGAGTCGGTAGCTGCTGGTCGATGTGACAGAGGTTGGCAGAGAAGCGGCGGTGCAGAGAGCAGTTGGTGGAGGCAGGTGGCTATTAGGCTAGGGTTTGCTCTTTTCTGATTTGTTTTGGGCTAGGGTTTAGTTGGGTTAGGGGTTTAGTTGGGCTAGGGGTTTTGGTTAATTTTAGGTATTAGGCTGGTAGTATTGGGTTAGTGGGTTAGTTTGTTTGTAATGGGTATTGGGCTTGATGGGTTAAAGTTGTAAACGGGCCTTTTGTAATGGTAGGCTAAAATTGGCCTACAACAATTACGATGCTATGAATAAACATGTGATGTTAATCATGCTTATTGAAAGTGTTATTGATAAACTGTGAGTGTTAATACTGTTATCACCCCACTGAATACATGATAAACATGTTTGTTACTAGTGTTGAACGGAATAAGTGTTAAGCATGACTATGGATATTTGCGTTATTATGTTATAAAGTATGCCATATTGCATTGCATGGGGTGGGATGATTTGTACAGATGAAGATTGGCAGCTTAATAATCTACAAACAAGTGGTGGCTTACCCACAAGCCAAGTGGCAATTTGTTTAATTTGCAAATATGTTGTGCACCCACAACAAGTGGCAGTAACTACAAATATGTGGTTCAATCTTGAACCAAGTGGCGACATGTCTACAAATGTTTTTATCTAAAAATACTGGTGGTTTTCCCATAATTTTTACAAACCCAGTGGTAGCTTTTACCTATAGTTACTTTGTAAATCCACAACAAGTGGCAGTTTATTTGCAAATCAACGGTGGTTCAACCACAACTCGGAGTGATATGGTAGATGAGTTCTAGGGAACTCATAAGTGAGGTGTGTAGTGGAGTTGGGTAGGACCCTTTCTAATAAATTGAAATTGTATTGCCATTCGTTAGCATGTGCATATTAAAAATTTTGATTTCTAAGATATCTCAAAATTGTTAGCCCATGTGCTTTGCCTACTGTTTTGTTCTGGTTTTCTTGTAATTGAACTCGCACTAAGCGTCAGAGCTCACTCCCCCTTTAATTTATATATTTACAAATAACCCACCATGTTAGGACACGGACGCAACATCTAAAGGGACTCGGCTCAGTTTTAGTTAATAAAATATTTTAGTTTTATTATTTGATATTTTAATTATTCAAAAGACTGTAATATTTTCTTTTGAATTGTGGCATAGGACATAGGTTTTAGGTTTTATTTTTTAGCTTACATGACATATAATTTAATCTTAGGACATTGGATTGTGAATATTAATTAGTTATGCATGAATCTCAATTTTCATTAAAAACGTAAATAGATATCACTTTTCCGTTGCTTAGTTATAATTAAAATTTGAGTAGTACATAAATTTTTAATTAATCAAGTATTCAAAAAGGAGTCACCATTACATAGGTTAGCTAATCTAAATCAGTTTTGATAACTCTTTAAGTTTTTATGAAAATAGACTAAGTTACCCTCAAAATTAAACAAATGTTTAAAATAACTGTTTTCAAAACTCCAATAACTTACTAGGTCATTTCGGTGGCTAATATAATCTTCTGAATTCGTGTCTAATGTCTAAGTTAGATTGAGAAAGCTAAGAATCACTTGATTTAATAAGAATATTTCTTGAACAATTTGATGCCCTTTAATAAAAGCGCTTTGTATATCACTCACAATTTTCAGCATCACCTTCTACAAGCGACATGCCAAAACATTAAACAAAATCTTATAAGCCAATTTGATCAAACTAATGGGCTAAAAATCCCCCACCACGTCTAAATTATCTGTTTTAGGCACTAGAGAAATGAATGTCGAATTAGAAATAAAAATGTACAAATTCATTTTAAATAATTTGTGGAAAAGTATTTGAACCACCTTATATGAAAAATCCACTTACCTTCTATGGCTTGAAAAATACCGACTTACCCTCTTAAAGTTTGATGAAAAATACATTAACCCTATAAGGTTTACTTATTAAGGCTTCATGAAAAATGCACTAGAAGCCCCTTCTCTCTCTCTTAAATATTTGTATAGGTATTTCTTTTTTTAGAGTAGGTGATTCTTAAATTGAATTTTTTTTGTTAAAATTAGGGTTTTTATTGTCGATAACAATAACAAATTTTCTCATTATAGATATTCTCTAAAAGTTAAATGATTGGGAACGAAATGTGATTCTTAAATATGAGAAGTGCAGTTTATTTAAATAAAGAGATAAATATAAAAACTATACTTGAACTATACATAATCTATAATAGTATTTAAGGGAAAAAAAGATTAAGATTAAAAATAAAGAGAATAGTTAGCTTGAAATTATCGCTCCACGCAGAAGACAAAGAAACAGTCTATTGGTTGGTTTACATGAAAATAAGCTTTATCTTATGTTAAAGTATGTGCAGGGTCCCTGCATTATAGGGCTGGATCAAATTAGTCTCTTTATTATTAAATGTATCAATTTAATCATTATACTATTAAAAAGATTAAAATAAGTCCAAATTATAATAAAGTTAACATTTATTGTATAAAAAAATATCTTGAAAAATATAATTTTTTTCAATTGCAGTTCAATTCAAAATAGAAGATTCATTTACAGAACCATAAAAACTTTATAAAAATATTAACTCTGCTAAATAGTAAATGTTAACTCTATTCTAATTTGACCTTATTTGATTTTTTTAATAGTACAAGAATTAAATTGATCTATTTAATATAGGGGACTAATTTGATCATGTCCCTCGAGGGACCTCTCAAATATATTCACCATTTTATCTTAAATTAGTTAGTCTAAGCATATAGTTTTGCTAAATAATAAATTAAGTTACTTAGAGGTTTAGGGACTAAAGCACGCATTAAGTCATTTAGTAAATGACTTTTGAATAAATGGAGAACATTACAATTTATTAACTAATTATTATTCTATTTATTTTTGTGATATTTAATAATTATATTCAAGAATTTTCATTTAAAAATGCATATTTGAATAAATGCTTAATTCTATTCTAATGTGTGCATGTAGGAGAAGAGCTAAATCTTGCTAATTATCTTATAGCTAATGTTATACTGGATTGTGTGTTGTCTGCAAAATGCATTAACACCCTTACAACACTAAAATATGATACTTTAGTATTAAGGAGATGTTAATCATTTTCACAATGAGAAAAGGGACTTTTAACTAGTTATCTTATAACTATTGAAGTACTTGATGGATGTGTTTTGTCCATGTAAAAAAAATTTAACATCTTATTTGTATAACATATAAATGGATGTGAATCACAACTTTTAAGTATTTAATTTGCAGATCGAGATAAAACTTCTTTTCCAAGATCCTTTATATATCAAATTCTTCCTTTAAACAATTTATTGTCTTTTGAAGCTCTAGAAGAGTTTCAATAATATTTGAATTGTCAATATAAACAACTATCACAAATTTTGATACCAATACTTTTATAATAACACATGCGTAAATTAAATCATTTGTATAACATTCTTTCAATAAATATTCACTAAGATAATTGTACCATATGTTTAAATTATGTTAATCCATATAAAAATTTCTTTAAATTTTGATTGAACAACTTTTTTCTAAAATCTTCGTATCATTTTGAGGTTTTAAATCTTTAAGAAATTTTTATATAATTTTCACTATCAAATGAGTTCTATTTGATTGTAACAACATTAATTAAATGCAAACCAATTTGTTTTGTTAAGTATAAGACTAAGTTGTCAAGAATGATTACATCCATTATAGAAGAATAGTGTGTATTTTCACCATACATGCCAAGACTTTGTGAAAACCCTTGGGTTACAAAAATACTCATTCCTACCCCCACCGAATTTAGGCTTTCAAATGTTTGGACTAATAGTCCCCAAAACTTACATTTCAAAGTGAAGATAAATATGCTTAAATTCGACTTTCAATTTTGGCTAATCATTTCTGTGTTTACATTTTTGAACAGTGTGTTTACATTTTTGAACAGGGTGATGTTCAACATGCTCATTTTTATTATTATTTCAATATCAATATTATATATAAAAATATTGTCGTCAACTTTTTCATTTTGATTTTATATTTTATCATAGGGATATGATTTATCGAGATCTTTTTATTTTCATTATTTTTATTTGGCTTAATGCTCAATTTGGCTCTCGTACTATACTTGTTTTCCCATTTTGGTACCTAAATTTTTGTTCATCTTAATTTAGTACTTAAACTATCATTTGTTACTTAAATTGACACTATTAGAAGGTGTCACCTATCAACCTTCTTTTTATTTTTTTAATGATATATTTTATATTGATTAAAAAGTAAAAATATATATCATATATAAAATATAAATAATTCAAAATTAAAAAAGAAATTATTTTTTTAAAAAATTATAAAATTCTAAAATATAAATATAAATTTTGAAAGCTCAAAATAATATAAAATTGAAAATTTTATAAAAATTAAAAATTTTATTTAAATTTTAGAAAATTTAAAAAAAATACTTATATTTTCAAAAATATATGTTCTAGAAAAGTTGTAATAAATTTTAATTATTTTTCAAAAACTTTAAATTCTAAAAATTCAAAAGAATAAATCAAAATTTCAAAAATAGAAAAAGTTCAACTGAAAAAATATTCATCTAGAATTTGAAAAATTGAAAATTGAAAAACAAATCTGTAACACCCCAAAACCTAGCCTAGAAGTTTAGACCGAATCTCGGTGGTGACATTGAAGAAACCAAGAAAATCTTTTTGTTCATTGTGTTTGAAACAATATTAAACCGGCGTCAAACATTCAAAAATAAATTCATAGTTTCTAAAGTTCAGTCGACAGTTTGTATAATTGTCTTACAAACCAACTTAAAGTTTATTGTATAAAACTTGTGAAATTTTACTTAAACCGAATCAAACCATATCAGTTTGAGACCTCCGGTATGCCGAGTCCAGCTCCAAAACACGGAAAGTACCTGAAAGGAAAGACACTACAGAGATGAGCTACGCGAGCTCAGTGTGAGTCCGGAACATGAACAGACGACAACAAACAGAGTGACACAATAAATTCCTCAGACAAGCATGTGCATAAAAATATCACTTACGAAAGTCACAATCAGTATGTCAAGTACAATATCAAACCACAGAAATGATTTTCCAGTCATACGCAATAATCAGATCATATTACATGACATTAACTATATTGTCAATAACCAGAGGTTCACACAAACAGACAGAATGTTTTGACAAACAGACGTATATCCAGATGCGAATAGATGCACAATTCAAAATCTCATCCCGCCAACCAAACACCACTTCGTCCATCCAGCACACAACATAAGGGCTATGGTAGGCTCATTCACCATGCATACCACATAGAACCATAATAGGTTCATCCACCTTACACACCACAACGTGGAACTATGCCACTAAAGTAACTGTATACAGCTGAACTGATATACGTATAGGATAGTGCAATAAACCGCTGTACAAAAATATCGCAGTTAAAACTACTAATTCTCTCTTTCTTCTCTTCATAACCAGATCCCAAAATTTTCATGGAATGCAACAATGCACACATTATGCAGATATTATACAGACATTAGCATTTCCATTTGAACAGATTCAAATTTAATTACACTTGTATTCTAATGTTCAGTTATGACAAAATTAATAAACTCATACTTATTCATCACATAAACGAGCAATAAAATCAAAGCTCATAAACACACGTATATACACGAACCAAACTACATCGAGTCCCAAACACACTTACCAAGGCTTGAATGAGGGTTAGATTACACAAAAACATAAAAAAAAGGCAGTTTATGACTCAAAACAAAAATTCTGCAAAACAATGCCATATGGCCGTGTGCCCCTGCCGTGTGGAAGTGCCCAGGCTGTGTGGGGGTCTACACACCCATGTGGAGGCCACACACACCTGTGTGAGCAGCCCTTGTAACTCACTGTCCAAAAATGCCAAAAATAAAGAGTAGAGGAGACACGACTGTATGGATATCTCACACACCCATGTGTGACACATGCCCATGTGGCCAAGCCGTATGGCAACAAATTCGTCCAAAAACCCTAATTCCCAATTTCACACTACCGTATGAGCCACCCATGTGGGGCACACACCCGTGTGGCAACCTGTGTGGTCACGAAACCACATCGAAACAACCTGAAATTCGTGATTTTGATGTCGAGACGATTCCTAACACTTGGTAACCCATAATTATGCTAAAACATACAGAATCCCATGCAATTCAGTAACAATATGATACTTAAAATAATCAATTTCATAAACACACAAGACATTATCAAATTTCACCGTAATTCTATACCGAAGTTAAACTGTTTCAAAACACACACCTTAGAACACGATATCAAGCAGCACTTCTAATAAAACGAAACGCACAATAACGATCAGTCTTGACAGACAACATGTAACGTATATAAAACGAAAGAAACAAGAAACAAAAAATTTGGACTTTGGAAAGAATAAAAAAAACAATGGGGAAGAAAAAATAAAAAGTAAAAACAAAAGAACTTAAACTTATTTTCTATTTAAAAGTTGACTTCCTCTTTAAAAAAACCATAAAAACAGATAAATATCAAAACACTCACAGGGATTCGAACTCGGAACCCAAAGACACACTAACACACAACTAACCACCAAACCAATAGGCCCATTCTAACATTAAAACGCGAAATTGAACCCAAATGTTCAACCCACTCACTGACCTTAACCACAAACCTCAAAACTTCTAACCCTAATTTCTAGAATGTTACAAAATCAATGTATATAAATTTTAAACGATTTTAATAAAAATTTTAAAAAATTGAAAAAGAGTTTTTTTAAAAAAAAATTTGATGTCTATGAAAAATATTAAAGATTCAAAATCAACAATAGATTAACAATGGGTCAAAGTCAAAAGCATTTTTTTAATATTTAAACATTTAAGTTTCTTTTTTTTCTATTTTTGAATTTAAAATGTAATAAACCTGAATGCTACATGGCACATTCTGATTGGTCGGATGTGCCACGTGACACATTATAATTGGCGCCACATGTTAACCAATATTTTTAACATATTTACAAAAACTAGTTTGAAGCAAGTAACGGAATGATAGTCTAAGTACCAAACTAAGACGGAAAAAGTTTAGGTATTAAAGTAGGGAAACATGTATAGTTAAAGGGCCAAATTGAGCATCAAGCCTTTCCATTTTAAGATACCAAAATCTCTTCTAGTATTTTATGATTAGTTATATCTTGGATCTCTTCAAGAGTACCCGCCTCCACTATATAACCATTTTGATTATTTACTATTTTATCTCATGTGACCATTATATCTTCCATGATGGAAATGATCATTTCACAAATTTTGATTTTTACATTCAATAGGATAGTTAGGAAATTTAAGTGTGAAAATGAAAAATCTCTTCTCAGTAAAAACTACTAGAATTGTTATTCTAGAAAATAGATTTAATACTTAGAGAATAAAACTCTCACTATTTTAGGGCAAAGTAATAATATCTTAAATTTGTATTTTTGGCCCTACTAGTGCCATCTAGTTGAATTGTAGAAGTTTATTTCAAATAGAAAAATGGACTCCTAGTCTAACTAGAAGTATAAGGGCGGAAACCCTAGTTAATAATACTAGGGTTTGTCATCCCTATCTTTAACATAAGGGGCTTTTGGGCCTCTCCCATATTGGGTCCAATTACAAGTACTTCTTGGACTTTTAACCCAGTACTTTATAATTCAATCCAACCCAATATTTATTTTCTATTTCTTAAGATAAACATCTCCAGCAATCTCCAATTAAATAGTCTTCTTAACCCAATTCTACTCTTGTTAAAATCATAATGATTTTACCGTAAAAGAATCTATGAGAAAATATATTTAATATTTCTACATTCAACGGTTCACTAGGACCAAATGATTTATTTTCATTTTTTAACTTCATTTAATTCCAAAAACATAGATTCATTTCTAGGTCAGTTTTCATTTCTAGGTCATTTTCATTTTCATTTTCATTTTGAAAAAAAAACCACATTCATTTCCAAATGATTCCATTTCTCCATTTTCATTTTAATTTTCATTTTAGAGAGAACCATAATCATTTCCTAATATTTCCCATTTTTCCATTTTCACCAGTTCTATTCATTTTTGTTCATTTTATTCAACATGCAATTCATTTCTGGTTTCAATGAGCTAAAGGAGGGGTCGATTGGACATATGCGATCGGGACTCAAATGATTTATAATTAAGTTCCAACTTTTCGCCTATTAATTATAAACTCGTTTAGTCACACAGTCATTCCACTGTAATATTGTGACTGAACTCTCTCCAACAGCATACCATTAGGAAAGCAACTCAATCAGTGCTCATCCAATCACCTTGCAATAAGTGTTTTACCCTTATAGGATATCCTTAATCTCTTTGGGATATATCTGTTCTCCCAATATAATCCTATTTTATCTCATGGTAAAAGTTATATTTTCCTTCATGAAAAGTCAGTTATTATCAAATAGTAATCAAGTCATTCATCACAAAGACGAACGACCCGTGACCATATTTACTTTTCATCAACCATGTAATGCAAATGAGAGGATATCATTTAGCCATGTCTCGAGCTATGAACTCCACTAGTGTGAATGACGCTACATACCGCAGAAGTCACATAACCAATGCACCAGCTTTTGGTTCATTATCTATTTGAACTCGGGCTTTTACTTACATCAAAGTATACAAGTTACGCATTCATGGTCTACCATCCACTCAAGATTTAGGTATGTCACACTATGAACGTCACAAGTGAATAAATCCATAAACAAATTCAAGATCTATTCTTCTTGGGTCTAGTCTGATGTACTGTTAGTCTAGTCAGTCACATCTATGCCTCTATCTTTTGGGAGCCATCCGCTTTAATGCCCAAGACAAAGCATTTCTATAATTGGACTTGATAGATGACATATCAGTCTTGGAATTATTTTTCTCATTTTCGATTTGACAAATGACATATTTAGGTTCATCTACTAATATAAGTTGTCTTTCTGTATTACGATCCGACCATGTAATACCGCTTAATATTAGTTTAAACATTAGACAACCAGTGAGCAATATTTGCTTTTATTTTGCTTTGCGTGCAAAAACCACATTAGGACAATTATACAAAGTATATTAATATAATTTTGTTTTATTAACCAATATGTTCAGTAAATTAAAAGATTACAAACGAATATACTACATTCAAGGCACCAGATCCACTAGCAGCACCATCCCACAATAGTGGAATTCATAACCCAATAAAGGGTAAATAATATCCTCTCATCGACATTACATGATAGATGAGAAGTAAAACATAGTCATAGGTCATTTGTGTTTGTGATAATTTTTTTAATTACTATTTGATAGTAATTAGCTTTTCATGAAGGAAGATGTAATGATTACCATGAGATAAATATAATCATATTGGAAGAACGGATTTATCTCAAAGAAATTAAGGATATCCTATGACGGTAACATACGGCCAATTTACTAAAAAACGCCCATTTCCAAAATTACTACGGAAAGGGTCAAATTCTCCAAAAACGCGTCCACGTCAGCATGAAGTCAAGGGCTATGTCAGCAAAACGCGTCCCTAGGGGAGCGTTTTTGCCATGTCAGCACAAATCACACCCTTGTGGACGCGCTTTGCTGATGTGGCAAAAATGCTCCCCCAAGGATGCGTTTTAGCCAGTGTTTAAATTTTAAAAAAAGGTCATTTTTTTAAATATTATAAAAATAGACCAATTTTTTAAAAAATTTACAAGAATTGACCTCTAAAAAGGCTCAAAGTGATAACACCATTTTTTTTAAGGTGTCACCAATTAATATGAAAACAAAACTTACCAAACAAATCCTTATAGACTTAAAGTCTCATTTCCCTTATTTTTTTAAGCACTGTGGAATATAAGATATGTGTATATATAGACTCATGAATAGGTTTGCAGCTTGTTCCTAAACAATGTGGGATTCCTTCCTCTTTTAACTAACAACATGAGATTAAAAGCTACACTATATTTTATATTTTTTTACTTAGAGTTTAATTTTTTTTACAAAGAGTTAACATTTGTTACATTATAAATAAAAATTTTAAACTCTATAAGTAAAAAAATTATAAAATATAAAATGAGTATGATAAAATATTTAAAAAATTATTTATAGTTGAGTGATCATTTTGTAAGTTTTTATAATTCGATAGCTAAAAAATCATAGTTAAGTGACTACTAATGTGATTTAATCTAGATATAAAAATATGAAAAATAATTATTATATTTTATGTATATTATATATTTCTATAAAAAAACTTATTTAACATAATTACATACTATGTTTAAATAGATTATCTATCTAGCCAAAATACATCTAAAATAAATTTATCAGCATTCATTAGGTGATGAAAATTAAATTAAAATTAGAATTAAAAAATTAATTAGTATAGTAAAATATTAAAAATAAGTAAATATTTAAAAAAGATATATCAATTTTTTAAAATTACAAAAAAAATACTATTTTGAGTGCCAAATACTCACCATTTATTTATTAATCAAACATTCATAATATAAAATAAAATTAAAATTAAAATTAAAAAATTAAAAGAATAACTTCTAAATTTAAATCATGGAAAATTATTTTAAAAATTAGAATTGCATTGATATTAACTTCAAACATTTAAAGTTGAATAGAAGATTATTGCATGTACAAGTTTCATATGTGCAATTTGTTCTCTTTTTTTAATAGTTCTTTTGTATATGTTAACAATTCTAAAATGCAACAAGATTAAATATCTCAAAAGATAATTTTATAATATGATAAAATGTTAAGAAAATATAAAAAAATAGAATTTGTTTTGAAAAAAATTATAAAATATAATGTAGCATTTAGTCTCATGTTATTAGTTAAAAGAGGAAGGAATCCCACATTGTTTAAGAACAAGCTGCAAACCTATTCATGAGTCTATACATACACATATCTCATATCCCACATTACTTAAGAAAACAAGAGAAATGAGACTTTGGGTCTATATAAAGATTTGCTTTGTAAGTTTTATTTCTATATTAATTGGTGACACCTTAAAAAAAATAGTGTTGTCACTTTGAGCCTTTTTTAAGGTTTATTCTTGTAATTTTTTTAAAAAAATTGGTCTACCCTTATAATATTTAAAAAACTAACCTTTTTTGAAAATTTAAACAAGGGCTAAAACACATCCTTAGGAGAGCGTTTTTGCCACATCAGCAAAGTGCGTCTATGAGTCTGCGATTTGTGCGACATGGCCAAAATGCTCCCCCAGTGACACGTTTTGCTGGCATATCCCCTAAAATCGCGCTGACGTGGACGCGCTTTCAAAGAATTTAAACATTTCCAGTAAATAATTAAAAAATTGGCCCATTTCCATAAATAATATTGGAAATGGGTTTTTTTAGTAAATTAGTATTAACACACTTATGACAAGGTCATTAGACAATAACTTATTGAGTAACTTTAGTAATGATATATAATAAGGGAGAGCTCAACTTTAATGGAATGACTTTATGACTAAATAATGTTGTAATTAACAGACGAAAAGTCGAAATTTAATTACAAATTATTTTAGTCTTAATTATATATTTCAAATCGATTCCTCTGCTAGCTCGAGATAACTAGAAACGTATTGCATGTAGAACCTACAAATATGAAATGAATGAAAATGATGAAGTAAGAGAAATAGATCGCATGTATCACTATCCACGATGAATGCATTTCTCGCTAAGTAATAAAGATGACTTAAGAAATTAATTTAAGTTCTTCGAATTATTATTTAATTAATTGTAATTAAATAATTAAAGTTCAAAGTGAGATTTAAATTAAGTCATTATGGATTTTTTGAATAAGACAATTAAATAGATTTTCCTCATAGATTCTATTTTGATAAAATTGCTATGAATTTAACAAAATTAGAATTAGGTTGAGATAATTATTTAAATGAGAAATTAATTTAGTTAATTTAATTAATAGAAAATAAATATTGAGGTGAATAAATTATAAGTGTTGATAAAAGATCGTGAAAGCTAATATAATTGGACCCAATACATAAAAGGCCCAATAGAGCTATATAAAATGAAAGTGGCAGCAACCCTAGTGTATTCCCAAAGGGTGTCGCCGCCCCTATACTTCTACTTAGAGTAGAAGTTATATTTTCTATTAAAATATTCTTATTTAATCAGACCTTATTCGGAAAGAACTCTTGTATTGATTCTCTATAAATAAGAACTATATGTTGAACTATTTTACACATTACACATATGTCGTTATTCTATAAGAAAATAATAGTGGAAATTTATTTTACGGAATAAATTTTATTTTCTAGGAGAAACGCATAGTTTCCGGTTAAAGAGAGAAAGTTATATTAAAGTTTTCATTTTGTGGTTCGAGAATAACAAAGAAGTTAATTTGATAGAAAGTCAGGATCAACTAAAACCACCTCGTACAAAGTATAGACATATTTCAGTTAATGTTTGTTAGCTTAATTTAAAAAAAATTAAACTTCATTTGTGTAAATATTATAACTGTTTGGTTTGAAAAAAGAAAAAATTAAATTCTGTTATGCTTAAAAAAAACACTATTTTTTAAACTTATTTTTTATGACTATCATCTTAATGTAAAGGGATTCGACTCAATCATTTATGTTTTGCTAACTACTTATTGGCCTTTACGGAAGGCTCAGCGGAGTCGGTAACTACGGTGAAATTCTTTTTGGACTTTTTTTACTCAATTTTTTGCTTGCAGGTAAATTGCTCTAAAAGTGAAATATATCAGGCTGGTGTTAGTCAGGAAGTGTTAAACAAAATAGTTAGCAACATTGGTATAAAAGAGGAGGCATTACCTGTTAGATGTTTGGGGTTCCCTTAGTGGGAAGTGAGTGCTTTTCATTGGTGGATAAGAATACTCAAAGAATTCGAAGCTAGACCACTAGATATCTCTCATTTTCTGGTACATTGCAACTAATTCAATCTGTAATCTTCATCTTACAACGTTATTGGTGTAGAATTTTAGTGTTACCAACTAAGGTTATCAAAAAGATCACTCAACGATGTAATTCATTTGTGTGGAAAGGGAAAGAAGGTTCGGAAAAAGGGGTCAGAATTAATTGGAAAGGAATTTTTTATCCAAAATCTATAGGTGGATTAGGTATCAAGGATATGGGCCTAGCATGAAGATCAACTGGAAAATTGTTGTTAAATCTACTTCTCTTTGGGTGGCATGGGTCGAAAGATGCTTGCTAAAAGGGGGCAACGTATTTTCAGTTTAATCTTGGCTGTGGCATAGTTGGTTATGGAGAAAACTTTTAAAGACTAGAGATCTTTTATTCTAATTTTTGCTCTCGGAAAATCTGGAAGGTACAGGGGAAAGTTCGTTGGGGAAGGCATTCTTTTATTACAGCATGTTGGGATAACTATAATATTCTCCAAGCTAGAAATTTAGTTGCTAGTGAGGACACCTCATGGCAGGTGAAAGTTGACAGGATTCTTAAAAATTCTAAAGATAAAAAAAGTACTTTAGCCAATATTATGAGGATTGCTTGCTTAGAATGCTAATTTGTATCTAATTTGGCATGAAAAGAACACGAGGTTACATGGGAACACTCCAAACACTACACAATGTCTTTTCTTGAATATTAAAAGATGGCGAGGGATAAACTTTTAAATAGTAAAATTGCCATAGATATATTTACTTTTTACAGTGGGTGGGGTTAATATTGTTAGTACCAAGTTCTGTATAGTTTTGGATTTGTTTGAATATTGTTTGCATTTTGTATAGTTTTGGGTTTGTTTGAATTGTAAGCATTATAAACAGTAGCAAGATTTTCAAGCTTCTTTTTGATGGAATGAAATATTACTTATCCAAAAAGGAATCTAGAAAAATTCACATCATTCATCTAAACCTAAATCAGTAACTTTTTATTAAAATATATTATAAGTTATTATACTCTTTGTAAATTTAAAATTTAGTTATTATACTTTTATTTTTAAGAATTTACTTTTATTTTTTTTAATTAGTTAAATTTAGTTTTATTACAATGTAATTCTATTAGTTATATGGCTACCAAATGAGAACTTTTTTATTTCAAAATATCACACCGACAAATTTAACAAAGAAAACAATGCTAACAAATGGGCTGAATTTTGAAATTCAAAAAATAAAAAGACTAAATTTCTAAAAATAAAAATACATTAACTAAATTCTAAATTTATAATAAAAAAATACATAAAACTATGACATTTTTAACATTATTTATATAATTCTTTTATAAATATTTTTTTTAGATAATATTTTTTTCGCCCCACATCGTAGATATATATTATAGATATTATAGATAATAAATCACAAATTATAAATTATAGATCGATAAAACCCTAAATGCGGGGCTCGGATTTCTCCCGACAGATAAAAAGGACAGATCTTTTACATTTTCTTATAGATAGATGATGAAGTGAATATAGAATAAGTGCTTCAATAAAACAGATAAGAAACGTGTGGAGTCACAAGCGAAGTTGAAACTTAAAGTCAATTTTTTTAATGAAATAAATTATTTGGTGTCATCATTTAATTCTACATAAATTCAAAAATACGTCAAGTTAGAAGATTGATTTAATATGTAGTTTGATACATAAAAATTTTTAATGAATAAATTTTAAAATTATACATGAATTTTGATTTGGTGCAATTATACACATAAAATTTTAATTGTGATTCAAACGTATACATAAAACTTTAATTTTGATTCAATCATATACATTTAAATAAATGATTACATCAATATATTAGATAAATATAATTATTTGTGTACGCAGTATATAAATATAAAATGATATTATATTAATAATTGTGTTAATAATTTGTGAAAATTTCGTCAAATCAAAATTTCATTTATAAATTTTCACATTAGACTAAAGTTCATTTATAGTTTTGAGATTTATCTCATTTTTAATTAAATAAATTATTCAATGTTATAAGTTAATTTGGAAACCAACTCAGTAAGATGATAAATAAATTATCATTATTTTACAAGGTAAAATTTATTTTGAAGGTATTTTTATCCTTTTTATATATTTTATATATAAAAAATACACATAATGAGATTAGAACATAAGACACATCGGTTTAAAATATCTTTATTTTATCATTTCAATTAAAACCTCATTTGTTATAAATATAAATTTGGTGTCATTATCCAAAGATACTAAAGTAGATTAAATAAAATAAAATTTATTATATGAAAAGATTATTAGGGGTATTTAAATTTTTAAGTTTTAATAAAATCGAAAGCTATAACATTTACAAAAAGAAACCATCCACTAAAAAATTACTTTTTATTATTTTTAAGCAATTTTTTTTCTCATATAAAATAATTATAAGTATAAAGTATAAAGAAAAAATTCTCTTATTACGCACATACTGGGTGAAAGGTACTCTCGTCCTCATTATCAAATTTATGATGGAATTAATGTTATGAGTTAATGAGTTATTAATTTAGTTAGGAAAAGATAAATATTGATAAGAAATAAAAATTTCATATCTAAGGATCAAAAAATATTTAATATAGATTAAATTTTAGTTGAGTTGACATCAATATTATTCGAATATGTTCAAATATATTTTATCTTTTTATTTATGAATTAGGAGGGATTTGGAATAATTTTAAGTCTGGTATAAAAGAATTTTTAATAAGAATTAAAAATAAATTCTTTACCAGATATTGAAAATAAAGTAACAGCCTAATTATATGAAATACACCAAGTACAGGTGAAAAACAAATGGAAAATTTTGACAGTTTAACGGTGTTTCACCCTGCAATGTTCAACTAAGCTGCCCCATCAAAATTCAAAATCGATGGTTTTTATGTGTGAGAGCTTATAAAAAAAAAAAGTGTTTATCATCAGTGTTTGGGGAGAAAGCCGAAAAAGGTATTACAATAAGAAGGCTTTTGAAACATGGATTAGACCACTCACATATCTTCTCTCTCACACATGTACAAAGAGCTGCGTAGTTGTCAGTAACTGCAGAAGATAGAGATCCCCTTTAATCGAATTTTACTTTATTTTGTCCTCGCATTGCATTTGCAGCTGCATAGATGGGAGAGTTCTATTTCTTATAATTTTCCATTTGGCTTGCTGCATATATCTGCTCTCCCCTCCATGGAATGGAAGGCTTTACTTTCTTTGGCAAAGAGGAAGCCTAACTTTGCTGAAAAAGATGGCTGTCATTTCTCGTAATGTTTCATGGATACTATCACCATCCAATCCTTGTGTGTCAAAAGGGTTTTCTTCTCCCCAGGATTTGCCCTTTGAGGAAAAATTTTAAGTCATTTGGTTACTAAATCACCGTGGGTCCTGTATATAAATGCCTTTGAATGTCACTGTGTAGCTAGCTAGGCATGGTTGGCCTGCAATGCAGGCAGAAGTAGGTCCTGTTGGAAGCTTATGCATGGCATGGCATGGCATGCCCAGAGTACTATTTCACATATGCTTGGAATTTTTTTTAATTTTAACTTTAGATTAAAAACGTGCGTGAGACTACACATACATGTATACTAACTATATCTTGTCCAATATTAGTGTGTATAAGAAGATATTATTATTAGGTAAGAGAGAGAGGTGTGCACCTGTCGGCATCATCGTACATTCTAATTCAGTGTGGGACACGATGAAAATCATACTCAAACTCAGACATATAATTGAGTGTATCCCACCAAGGAGACCTTCCATGATGAAACCATCCTTCCAAGTGAAAAAAAAAAACCTTAACTACAAAGACCAATGGCTCACTTATAAAGTACATCTCTGATCTACGTTTTATTTTAAGCATTTAGGTTTTGGACACTTTTAGCAGGGGAGTTAATGCCTCCTAATCTCCTTTCACCCATCATTATTTCTCATTGAATTCAAATTTTCATGCAGTGGCAGACAGTAGGTCCAAAAGCTCCTCCTGATATTAATTTACTGGAAAACCCTACATATCGAAATGCCACTATTTGTTATAATTGTGCCTTTAATCTCTATTTTTTGAAATTTAATCTCTTAAGTCCAATATTCAAATTTAATAGAAATTAATTCCTTAAATTAAACATTGAGAAATACATTTAAAGAAAAAACATAGCAGAGGGACTTAAGAGCATGATTAGACCGTTTGGTGAGGTCACATGCCACAAAACACAACCCTTCTACTCTCTCTCCCTTAAATTAAACAAAATCAGATCCCAATACTCAAGTAAATTGCAACTCCAGCAAGGTCTAAACTCATAAGCCTACAAGCACCCAACTTCTCCTGCTAACCGACATAAGATGATAAAAGCAGCGGAAATTGTAAGGCCAACAATTTGATTACTAGACAAACCAAAATGTTAATATGGTCGGACCATCAATTAATGAATAGTCTTGGAGCAATTCCTGGGTCAACCCAAACATTAAATATACCTATCTAAGCACATTGTCCTTCCCATCTATCTATACCACATAGACACCAAATAGAAATATCCAAGTACTATTCTTTTTCATTTTTCTACAGTTTTATTTTTATTACCCTACAAGGGCCTTTCGGATGGGTTGTTTGTTTACTTACAGTTAGTATAAAAATAACAGTGACGATGAAATTAGATACGATATTGTAGCGTGAGATAAAAAAAAGACACCGCATTGAATGTAAACGCCTATCCAAAGAGATCAATTTTTCTTGCTTCCTTATTCTGACCTCACTATTGGCGACTTAACGATCGGAGCAACACAAAACCTGACACTTCCATTGTTAAAAAAGATGTGGTTGAAAAAAGAAAATAAAAAGAATTCAAAACAAGAATTGGGACATCAATATTCTGTTTAAGATTTTAATTTAACCTTTAAGATATAATAAATCATAAAAAATTTAAATTAGAATAATCGAAATGAGAAATGAAATTTAATTATTATATATATAATGAATAGTTGCACATTGAAGTACATGTCACTTAGTATATATTTTCAACCATAAAATGTGTTTTTTTCATAAAAGATTATGTTCATAAATTTATGAATCTTTCCAAACCAAAAAAAAAATTGTGTTACTTTGGATGCAATCTTTGACTAAAAAATACTTATTAAAAATTATTTTGAAAAATAAAATTAGTTATTATTATGTTCACTATTGTGATTTTTCAACTCTACAATTAAGTTTCAATAAATTATATGTGAGTTTTAATTTATTTTTAACTTTTTAATATTCCTTAAGAATATACTGTGGCATTTTATTTTTACTTGTGGAGTTTTTTACCAGTACAATATTTGATACATGCCAATAGATTAGCCACTTGACTCAAATACCTAAGCTATAAAGAATTTGTTATTTAATTTTTTATACTCTGCATTTCTTAGCAATGGGGATTACTAACATTTCAACCACTAACTAACTCTACTAGTTTTGACTGTTAGTAATTGTTTTGCCTTTCACACAAATAAAAATTATGCAAAGAAGAAGGTATCTTTCTATTTGAACCACCCATTAACAAAAGTACCTTAGAATTTTAATAAAGTTAATAGTGTTTATAGATTGAACCATAACTTGTATTAAAATTAAAGACACACCAGACATAATTTTTATTTTTTCCTCACCATATATTTTTTATTTATAAACCTGTACAAATTTTTTTTTCACTTTTAGCATTAATATGGTCATATGCTTATCTTTTTCTTAATAAACATTTACTAAAGAACTCCATACTTCTTCTTGTTGAAGCGGCATCGCATCTTATGTTTATGTAGGTAAAGATCCTTTATTTTCCGTATTTCTTTAGACAATAAAACAATCAATGAACTCCATTAAGCGTATTCTATTGGAACACCAGTGCACCCCCTGGTGCAATGAAAAAATAATTTAGTGATTGCAAACCATGGATCCATGTGTGAGGAACGAATCGAGGATAAGAGAAGGTTCGAAATTATATCTTATTCTATCTGAGTAAAGAAAATTCTAGTCTAGTAAGTTTTTATGTTGAAACCAAACCATAGTCGCAACGATTTTGCTCCAACCTCTACGATATCACCCGAAAGAAAATGATCGAAAAAACTCTTCGAACCTTTTAGAGAGAGTTTTAAAATTATCTTTGTTGCTAGTTAAGTGAATATTGGGTAAGCTAAGAAAGAACGGTCAAAACTTGCCTATACTCAAATCACTTTGTTGAATAACATAAATCTCGTATAATGATTTAAGGGATTGCAATAATTATGTGATAATTATGTGATATTTATTCCATAAAGGATATCATTTTTGCTTCAACCCTTAAAATACTTATTTGATTAAAATTTATTAAATCTTTTAATAATTTCAGTAAAGATATACCCAATTAAAATGATGTGAAACCCATTTCACATTTTACATTATTTAAATTGAATCCTTTGTGTATGCATCAAACATGCACATATATTGTGTCTAGAATTTAACTTTATCAAATTAAATTAATTATAAGAACATTTCTATAATTAATTTAACTTGCGTGACAAGTTAAATATAATCCCAACTTTCTTTGGATTTTGATCGTGTCAAAGCTTACAACTCACAATGTTTGAACTATGATGATCTCAAGTATAGGATCATACATACAATTATCACTATGAGAAATGTTGTGACTATGACATAGTAATCCAAAAAGAATTCTCATGGTGGGCTAATATAGTATATTGTTCTCTAACATATACTTATGCGTTGACTTGATATCTCATATTCATAGTAACATCTTGTTGCCAATCAATCACATATTAGTATCAATGCGTTATTATTGTCCAAACCCACAATAATAATGGTAATTTCTTTATTAATCAGCTAGGTAAACATGTATGCGATTACATTCATCTCATGATTGGTCTTTCGGCATAATCTCACAATCTCAATTCATTCACTTTACATAATGGACAACACTAGTCTTCATATCACTTTTATTTGGAATGGTTTTACTAGTGCTTCACAGACATATGCAACAACTTTTTTTTACACTTTGAAACTTTATAAATAGAGGTTACTAATTAAAAGTTGGGTTTTAATTCTTGGTGTCTAAAAAGGTTTTAATCTCATTTCTTTTGT
Source organism: Gossypium hirsutum (assembly GCF_007990345.1). NCBI lineage: Eukaryota > Viridiplantae > Streptophyta > Magnoliopsida > Malvales > Malvaceae > Gossypium > Gossypium hirsutum. The sequence goes on along the minus strand of NC_053430.1, from coordinate 35,598,349 downwards.
AATACTACTTACCAAATCCCCTTATAGTCTTTTGATTAATGGATCTACCAAATTACTAATTGATTTGACATAAATTATGATAATTACCCCCTCAGAGATTAACTTTCTAACATAATCATGTCTTATAGTAATATGCCTAGACTTTTCATTATAAATATCACTATATGCTTTAGACATTATGACTGTACTATCAGAAAACAAATAAGTGGTCGGTTATGGTTGTGGCCACAACTTTATATCTAATAACAATTTATTAGTCATTCTACTTATTAGCATATTGCAACTAAAGTTATGAATTCAATTCCATGGTTGAGTGAGAGATGCAAGTTTGTTTCTTAGAAGCCCAACTAATGGCTCCTACTCCTAGTGTAAATATCCAACCAATTGTAAATTTATTATCATTTGCACTAATAATCGAACTTGTATTAGAGTATCCTTCTAAAACCATGGGAAATTTTGAATAATGTAAACCAATATTTTTAGTTTTTTAAGATATCTAAAAACCCTTTTAATGGCTTTCCAATAAATCATATTTGGTTTACTTATGTATCTAGACAAATTGCATACTACGAATGCTATATTTGATCTAGTATAATGCATGACATAGATTATATTTCCAAAAGCACTTGTATACTCAAGTTGAGCAATTACTTTATCATGATTCTCAACCAATTTCATGCTCAAGTCGACAAGTTTATATTAAGATGTTCAAACTTTGAAATCAATTTCTCAATATAATGACTTTGGCTAAGGACATGGCCGTTACCATGTTTCTTAACTTTAATACTTAAGAACTTATCAACCTTATTTAAATACTTATTTTTTTAAAAAAAAGTTTGGATAGTTCTTTGCCTTGTTTGTACCAACCATGTTATTATTAAATATAAGCATATCATCAACATAGAGGCGGATAATTGCTCCATATATCATAGTAAAATTTGAGTATATGCATTGATTAGCCCTATTATATTTGATGTTAAATTTCTCATGCCATTGTTTAGTCATTTGCTTCAATCCATATAGTGACTTAATTAATTTGCAAACCTTATATTCATTCTTGAAAGTATAAAATCTTCTACTTGTTTCACATATACTTATTCATTTAAGTTGTTGAAAAGCTTTAAGTTTGCACTTGAAAAATAGTTTTATTCTAGTTGTTGTTAGAACAGAACTAAACAGAAAGGTTTAATGCAAAGTAACGCAAGTAGCAAAGTAAGAAGAAATAAAACACAATGTTTGTTAACGCAATTTAGACACAATGGTCCTATGTTTGCGGAGCCTCACCCAGTGAATGATTTTATTCAACAATCGTCCAAATCAACTATTGACTTAATCTCAATCTACCCTTACACAAAGAAGTAATTGCAATCCTAATACCAACCCCAATTGTTACAAATCACTCACCCATATACCTCACAACACAATCAATAAACCTCTCCAAAGAATACCTAAAAGAGTCACAAAATTACCACATGAAAACACACCAAAGCTATCAACAAAGACACTCCAAAACTGTACATAGTGTCCGACATAAAACATCTATTTATAGGTCTTTTCAAGTGAACAACCAACAATGTTTTGATAGGCTTGAAATGCTCATTTAAAAGCTAAAATTATCCCATTAAATATATTTATCCAACGCAATAACAAGTTTTTATTCCAAAAATATTAATTAATTAATTAAAATAAATTTAATTAATCACTTCATTAAATTATTTTTCCAACCTAATTCTGATTCCGTTAAAATCATGATGATTTTACCATAGTAGAATGTATGAGTAAATAAATTTAATTGTCTCATTTCATAAAACTGCAATGGCTACTTAATTTAATTTTCACTTGGGTTTTATTCGATATAATTTCAATCTAAACTATCATACTTATGTCTCTATATATTTTAGAGTCATCCGCTCAGATACCTAAGATAAGTTATCTCCCTAATTTGACTTGATAGACTTGATAGACAACATAATAGTTTGTTAAATCAATTTTCCCAATTTTGATTATTCAAACTGCGGGCTATTTTGATTACCTACTAATATAAGTTTTCTTCTTGCATCACAATCTGACCACATGATGCAATTTCATATTAGTTAAAGGTTAGGTTCTCAGTGAGTCTATATTTGATTATACATTTTTGCTTTTCATGTTAAAAGCCATTAAGAGTAAATATACAAAAGATAATAATTTAAATAATGGAATTTTATTAGCCAAAATGTTCAAAAATTACAAGCATTAATGACTAAATAACTACATTAAGGGCACCCAATCCCCACAATTTAAACATATCATCACATGAGTAACCCTTTTCAATAAATACAAAATTTCTAGAAACTATGATTTTATCAAATACCAGGACAATTTTGAATCCATTCTTATACAATAGATGTGCGAATACAAGATTTTTCCTAATTTCGAGAACATGAAATACGTTAAACAATTTTGACTTTTGTCTTGAAGTGAAGTTCAATTCAACAGTTTCTTTACCTGGCATCTTAGTAACATCATTGTTTTCCCATTAGGATTTCTTTTTTGTTTTTTTCACACTTTTCATGTGTCTTGAGTAGTTTTTTTGTTGTTGCACACATGAATAGTAGCACCAGAATCTTGCCACCACTAGAAAGATTTAGTTGCAGTAGTCATATAAACTTCAATCACCGTGCCAATTTGCATTTCTATTACCATTGTAACAAGTTCCTTTGTTAAAATTGTGTGACCCAAATTCTTGTGAAAATAAAATATAAGTGGCAAGATAAAGGGATTTACAAGTGGCATCCGTATAAAAATTTACTTCCTCTATTTAATGTTGATTAGAATAATGTGTTTTAAACGAATTGTATTACTTTCATTTGAATTTAATTTGAATATGGCTTTACAAACCTATAAATAGACATAGTCGTCTCTCCTCTTGTATTATTTGAATTTGACATAGTGAATTATTTTCTCCTTTTCCCGTGGTTTTTCTTGAAAGGGTTTCTACGTAAAATTTTGTGTGTTCTTCTCCTTCCGATTCTTAGCTATTATCGACGATCTATTTTTCACAAACTGGTATCATAGCTTTCCGTGTTTCTTATCTCGATTATAGTAATAGCGTCACTGAAGTTTGAAATTCCGCTGTTGGATCGCACCAGATTTGTGTTATTGCAGATAAAGATACAGGTAGTTCTTGAGTAGATGGATTTAGAAAATGCCTTGTTGGGAATAGATAAGTTGTCTTTGAAATTGAAGGATGAAGAGAAGAAGCGTAAAGATCGAAAGGCCTTGACGTAATTAAATTTGCAGAAGCGTAAAGATCGAAAGGCCTTGACGTAATTAAATTTGCATTTGTCTAACGAAACTTTACAGATATGATGAAAGAGAAGACCGCTGCTGCATTATGGGTAAAACTAGAGAAACTATATATGTCAAAAACTCTAACCAACAAGATGCATATGAAGCAGCGTATTTATGCTCATCATTTGAAGAAAGGTGCATCTGTGCACGAACACTTAACAGTGTTTAAAGAAATTCTTTCAAACATTAAGGCCATGGAGGTTCAGTATGATAAAGAAGATCTAGAGTTGATTTTGCTTTGTTTGTTGCCCTCGTCATATTTAACCTTTAGAGAACAATTTTGTATAGCTGCGAGTCTATCACAAATTAATGAGGTTTATAATTTTTTGATCTCGTATGACAAGATGAAGCACCTTGTGGTTAAATCCAACTCTCAAGGAGAGGGTCTCTTTGTTCATAGGGACAAGATCAAAATACTGATGATGATCGTGGAAGGACACTGGAATGGAGACCTCACAGTAAATATAAGAGAAGATAGATATCTTCAAACAGAGGTAAAACTTGTAACTTTTGTAAGAAGAAGGGGCACATTAAATCTAAGTGTTTTAAGCTACAAAATAAGATCAAAAGGGAGGTTGTAAATCAAAAGGGAAAACAACCAGAAAAATTCATTAAAGCTGATGTTGTAGAAGACTACAGCGATGGTGAACTTATAGTCGCTTTTGTGAACAATCTTAAAGTGAGCGAGGAGTGGATCCTTGATTCGAACTGCACCTTCCATATGAGTCCCAATCGGGATTGGTTTACAACTTATGAAACAGTGTTTGAATGTGTTGTTTTGATGGGAAATAATGCTTTATGTAAAATCGCAGGTGTTGAAACGATTAAAGTAAAATGTTCGACGGAGTTGTCAAAATACTTAGTGACATGCGACAAGTTCCAGAATTGACGAGAAACTTGATTTCATTGAGTACTCTTGATTCAAAAGGGTTCAAATACATAGTTGAAAGTGGGGTTTTGAATATTTCCAAAGGTTCCCTTATTGTGATGAAAGGGAAGAGAAAGACTACTAAGTTATATGTTTTATGGGGTTTTACTGTTACTGGTGATGTAGCTGTCTCTTCCTCATCATTGTCAGATGATGATGTTCCTAGAATTTGTCAAATACATCTAGGGCATATAAGTGAGAATGGCATGACAGAATTGAGCTAAAAAGGACTTCTTGATGGGCAAGGAATTTGCAAACTAAAGATCTGTTAGCACTGTATTTTTGGGAAGCAAAAGAGAGTTCAATTCACTAGAGGAATCTATAACACGAAGGGAATATTAGAGTATATTTATTCTTATCTGTGGGGGCCATCTAGAGTGTTTTCGAGAGGTGAAGCTAATTACATGGTAACACTTATTGATGATTTTTCTAGAAAAGTTTGGGCATTTTTCTTAAATTAAAAAAACGATATGTTTTCTATATTTAAGTCTTGGAAAACTATGATTGAAAAATAGATGGGAAAACAAATAAAACACCTTCACACAATCAATGGCTTCGAGTTCTTTCTGATGATTTTAATGAATTGTGTAAGTCAGAAGGGATCGTGAGACACTTGACAGTTCGTCATACTCCTCAGCAAAACGTCGTTGCAGAACGAATGAACAGAACGATCATGGAGAAGGTTCGATGCATGTTGTCGAATGTCAACTTACTGAAGTCGTTTTAGGTCGAAGCGACCTCTACTGCATGTTTTTTTATCAACTGATCTCCATCTGTTTCTATTGAAAAAAAGACTCCAAAAGAGGTATGGTCTGGTAATCCTATTAATTATTCTGATTTAAAGATTTTTAGGTGTCCTGCGTGTGCTCATGTTGATAATGGGAAATTAGAACAGAGACCTGTTAAATATGTTTTTCTTGGTTATAAAGCTGGTGTAAAAGGGTATAAGTTATGGTGTCCTGAAGAAAGAAAAGTTGTGATTAGCAAAGATGTTATTTTTTATGAAACTACTATGCTACCTATCTTATCTCTTAAATACTCTTCCAATAAAGAGCAACAAAAGTAGGTGGAGCATCAAATTGATTCAGAATCTACAACAGAGTTGACTTCTTAAGCCAGTACAAAAAGTCAAAATAAAGTTGTTTCTTCACCACAATACTCTTTTGCCAAAAATAGAACTAGAAGAGAGATTAAACCTCCAAAGATATATGCCAAGGCTGATCTTGCTGCTTATACTTTAAATGTAGTTGAAGATATAGATGCAAACCATGAGCCATCTACTTATTTCGAGGCAGTTAGCTATGAAGACTCTGAAAAGTGGATGATTTTCATACAAGATGAGATGGAATCACTCCACAAAAACAGAACATGGGATCTTGTGAAGCTTCCTAAAGGAAAAAAGGTTGTTCGTTGTAAATGGGTGTTTAAAAAAAAGAAGGGACTCTAGGAGTTGAAGAAACCTGATATAAAGTAAGGCTTGTTACAAAAGGTTATAGTTAAATTCCAGGTGTGACTTTCATAGATTTGTTCTCTCCAGTTGTGAAATATAGTTCGATTCGAGCTTTGCTTAGTATTGTAGTCATGCATGATTTGGAGTTTGAGTAGTTAGATGTAAAAACTATATTTTTGCATGGAGAACTTGAGGAGGATATTTACATGCAACAACCAGAAGGCTTTATAGTCTCAGAAAAAAGAGGACTATGATTGTTTACTGAAAAAGTCCATTTATGGTTTGAAACAGTCACCAAAACAGTGGTATAAGAGGTTTGATTCTTTTATGACTTCTCATGATTTCAAAAGAAGTAACTTTGACAGTTGTGTTTATTTTAAGAAAAACAGTGATGATTGTTTTGTGTATCTACTCCTCTATGTTGATGACATGTTGATAGTAGGAAAAGATAAAGGAGAGATAATAAAGGTTAAAGCCCAGCTTAGTGAAGAATTTGAGATGAAATATTTAGGACCAGCAAAGAAGATACTTATATGGAGATTCTCAGATATAGAAAAGCAAGAAAATTGTACCTAACTCAAAAAATGTACATTGAGAAAGTTCTTTGTAGGTTCAATATGCAGAACACTAAGCCTGTTAGTACTCCTTTATCAACCTATTTCAGACTTTCATCGGCTTTGTCTCCACAACCAGATGATGAGATTGAGTACATGTCACATGTTCTATATTCTAGTGCAATGGCATCCTTAATGTATACTATAGTTTGTTCACATCTAAATCTATCATATACAGTTAGTGCAATTAGTAGATACATGGCGAATCCCGATAAAGAATACTGGAAAATAGTTCAGTGGATTTTGAGATACTTATGAGGTACTACTAATGTTTGCTTATAGTTTGGAAGAACTAGAGATGGCGTCATTAGGCATGTAGATGTTGATTTTGTTAGATACCTTAATAGAAGAAGATCTCTCACAGGTTATGTCTTTACAATTGGGGGTTGTGCAATCAGTTGAAAAGTCATTTGCAAATTACTGTCGCTTTGTCTATCACTGAAGCTGAGTACATGACTGTTACTAAGGCTTGTAAAGAAGCCATTTGGTTAAATGGGCTTTTTAGCAAACTCAATAAAAACCTTCAAATCAATATAGTATTTTGTGACAGTCAGAGTGTCAACTTCCTTACGAAGGTCCGAATGTATCATGAGAGAACAAAGCAGATTAATGTTTGGTATCATTTTGTTCATGATATTATTGCTTGTGGTGATATTATTGTGAGCAAAATTAGTACTCATGATAATCCTGCAGATATGATGATTAAGCCACTTCCTATAACCAAGTTTGAGCATTGCTTAGACTTGGTTAGTGTTCATTGTTGAAGATAAACCCTTAAGAGGTTTCATGGAAGAGGTGAAGACCTTATTTGTTGAGAGTTCGTGATGAAGAACGTCTTCGTTGAGAATTTGTGTCAAGGTAGAGATTGTTAGAATTGTGTAACCCAAATTCTTGTGAAAATAAAATTTAAGTAGCAAGATAAGAGGATTTACAAGTGGCATCTTTATAGAAGTTTACTTCATCTATTTTATGTTGATTAGAATAAGATGTTTTAACCAAACTGTATTACTTCTATTTGACTTTGATTAGTATATGGTTTTACAAACCTATAAATAAACGTAGTCGTCTCTCCTCTTGTATTATTCGAATTCGAGATAGTGAATGATCTTCTCCTCTATCCATAGTTTTTCCCGAAAGGGTTTCCATGTAAAATTCTATGTGTTTTTTTCTTTTTATGATTCTTAGCCATTATCGACGATCTATTTTTCACATCCTTCTTATCTTGTTCAACAAGATTAGTTGCGTTTGTGCTTACTAAACCAAAATTAGTCTTGTTTCTAGAATTTATAAATCTACAATATCAGATAAAATGTCATTTCTTTCCACAATGAAAACACATTTTATCAGTCTTTCTTTTATTGGTTCAATTGAATTTTTTTCTAAATTTTAGTCCTCTCGTGTGCCTTCTCATGACTCTTTTCATGGATAAAGTTAACACTCGAATCAAGGATAAGTATATCACGAGTGCAATTTTTAATCTCAATTTATAAAATGAATTAGAAAATTTTGAAAGATATATGATTCCAAAGAATGCAATATCTTCTTCCTGTATCCATTCTAAAATTGTGAAAATTAGAATAAAATTTAACCTATTTGAAATAAATAAATAATCTTGATTTCTAGTTCACTTAATTTTGAAACTAGAAATTGCAACTCATGCGCTTATCCATGATGGGTTTTGTATCAGTGATGGTAAATTAAAAAAAAATTTACTAGAAATTTATCTATGCCTTTCTTTTCGTTTCCGTATGAGTTTTCAAGTGTCGTCCAGATTTCTTTTGGTGAAGTCATGTTTCAATAAAAGTCATAAAGATGATCTCTAAGAGAATTCAATATGTATCCACGATAAATGCAGTTGTCTTCTTGGCATTTGTTTATTGCTTTGATATCATCATCAAAGTCTGTAAGTGTTGATTCTGGTAATGGTTGTAGATTTGGATATATCAAGGACATAAAAGATCTAAAACAACAAATTAAAATAGCCAAAATGGCTAGGGGTGAACAATTAATCGAACTGAATTAGTATTAATTGAATTAATCGAACTTTTGAATCCTTTAACCATTAACCGAACAGAATTTTTTCAAAAAAAACTAACTGAACCGAAATATTTCGGTTAATTTGATTGGTTAACTGAATTAACTAAAATTTATATGTTTTTATTTTTTGGTTAAAACAAGTATAAAACATATCAAAAAAATAAATTGATAATGCTCATTTGACTGAATTATCTGAATTAAAACTACATATAATTTGTATTATTAATTATGAAATTAAATTAATTTGATTAATTTGGTTAATTAATTAATTTCAAACCGATTTAACTGATAACTGAACTGTCAAAAAATATTAACCGAATTCCGATCGAATTAAACCGCTTAACCGACCGATTAACTGAATTAGATCAGTTCGATTAATTAATTCAATCAAAAGTATATGACCCATGTTACATATCTTTCGGCATAAAATATGATTTTCCATAACATTTTTTTATAGAAAATTATGGTCATACATTTCTAAATCTTTTGAGAAAAATATTATAATTATTTTGAAAAATAATAATAATATTTATAAAAGAATATTGTACCTCCAAACTTATCAAGTGCATATCTTTGGTTATATATATAGACCCAATACATAAGTCTAATTAGTTAATGGCTAGTACTTAAAATATAAACCTTAAGAGTTTATATGTAATTTTTAGGAATATGAAGTTACTAACATTGTAAACTCAGCCTTTTAAGTATGATCCATCTTCGTCGAATAATCGCGTTCATGCCCAGTCCACCGCCAAGAAAACATCAACGCCATACCTATATAGCCTATAAAATTACATTCTGATAAATATCTCTCCATCATCTTCAAAATGAAGTGTTTGAAAGTTGAAAGAAAATCTAAAAAGTTGCATAATGCAGATTTTGAACATCGGTAATCAATGCAAAATACAGTAGTTGTTTGTTTTTCCGAATTTTGTACAAAACTGTTTATTAGAGACAGCTAACAATATATTAATTTATAGGTGAGAGAAATCCAGCTAAGCGAGAGCTTCTAGAAAGCTTGGGAAGGAAAAGTCTTTATCCGTGATTGTGGGTGGTGGCCCGGTGGGATGAATAGTAATATAAATATTTAGCCTCGATATTTTGGCATATCAGGAATCCCCAGACTTGATGATAGAGTGAACGGTTTCACTGGGAAAAAGTAAAGTACGTTGTACGTACTGCAACTCAATTGCACAGCGAACCACAAATGGGCTGCCTCTGCCTGTGATACTGTAATATGTAATTAATTTATTATTTTGTAATTAAAAATAAACTTAATAAAATACTTACATAAATAGTAAGTATATAATTATCATTTAGTTAAATTTGCTTGATAAAAAAAGGAGCCTTGATATTGCAGGGGTAAATATATTTTACACTAAACTAAGAGTTCTTTTGACTCTTCTCTAAGTTTCTCTCTCGAATTTAGAATATGAGCCTACCGGGGATCAAATTTAAGACATTCATTATTAAGAATAACAAAGTCTAAAAAATGGGTTCAAATAATTTAGAAAAGAAAGGCACCAATATTAGATCATGTTTTGTTGAAAATATAAGACAGGCATATATAAGATTGTCCCCGCTGTCACTGTTAGATAGCAATGAATCAAGCCCAAAAATTGGCATTCTCGGGAATTAAATGCACCTAAAACTACGAACAATGCCCTTTGCAGCAAGGCAGCTAAAACTAGATCAGACCCTGAGTGACCACAACTGAAATGGACCCAACATGGAAGCATCACAACCAACCACTCATCGACTACCGAGTTGAAGATTTGCATATGAAACAAAATGAGATTTCCTGTGTAATGGCACCAAAAAGAAGGTACCACAAACTTAAACAGAATGTGATCTGTTCTACCAATTTATAAGCAAAAATCTCTTAGCGAAACACAGCAGCTTTCAACATTTGTATATTAATATGAATTACATCCCTAGTTACTTTGAGAGCCAATAAATAATAAGGAACAACGTACAAGCAGCAATTACTGCTGACAGAATAAGAGTGTCCCTTGAACGCCTCCTTCTGATGGAACCTAGAAAATAGAGGATTTTTAATTAGTAGAAAATAGTAGTATACATAATAAAAGGTCAATAATGAAGATACATAGTAAAAATACCAAGCAAGCCACGGATAACAGGGAACTTGTCACTTAAAACTTTTACTTTCCCTTGAACATCTCCAAACAAAGCTCTTTGAGAGCCCAAAACTGCTCTTGTCGTTTGAGCTTGATTAATCACATCATCTATCTATAGAAGGCAGACATAAAGGTTAGAAAATTAGAAATGAAATAATCATTTGACAAATAGGGAAGAAAAACTAACCAATAATAATAGTAATAATAAATACAAGCTACTTTGTGACAGGGCACTGAAGCTAGCAAACAAAAATATCATGAAACCACCTATCTGCTGAGGGAATCGACTATTTCTTTGCTTTGTTTCCACTTTGTTTACATTCTGTTTGATTCTTAAACTCATGTATGGGCATGATATTGATTCCCAACAGTAGCAAGGCATTGAAGCTAACAAACAAAATATTACGAAACCAATGGGAAGCCTAAAGTTTATTCTATGCTACATTAATCTTATCAATTAAAAAAGGAGTTAACATACCCAAGTTACCTGTAGACACAGCTAGAGAAGATAAAATAGAAAGATGTGTGAGCAAAGACGGATGATTGTGCACGAGAAAGATGTAAAATAAAATTTTATCAGCATATCTATTTGCAACCAATTTTGAACTTCAATGGAATTCACCTTCCCCACTTGTACTCCAACTCTAAATCTTTCTCTTTTGGGTAAATTAGAACTTAGTGCAGACCATACTTTCGCTTATACTAAAAGTACAATGATGCAAACATGGCCCCAAAGCTAGTATGAAGTATGACATGTGAACACCCATCAATCCACAACTATGAATAACCCATATAAGCAGATAACAGCACCAGAATCAACTTTCATGAGACACAAGTCACCTGTGTAGTACAAGTGTTTGAATTCCAAAACCTAGATCCTTCAAATTGTGATAAAGCAACCAAAGACATGTTTAGCAATGATGAGCAAGAGGTAAAGAGGTATACATCATTAAGCAACCAAAACCAAACTGATGGAACGTCACATCTAAGCAATAGAAATGATTGTCCTAGACAAATTTGTAAATGGGGCTTTGTGATTAGGGCTTTTCTTTTTGCACTTCCCTTGTATTTATTTGTAAGGGCTTGATTCTGGATTCATGTATCTCATATAAAAAGTGGTTTTTGTCAAAGCTTTGAGCTAACTTTTGGTAATGTACATTTGGATTTTGAGACTAGTTCATGGAGACTTGACAATGGTGGTTTCAACCATTTGGCTTCTACATGCTAGACAGTAGCTTTAGGTTTCTGACCAACAGGTTCACCTGTTTCTTCAGTTTATAATGCGTAATTGTGTCGCACACCTAATCCAAAACCAATTAAACTATACCAGGATAAAACACATTAAGGTAAAACACAGAAGGGGAAAGTTCTTTCAACAAAGAATGCACCACAATAAACATTGATAAAAGAATGTTTAAATCTTACATGAGCTATGCTTCCATGGATGGCAGCTCGCTCTCTGAGTAATTGCATTCTCGGTGACATACTCCCAGATGCCTGCATTATGGCAAATAGGTAACTTTGGGAAACAACATGATATTAGCAATGGCACTGAAAAAATTAAGAGTTGAAATCATATGACTACCTTATACTCATTAATATCATCTCTGACAGAACTCAGAAGCTCCGCGTGTTCCCTCATTGAATTTATGTTTCCTTTGATTCTTCTAAACTCCTAACAAAGATATATCATTGCTTCAAAAAGATAGAAAACTAATCAACTAGTCCAAATAATAAACAGCCAAAAGCAGCAATAACTAGGGGCAATTCAATGGAACATGGATGCCATAATTTATAGAGCAATGAACCAAAGTGCAATAAAGACAATTGACAGTCCAAAAAGCAGATGAGTGAACACATTTGGAGCCTAGTTCGATCTATAATTGATGACAATGAAAGTGTAGTGGAGAATAATTCCATGGATCATGGGAACATAAATTTATAGTGAAATGAGCCAGGGTAGCAAATAAAGAACTTACAGCAACCCCAGGTTTGGATCATACAGAAATGTAAATCTGTTGGGGAGAAATATATGATTTTTCAAAAATTGAGAATGAATTAGAGATTAGGTCAGTCTGTTAAGCTACCACCAACAGCCACTCTTCTTCCACTTCTCTCATGGTTCAAGAAAAGAGGAGATTAGGGCACTTGCAACTGTAAACTTGAACATAAAGGAAAATCACATGCTACCCCTGCAGAAACTTTTCATGTAAATGGGAAGGATTTTATACATCCCCAATTGTCTATGGAAATTACTTTTCCCAAGTACACAAGTAGAGAACAGAGCAAATACACAACAAAAGATATAATGTAAAAAGTTCAAATTCTAAAACTGCTAGGGAACTATATGAAGTTGCCGGAACGAGTCCATCAATTATCAACAAAAAAAAAAACCATGGACCAAAAATCTTTTGAGAACTTGACTCATATAGCATTTTGCAAAAATGAAAAGCAACAATAAAACAATAGTATAATTATACTCATGTTGCCATAAACAAATTTACACAGAATGCTAACTTGCTGCTTGTACTGTATTTCTTATCCCACTGAACTGATTGTCAGGCATGTAACAATCATGAACCATGAACTAATTACAATTAATAAATAGAATAACTGAATTATATTTTATTTCAAATAGAGGTACAGATATCCCAGTAAGAATTGCCAAAACAACCAATCAAACATGTTTATAAGCATGCCTTGATGGTGTCATGATTTGGTATATTATCAGTTTGAACCATGGCTCACAAACATAATGGTGACAATGACTTAGAGGTTGGAAGAGAGTTTTTCCAATTGCAGTGGTAAAAGAATACAAAAACAACAGCAATAATTAGAAGTTGCAAGACTATACACTACACATAATTTAATATCTAGCAGTGATGTAGGACAAAATATCAGGAAATGTTAATATTTCATTGAAGCTTATAGCACCCGGTAATTAAACATGGAAACCTGAGTTCTAATAACAAGTCTAGATAAAAATTACAGAGTAGACAACAAATAAACCTGAGTAAACTCATGTAGTATGTCTCTATGCCTTGCAAGCTTCTGGGTTACTGAAGTAGTTGAAGCAGCAGACGCAGCACATCTGCTCATGGCATCATTTATGTCCAGCAGTTTCTCGAGCAATGACTGAATTTCCATTTCCATAGACTTCCATGATCTACTTGACCCAACGGTTGGCGACCCAGTATCTAGATAAGCTCAATGTGAATACATATATCATCACAAAGGGGAAAAATGAATCTAACCAGATTTCAAAGGCGATTTAAATACAAGGAATAAAATATATGCTCTTTGGTATTAAAGATCCAATCTATTCAGCCATTGGAGTTTGTTCAGTTTTTTTAACAGATTTATTCATAATTACTGTAATCTACCAAAAGAAAATCAAAATGCAACCATATAACACAAAACAAGAAGCATTTGGAACAAAAATCTAGAGATAATAAAATGAAAAAGGAAGCAGTAAAAGAGCAAACCTCCTTGGGTGAACCTAGCACCGAGCTTAGCATAAGAAGAGAGTTTGACATCGAGATCACCCTCGATCTTTCGAGCCTCTCTCCTGAGTTCCTCCCAACCCGATTCTTGCAGATCCAGATTTGGATCCGTCATTTAGATCTTGGTGTTTGAAATTCGGATCCCTGGCTCTAGTTTCGTTTCTTATGTGGATCCAACGATGGAGATTGGTTGAGTTATTTCAGGTTAGTAACCCTCATCCAATTACAGAATTCAAAAATGCTGCTGAGTGTTGGAAGCTTACTTGCTTTCTTTATTTTCGATGATCGTTCAATTTTGATTTTCTGTTTCTCAGAGTTTCGATGATCCTCTCTTCTCTGGTTATTCGTGGTTTATTATTTTGCATCTGGACCCTTGAACCTAAGCATGGGCCCAAAAGAGAATCAAACTATGGTTCCATTCTACCAAAATAAACTCTCTTGAAGGCCCAATTACTCATCTATATCTATTAGTTTCTAATGTCAAATAAAATATTAAATATTAATTTTTTAAATTTATTAAATAATATATTTTATTTTATGAAATTAATATAAATTATATTATTCATTATGTTAGAAATGCGTGTGCAAACCACAAATTTGTATTTAAAAATAACATAAAATAAAGGAAGCACATGGCTTAAAAGTAATTACTAATAATTACACATTCAATATATATGATATTAAAATTTAAAAATAGATTTAATTGTTTATCATTGTGTTATTATTAATCTTGAGCCAGTGTTGAGTTAACTTGTGACACTAACTCAATTAAATACATTATTAAAATATACAATTGACAGAAGTAATAAAGTGTGCATAATTAAAATTAAAATGTACAAAGGTATTAAGATAAAGCTTTGGCTAAGTGGTAATTAAAAATTTTACTCATACAATTGACTTAGGTTCAAATCTCAATAAATGCATTATTTTAGTTTTTTTTTAAATGAAAAAGACTAAAGGACTCTCAAATAATATAACTTATTTTCATTATGTAAAAGTATTTACATAATTTAACAATTGAGTTGTCTCAGTTAAATGTGACACCAACTCAATAAAACACTTAAATAATAATATAGATTAATAGTTTCTGTAATTAAAATATTATAAAAAGAATCTCATATAAAACTCAATTATTAATCTTATAAATGGCAAAGAAAATCTCTCTCTATATATAGATAATTGCACCATTCATCTCAAACTATAACTTTATTTTAAATTAGTCCCTAAATTTTAAAAAACTCTAATTACATTTTGAACTATTAAAGTTATATCAATAAGGTTCTTCCATTTCTAAAACCATTAATTTAATCGTTAATGAGATGTCAAATCTTATGTGGCATAGTTTAAAATGAAAAGTTTAAAAAAAATGAATATTGTAAAAAGGGATGTCGTAAGAATATTGATTTTGAGGTTTTCGAAGCTTTTACAAAAGTTTTATCACCTGCTGTTTCTTTTTTCAATTTACTTTATTTTTAGTTTTTACTTTTAAAATTTATGTGGTAACATTTTTCTTTCTTTAAATTTTTCATTTTAAATTATGTCACGTAACATTTGACATGTAATTTAACTATTGAATTAATGGTTTCAATAATTAAAGGACATGATTGATATAATATCAATAGTTTAGGGATGTAATTACAATATTTTTAAGTTTAGGGGTCAATTTAGAATGAGGGTCATAGTTTGGGGATGTCTAGTGCACTTTTCTCTCTCTCTCTCTCTCTCTATATTATCAATATAATTGTATTTGTCATGCATGTAAATTTTTGAATCGATTTGATATATGTACCATATCGATCTAAAAGAGTACATAGATTAATATATTTTTAACGATTGAAAGTAAAAATATCTATGTTAACATATATATATAACGAATGAACAAGCCATTTGTTTCTTATTTTTTGTTTTGCTCAACGACGGTGCCAGCCTCCGGATTGGCTATCGCCCGCTATTTTTCCCCTCCCACCAATTCTTTCTTTCTTTATTTTTCTCGTTCACTCCACATGTATTCTCTCTTTTTCAGTTTGCAAATCTATTTTGTGTGTATCTTTATTGTCTTCACAAGTTATGATGGATAGATGACAATGCTTGTCGTTCGCTAAAACTCCACCGGCCACCAATAGTTTTTTTACAAAGTGGGTGGCTCTTCGTCAGTTTCTTAATTTGGTTCTGTTTTGAGAATATTTCAGAATAATAAATGATTTCACGAGTCGATTTAGACTTGTGTTGTCTTAAGTTTTATATGTTTTTTTTTGTTTGCTTTTCCATTATTTAATAAGTCTTCAGTTTTAGAAATTTTTGTCTGCTCTTATAGCACGATTTTTAGTCTTGCTTATGCATGTAATCTTAGTTTTACAAGTGATTTTTAGGATGGTTTTGTTGTTGTCCTCTATACTTTGGTAATACTCGATTCTTTTGTCGATTTTTGCTCACTGCTTTGGACCATTCGAGGCTGATTTCGTTATCGTGTTAAGTGCTTGCAATCACTCCAGATATGTCATGCTTGAGTTGTGGCAAAACCAATTGTCAATGTGTCAAAATGTTCTATGTTGATAGAGTTTGTTATTCCTCATCTACGACGAGTGTTTGTTATTTTTTTCCTTAAATTGTATGATTCCATTCATTGAATGAATTAATAAATTTACCTTTCAATATACATATATCGCGAATTAAAGTTTATATATATACACTAAATTGTGGCGCACTCATGACATGTGTGAAAAAGGTACATAAAAATATATAAAATTCAAATGAGGCTCTAGTTAGAGCTATAAATTTTAGTTTTTAAGTTCAATTCTTGCTATGTATAAGCATTTTATAGATTTTATATAAAAAATATATAAATTAATATTTTATTATTTTGTAAAAGAATAGTTTTCAATCATGCTTCGATTGAGTTAGTATCCAGTGAACTTGAGCTCCAATTATGGTGTTGTTTGATAAACTAAAAAGACTTAAGTGTTAAAAATTAAGTATGAAAAAGTAAATACAAATTTAAGTTATAAAATTTATTTGGTATATTTCTTAAAATTAAATACGGAAAAATTAGACTTTTTTATTGTAATTTTTATAATTTTAAATGTGAAGTATTAGCTGGGCAAAAAATAACGAATTATCTCTGTGAAAATACTGATCATGGAAATTCCATCTTAGAGGAGATGATTCCCAAGAAGGTTAGATTTAGAGACAAAGAGGAAGAGACGAGCAATGACATGGTGATCGAGTTGTCCTCTGATCTGCCTACTTCTTGGAAAGAAAGGCTGGTCGGCCATTCCTCAAAGAAAGGCTTCAATGGTTCGGAAGAAAAGGAAGCTATTGATATTTTGGAAGGGGACATTCAGAGATCTATGGTGAATGGGATGTCGTCCATTATGTTTTCAGATCGGATTCATCAAATCCTCCTTCAGGGTATGGATAACACCGTGATCTTAAAACTCTTAGGCCGTAACATTGGTTTTTCGATTTTGCAGAACAAAATTTATAGCATGTGGAGACCCATAGCAACTATCCATATGATGGATATTGAGAATGGCTATTTTTTAGTCAAATTCCAAAATAAGCTGGACTATGAAAAGGTACTCTCTGAAGGTCCGTGGACTATCTTTGGCCAATATTTCACTGTTCAACCATGGACGATGGCTTTCGATTCTACACAGGCGTACCCAAGTGTAGTGATGGCATGGATTAAGTTCCCTGCACTACCCAGTTATCTGTACAATCACAAAATCATTACAGAAATCAGAGAACTGGTGGGTAAAGTGGTCAAGTTAGACATGAACACCGATAGTAACGCGAATGGTAAATTTTCTAGGATGGCGGTGTATGTCAACTTAGAAAAACCATTGGTATCCCAAATATTGATTAATATTCGGAAACAACATGTATAATACAAATCCCTCTCTACAATATGTTTTCATTGTGGAAGGTATGGGCACGTTGACAACATTTGTAAATTCAAAACTTATGAGTCTACGGTTGAGGCGAACAGTTGTAAATTCAAAACTTCTGAGTCTACGGTTGAAGCGAACAGAGACTCGCCTGTGACAGAATCGGAAAGTCAAAAGGTGAACATTGTAGAATCGAAGAAGAAAGATGGTAACTTCGAACCCTGGATGATTGTCGAAAGAAAAGCAAGGCGTAAATCTAGGGACAATATGCTGAAATCAACCGAAAATAAAGAGAGAGATAAGGATGGCTCCCGATTTGGTAGCCTAGAGAATAGGGATTTAATTAGAGAAACACAAAACAGGAATATGGCTGATTTGCGAAAATCTAAAAGAAAAGGTATCTTAATTGAGGATAATTGGAGGAAAGAATTGGGGAGCCAAATTAATGTTCAAGCTGGTTTTAATAAGGGAAATAGCAACAGTAAAACTAAAGAGTTGGGCCTCAAAAATGTTTCAGGCCCGATTATAAAAAAGAATAAAGATTTTATCTTTGGGTTACAATTCGGCCCACACAAATTCTAAAGGTACAATGCAGGGTTCAGATGCCCTTACCAATGGTTTGGGCCTTGAGGTGGTTTCGCCTATACAGGCCTGGACACTTGTGGACCGTTAGGGCCAGACAAAAGTTCAGCGGGGTACTGTTGGAGCTGGAAGCAGTGGTCGAACCCTTGCAGTGGTGGAGTTCAGTTTTGAGCAGGTCATCGTTGAAGAGGATTTACAAGCTGCAAAGGAGCCCGAAATACACCGATCTAATTCACCTTCAAAGGAGTTGGACAGAGGCGAGGTTGTGGTGGACGTAGGAAGCTTGGATTCCGGCAGGTATTCAGCAGTAGTATTTTTAGAAAATAAAGAACATTTGCCCACAAGTAGTTCCTCGGCTCCACTAGGAAATTTTGATTCGGGCAAGGGGATGAGAATTAGAGGGAAAAACAGCAAGCAAAATAAGAGCCTCCATGGTAGTAACGTGTGTTTCAAAAACCATGGCTCTCATCGTGTTTCTCTAAGGAAGTCCATGGAACTTTTGGCTGAAAACATTTCGGCTATCACCGAGGATAATGTTGAGTTTGAAATGCTAACTGGAAATGTTGAGCAAATGGAGGGGTTAAATATCCCTAGACAGTAAAGCTGTCAAAATTTGTTGGTTGTTATCTTTTTGTTTTTTATTTTTATTTTTATGGGCTTTTGCAATTTTAGTGTTTTGTCTTCTATTTTATTTTTACATATTTTATTTTGATGGATCCTAACCTTAAAATTTTTTCGTGGAACTGTTAAGGGTGTCATGGCAAGAAATTCATACGAGCTTTTCGAGAATACAATTCGAAACATAGCCCAAATATTATCTGCTTGGTTGAACCAAGAGTAAGCGGTAAAAAAGCCAATTTTATTATTGAGGAATTACGCTTTAAGTTTTCTCATCGGGTTGAAGCTGTTGGATTTTCAAGAGGCATTTAGGTGGGATGGAAGGACTCTGTCCGAATTTATATTATTCAGAGCCATCCTCAATTTATTTTTCTTCGGGTTGATATGTTTAGTACTAACAAGTCTATTCTTATTTCTTTTGTTTATGGTAGCCCTGACAAGACGAAACGAAAGCTCTTTTGGGAAAGGTTACATTCTGTTTCCCCAACCCAAACTACCCCTTGGCTAATCATGGGAGACTTCAATGCTATCTTATCTTCTTTAGATAAGAGGAATCCCTTTAATATAGGGAAACAGTGTGAATTCTTTAGTAACTTTGTTGGCTCTTGTGCTTTGCAGGATCTAGGGTTTTGCGGACCCTCTTTTACTTGGCAACGAGGTAGTACTTTTTTAAGATTAGATCGAGCACTTGGAAATGACGAATGGATGATAACTTTTTCGCAGTGTTTAGTTCAACACCTTACTCATATTAAGTCGGATCATTGGCCTCTCTTACTTTCCACTATTGGATCATTGGCCTCTCTTACTTTCCACTAACTTAAACTTTGCTACTTCTAAAGGATGACCTTTCCGGTTCTTAGCAGAATGGATGCACCATAACACTTTTCCCACCTTTTTTAGAGTTTTGCAGGTAATATGGTTGATACTCTTAATAATTTTACTTCTTCGGTTAAAATCTAGAACAGGAATGTGTATGGTTTTTTGTGCTCATAAGCGAATTCTTATGCGTTCGCTAAATAATATCCAGAAGGCCATTGGTCACTTTCCATCTAATCAGTTAGCTCAGAAAGAGTTGGAAGTTCGAGATGGGTTGGAAAATGTTCTTGATCATGAAGACTTACTATGGAAACAGAAGGCTTGTTGTGATTGGCTTCATTTGGGAGATAGAAACACGAAGT
This sequence comes from Gossypium hirsutum, assembly GCF_007990345.1. Lineage (NCBI taxonomy): Eukaryota > Viridiplantae > Streptophyta > Magnoliopsida > Malvales > Malvaceae > Gossypium > Gossypium hirsutum. Next base: position 35,578,081 of record NC_053430.1, on the reverse strand, counting down.
TTTATCATAGTCACACGGTCAGGAGAAGGAAATTCAACCGTATTTCTACTTTACGTATAGATGGTGGGGATTGGTGCTCTGGTCAAGATGTCTTGCAGGCTAAGGTGGTGGAATTTTTCGAAGGACTTTATGGTGAGATCCCCCTTACTTTTAGAGGTATGCCTAATTTTGGTTTTCTAGACTCTCCACTTCAAAGGTTTCTTTTTTGGAAGCTGATGTCACCAATGAGGAAATCAAAAGGGCATTATTTGATATGGCACCCCTTAAAGCTCCTGACAGTGATGGGTACCATGCTCTATTCTTTCAAAGTCAGTGGGATACTCTTGGTGGTGATGTGTGCCAATGGGTCAAAGAGGTTTTTGCTGGAAGACAGATTGAACAAGAGCTGAATAATACATTGATTGTTCTCATTCCTAAAAAAGAGAATCCTGAAGATTTCAGCCAATTCTGACCTATTAGCTTATGCTCGGTGCTGTACAAGTTGGTTATGAAAGTAATCACAAATAGGTTTAAAGTGATTTTTTCAAAATTGATCTCACAAGAACAAGCTGGTTTCATAGCTGGTCGGAATATATCAGATAACATAATCATTGCACAAGAAGTCATTCATTCAATGTGGTGTAAGCGAAAAGGGAAATATTAGATGGCCGTAAAGTTAGATTTGAAGAAAACGTACGATAGATTTAGTTAAAAGTTCATTGCTACCTCGTTGAAGGCGGCCAAGATTCCTACCTTTCTGCAAAAAGTAATTATGTCAGCCATATCTTCGTCTTCAATGCAAATCCTCTGGAATAGAATGCCTATTCGCAAGTTTAAACCAATTAGAGGAATTCGTCAATGATGCCTTCTATCGCCGTATTTGTTTGTTTTTTGCATGGATTGGCTATGGCATATTATTCGAACGGAGATGGAGGTTGGTAACTGGAATCCTATTCGACTATCTCGGAATGGCCCTCTGGTCTCACACTTATTTTTTACTGATGACCTAGTTGTCTTTGGTAAAGTGCATCTTGATCAAGCAAGGTTGTTAGAGTCCATCCTTAATCAGTTTTGTGAAATCTCGGGCCATAGAATCAGTGTTAAGAAGAGTAATATCTTCTTTTCCAAGATCACTCCAAGAGATATCCAAAATAAAATTATTCAATTTTTCGAATTTCAGGAAGTTCAGAATTTAGGTAAGTATTTGGATGTCCCTCTCCTTCATGAGAGGGTTATCAAATATACGCTGAGTTTTGTTGTTGATAAGGTCAGGCAGAAATTGCAGAGTTGGGATGCAAGGAGGTTATCTATGACCGGGAGAATCACTTTGGCACAGTTAGTTCTTCTTTCTATTCCCATTTTTTTATGTAATTGATGATGATCCCTAGAGGTGTGTGCTTAGAGATTGAGAAGCTGGTCAGACAGTTTATCTGGGGTCTTACTGAGGGACATTTCAAAATGTCACTTGTAGGGTGGGACTCTATTTGTCAGCCTAGAGCTCGAGGTGGTCTTGGATTTAGATACTTAGATAATCAAAATAAGTCTTTTCTCATGAAAATTGGGTTTAGCCTTATTTCTAAAAGCGATGCTCTTTGGGTTAGGGTCCTCTGCTCCAAGTATAGATGGAAAGAGCAGCTCCCAGAGTCAATTAGCAGGAATCAATGCTCCTATTTATGGAGATCCCTTTCTAAGATTTGGCCGTTATTCCGAGATAACCTTATTTGGTCTATTGGAGATGGTGCTACTGTTCGATGTTAGAAGGATCCTTGGATTCCTGGTATGGGTCCTTTAATCTCTAAAATTCCTTCTTATACTAACCTTGATCTAAATTGTTGTGTTAGGGAGTTTGTCAATTTATATAGAACCTGGAATTTGGAGATGTTCCAAATTTGGCTACCTGAAGATGTGATTTGTAGGATCATTAGTATTCCTCCCCTACATCCTGAGTTTGGTTCAAACAGGGTAATTTGGGCTCGGCCAACCTCAGGAGCTTTTTCGATTCGTAGCGCTTATTGGGCCTTAAAAGAGCCTGCACGGAATACTTCTAACAATCAATGGAAGGCTATATGGAAATATCCGGGACCACAAAGAGTAAGAGTCTTTATCTGGTTGGTGTATAAGCAAAGATTACTTACTAACAAGGAGCATGTGAGAAAGGGGATTGGTCATTGTACTTCGTGTGCTTTATATGGAAATGCGAATGAAAACTTAGCTCATGCCCTCCGAGATTGCTCCTTTGCGAAGGAAATGTGGATTCTTGTACTTCTAGACCAACTTAAACAAAAGTTCTTTTCTTCTTCTTTTCCTTTTTGAGTTTCACTTAACCTTTGTTTCCTTGAAAGGTTGCAGGATAGTAGACTCTCTTGGCCTTGTATATTTGGATTAATTGTGTGGCGTATCTAAAAAAATCGAAACCTGTTTATTTTCCAGAATCTTTCCTGGTTAGCAACTGAGGTGGTTAAGAACTCTAGTTGCTGGGCTCGACAATACAAAGCACGCATGTGATCTATTAAAAGGAATAATACCAGATCGAGTTCGACAAATATATTGGATAAATCCTGGGTTTTTCTATCCATAGATTGAGCTATGGGTAGAGATTCTAGATATGCTTCTTTAGGGGGTGTGGCTAGAGACTATGAAGGAATTTGGATAGTGAGATTCTCTCATTTTTTAGGAGTTTGCTCTCCGTTTGAAGTTGAAGTTTGGGGTATCCTTGATGGAATACTCATTTTGCTTAATAAGGGATTCAGGCAAATCTCGATATTGACTGATAGTCTTGAAGTTGCTCAAGTCTTGTTTGGCTTGGATTTGGAGGAATCCGGAATTACTGTTCTTAAAAGGACTTAGCACATCATGAAGGCAGAGGAAAGTGGAGGATTACATATATTCCAAGAAATCGTAATTTGGTGGCAGATCGTCTTTCTAAACTTGGCCTTAGTTGGAAATCAAGCTTACAAGTTTTGAATGAAGCTCCTAAAGAAGTTATTGATTTTTTACAGGAAGATAAAGATAATGGTTGTCTTATGTAGTTGATTTATTCAATTTTCTCTCATTAAACGATAGTATTAAAAGAAAGAAAATAAAAATAATCGAAAAAAAATATTACTTAAGGTAGCTTTGTTATGATGAAAAGTGATAACTTTTTAGGAAATTTAATCAATTGGAAAGTGATTCCAACGTTTGATATGCCAAAATTTATTTATTTTTTTTGAATCTAACTTTCTATTGGGAGTTACTTTCCCAATAAACACGACAATGTAATTCCCATGATAAAATGTAAGAAGTTATTTTCCTGTGTACTATTGGAAAGTTAAGAAAAAAATATTAAGACAAAATTAACCCTATTTTATATTGGTTTAAGGTATTTTATATTAAGAAAAAATTAACCTTATTTTGTATTGGTTACTTTCCCAACTACAAATTTGATTTAGCACTTATATTTATATGAAATACTTATTATTTTTCATTGAATACAAGCAGAATTGTTCCATTTAAATTGTGTAGGAATTGTAGGTTAGACCGCCTATAGTTCTATATTTCTATGATTTAATTGTTTGTATTTTGTTTAGAGAAATACTTGGAATCAACCTTTATATATATATTCCTATAGGTTAGCATTTAACTAAAAAGAATGTGATTTCATTTTTTTAATTTAATACAAAAACAATTTTTATATATACTTTATATATGCATTATTATACTTAATTTGAAACAATTTTGCTTTCAATTAAAATTAATATTTAAAAACTATCAATTAAAATTTATTATTAAATAGTTAATCAAAATATTTGTTAAGAATAAAGTTTATTATAAAAAATTAAATATATCGATGCTATCTTTTATTTAATAATGGTAAATTCATAAATTATCATTATATTCTTAGAAAAGTGTTTAGTGACCTAAATATGACAGTGTAACTTTCCTGAAATTTTAATCAATACCTTCCAATTAATACAAAATATTGTAAAATAACTTTCTCAGCAATCACATGAATCATAACATGGGAGGGCACCAAATATTACCTAAGTGATAAGTAGCTCCTTATTTACTTATCATTTTCCACATCTTTTTCATTTAAAATATTCTATCATTTGTTTATTTTATTATAGATTATTCATGGTTGTAATACCTTAAACCCGGTCTGGACATTATGGCCGAATCTAGAGATGTCACAAAGAAGGGTTTTGAAAACGGAGTCATTACGATAAATCATTTCAGTTTTATGCTCATATTCGTTTATGTCTTTTGTCGAAAACGTCATTTGATTAATTTATTTTCCAAAATGTTATTTACAGCGGAAGTCATAGAAAATGTTATTTTTTGAGAAGTCCAATTCGTAAATTTTGGAAAACCTTTGTTTTAGTAAAAACCATGTTTTTGATATCCATCGTAAAATAAAATGCAAAAAATGAAAATCCCAAAATAAAATCAAACAATCCAAAGAGTCCAATTAATACAAAACTCCCAAAAATAATCCTTAAATTATATAAAAACCAATACTTAAGTCAGTTTACGAACTCGTGGTCACCGTGAGGCTCCGTCACACCGATCTGCCTAAATCTATGGATTACCTGAACATAACAGACAAACAGATGTGAGTTTTCGTAAACTCAATGTGTAATCCCAACAGAATTAGACATGCTATTCATAAAGATATCACATAAACAGTCAGATTTAGGTTCATATTTGGATTTAAGTCCTTTATAGATACAGATACAGATAACAGAATTAGATATGCAGAACAAATATACAAAATCCCAACTCCCATCCTCTATACACCAGCTCTGACCATCCCATCACACCATGTAGAGTTAAAAACACCCACCCATCCCTACACACCATGTTGTATCAATACGACACATATCAAACAATATGCAGCCAAACTGCTAGAGTATAGGCGAAGGTCGCCATGCAGAACACTTCCTCCACATATACAAAACCCACCCCAGTCACAAATACAGATATACAGATACAGTAATCCCATGCATAACATGCTCATAAACGGATATCATATAAAAATAGTTAACAGGATAATCAGACATGCATAACAGTGTCCAACTCAGAACAAAATATCAGATCTCACATGATTTTAGGGTTTGGTTAGTCCTTACCGACCCTGCGATAGGCCCTCAGTCGATCAGAACGACCCGTGTGACCGTAAGAAAAATTATAGAATTATGGGTCCACACGCCCGTGTGGCCCACATGTCCATATTTTTCAACGAATTATTAAATAATGCCTAAATCATTGCACTTTAAGTATCATATATATTACAATGTCTAAGACTACAAGCTGACGTGGACAACTTTTATTGATGCCACGTGGATAACTAATTTTATTTGAACTATCATGATTATTAAAGAAAAAATATCCTTTTATTTATTTTTAAAAAAAAAAGATATTAAAAGATTTTGAAATTAAAATTATGATTTATCACAACATTGTTTAAATATTATTTGAATTGATATTGTAACAAACAAGAACACAATGAGTAGAATTACTTTGAAAAGAAATATATTATACAAGTTTAGAAGAGCCTTCCTATGCCACCAATTTGACTATGTTGTCACCCAAAACGTCTTTCACGTTACAAACGAAATCGTATTCAACTACCGCTACGCAATCAAATGCGGAGGATAAAATTGCAAGCACACCATTATATTTGCGTTTAGAAAGTTTAGGATTTAACGTAGAGGGGTGAATTAAGTCTTAACTTGATTAGTATAAATATTTTTATTAATGTAGAAGGATGTGGGTTTGAATGTACTAAAATATATTATCCTTCTATTTATGATCAAAACTTATAATTAAATTATTCAAAAACAATTCAATACGGAAAATAAAATTACAACAAGGATCTTTCGTATTGTGCTCCACATTGAACAATTTCATATTTGAAATAATTAAAAAGTGAACAATTAATTTTAGTTATTAAAGAGTAAAAATCCTTTTAAAAGTTTACCAGATATAGATTACAATTAAATGATTTTCACCCTAAAGTTTTTAAACAAATAACATATTTTGTCCCGAAATAATTTATATATTTATAATTATTCCACATAAATATTCATAAATCTATCAAATTAAAATTACTTTGTAGACACTCAATTTTGCCCGGGCCTAGAAATAAGTCCAAAAATAATAAACCCCCCAAGAAAAAAAATGAAGTCTAAGTTCAGTCTAGAATTACAAATATAATTTGGCTCGATCAGAATGGCCTATTATTTGAAAAGATTTAAGGCCCATCTACAAGTTTGACTCATATGGAAATATAATCTTCAATGATATGTAATCTTAGATGTGATATGGAATCTTAGATATGATACAATCTTAGATATGATTGCAATCTTAGTTATGATACAATCTTAGATATGATTGCAATCTTAGATATGACACAATCTTAGATATGATTGCAATCTTAGATATGATATACAATCTTAGAAGATATGATTTTGTAATCTTGGAGATTTAATTTGTAGATATCCTTTAATCTTAACCGTTGATGTAATTGATCTGTACCGTTGGATTTGGGGAGGCTCAACTATAAATAGAGGCCTTTCCCCTCATTGTAAAACAACTTGACTTCACTTGAGTTTTGGGAAGCAATAAGAATTCTTGAGAGCATTCACTCAAATTTCTCTCCCTCTTGCGTTCTTATTTTCTACGGTTTGTTCTTATTTATTCTTTGTTCATCTTCGTTTTCAACCTTTTTATTTAATCCCCATCTCCTTAATTTTTTTAATTCTCTTTTATATTTTATTTTTTAATAATTTTAGTATTTATATCAAATTATTTTTTTATTAAATTCTATATTATTCATTGTTTTAAAAAATATATTTCATTTAATTGAAAAAGTTTTTTCTTAAATAAGGCAATGTTTGGTGTTTAGAAATTCGGAATATAGTGCCCTAACATGCTGGGTTGCGATTTTTTCATTTGACTAAATAACCAAATATCCTTTTAATAAAATTTCAAAATCATGAGATAATTTTAGTTACGAGGATTTAAAACATCGTGTCCTAACATGCTGGATGTGATGTTTGTATACTTTCGGAACAAAGGAATCCCAAGTTTCAACTTTAAATTGTTCAAGTTTTAAAATCTTTTTAAATTTTCGACATTAGGACAATAAATAATCAATTCGGTACCAATTTTGGGCGTTACGAGGGTGCTAATCCTTCCTTGTGCGTAATCGACTCCCGAACCTATTTTCTTGAATTTCGTAGACCAAAATGTTTTATAAAGGTGATCCAATCACACCTAAAAAGGTTGGTGGCAACTCCCATTTTCATTTTTCAAAAAGTCGAACCCCGTTTTTAAAACATCCCTTTAAAAAAATGGTTTCGACATACCTAATATTGAAGTCAAGGTTGAACAACTATTTACAATCCTATGGCATTATTACATTAAAAGTTATCAGTTGACAATCAACTTTTTATTTCAAATATTAAAGTGAATGTTTGAGGAATTATTAAATTATTGGATGGACCCAAATAATGATGACTAAATGCAACATATGATTTTTCTTAATAAGAAAATGCACATATGTTCATATTTTCTGGACTATTTTGTAAATTTATTAATAAACTTTTGTTTATCAAACATTTATTTATTTATTTTTGTTAAGGTAGAGTTTGTTTGTAATTTTTTTTGTAATAATATTTAAATACAAATATTTTACATGATTTTGTATTAATATTTATTTATTTTTATTAATATATACAATCAATCTATACGGATAAAAATACTAATATTGCAGTAAATTATTCAAAAATGTGTATCAAGATGATAATTTATTTTAAAATATTGTCATTCTAATTGAAATAAGCACCTCTTTTCAATTTATTACATGGTCTATAGGATGCAAGTGGCTTTTTAAAGTGAAAAAGATGCTAGATAGGATAGTGGATCAATATAAGGCACGACTTGTTGCTGAGGGATACTCTCAACATGTTAGCTCTGACTTTGCGGATGCATTTAATCCCATGGTTTGAGCTAATTCAATTCAGATAGTGCTCATTGTTGTCGTGATGAATGGATGGTCCCTGAGATAGATAGATGTCAATAATGTTTTTCTTAATGTTATATTGAATGAAGAAATATATATGGATCAACCTTCTAGATTTGAGGTTCAAGGAGCTAATGAAGAACAACCTATTTGCAAGCTGAATAAGGCACTGTATCGGCTTAGGTAAGCGCCTTAAGCCTGGTTTGATACTTTTAGGAGGTATCTTATTGAACAACTTGGTTTTAAAGCTTCAAAAGTTTATCCTTCATTTCTTATTCAATCTTCTTTAAGATCTTATCTTTTTCTAATGGCTTATGTCGATGACATAGTTCTTACTGGAAACTCAACTACATAATCAGTGAGGTAGTTAACCAGCTACACAGTAAGTTATCACTCAAAGATCTTGGTAATATTCATTTTTTCTTGGACTGAGGTTCATCAAACACCCATGGGTTGTTTTTCACTCAAAAAAAGTACATCTTTAACACCCATCGGTTGACCTAATTGTTGGTTCCGAGCTACATGATGTCACATTATTTGACAGAGTAACTACAGTCAAATACGCAACAAATAATCATACATATATGAAATTAAGTGTCCATCACATTCAAATAATATTAAACAATCAATTCTAATTCTTAATTAAGCTTACGAAAGCTTTTTCGCCAACTCAAACTTTCGTCAACTCGAACTCGAAATAGGACCAAATTGAAAAGTTTTAAAAGTTTAGAGTCAATGTCGTGATGTCATCTATTCCACGTCGTGACATCGCTAAACAATCTATCACATCATGATTTTAGGCCACTCGATGTCCCGACGTCAGCTATTGTCAGTTGACGTTGTGAACCCTATTTTTAGTAAAAATGAACCATTTTGGTACCTATTTCAATTGCTTCCAACCAAAAATTCAATTTATCAATATTTATTTATTTCATACCATAATGAAACATGCCATTTCACTTCAAATTCATGCACAATACACCATTACATATCACAAACATGACATAAAAACATACCATTATTAACTAGCTACCTAATAGCTCTTTTATTTACTTCATCCTACTAATATAAATTAGACATTGCTAATTAAAGCATTAACCAAATCACTTGCCATGAACGAGATGCAAAATCTTTATATACCAAATTCATCAAGACTTATACATTAAGGGTTACACCAAAACACTTATATTACATTCCAGAACCCTAGGTTCAAAATGATTGAATAGCTACTGATACTGTAAGAGTCCATTTTTAGTGAAATCGGAACAGTGGTTTCAGGACCACAAATCTAAAGTAGAAATATTTATTTTATCATTATTTTAATGTCTACAGCATGATAGTAGAGTCACATGAAAATTTTGTTTAGAAATTTTACCGTTTGTATGCTTAATTTAATAAAAAAGACTAAATCGCGTAAAGTGCAAAAGTAGGGTTCTAATAGCTAGAGGTGTCTAATAGCTATGTAAACTTAAAGTGGAGGTCCTTATATGGTAATTAGACCATTTTTATAGTGATTGGACATTTATGGACACTAAATAGATGTTTTCAAAGGTTAATTACTAAGGTTAAATTAGCAATTTTATAAATAAACTTAGTAAAATAATGAAAACAAAAGTTGTCATCTTCCTAAGTGCATCTTCAACCGAAAATAAGAAGCAGAAACCTCCATTTTTGTGCTTTTGAAGTTTCAAAAGTAGCCCCCTTGCATGTAAGTGCATTTTCGACTCGTTTTTAATGATTTCTATGTTTTTGGAGTCGTTGTAGCTTAATCTAGCTAATCTAGGGGCTAATTTGTGAAACTGCTAAATATTAGGGTTTTACCGTTGGTGAATGTGTATGTGTTTTGATGTTTGATGATAGAAAATGAATGATTGTTGTTAGATAAACAAGTTCTGTAAAGTGATTTTGGTTGAAAAAGTCAAATAGGGATTAAATTGAGAAATGTGAAAATTATGTGGTAAATGTGTGAAATAATGAAATGGATTGGCTACTATGGGTCTATATATAATTCGGCTAGCATGCGTGTGGGTTAAATTGAATGAATTTGCATTTTTATGAGCTAGGGACTAAATTGTAAAGTAGTCAAATGTTTAGGGGCAAAATGGTAAGTTTTGCCATAGTATGAAATTGGATTGAATTGAATAGAATAAATATTAAAGTGGTTAAATTTGATTATATAGATCAAGAAAATCCACGTTTGGAATTAGATCGGGGGAAAAACAAAGTAGTAGATTGATCGGTCGATTTTCTCTGTATTAATTCAAGGTAAGTTCGTATGTTAATAAGCATTAAATAATTGTGTGATAAATGCTTTAATATTGTGTTTTTTACGAATACAATTTCACGGATATACTTGACGAAGATTTGGCAACGTATGATATCCCGGTTGAACCGTAGGAATAGATAGGATACGAATGACATGTCATTAAGGGTTACCGTGTTTTGGGTACTGGTCCTGTATGTTCTATTAGTGGCTGAGTTTTTTGGCATGTGTTGTGGTTACTTGTCAGCTTTTGTGAGCAGCACCGTGTAGCTACGTCTTGACCGTCAACTTGTATTAACAGACCTAGTGATAGCTTGAGAGTGAGCATTTATATGAGATATGAGATTGAGATGGTTTCAACCATGTATTGAAACTTAGTGTGTGAGATTCCCTAGTATCCGATATTATTCCAAATGGTTCAAAGGGAACGGTGATATTATGAGAGTACATGAGTTCGATATGAACCGATACAGGTATATGGAAATTGAATTTATGAGATTTGTGATTTCATAATTATCTTTGTTGGTGGTTATTTGTTAAGCTAATGACACTAAATTGAATTGCATTATGATTTAAATTACTTACTTAATTGTGGTTGATTGGTAAGTTATATTTGCAGATATACAAACTTACTAAGCTTAATTAGTTACTTTGTTTACTTTTCCATGTTTTATAGTAATTCGGAAGCTTGCTTGTTTTGGAAGTTGTCGGAGATTTCATCACGCTATCAAACTCTTATTTTGGTACTTTTGGACTTAATGTATTTTGGTTATATGGCATGTATAAGTTAGTTGGCTAATGGAGGCCTATATGTTTTGTTATGTTTTAGCCATTGATGTGGCTTGACAATGGTATATGTTTTGATATGTAAATATATGTAAATGGCCCTTTGATATGTAGTTTATAATTGCTATGTGAATGCCTCATTGTGAATTGGTATTTAAGGTAGCAAATGATTGAAATTGAGAATGTCTTCGCATGCTAAGTTTTAGGCAAGATAGTACATATATGAAATTGGCCGTTTAGGTAGTTTTTGGAGGTGATTTTGGCATGTTTTAAAATGATCATTTGAATTGCCTATGAACTTAAGATGGTTGGTAATGAAATTGTATGATATAAACTTGGTTGTGATTGGTTTGAATGCCTATTGATGATATGGTCATATGCTATTTGGTATGTGTTGGTTGGTACCACTTTGGGTGAGAAATAAGGCTTGGAAAATAGCCTATTTTTGTCTACATGGGCAGAGACACGGGCGTGGGTCTCATCTGTGTGTGGCACATGGCCAAGTGACACGGCCATGTGTCCCTTGATACTTATTTAGAAACCAAGTCAGTAGCTTCAAACGGCCTAGCACATGGGTGTAGGTTAGTTGTGTGGCACAAGTCAGTATACCCTCCAGATTTCACACGGCCTAGCACATGGCCTGGCACATGGGCGTGTGAGGCCAATTCGAAGGGTACATGGCCTAGCACACAGGCATGTGGTCTGGGTATATGACTCAAGTCAGTGAGTTACACGGGGTCAGACATGGGCTGGGATATGGCCATGTGATCCCATTTTGAATGCCTACATGGCTTATGACACGGGTGTGTCTCTCGGCTGTGTGAGACACATGGTCTACCCACACGAGTGTGTGTCCCCTACACTTTGAATTTTCTAAAATTTTTTTAAGTACCCGAATTAATCCCGAACCACTTCTAATGCTTATTTTAAACCCCGAGGGCTCGTGTTAGGGACTATATGACTAAATTTGAATGCCTTTTGTTTAGATATGAGAATTGAATATGAAATGTATGATTGTCTTAGAAATAAGTTCGGTAATGTTTCGTAACCCTATTCCAGCGAAGGATACAGGTTAGGGGTGCTACAAAATACGATGATAGTATAGTGTGAACTTCAAAATGATCTAGCTTGACAAGTTTCACAAGGTAACTGTAACACCCCCTAACCCCAAACCGTCACCGAAATAGGGTTACGAGGCATTACCAGACTTATACATTAGCATTTATACAAAACCGAGTCATAAATTTGCATTCCAAATCGAAACTTCTCAAATTTCACTATAAAGTCCCTAATATGGGTCTACCTTTAGAAGTAATTAGGGATTAAGCCGGCAACTTTGGAAATTTTACCTTGAAGATAGGGGCACATACTCGTGTGGCCTGGGACATATCCGTGTGGCTAGCCTGTGGGGTTGCCATGGCCGTAGGGCCATGCCGTGGGTAGATTTGACTTGTACACATGACCGTGGGGATAGCTCGTGTGACATAAACAGAGAGCCACACGGCCTGAGCACACGCCCATGTGACTTGCCCGTGTGAAAACATGATTTTTAACCATTTTTAAGCTATTTTCACATGCTAAACACATCTAATTCATGCCCAAACATTTACTAATAGTTATTAAATCAAATATCATCCATTATGCCATTCAAACTTAGCAAATATTCATTCATTCACTTCAATACCTCTTAAGGATTATGTACCACAATTCATATCAAAATTATACTACATTATCATACTAGTCGAACTTATGTAAGTTTAACTTCCAAAAAAAAATGCATATTTCATACCATGTTTCAACATCTTTTATGCTCATTCTTATCATTTAAAAAATAAAATCTTATCAGCCTAGGTACATGCCATTTTACCAAAAGAAAGGTACTTCACCATTTTGAGTTTGGGATTGGCTTGGATGCTGAATCCTTAACTTTCTTTTGTACCTAATCCTGCACACGGAAAACAAACCATACTCTGAATATACACTCAGTGGTATTTTTATAAACTAATGCTTAGAACAATAATAAGCCGTATATATGTATTGTAACTCAAAACATTTACTTTCATAATCTTAATAGTTTAATCTCTTGTCTTCATCTTGTAGCTCTTAAATGTAATTAAACAATTCTTTATATATATTTCATATCATTCGATACCTTTCAATAATCATATAACAGTCACAGTCACATAATCAATAGCAGTCAGTATTTGTTTTCAATACTTTCATTTACCCCTATTAACATAACTCGGACCTAAACGGATACACGGATCCAACCCACACACCAGGGATAATATACAGTGTTTCATAGGCCGAAATCGGAATACACTGTAGGGTAACAGTAACAGTAACAGTAACAGTCATAGTCAGGTACGAAGTACCTCTTCGAAACTAATCCAGAACAGTCACAGTAGTCGACACATTATGTGTCTCATCGACACACAGTCGGAATATCCCTGAACACTTCCAATCCTATGGCATGCCAATTGTATATGACTAGCCTGACACTGTTAATAGGGTATTCAAATCGTTTCATTTCAATACAAAAGTAGTAATAGTTTCCATCATATCATTCATTATACATTCTAACTATTAAAAATAACAATTACATTGTATTAAATCATTAAGCATAGTTTATAGAAATACAAACCGAAATTCTCGAGTTTACTCGATATCTTCGTTTACTTTCACCTTTCCCTTTTTCGATGGCGTTTCCGGTGCTACGTTGGCTACATAAAATTTAACATTTAAAATTATCAATAAATGTTATTTAATAACACACTCTTTAATTTCCATGTAACTTTTACTATATTTCCAATTAGGTCTTATCACAATAACCATTCTTTTTCTTCAAGTAACCTTATAAATTTCATTTTATACCTACTTTTAACAAGTTTCAACTCTTAATATTCAATATAAAACATCAATTCTACAATTTAAACAATTTAATCCCTACTATAACAAAACTTATGTCTCTCAATCCAATCCTTCTCCCACTTTTAACTTGAATTTCTATCATTTTATCTCAAAATTCTTCAATTTATACAACTTAATCAACATATAAAAATTTACTATCTTCCTAAATTTCAACATAATTCAAATAGTATTTCTTCCTAGGATTTCATAGACACCAAAATTACAAGAAAATGGATTAAATTAACTTACCAATCAAGCTTGAAATCTTAAAACCCTAATTTTCCCTTTTCTTTTTCTTTCCCTTTTTCCTTCTTTCTTTCCTTGCTAATCATGCCGTCTTTCTTTTTTCTTTTTTTAATGTTTTATTTATTTTATTTTCTTTATTTAATCAATATGTTATAATTATATAATATCATATATTTTACTTTATATTACTATTTACTTATATAATAAGTAAATACATATATATACATACATTTGTACCAATTAAAATAATACACATGTATTTATACTTACCACACACTTGTCATATAGGCTTATTTGCTAATTTAATCCCTTGACTTTTCTATAGTTTATAATTAAACTTTCACACTTTATTGAATTTAATCAATATACTTAATTAACCCTAATTAAGCTAAATTTACTTAATTAAAATCTAATTAACCTCTCACTTAACTTCGTAAATATTTCTAAAAAATATTTACGAATCTAATTTTCAGAATCGAAGACCCAAAAACTCACTTTTCCAATGACCTTAAAATTTGGGTCGTTACAGTAACAATCTACAAAGAAAAGGGAAAAAAAACTAGGTAAACATATAATATGCTTAGTAAGTTCATAGGCATTAAACAAAACTCGCCTTATATTTTATCTAAATACAATAAACTACCACAATTTGGCATAGTTTGGCTACACATGACAAATCAAAACATCAACAAGGTGAGTATTATATTAAAATCAACATGTAATACCACAAGTGTTCAATATACCAATTTGTAACACATTAGATAACAATTTCAAATTCATACTGATTCAAGGGATATTGCATTCACACACGCATACTAATGGCATTGCTTAAACCAATGTTTCATGCATTCGTTCAAGAATTTATCAATTGATAAACAAGTTCATTTCATCACATTTCAATAGCTCAATTTCAGCTAAACATTTTCGCCTAATTAACCCTAGTAAATGAAACCAGATACAGATGTATCTACACCACACTAGTTGCTTGTCAGAGTTGAATATAAACATGTAATGCCTTAAATTTGACCCGATTCACCATGTTTGGATTTCGGGTATTACTACACAAAACTTAACCATTAACAAAAATAGTTTACAAATTTCTTAATTTCTTTATACATGTTCTTTAACAATTTAATTGAAAACTTATTATATGAAAATAAGGGAAGTATTTAAAATATATCTGGATACAACAATCTTGACACAAATCTTTACAAGTTAAAAGTTTAATTAATACAGACTTAAAGAGCATATTCCCAAACTATGCCACAACTCCACTATATGTATAATAGCCTACTTTGCCACTATTTTGCCGTACTCCTAGAATCTTCCCTCCAGGCGAAATCTCCTCTTAGATACCTGAAAAGAAATAACAAAACTTTTAAGTACATGAGTACTTAGTGAGCTCATTATAACAATACCTTGATGGTCACTTTGCAATCTTGTATGATCTACTGGGTGCCAATTATTCTATATCATTTATTTCGATGGATATCACCACAGTTTACCATTCTCTTATACACTGGCTATCATGCTCTCGTCATACTCAATCTTCCTTATCTAACTGACTAAGGAATCCTTCCAGACATTTCATCAATCTCTTGTCCCATAATAATTTCTTAACAGAACATACCCCCATAAACCACTTCCAATAATCCTTGCCTTAACCCATACTCTTAGTTCACACAGTTGTTTCCTGAAATTTATCACGGGCGGATACATATATGTTTGGTGAGTACTTACACAGGATTTAATACCATCAAATCATACTCAGACATACACAGATTCAGTACCACACATGCTCTTACCGATAAATCACTACATAGACCATTCTAAAAAATTCCATATCGGGATATATCAGAATCCCATAACTCAAGATAACATTATCTCAGATTCAGAATAATTCTAAAAGAAGGTACAATACCTTTCACTTTCCATATTTATAAATCATCATAACAAATTCCTTTCTTAACATGCAGATACATATCTCTTTATCATGGAAACCCTTAAGACTTAGTCACTCTTAACCCATAACATATCAATACATCATCTTAGCTTTACTTATTACAGAACTAAAAGAATTTACTTTTCTTACAATAGTGACATACATTCAAATTCATCTCTTACCAAACATTTCTGACAGTTCAAGCTACATAGGCCTAATAGAACACGCCTTATAGGCAATCGTACATAGTCTCGTGTGTAACACCCCTCACTATTATTCAATGCCGGAATAGGGTTATAGAGCATTATTGGACTTATAACACAAACATACATTTCACATACATATTTCAATTTCACGTAATTATCATTCAACATCAACCACATTGTCCCTAATACGAGCCTACGAGGCCTAAAACATGCTTTATGAGTGGCTCGGGACTAAACTGATAAATCATGAAATTTTTACAAAACTTAGAAAATTTTTCCAAACTACAGGGGACACACGCCTGTGTGGCCCGATCGTGTGTCTCACACGACTAAAGACACGCCCGTGTCACAGGTCGTCTAGACATTCGAAATGGTATCACATGGATGTGTCCCAGCCCGTGTCTGACCTCGTGTAACTCTTTAACTTGGGTCACACGGCCAACACACACGCCTGTATGGATAACCCGTGTGCCCTAAAAAATGGCCACAAACGTCTGTGTGCAAGGCCGTGTGCTAGGCTGTGGCAATCCTGTAGGGTATACTAACTTATGCCACACGGCCAAGTCACACGCCCGTGTGTTAAGCCATGGGGAACATACTGACTTGATCTTTAATTTAACACCAGGGGACACACGGCCGTGTAGCCTGACCGTGTGTCACACACGACTGAGACGAACGCTTGTGTCTCTACTCATGTGGAAAAAATAGGCTATTTTCTAAGCCATTTTGCCACCCAATGTAACACCCCGTACCCGAGTCCGTCGCCGGAGTCGGACACGAGGGGTTTGCAGACTTAAATCACTTCTTTGCACAATCCATTTTAAATTTTCCAGGCAAGCTGGCAAACTGCGTCACTGTCACCTTAAAAATCATATCTTGAGTTTCACAACTCGAAAATCAGCTTCGTGATTTTTCCCTGAAACTAGACTCATATATGCATCTACAAATTTTTTTTCTAGAATTTTTGGTTGGGCCAATTAGTACAGTTTATTAGTCAAATTCTCCCCTGTTACAGGGTGCGACTACACTGACCTTCATGCATTACGATTTGGATATCTCCCTGCACAGAGCTTCAATACTGATGCCGTTTGTTTCTATAGAAACTAGACTCAGAGAGGAATCTATACATATATGGCATGACTCCTAATTATCTCTGGTTAATTTATAATAAATTTCCAAAGTCGGAACAGGGAATCCAGAAACCGTTCTGGCCCTGTCTCACGAGAACCTGAATATCTCTAAACATACTGTCCATATGATTGTTTCGTTACTTTCCTATGAAAATAGATTCATCAAGGTTCGCTTAAATAATTTATTCACTATTTAATTCCATTCCTACTATTTTTAGTGATTTTTCACATCCACATCATTGCTGCTGCCAGCATCTGTTTTTTTAAGGTAAACTTTACCTATTTCATGATCCTCCATGGATCAACTAGAGTTTGTCATACATATTCCAAAAGTGATCAAGAATAACCCTTCCCATGGCTAACCGTTACCAACATTTCCATACCTCTCGATGGACAACATACAAAACGATTATAATGCTATGATCAAAGTATATTTAAGCCATTTTCGCATGGCTATCCAAATTTACACAAAACCGAAGGGTACATGACCAACAACAAAAGGGTAGTCCTATACATGCCATTTCAAAGTTCAACCAAATTTGTACCAAAAGGGGGCTTTGATAGTGTGGGAGACTTCGACTTCCAAAAATCCCGAGTCCGATAGCTGACAAGCCAAAATCTATAAAACAGAGAAACAAAGAAACGGAGGAAGCAATTTATGCTTAGTAAGTTTTGAGCAAGGGATTCCAGCACAACAAAAGTATAGCATTCATGTAGCTAAACAGATAATTTCATATGCACAAATTTTCAATATCATACTTACTTCACATTACCAACCCTTATATTCATACACAAAGATCAACTTAGCCAAAGGCCGGTAGCTCATTTATCAACTGAGCGAATACTTATTTGTAAGGGCTGAACTAATTCAAAGCACATACGAAATATACCTCAATGTTGGGATGTTACAAGCGTATCAACTGAAATTTTTACAGCAAGATCGTTCATTCCCAAATCACATACCTTCGGAATTTAACCGGATATAGCTACTCGTTCAAATGCCTTCGGGACATAGCCCGGTTATAGTAACTCGCACAAATGCCTTCGGGACTTAACCCGGATTTAGTAACTCGCACAAATGCCTTCGGGACTTAACCCGGATTTAGTAACTCGCACAAATGCCTTCGGGACTTAACCCGGATTTAGTAACTCGCATCAATGCCTTCGGGCTTAGCCCGGAATTAGTAT
The DNA here is from genome assembly GCF_007990345.1 of Gossypium hirsutum. NCBI lineage: Eukaryota > Viridiplantae > Streptophyta > Magnoliopsida > Malvales > Malvaceae > Gossypium > Gossypium hirsutum. The sequence goes on along the minus strand of NC_053430.1, from coordinate 35,559,423 downwards.
CTCGCACAAATGCCTTCAGATCTTAGTCCGGATATGGTCACTTAGCACAAAGCCTTCGGGACTTAGCCCGGACATCATTCGAATAACCATGCACATTTAACAATAAATCATGACACATTCGTATTTCATTTTCATTAGCAAAACTCAAACACAAGACACTTATCACTCTTGCAATTTCGGCTCAATAGCCACACACAAGGAGCATGATTTTGATTTGCTTAAAACATGATCTAATCAAATCATAATTTAAGCTCTATTACTCAAGAACTTACCTCGGATGTTGTCGAACGGTTTCGACGGCTATTCGACCACTTTTTCCTTCCCTTTATCGGATTTAGTTCCCCTTTGCTCTTGAGCTTAATTCAAACAAATTTAACTCATTAAAGTCTCATTTTGCTAGCTTATGGCCGAATATGACAAGGAGTTTGATAGGTCATATGGCCACCTTTTAGCTCAAATACACAATGGTCATACGCATTTTTAATCACATCAAGCAATTTAATACAATTCATTCGAACATCAAAAGAGAAGCTCAAGGTACTTAGCCTATATATACATTAGACACTAGAGTCACATATGTACGAAATCACGAATCGAATTCAACATACTAGCTAATATTTCCCCTTAGCCGAATTTTCTAAGTCAAGCTAAAGCCATCAATAGGCTACCTATGGCCGAACATACACATAACTTATGTACTTATTCATGTGGCCGAACATACATGTCTATGTTGGGGTCGATTGCATCAAAACACCATACCATTTCAATTTTTGGCCATGGTTAAACAAAGAACTTAATGTCTCACTCAAAAATGCTAAAAAGAAGATTCAAGAATCATCAATCCACCATCACATGCACCATTACAAAGCTTCACTTTTAGCATGCAAATGATATCAACACCAATCCACCTTGGCCGAATATCATCTCCATGACATAGTAAAGATTTGAACCATGGGCTATTTAGAACTCAAGCTAACTACTAAAACATGCATCCATCTCATGGAACATCATCAAACATACCTTAGTCTATCAAACCACCATAGCTGATTTCCTCAAAGCTCTTTTTCCTTCTTTTTCTTTCTCCTATTCGGCCAAGAACAACATGAGAGCTTTTCTCTTCTTTTTTTTTTGGTCATGCATGAGAATGATGAACACATTTTTTTCTCTTTGTTTTCTTCCTTCAATTTCTTATTAGTTTATTGCCCATGCTTCTTATTTTATTCTTCCATTAACACAACATGTTTCATGACATGTTTTGCCCATGCTTCTTATTTTATTTTTCCATTAACACAACATGTTTCATGACATGTTTTGCCCATCATCCCTTGTCATGGCCGGCCACTAGTACTTAAATGGGGGGAAATTGACATGCAAGTCCACCCCTTTGATTACATGCACTATTAGGCCACTTGCATTTGCCTAGCACATTTCTAAATTTTCTCACATAAGTCCTATCAACTAAATTCACATGCAATTAACTAAATCGAAGCTTAAAACTTTCACACATTTATATTCACATATTTTAGGCAATAATTATCACATTCAAATAATTTGGTGACTCGGTCTAGCGGTCCCGAGACCGCTTTCCAACTAGGGTCACTTTAGGGCTGTCACAACTCTCCCCCACTTAAGAAATTTCTGTCCCCGAAAATCTTACTGGTAAATAGGTTTGGGTATCGTTCTTTCATCGAGCTCTCGGTTTCCCAAGTAGCTTCCTCGATCCCGTGTTTGAGCCATAACACCTTTACTAACGGAACCCTTTTGTTTCGCAACTCCTTCACTTTACGAGCTAGGATATGCATCGGTTCTTCTTCATAACTCATATCGGCTTGAATTTCAACCTCTGATGGGCTAATTATGTGCGATGGATCAGATCTATAGCGTCAATGCATTGAAACATGAAAGACGTCGTGAATCTTTTCATGTTCAGGGGGCAAAATCAATCGATATGCAACTGGACCAACCCGTTCGGAGATTTCGTACGGCCCAATGAATCTCGAACTCAACTTGCCCTTATGGCCAAATCTGAGTACCTTTTTCCAAGGCGAAACTTTAAGAAACACTTTATCTCCCACCTGATATTCAACGTCTTTTCGTTTCAAATCCGCATACGATTTCTGACGATCTGTGGCTGCCTTCAGACTTTCACGGATTACCTTTACTTTCTGTTCAGCATCTTTAATCAAATCAACTCCGAAAATTTTACTTTCACCGAGCTCGGTCCAAAACAATGGTGTGCGGCATTTACGCCCGTACAAAGCCTCGTAAGGTGCCATCTTAATACTTGATTGAAAACTATTGTTGTAAGCGAATTCAATCAAAGGTAAATACCGTTCCCATGAACCACTAAACTCAAGGATGCAGCATCTCAGCATATCCTCGAGTATCTGAATTATCCGCTCGGATTGACTATCGGTTTGCGGATGAAAAGCGGTGCTAAAATGCAACTTGGTACCCAAAGCTTCTTGTAATTTCTTCCAAAATCGCGAGGTGAATCTCGGATCTCTATCCGACACGATAGAAATAGGTACCCCGTGTAATCTCACAATCTGAGAAACATACAATTCGGCTAGTTTATCCAATGAAAAATCCATACGCACGGGGATAAAGTGAGCCGACTTAGTCAGCCTATCAACAACAACCCAAATCGCATCCTTCTTACTTGCTGACAATGGCAGTCCAGACACAAAGTCCATTGTGACTCGATCCTATTTCCACTCGGGTATCATGATCGGCTGAAGTAATCCTGAAGGCACTTGATGTTCTGCTTTCACTTGTTGACATATTAAACATCTCGAAACAAAGTCGGAGATGTCTCGTTTCATACCATGCCACCAAAACCGACGTTTCAAATCGTTGTACATTTTTGTACTCCCCGGGTGAATTGACATTCGGCTACAATGGGCTTCGTTCAGAATCATCGAAATGAGTTTCGAATTCCTTGGAACACACAAACGACTTCTGAACCTCAAACAATCATCATCATCAATTTGAAACTCCGATTCCTTGTTCGGAACACACTCAGCCCATTTTGCAACCAATTCATCATCGACTTTCTGAGCTTCACGAATTTGATGAATCAATAATGGTTTGGCTTTTAATTCAGCTACTAACACATTGTCAGGTAGAACAGACAAGTGTACATTCATCGCTCGCAAAGCAAACAGTGATTTCCGGCTTAAGGCGTCCGCAACCACATTAGCCTTTCTCGGGTGATAATTAATGACAAGCTCATAATCTTTCAACAACTCAAGCCAACGCCTTTGTCGCAGATTCAAGTCTCGCTGGGTCATCAAATATTTGAGACTTTTGTAATCCAAAAATACATGGCACTTCTCACCAAACAAATAATGTCGCCATATTTTCAAAGCAAATACGATGGCAGCTAGTTCGAGATCATGGGTCGGATAATTTCTCTCGTGTGGCTTCAATTGTCTCGACGCATAGGCCACAACTTGACCTTCTTGCATCAATACGCAACCCAACCCAAGTAGGGATGCGTCACTATAAATGACAAACTCTTTGCCTGATTTGGGTTGCACTAAAATTGGAGCTTCAGTCAAATAAGTTTTCAGTTGATCGAAACTTTTCTGACATTTCTTCGTCCATTCGAACTTAACATCCTTTTGAAGTAGCTTCGTCATTGGTGTGGCTATCATCGAGAAACCTTTTACAAATCGTCGGTAATAATCGGCGAGCCCCAGGAAGCTCTGAACTTCGGTAATATTTCTTGGAGGCTTCCAGGTACAAGCTCAATACTAAACTCTACCTCCCGAACAGGTGGTAAACCCGGTAATTCTTCAGGAAAAACATCCGGGTGTTCACAAACCACCGGCACAGATTCGGGTTTCTTTTCTAATTCTTTGTCATCAAGTACATACGCAAGGTATGCTTCGCACCCTTTTCTTACATATTTCTGGGCCAACATTGCTGATATTACAGCTGGCAACCCCCTTAAGTCCGTAGACTCAACTCGGATTATCTCGTTATTTGCGCACCTCAAATCAATAGTCTTGCTTTTGCAATTCACAACCGCATCATGCGCGGTCAACCAATCCAAACCAAGAATAACATCAAATTCATCAAACGGCAAAAGCACCAAGTCCGCCGGAAAACAGGAATCTCGAATTACTAGGGGACATTTCTTACACACTTTGTCGACAAGCACGTAACGACCCAAGGGATTTGACATCCGAATTACGAACTCAGTAGACTCAATAGGTAAAGTCTTACTGGATGCTAAGGTTTCGCATATATATAAGAATGAGTAGAACCAGGGTCAATCAAAGCAATCACATTAGTATCAAAGAGAGTAAAAGTACCGGTAATAACATCTGGCGAGGAAGCATCCTCGCGTGCGCGTATAGCATAAGCCCTAGCAGGAGCGCGAGCCTCGGATCTGGTCGTAGCATCTCTAGATCCTCTCTGACCACCCCTAGCATTGCCCGTATTTCTAGATGGTCTACCTCGAACAGTGGTAGCACCCGGTTTCTCGCTTTGATTTATATTCTGTTCAGACAACCTCGGGCAATCCTTAATGAAGTGGTCAGCTGATCCACACTTATAGCAGGAGCGGTCATGGAACCTACAGCTCCCCGAATGCCATTTACCACAATGCTGACACTCCGTTCTGTCTCGACATTCATTTCCAACACTAGCGACCGAAGTGCCTCGTGTACCCACAGGGGGTCGATCACGATCTCGTCTAAAAAGGCCCGAAGTGCCTCTAGACCGGCCCACATCATCTCAAAATTTCTTCAATGCCTGTTGAAGAGACTTTCCCAAGGATCTTTTACGAAACTCTCCAGTTCCCACATCAACTTTTTGTTTTTCTTTTCTAAGCTCTTCGGCTTTACAAGCTCGCTCGACAAGCACTACGAACTCTCGTATTTCAAGAATGCCAACGAACATTTTTATATCTTCATTCAGCCCATCCTCGAAGCGTTTACACATGATAGCCTCGGACGAAACACATTCCCGAGCGTATCTACTAAGTCTAACAAATTTTTGCTCGTAATCAGTAACTGACATAGAACCTTGCTTAAGCTCAAGAAATTCCTTCCGTTTTTGATTAACAAATCTCTGACTGATATACTTTTTCCGAAACTCAGTTTGGAAAAACTCCCAAGTTACTTGCTCTCGGGGCACAACAGAAGTCAGAGTACTCCACCAATAGTAGGCAGAATCACGTAGCAAGGAGATAGTACACTTTAGGCACTCATCGGGTGTGCAAGATAGCTCGTCGAGTACCCGGATAGTGTTGTCCAACCAAAATTCAGCTTGCTCGGCATCATCGCTGTCCGTAGCTTTAAATTCAGTAGCCCCATGTTTTCGGATTCTGTCAACTGGGGGCTTATTTGACCTTATTTGGTCAGTTACCGGAGGTATTGTAGGTGCAGGGGTGGCATTAGTCGGGAATGGAGGTTGTGGAACAGCCGTATTAGTTCGAATGTATTGGTTGAACCAATCATTCATTACGCTATAGAAAGCTTGTCTAGCTTCATCATTCGGGTTACTAGCATTAGGTTGAGAGTCCGCCGGCGCTGTCCCTTGCGCGGGAGCAGGCGCTACACTCTCAAGATCATCAGCTACCGCTCGATCGGGATCAGGATCCATTACTATAAATAAACACATTTTCAATTGTCAGAAATCACCACACTATCAAATAATCACAAAATGGCATGTATAGCTAGACCCAAATGTATTACGGTAGTCCTAGAATCGACTAAACCGTAGCTCTGATACCAATAAAATTGTAACACCCCGTACCCGAGTCCGTCGCCGGAGTCGGACACGAGGGGTTTGCAGACTTAAATCACTTCTTTGCACAATCCATTTTAAATTTTCCAGGCAAGCTAGCTAACTGCGTCACTGTCACCTTAAAAATCATATCTTGAGTTTCACAACTCGAAAATCAGCTTCGTGATTTTTCCCTGAAACTAGACTCATATATGCATCTACAAATTTTTTTCTAGAATTTTTGGTCGGGCCAATTAGTACAGTTTATTAGTCAAATTCTCCCCTGTTATAGGGTGTGACTACACTGACCTTCATGCATTACGATTTGGATATCTCCCTGCACAGAGCTTCAATACTGATGCTGTTTGTTTCTATAGAAACTAGACTCAGAGAGGAATCTATACATATATGGCATGACTCCAAATTAACTCTGGTTAATTTATAATGAATTTCCAAAGTCGGAATAGGGAATCCAGAAACCGTTCTGGCCCTGTCTCACGAGAACCTGAATATCTCTTAACATACTGTCCATATGATCGTTTCGTTACTTTCCTATGAAAATAGATTCATCAAGGTTCGCTTAAATAATTTATTCACTATTTAATTCCATTCCTACTATTTTTAGTGATTTTTCACATCCACATCACTGCTGCTGCCAGCATCTGTTTTTTTTAAGGTAAACTTTACCTATTTCATGATCCTCCATGGATCAACTAGAGTTTGTCATACATATTCCAAAAGTGATCAAGAATAACCCTTCCCATGGCTAACCGTTACCAACATTTCCATACCTCTCGACGGACAACATACAAAACGATTATAATGCTATGATCAAAGTATATTTAAGCCATTTTTGCATGGCTATCCAAATTTACACAAAACCGAAGGGTACATGACCAACAACAAAAGGGTAGTCCTATACATGCCATTTCAAAGTTCAACCAAATTTGTACCAAAAGGGGGCTTTGATAGTGTGGGAGACTTCGACTTCCAAAAATCCCGAGTCCGATAGCTGACGAGCCAAAATCTATAAAACAGAGAAACAAAGAAACGGAGTAAGCAATTTATGCTTAGTAAGTTTTGAGCAAGGGATTCCAGCACAACAAAAGTATAGCATTCATGTAGCTAAACAGATAATTTCATATGCACAAATTTTCAATATCATACTTACTTCACATTACCAACCCTTATATTCATACACAAAGATCAACTTAGTCAAAGGCTGGTAGCTCATTTATCAACTGAGCGAATACTTATTTGTAAGGGCTCAACTAATTCAAAGCACATACGAAACATACCTCAATGTTGGGATGTTACAAGCGTATCAACTGAAATTTTTACAGCAAGATCGTTCATTCCCAAATCACGTACCTTCGGAATTTAACCGGATATAGCTACTCGTTCAAATGCCTTCGGGACATAGCCCGGTTATAGTAACTCGCACAAATGCCTTCGGGACTTAACCCGGATTTAGTAACTCGCACAAATGCCTTCGGGACTTAACCCGGATTTAGTAACTCGCATCAATGCCTTCGGGCTTAGCCCGGAATTAGTATCTCGCACAAATGCCTTCGGATCTTAGTCCGGATATGGTCACTTAGCACAAAGCCTTCGGGACTTAGCCCGGACATCATTCGAATAACCATGCACATTTAACAATAAATCATGACACATTCGTATTTCATTTTCATTAGCAAAACTCAAACACAAGACACTTATCACTCTTGCAATTTCGGCTCAATAGCCACACACAAGGAGCATGATTTTGATTTGCTTAAAACATGATCTAATCAAATCATAATTTAAGCTCTATTACTCAAGAACTTACCTCGGATGTTGTCGAACGGTTTCGACGGCTATTCGACCACTTTTTCCTTCCCTTTATCGGATTTAGTTCCCCTTTGCTCTTGAGCTTAATTCAAACAAATTTAACTCATTAAAGTCTCATTTTGCTAGCTTATGGCCGAATATGACAAGGAGTTTGATAGGTCATATGGCCACCTTTTAGCTCAAATACACAATGGTCATACGCATTTTTAATCACATCAAGCAATTTAATACAATTCATTCGAACATCAAAAGAGAAGCTCAAGGTACTTAGCCCATATATACATTAGACACTAGAGTCACATATGTACGAAATCACAAATCGAATTCAACATACTAGCTAATATTTCCCCTTAGCCGAATTTTCTAAGTCAAGCTAAAGCCATCAATAGGCTACCTATGGCCGAACATACACATAACTTATGTACTTATTCATGTGGCCGAACATACATGTCTATGTTGGGGCCGATTACATCACAACACCATACCATTTCAATTTTTGGCCATGGTTAAACAAAGAACTTAATGTCTCACTCAAAAATGCTAAAAAGAAGATTCAAGAATCATCAATCCACCATCACATGCACCATTACAAAGCTTCACTTTTAGCATGCAAATGATATCAACACCAATCCACCTTGGCCGAATATCATCTCCATGACATAGTAAAGATTTGAACCATGGGCTATTTAGAACTCAAGCTAACTACTAAAACATGCATGTATCTCATGGAACATCATCAAACATACCTTAGTCTATCAAACCACCATAGCCGATTTCCTCAAAGCTCTTTTCCTTCTTTTTCTTTCTCCTATTCGGCCAAGAACAACATGAGAGCTTTTCTCTTCTTTTTTTTTGGTCATGCATGAGAATGATGAACACATTTTTTTCTCTTTGTTTTCTTCCTTCAATTTCTTATTAGTTCATTGCCCATGCTTCTTATTTTATTCTTCCATTAACACAACATGTTTCATGACATGTTTTGCCCATGCTTCTTATTTTATTTTTCCATTAACACAACATGTTTCATGATATGTTTTGCCCATCATCCCTTGTCATGGCCGGCCACTAGTACTTAAATGGGGGGAAATTGACATGCAAGTCCACCCCTTTGATTACATGCACTATTAGGCCACTTGCATTTGCCTAGCACATTTCTAAATTTTCTCACATAAGTCCTATCAACTAAATTCACATGCAATTAACTAAATCGAAGCTTAAAACTTTCACACATTTTTATTCACATATTTTAGGCAATAATTATCACATTCAAATAATTTGGTGACTCGGTCTAGCGGTCTTGAGACCGCTTTCCGACTAAGGTCACTTTAGGGCTGTCACACCCAAGTTTGCACAAACCTAAACCAACCCAATTGGCACAAAGACATGGCATAAATAAGCACTCAACCAACCTCAACCAAGGATAATTCATACCATTTCAATGCCAACCAATATAAAACATAACAATACCATAATATGCCATTCAATTTCATACCAAAATTCATAATCTCAAATCATCAATATGAGCACTTCCAATTTTGCATCATTTAGCCTAATCTCCCAAACATATAACTTCTTAAATATCAACCATTTAGTATTCCTAATTACCAATTACCTCCAAGCACCACATATCCATCATTCAACACATAACCAAAGCCATATACACATATGTAAACACGACCAAATCAACCAAATTAAGCCAACTCTCATGGCTATATACAAAATGACTAAATTCATTAACAACACATATGCCATAATGGCCAAAGTTCCTATACATGCCATATACTCAAAATACTTAAGTTCAAAAGTACCAAAGTGATAGTTGGATAGTGTGATGAGGTCTTCGACGATTCCCAAATCCGAGAAGCTTTGATTTCACTATAAAACATGGAAAAAATATAAAAAGTAAGCTATAAAGATTAGTAAGTTCGTATAGCAATTAAATCAATTTACCATATATGCATAATTTAAACAAATAAAACATAACATAACATATTTCATATTGAATCACCAACCTACCACATTTTTCATTCACAAAGTTAGATAACTTTCATAAATTCCCTCATTTCAATACTTGCTCAGTTCATGAACATACCTGTACCATCTTATAACAAACTTATACTCATCCACATCTTTGATATACCCGTAGAACCATTTGGAATACTATCGGATACTCGTAAAATCTCGCATCCTAAATGCCACATATATAGTCGAAGCTATCTCAATCTCGTATCATATATAATGCTCACTCCCAAGCTAATAATGGGTTTGCTCACACAAGCTGATGGTCATGATGAAGCTACACGGTGCTGCTCACACAAGCTAAAGAGAATCTACAACACATGCTGGATAACTCAGCCACCGATAGGAGGTACGGACCAGCTGTAACACCTCTCACCCGTATTCAACGCTAGAATAGGGTTATGAAGCATTACCGGACTGATAAAAAAATTTAAACATTCATTTTACACCCATTTTCAAATTTCAAATAAACATCATTCAAAATCAATCATAATGTCCCTAATATGAGCCTACGAGGCCCTAAACATGCTTTAGAAGTGGTTCGAGACTAAATCGATATCTCTAGAAATTTCAGGAAAACTTAGAAAAATTTTACAAAATTCAGAGGACACACACCCGTGTGGACATTTGAAATGGTAGCACATGGCCATGATCTAGCCCGTGTCCTACCCTGTGTAACTCTCTGAATTGGGTCACACGGCCAACACACATGCCCGTGTGCCCTAAAAATGGACACACACGCCTGTGTGCCAGGCTGTGTCAAACCTATAGGGTATACTGACTTATGCCACACGGCCAAGTCACACGCCGGTGTGCTGGAGCGTGTAGAGCATATTAACTTGATTTTAATTTCAACACCAGGGGATACACGACCGTGCAATCTGACCGTGTGTCACACATGGCTGTGTCTCTGCCCGTGTGGACAAAAATAGGCTATTTACCAAGCCAATTTGCCACTCAACTTTGCACATACCTAAATTAAACCAAATGGCACAATTCATAGCATAAAAGTAGGCATTCTAATAACCTCAACCAAACATAATTCAACCCATTTCAATACCAATCAATTCCTAATCTCAAATCATTAATATGAACACTTCCAACTTTGCATCATTTAGCCTAATCTCATAAACATACCAAGTTCATTTCTCAACCATTTAGTGCCCCTAATTACCAAACATCAACTCACATCACATATCCAAATTCAAGCACATAATAAGAGCCATATACACAAATATATACACAACCAAACCAACCAAGTTAAGCCAACTTTCATGGCTATATACAAAACCAAACTCTCAATATTTACAAGCCATTTCAAATGACTAAATTCATTAACAACACATATACCAAAATGACTAAACTCCTATACATGCCATATACTCAAAATACTTATGTTCAAAAGTACCAAAGTGATAGTAGGATAGTGTGATGGAGTCTCCGAAAATCCAGAATCCGAGCTTGCTTGATTTTACTATAAAACACGGAAAAATAAACAATGTAAGCTATAAAGTTTAGTAAGCTCATATGAAAATAATAAGCAAAACTCACCAATTATTTACCATTCAAAATATAAATATAACATACTACAAGATATTTAACCAAAATGTTAACATGTATTCCATCATATATTTAACCATGAATTCGATTTTTTCATATGTTCGATACATATTCAATTTTTGTACATACCTGTATTGATACGTATCTATTCTCACCATTTCATATATTCGATATACCTGTTGAACCATTTGGAATAATACAGCATACTCGGGAATCTCGCACTCTAAGTGCCAATATATATATATAGCCGAAGCTATCTCAATAAATCTTGCACTGACGTGCCAATACATAGCCGAAGCTATCTTAATATCATATCTTAATAATGCTCACTCTCAAGCTATCAACGGGTATACTCACACAAGTTGACGGTCATGACGAAGCTACACAGTGCTGCTCACATAAGCTGATGAGAATCCGCAACACATGCTTGACAACTTAGCCATCGGTAGGACGTACGGACCAGCACCCAAAACAATAATAACCCCTAATGACATGTCATTCGTATCCTAAGCTATTCCTAAGGTTCAACCGGGATTTCTCGTTGCCAAATCATCGTCGAATGTGTCCACAAGTTCGTATTTACAATTTACATAATATTAAAGCATTAAAAATAAAATTATAACAATGCATATTACATACGAACTTACCTCGGATGCAAAAACGGTGAAACGAGTCGATTAATCCAAAACTTTGTTCTTTCCCCAATCTAAGTTCGTATTTCACCTTTCTTGATCTAAATGTAATCAAAATTAACTTATTTAATTATCGTTCTATTCAATTTAGTCCCAAAATACTCTTTAAAGAACTTTTACATTTTTACCCCTAATATTTCACAATTTTTCAATTTAATCCTTATTTCATAAAATTACAAATTCATGCAATTCAACCAAAACCCATGCTAGCCGAATTTCAATTAGGTCCCTTTTTCATTTATTTCACAATTTAACCACCAAATTTCAAAATTTCACAAATTAATCCCTAATTGGACATTTTACTAAAAATCACTTAACAAATGTTGTTTATCTAACAACAACCATGCATTTTCTACCATTAAACATCAAAATACATCAACATTCATCAATGGAAAAACCCTAAACCTTTAACAGTTTTGTAAATTAGTTCCTAGGCTAGTTAGATTAAGCTGCAACGATCTCAAAAACATAGAAATCATTAAAAACAGGACAAAAACCACTTACAATGCAAAGAAAATAGCTTGGCCGAACCCTAGCTATGGCTTCCTTGAGAATTTTGTCTATGGATGATAAAATGAAGAAGATGGACACATGTTTTTAAAGTTATTTCAACATTAATTACTAAATTACAAAATTAACCTTAAGTTAAAACATTAAAATTACTTAATGCATGTCCATATATGTCCACTAACATTAATAATGGTCTAATTACCACATAAGGACTTCCACTTTAATATTCAATAGCTATTAGACACCTTTAGCTTATAGAACATAAGTTTTGCACTTTACGCGATTTAGTCATTTTTATCAAATTAAGCATTCAAATGATAAAATTTCCAAACGAAAATTTCACACAATCATACTATCATACTGTAGACATTAAAATAATAATAAAATAATTTTGACTTTATATTTATGGTTTTGAAACCACTATTTCAATTTGACTAAAAACGGGTTGTTACACCAACACCTAAATCACATAATCCCTAATGACATGTCATTCGTATCCAAATCTATTCCTAAGGTTCAACTGAGATTTCTCGTAGTCAAATCATCGTCGATCATATCCACAAATTCGTATTCACAATTTATGCAATATCAAAGCATTTAAAACATAACTATAACAATGCTTGTTACATACGAACTTACCTCGAATGCAAAAACAACGTAATAAGTCGATTGGTCAAAACCTTGTTCTTTCCCCGATCTAAATATGTTTTTTGCCTTTCTTGATCTAAATAATATCAAATTTATCTTATTTAATTATCAATCTATTCAATTTAGTCCAAAATACACATTAAGGTAAATTTACATTTTTGCCCCTAATATTTCAACATTTTTACAATTTTGTCCTTATCTCATAAAAACACAAATTCATGCAATTCAACCTAAACCCATGCTAGCTGAATTTCAATTAGGTCCATAGCAGACCATATTTTTCTTTTATTTCACAATTTAACCATGAATTTTACACATTTCACAATTTAATCCCTATTTAGAAATTTTTCAAAAAAATCACTTAACAAATGTTGTTTATCTAACAACGAGCATGCATTTTCTACCATTAAACATCAAAACGCAGCAACATTCATCAAAGGAAAAACCCTAAAACTTTAAAAGTTTTACAAAATAGTCCTTGGCTAGCTAGATTAAGCTGCAACGATCTCAAAAATATAGAAATCATTAAAAACGGAAAAAAATCGTACCTTAATGAGCTATTTAAGCTTGGTCGAATGAAAAAGAAGAAAATGGTTTTTCCTTGCCCTAGTTTCGGTTGAAATATGAAGAGGAAAAGATGGTATCTTGTTTTATTTCATTTATTTTAACATTAATTTTTAAATTACTTAATTAACCTTTATTATAAACTATTAAAAATACTTAATGCATGTCCATAAATGTCCACCCATATTAACAATGGTATAGTTACCATAAAAGTACCTTTACTTTAAATTTCTATAGCTATTAGACATGTTTAGCTAATAGAACACAAGTTTTACACTTTACGTGATATAGTCCTTTTTATCAAATTAAGCACTCAAACGATAAAATTTCTTAACAAAAATTTTACACAAACATTTAATCATGCTGTAAACATTAAAATAATAATAAAATAATTATTTTGACCTCGGATTTGTGGTCTCGAAATCACTATTTTGATTTAACTAAAAATGGTCTATTACATCGTGTTTGTTGTCTTGGCGGATTTCATAGAACATATTAGAGGCAAATAGATGATATACCGAACAAACCATAAGTCCTTACTACAAAATACACTAAAAAACTATCTAATCAGAGTACGCCACAAAATCGATCCATATAGAGTATGCCACAAAGGTGATCCATACAGAGTACGCCATAAAGGCGATCCATGCAGAGTACGCTACAAAGACGATATATACAAAGTATGTCACAAAGGTGATTGATTCAAAGTACACTAAAAAGGTTGACAAGATGCCACATAGGCATCCCAAACTTCCATGTTTGTGATATGGATTTGCCTAAACTCACATTGAGTGAGGTTTGCCTATCACCGCCCTAGGATACGCAAAGAGCCCCATTAGATAAATTGTCATTCAACAGTTCTTTTTCAGAGTATGCCATGACCATGGAGTTTGTCCTTCAGAGTTTCATATTAGAGTTCATGTTTACTATCCCGAAGGACTTTTTTATTTACCACAAGTGACTTGAGTCACTTTACAAACTCAACAAAGCAGATACATCCCATAGAACTTATTTTCAAGCAGACTAACTTATATCTTAATATAATCATAACTTTAGTCTTATAGTTGAATAAGTATCATAATCATAATAAACTATCCAAGATTTCAAGATTCTAGTTTGATCATTTTCATATAGATATACTTTAGTATGAAAAATATACATGCAAAAGTCAAAGTAGAGACTAACCTAGTTCTCACTAGCAGTAGTTCAAAACTCCAGATCCAGATATTCATTTCAAACCAGCAACAACCACTACTTAGAAACATAATTTCACTACTCTTGTAAATACAAATTACTTATCATCTCAATCGTTGACAATCTCATGCAGAAACCTTATACTTACAGTCTTACTGTTCAATATCACATACAGATTTACTCATTTAGAACTTAACATGTAGAGCTGAAATACTTACCCTGATACAAAATAACCATTGATTATAAAATAACTGTAGCTTCTAGATCATTGATGTAAGATACATTCAGACTTAAGGAAAGGATCAATAAATAACTCTTAAGGAAGAAGAAGAAGAGAGAAGAACCTTTTTAGTACTCATTTCTCACATATAAATATGACTTAACTTGCTTAGTGGAATTTAACAAGTGTCATACATATTAGAACTTGCCTTCTTATTGGCCTACATTTTCCGAGAAAAATATAAATAAGTTCCCTTCATCACACTTATCAGGCGAAGCTATATGGTTGGTTTCTAACTAGATTACTTAAAGTCTAACTAGCACAATATTCCATAAAAACTAGGCATACTATACCTTTGGCGAATACTCATTCCATACTTCCCTTTTATCCCTTAACACAGACTTCTTAATAAAGTAGAATATGATGAAATCAAATTATTACTAATTCATGTAACAGTTACTATACGCACATACATATACGCCAAAATAATCGTTTGGGTGGATAACACTTTGTCAAACAGTCTGTTTACTATAATACGCCAAAACTTTAGACCCACCAGACTTGAGGTACGACAAAATATGTCAGGTTACTCGTGAAGATTAAACATTTAAAATGACATCATGTTACTCATCTGAGTCAAACACGAGTCATATGTATTTGTGAGTCTGCAACAAATACTAGATCTCAGTAACATCTGTAAATCAATCACGTATAAGCGTGCACATGACTTTATTGGCATGTCAATTGTATCCTAACATTTACTAAGTTCACACGAGCAACTTTAACACATGTAAACATTTCTTTTCAATTTAGTCTAATTCTAGCCTTTTGAATTAATTCACCACCAATATATATAATTACAAATAAAATATAAAGCAACTTATATAAACAAATATCATATGAACTTACCTGATCAAAACACTAAATAAGTTGAATATGTAGAGCCTAATCAACAATTTTAGCTTTTTCTCGAGTATCTCTAGTTTGATCCAATTCTTGATCTATACAATTATTCCATTTAACCACATCTTTCAATTTTGAACCTAAATAATTTCATTTTTGTACCCCTAAATTTTTATATTTTATTCAATTTAGTCCATAAAATCGGAATAACTATATCTTTTAATTTTGAGCCTTAGTTTAAAAAATGACTTCATCTACATTCATTAGAGACCCTCAACTTTCTATTTATACTAAAATTTCACAACAGTTTTACATTTTATTCATTTTATTTCTTCTATGCAAAACTAAAAACTAAATTTTACAATCTAGTCCTTTTCATGATCTAAGCTTAAAATTTATCAATTTAATGCCCATTTCTTCAAGAAATCAACAACATCAACTTTTAAAAACTTTAACAGTTTTGCAAATTGGTACATGAGCTAGCTAAATTAAGCTCCTATGACCTCAAAAACATAGAAATTACAAGAAAATGACTTGGAAATGCTTACCAATCATGGATCAAATGTTAAAAGCTTATTAAGTTTTTCTTTCTTTCAAATTTCAGCAAGAAGAAGATGGAGAAGAAAGATGACAACTTTATAAATTAAAATAACTTATATAGTAAGGTTTTTTTTAATTAATTTGGTTTAATTAACTTAAGTATATTTAGTTAACTTAATCCACCATTGAGAAATTTAAGTGGAATCTTCCATAATCAAGCACTAATTCATCTTCCATAATCAAGCACTAATCCATAATTAAAAACCAATTCAACAAAATTTCTAGAAAAAATTGTAATATACTTTTGTACCTACTCCATAAATACTCATATTTAATATTATGGACCTAATAGACGTAAATGGGATTGTAACACCCTTTACTTGAGTCCGAGGCCGAGATTGAGTACGAGGCATTACTAAACTTAAACACATGCATTCCAACATTTACAAATCTTAAAAACTTGATCAAACTTAAAACTTTTCAAACCTTGTCTAGTATTGCTTATTACGGGCCTACGAGGCCAAAAACAAGCTTTAAGGACAATCCAGAATCAAACCAGGTCCTTTAAAGAACTCTAGAAAATGACTCTTGAAACAGGGGTACACGTCTATGTGGAAGGGGCGACACGCTCGTATGGCCTTCTTGACATGGCCGTGTTGAAGGCCCGTGTAGTTCACACGGCTTAAACATATCGGGACACGTTAGTGTCCCTAACCCTATGGAATTAATTCCTAATACGAACCTAAAAGGGTTTTTACACGGCCTGACACACGCCCATGTCCATGGCTGTGGCTTTCACACGGCCACGACATGCCCGAGTCCCTCACACGGCCACGACATGCTCGTGTCTCAGCCCGTGCCCAAAAACCTTGACATTCTATTTCTGACGTCAGCAACTATTTAGGGGTATATGGCCAAGGCACATGCCCATGTGCTAGGCCGTGTGGTGAATTTAAATTCCACATTTAAGGTGAAAACTTCGCACGGGCTAGGCATACGCCAATGCCGAGAGGCCGTGTCCTCCACACGGCAGAGACACATGGCCGTGTCTCTACCTGTGTGTTTACTACCATTCATACAGACTTGAAATTTTAAGTTGCAGAGGACACACGATCGGACAACATGCCCATGGGGCTGACCGTGTGTCACATACGGCCTAGACACATGCCTGTGTATCTAACCGTGTAGACAAAACAAGGCTATCTACCAAGAATTTTTGCCACCCTTACTTGCACCAACCTACACAACAATAAACATCTCTAATTCACATAGAAATATAAGACTAAATCAACCACAACATGTCATTCAAATGCAAACCTTATAACACTCTAACAACCGAACATGCACTTGATCATTCATACATTTGTTCATCCAGGGAAGCATCATTATTTGCAATTATCAATAATGAATATTAACCATTAACCATGGCCTTATACTAAAAGAAGGTTTTCGTTCGATGCCAGTACAATTGGCTAACTTAACAATATGACACATAGCAAAAAAAGACCTAATCCCTATACATGCCATACTTAAGTTAATAAAACTAACTATACTAAAAGCTTAGAGTGATAGTGTGAGTGATGCCTCTGACGTTTTGTGATCTATGGGCTGATTTGGCGGCACTACAAGAAAATAGAAAGGAAAAAGATAAGCACAAACCTTAGTAAGTTGCATGTAAATATCAAAATAACAACCATGTTACCACATGTGATCATACTCCCAAATTATCATAACTCGCACAAGAGTAAATGTTCATAACAATTCTTATTCATTTTCATTCCTTGCTATTCATACAACAAGAATAGAGTTCACATATCATGAATTTCATTTAAGTACCTGTACCACTCACAACATGGTCATAAGCGCTATCGTTTTGACATAAACCGTAAATTTCCCGCTGAACCATTTGGAATATTACAGGATAATCACCAAATCTCAAATATAGGGTACGATGCCGATGCCATGTTCCAAACATAGTCTTACACTGGCTCTCATATCTAAGTCGATGCCATGTCCCAAACAGGTCTTACATTGGCTCTCACTTATCTGTGTCGATGCCATGTCCCAGACAGGTCTTACACTAACAAACCTCAAGCCGATGCCATGTCCTAGATAGGTCTTACACTAGCTTGCATATCTTGAGTCCAATGTCATATCCCAGACAGGTCTTACACTGGCTCTCACTTATCTTTTAAATGTCGTGTCCCAGACAGGTCTTACATTGACACACATATCACCCAAATGTCATGGCATGGATATCCAAATTATTCCTAAGGTTCAACCGGGAGTCTCTGCTACATCAGTTCTTATCATGCACATTCACAACAATAGCCCACAATATATGCCATATTAATTATAAAATACATAAATACAAATAAATTACATTATTTACGTACAATTTACCTCGGTACACAAAATGTAAGCGACTAATTGTATTTAATCCGCTTGCTTGGCTTTTCCCCGGTCAAGGTCCGAATTGTGTATTTCTTGATCTATAATAATAAAATTCCACTTATTTAATCATCACATTAACAAAAACATTCTACAATTCACAATTCTACAAAATGACCATTTTGCCTTTAGACTTTACAAAAATTAAGATTTTTCCCTTAGGCTCGTAAATTAATTTTTATCTAGTTTCCTCATTAACAAATCCTAGCCAAACTCTTTTTATACCTATAACAACTCATAATTTCAAACATTTCACACAATTACCACCTATTTTACAGGCTTTACAAAATAGCCCATTTAGTTGTTTTCATGAAACCCCTTTCACAAAAGTTATTTATTTAACAACCAAGATTCATTTTATTCCATAAAATTTCAGCTAACCACATAAATGCTTTCATGGAAAAACCCTAGACTCTCAACCATTTTTGCAAAATAGTCCGCTCATTAGATAGAGTATGCTACAACGGTCCCAAAAGTAAAAAAATTATCAAGAAAAGTCATCAAAATCACTTACTTATGAGAGAACTTAATGGCTGAAATTTTCAAGCTTTAAAAACCCCTTTCTTGCTAAAAATTTTGATGGAGAAGAGAAGAAGAGAAAAAAATGATAGCTAGCCTTTAGGTTTATTATTTATTTATCAATTAAGTCACCTACCCTTTGACCATCCCATGAGTTAAGGCTCCATGTCCAACCACTAACATTTTATTGATCTATTTAGTCAATAAAGACCTCTACTTTAATGCTCCATAGCTTTTGACACCTTTAGTTAGTAGAACAAAATTTTTGCACTTTATGCGATTTAGTCATTTTTATTAATTGAGCTTCCAATTGCTAAAATTAATTAATCAAAATTTTCATGCATTCATATAATCATGCTATAACACCAAAATAATAATAAAAAAAGATTTCTCTAACTCTGGATTTGTGGTCCCGAAACCACTATTCTAACTAGGCCTGAAATCGGGCTGTTACAATTCTCCCCCATAGGGATTTTCATCCCCGAAAATCTTACCGGCAAAAAGATTTGGGTATTGGTCTCTCATAGTCTCCTTGGGCTCCCATGTGGCTTCTTCGACTCCATGTCTATGCCACAAAACATTCACGAGTGCTACACTATTATTCCTTAATTAATTAACTGCTCGAGCCAAAATCTTAATCGGTTCTTTGGCATAAGTCATATTTGAACGAATCTCAACCTCTGTTAATGAAAGAGCGTGCAAAGGATCCGAACGATAACAACACAACATCGACACATGGAAAACATTGTGGATCTTTTCTAACTCAAATGGCAAGGCAAGTTGATATGCTACCGGTCTAATTTTCTCCGCCACCTCATAAGGTCCAATAAACCGCGGACTTAATTTCCCTTTCTTACCAAATCGGAGAACTTTCTTCCATAGGGACACTTTTAGAAATACCTTATCACCGACTTGACATTCAATTTCTTTTCGTTTTAAATCAGCATAGGATTTCTATCTATCTGAAGCCACTTTCAAGCAATCTCTAATCACTTTACTTTTTCTTCGGTTTCTCTGGCTAAGTCGACCCCATGAACCTAACCCTCTCTATGTTCTGTTCAATATAAGGGCGTTCGGCACTTACGTCCATACAAAGCCTCATAAGGCGCCATTTTCAAACTTGACTGATAACTATTGTTGTAGGCAAACTCTACCAGCGGTAAATACTTTACCCAACTACCTTGGAATTCAAGAACACAACATCGCAACATGTCCTCAAGAATCTAAATTACTCTATCTGACTGGCCGTTGGTTTGTGGATGAAAAGCTGTGCTAAAATTTAATTTCGTCCCTAATGCCTCTTGTAACTTCTTCCAGAACTACAAGGTAAATCTTGGATCTCTATTCGAGATAATCGACAAGGGAACTCTATGAAGTTTCACAATTTCAAAAACATACAACTCGGCTAGTTTATCAAGCGAGTAGTCAGTAGGCACCGGGATAAAATGTGCCAAATTTGTGAGCCTATCAACAACAACCCAAATGACATCCTTTTACTTTGGTGCCAAAGGCAACCCTGACACGAAATCCATGGTTACCCAGTCCCATTTCCACTTGGGAGCCATTACGGGTTGAAGCAAACCTGAAGGTACTTGGTGTTCAGCCTTCACTTGCTGACAAACTAGACACTTAAAAATGAACTCTGAATTGTCTCTTTTCATTCTTGACCACTAATACATTTTCTTCCGGTCATTATACATTTTAACACTACCCGAATGGATAGATAAGCAACCACTATGTGCCTCGCGCAAAATCCTTAGAATAAGCTCATCATCTTTAGGTACACATACCCTATCTTGGAACATCAAACAGCCATCAGTACCAATCTGAAAGTCCAATTCATTGTTCATCTTACCCCGAGTCATTTTAGCTTGTAAATCCTTATCACCCTTCTGAGCTTCAAAAATATCTTGTACGAATGTCGGTCTAGCTCTTAATTTCACCAAAACTGAACCATCATCAGCCACAGACAATTCATGGCCTTCAAGGCGAATAATGACTTTCTACTCAGAGCGTCGGTGACTACATTCACCTTTCTTGAGTGGTAGTCGATTATCAACTCATAGTCTTTTATCAACTCTAACCATCATTGTTGCCGTAAGTTTAACTCTTTTTAAGTCATCAAACACTTGAGACTTTTATGGCCGGTGAACACTCGACATTTTTCACCATACAAATGGTGTCTCCATATTTTTAATGCGAACACGATGGCGGCCAACTCTAAATCGTGCGTCGGGTAGTTTTTCTCGTATAGGTTCAACTTTCTCAAGGTGTAGGCTACAACATTACCTTCTTGCATGAGCATGCACCCCAATCCATTCAAGGAGGCGTCGCTATATATCACAAATTCCTTTCCCAGTTTCGGTTGCACTAAAACTGGGGCTTTGGTCAATAAAGCCTTTAATGTCTCAAAACTCTATTAGCACTTATCTGTCCATTCGAACTTGACCTCTTTCTGTGACAACCTCGTCATCAGAGTAGCTATCATAGAGAATCCGCTAATGAATCGTCGGTAGTACCCCGCTAAGCCTAGGAAACTTCTAATCTCCGATACATTCCTCAGTGGTTCCTACTCAACAATAGTTGAGATCTTACTCGAATCAACTCTAATCCCATCACCCGATACGATGTGTCCTAGGAATCTAACCTTTCGGAGCCAAAAATCACTTTTACTAAACTTGGCATACAACTGCTTATCTCTTAAGGTCTATAATACAGTTCTCAAATGCTTTGCGTGCTCTCTTTCATCACAAGAATAAACTAATATATCATCGATAAAGACCACAACAAACTTATCTAAATAAGATCGAAAAATGAAGTTTATTAAGTCCATAAACACGGTTGGAGCATTTGTTAAGCCAAAGGACATGACGAGGAACTCAAAATGCCCATATCTCGTCCAAAACACAATTTTCAGCATATCTTGCTCCTTAACTCTTAACTGGTAATAACTGAATTTCAAGTCTATCTTAGAAAACACTGTGGCCCTCTTTAATTGATCAAACAAATCGTCGATCTTTGGCAAGGGATACTTTTTCTTCACCGAAACCTTGTTAAGCTGTCTGTAGTCTATACACAACCTCATCGACTTGTCTTTCTTTTTCACAAAAAGTATAGGAGCACCCCACGGAGAATAGCTTGGTCTCGCAGAACCGTTATCCGTCAATTCTTGCAGTTGCACTTTCAACTCCTTTAACTTTGTAGGAGCCATCCTATATGGAGCAATCGAGATAGGTGTCGTACTAGGGACTAACTCGATACCAAACTCAACTTCCCTAGTTGGGGGCAATCCCGACAGTTCTTCCGGAAACACATCCGGGTACTCACAGACCACTGGTACTGACTCGATCTTCACTTCAGATACTTGTGTATTCAACAAAAAAGCGAGATAAGCTTCGCATCCTTTTCTCAAATGTCTTTCCGCAGTCAAAGATGATATTACTACAGGCAAGCTATCCGCTTCACCTGATTCAACCTGAAAAACATCCCTACTTTCACATTTCAACTCGATAACTTTTTGTCCACCATCCACTACGACACCATGAGAAGTCAATCAGTCCATACCAAGGATTACATCAAATTTATCAAACGGAAATAACATAAGGTTAGCTAGAAAACAATGGCCTCTAATTGTCAAGGGACAGTTTCTGCATACTTGGTCTACTAACACATGTTTGCCTAACGGGTTAGACACTTTTACCACAATTTCAGTGGGCTCGACTAGCATGTTCATACTGGGTATCAAATTTATACAAATATAGGAATGGGTAGTCCCCGGATCAATCAAAGCAACAACAAGTATATCGTGGATAGAAAAGGTATTCGTAATAACATCGGGAGGTGCAGCCTTTTCACGGGCGTGAATGGTGTAAGTCCTTACAGGCGCTCTACCCTCGGACCTCACAGTAGCATCCCTAGG
The DNA here is from genome assembly GCF_007990345.1 of Gossypium hirsutum. Lineage (NCBI taxonomy): Eukaryota > Viridiplantae > Streptophyta > Magnoliopsida > Malvales > Malvaceae > Gossypium > Gossypium hirsutum. The sequence continues at coordinate 35,536,115 of NC_053430.1, read as the reverse complement.
CGTACTTCTACTACTAGCCCCACTTTTCGGGTTCTTGTGTGGTTTACCCCTCGAAGGAGCATTGCCCGATCTCACATCTTGATCCTTGTCTTTCTCGACCATCTCGAAACAGCTACGAATAAAATGGTCCAGTGACCCACATTTGAAACAACTTCTTTTATTACCTCGACACTCACCGAAATGACATTTACTGCACTGTAAACTTTCTGGACTGTTTGGTCAAGCACTACCAACACTCGGGATAGAAGTGGTTTGAGCTTTAGACATTGCATGCTGCTTGTTCTTGTTTCTGCTCGAGAATCCTACTGACGCATTTGATCAAGAAGGAAACTCTCTCGATCTCTTGGATGAGGTCTGGTGTGATTTCCCTAACTGTCTTTTCTTTGAGTCACGAGACTCAATGTCAGCTCTTCTCTTCTCTTTGGCCAATTCTTCGGCCTTGCAAGCTCTCTCAACAAGTACCACAAACTCCCTCAACTCTAAGATGCCAACTAATAAACGGATGTCTTTGTTCAGACTATCTTCAAACCTCTTGCACATAGTGGCCTTTGTATATACGCACTCCTGCGCATATTTGCTGAGCCTCACAAACTTGTATTTATACTCCGTCACTGTCATACGGCATTGCTTCAGTTTAAGGAATTCTTTCCTCTTTTGATCAATAAACCTTTGGCTAATATACTTTTTACGAAACTCTTCCTGGAAGAATTCCCAAGTTACTCTCTCTCAGTACCACTGACACGAGAGTATTCCACCATTGGTAGGCTGAGTCTCGTAGGAGTGACACTACACACTTCATGCACTCCTCCGGCGTGCACGATAGCTCATCAAATACTCTGATGGTATTTTCTAACCAGAACTCTACTCTTTCCAATTTATCATCAACACTAGCCCGAAATTCCTCATCCCTATGCTTTCGAATTTTGGCTACTAGAGGTTTCTCTCTTCAAACCATTTCTACTCCATGAGGAGCTATAGGGGCAAGCTGTAGGATCGGAGGAGGTGGGGGAGGTGGAGTGTTCGGATTTGCATGAATGAACTCTGAATACCAAGCATCCATCATACAAAGGTAGGCTTTTCTATCCCCTTCACCCTGAATCCTCGTCATGGTCTCACTTTCAACTGGCGCGGTCCCTTCAGTGGGAGCCAGCGTATTACTTTCCACATCGTTCGCCATAGCTCCATCGGGATCCATTTACTATATAAAAACATGATTCATATTCGTCAGGAGTCATCACACTATCGATATACAACTATGGCATGTATAGCTAGACTCGTACTCAAGCTAGATTAGTTCTAGAATCGACTAAACCATAGCTATGATACCACTTAATGTAACACCCCTTACTCGATTCTGAGGCTGGGACTGAGTACGAGGCATTACTAAACTTAAACACATGTATTCTAACATTTACAAATCTTAAAAACTTGATCAAACTTAAAACTTTTCAAACCTTGTCCAGTATTCCTTATTACGGGCCTACGAGGCCCAAAACAAGCCTTAAGGATGATTCGGAACCAAACCAGGTTCTTTAAAGAACTCTGGAAAATGACTCTTGAAATAGGGGTACACGTCAGTCTGAAAGGGGCGACACGCCCGTGTGGCCTTCTTGACATGGCCGTGTTGAATGCCCGTGCAATTCACACGACCTAAACACATTGGGACATGTCCGTGTCCCTACCCGTGTGAATTAATTCCTAATTCAAACCTACAAAAGTTTTCACATGGCCTGGCACATGCCCTTGTCCATGGTCCGTCTCCTTTACACGGCCATGACATGCCCGTGTCTCAACTCGTGTCCAAAAACCTTGCATTCTATTTCTGATGTTAGAAACTATTTAGGGGTACACGGAAAAGGCACACATCCGTGTGTTAGGCCGTATGGTGAATTTAAATTCCACATTTAAGGTGCAGACGTCACACAGGCTGGGCACAAGCCCATGCCGAGAGGTCGTGTCCTCTACACAGTTGAGACACATGGTCGTGTCTCTGCCCATGTGTTTACTACCATGCATACTGACTTGAAATTTTAAGGTGTAGGGGACACATAGCAGGACAACATGCCCATGGGGCTGACCATGTGTCGTACACGACCTAGATACACGCTCGTGTGTCTACTCGTCTGGACAAAACAAGGCTATCTACCAAGCCTTTTTGCCACCCTTACTTGCACCAACATACACAACAACAAATATCTTCAATTCACATAGCAATATAAGACTAAATCAACCACAACATGACATTCAAATACAAACCTTATAACACTCTAACAATCAAACATGCACTTGATCATTCATACATTTGTTCATCCAGGGAAGCATCATTATTTGCAATTATCAATAATGAATATTAACCATTAACCATTGCTTTATACAAAAAAAAAGGTTTTCGTTCCATGCCAACACAATTGGCTAACTTAATAATATGACACATAACAAAAAGACTCAATCCCTATACATGCCATACTCAAGTTAATAAAACTAACTATACCAAAAGCTTAGAGTGATAGTATGAGTGATGCTTCCGACGTTCTTTGATCCACAGGCCGATTTGGCAGCACTACAAGAAAATGGAAAGGAAAAGGGTAAGTACAAAGCTTAGTAAGTTGCATGTAAATATCGAAATAACAACCATGTTACCACAAGTGATCATACTCCCAAATTATCATAGCTCGCACAAGAGTAAATGTTCATAACAATTCTACTCATGTTCATTCCTTGCTATTCATACAACAAGAATAGAGTTCACATAACATCAATTTCATTTAAGTACCTGTACCACTCATGACATGGTCATAAGCGCTATCAGTTTGACATAAACCGTAAATTTCCCGTTGAACCATTTGGAATACTACAGGATAATCACCATATCTCAAACATAGGGTACGATGCCAACGCCATGTTCCAAACATGGTCTTACACTGGCTCTTACATCTAAGTTGATGCCATGTCTCAGACAAGTCTTACATTGACTTACATACATTGAGGCCGATGCCATGTCCCAGCAGGTCTTACAATGACTCTCACTTATCTGTGTCGATGCTATATCCTAGACAGGTCTTACACTAACACACTTCAAGCCGATGCCATGTCCTAGACAGGTCTTACATTGACACACACATCACCCAAATGTCACAGCATGGATATCCAAATTATTCCTAAAGTTCAACTGGAGTCTTTACTACATCAATTCTCATCATGCACATTCAAAACAATAGCCCACAATTTATGCCATATTAATTATACAATACATAAATACAAATAAATTACATTATTTACGTACAACTTACCTCAGTACACAAAATGTGGGTGACTAATTGTATTTAATCCGTTTGCTTGGCTTTTCTCCGGTCTAGGTCTAGATTGCGTATTTCTTGATCTATAATAATAAAATTTCACTCATTTAATCATCACCTTAATAAAAACATTCTACAATTCACAATTCGGCAAAATGATCGTTTTGCCCTTAGACTTTACAAAAATTATGATTTTGCCCTTAGGCTCGTAAATCAATTTTTATCGAGTTTCCTTATTAACCAAGCCTAGCTGAACTTTTTTATACCTATAGAAACTTACAATTTCAAACATTTCACACAATTACCACCTATTTTACAAGCTTTACAAAATAGCCTATTTAGTTATTTTCATGAAACCCCTTTCACAAAAGTTGTTTATTTAACAACCAAGATTCATTTTATTTCATAAAATTTTAGCTAACCACATAATTCTTTCATGAAAAAACCCTAGACTCTCAATCATTTTGCAAAACAATCCCCTTATTAGATAGCTTATGCTACAAGGGTCCCAAAAGTAAAAAAATTATCAAGAAAAGTCATCAAAATCACTTACTTATGAGAGAACTTAATGGCTGAAATTTTCAAGCTTTAAAAACCCTTTCTTGCTGAAAATTTTGGTGGAGAAGAGAAGAAGAGAAAAAATGATTGCTAGCCTTTAGTTTTATTAGTTATTTATCAATTAAGTCACCTACCCTTTGACCATCCCATGAATTAAGGCTCCATGTCCAGCCACTAACATTTTATTGGTCTATTTACTCAATAAGGACCTCTAATTTAATGCTCCATAGCTATTTGATACCTTTAGTTAGTAGAATAAAACTTTCGCACTTTATGCGATTTAGTCCTTTTTCGTAATTGAGCTCTCAATCGCTAAAATTAATTCACCAAAATTTTCATGTATTCATTTAATCATTCATATAATCATGCTATAACAACAGATGATAAAAAAAATATTTCTCTGACTTTGGATTTGTGGTCTCGAAACTAGTATTTTGACTAGGCCCAAAATCGGGCTGTTATAGGGATTTCGAAACCGCCTTTTCCTGCACTATTGAAAATCAAGCTGTTACAATATCACTCAGTTACTTCATAAAATGGGTATGATTGGTACAAATTCCCCTCCTACCCCAATGGCTAGCACTCCTAAGCTGATTTATTTGGATGGTAGCCATTTTAATGATAGCCACCTATACCGTAGTGTTATTGGAACTTTTCAATATGTGTGCATTACTTGACTTGACCTTTCTTATTATGTCAATAAGCTTAGTTAGTATATGAACTCCCCTCTCGATACTTATTTAAGGCTTTTAAGTGAGTGTTGCAATATCTAAATGACACAATGGATAATGGATTATATTTCTCCAAAAGGTAGTTTGATCTTGTCTACTACTCTGATGTTGACTAGGCCTCCACTATGGAGGATAGGCAATCGACTTCTGGCTACTATGTGTATCTTGGACCAAACCCTATTGCATGGTGTTCTAAGAAGAAAAGATTAGTATCTAGTGTTGGAAAAAATCTGGTTTGGAGATGATTTTCTTTCACAACGAAAAATTAAAATTTTGAAAACCATACCGGTTTGTGATATTTATAGCAACAAACTCTTTACTGAAATCACACCTATGTTTTCAGCTAGACGGACCCTTATCATTCTCGGCTTTAAATCGAATGACCTTCTCCGTTATTCCCGTACCAAGAACTGTGTAACGCCCTAATTTTCAGGAATTCTATGAATGTTGGCATAGGTTTAATTATGTTTGTGGGCCTCTAGAAGGCCCAAGCTTAAGATAGAACCCGGTAATTTTAGTTAATTTTTGTTCCATAAGAAAAAGGGAGTGAAATTATGAAATAGGACCTATGTGAAAATGTTTGAAAATGCTATAGGCTAATTTGTAGTGGCCAAATAAATAGGAGTGCAAAATAGGAGGATTTGCATGACAAACCTCCCATTTTACATGAAGTGGCCAGCCATCATGTTGTTGTAGACAATATGAGCACTTGATATCCATAATTCATGGTACAAATTGATAATGGGTTAGGTAAATGTTCCATGATGGGCATTTCATGTCTTTTGTATTAAATAATTAAATGGATGAAATACGAAATTTTATTAAAAGAAAAAGGGGTGAAAAGAACAAAGTTTTGTCCATCTTTGTTCATCATAACCTAAAGTTAGAGAAGAGAAAGGAGAGGAGAAAGCTCTTGAATGTTTGGTCACTTGGGGAAGAAAATTGAAGGTAAGTTCATGGTAGTTTGCTTCTATCTTGATGTTCATGAGTTCTTCTTGATTCTACCTTAAGTCTTGAAGCATATTTTGGTTTTTAGTTGTGTTGTGAACATTTGGTCATGAATTAAAATGAAGGAAATGGTTGTTGTTTCATGTTCTTTTGATGAAAAATGGAAGATAGGTGAAGTTGGGCCAAACAAATGAGCATGCATATGCCTTAGATGCTAAGGGGAAAAATCGGCTAACATGTTGTGCTTTAAAATGATGAAATGAAGATTATACTTAAGTAAAATCATAGATATGTGATGATTGATTGGTGATATACATGTTTAAATAACAAGCATGCAAGTTAGGTGTGAAAGAGTGATTTGGTAATAAATCTGCTTGGGACAGCAGCAGTAACGTGACTTTGGAAAATCACCATAAATTATGGGAGATGAGTTAGAAGCTTCATAAATTATTTAATTAAAGCTTAATGAGTCTAGTTTCAAATGGAATAAACGAGAACATATTTTGAATTCTGTACAATGAGAAATTTTATTCGTAATGAAGAGTGGTCAGATTAGTCAAACAGTGAAACATGGGGAATTTTAAGAAAAATATGGTATTGATTGGCCATACCAAAAATTCTGAAAATTTTATGGATATAAGATATATGAGTCTATTTTCAGGGAAAATTAACGGCACTTGATTTGGAGTTTCGTAGCTCCAGTTATAAATGATTTAGTGACTGTTACTCAGGAAGACAGCTTGCAGTGAAATTATGATTATGTGGTAAACATTGAGAAAAATTTGTTAATGAGTTGCTTATTGATTTCTTATAAGCTTACTATGATCTGTAGGTGTGGTTGGCCGAATATTGTAAGGGGTTAATACTTAGTTTGTATTTGAATAGTTAGATTAACGTGTTAGTAATCCAATTGTAGGCGGTTCGTGTGTGGATCTCGTCAGCATATCGTCGCAAACAGGTGTGTAACTAACACCATCTTTCTTAGTCTGGATCGGCAAAAGTCGAAAAGTCGAAATGCCAAAAATCGATATTTTGTAGATTTGCGAGTGTGCGAATGCTCATGAGGTAAATCGATTAATGTTTTTGGTAAGCTGCAAAATTTGGACTGCAAAGTGCATGATTTCTGTGCCCTCGATATTTTTAGGCTTAATGGGCCAAAATTGGAATGATGGGCCAACGGGCCCAATTTGGTAAGAACACTCGGTACGTGATTCTGTTACTACGTGAAAAGTAGGAATATGCATGAAAAACCCTAAAATAGATAAATTACTGAAATACCTTTAAAAGTGGAAAATTTACAGTTTTACCCCTAGTAGGTAAATTACCAAAATACCCCTAGGGTTAAATTGACCTAAATGCATGTTTGATTGTTGTTATTTACTGCATGCCATGTTGTTATTATTTGATGCATGGGATTGGGATATTGATGGAGGAAGTACTGAAAGTGGCTTGTCCACGTACTGGAGGCTTTGCCACAATTTACTGTTAACTGAGCAGCAAGGCTGCAACTGTGGAGTGTTGGGCTGGGTGGGTTGAGCTATTCTCCACATGGAGTGTATGGCTGGTACGGGTGGAGTGTAGTGGTTGGTGGGTTGAGTAGTCTCCCCAAATGGGCTTGCATATGTTTATTGATGTTGCATGTATTTTGAAATGTGCCTATGGGCCATACTGTTATCTGAATAAGGGGCTAAGGCCCAGTTTATTGTAATCTGAAAAGGGCTCTGGCCTAGTATCACTGTTACCTGAATGGGCTTAGGCCCAATGGGCTTGAGTTGACTTGGGCTTTGAATGGGTTTTCCTTACACACTGAGTTTCCCCAAGCTCACCCCTTTTATTTTCATCCACGCAGGCAATCCCCAACCATAGTGGGCTTGGAGCTGTGAAGGAATTCGGAGTGGCCACCCGTTCTGAAAGTTTGATTTTCTTCTGGTGAACTGGACATCCTTTTATTTACGTTTGAAGTTTTGGGTTTTTAAATGTAATAAGGCCGCTTAATTATTTTTGATGGTTTTAATATGTATTACAAAGATAGGTATTACTTATTTTAACTGTTGAAATTGGATAGCTTTAGGGCGCGTTTTCAAAAACAACAATTGATTTCAAAATAACACGACAACAAACAAAGCTTCCGCAATGAAAGTATTTTCCAAAATTAATCACTTTTCCTAAAAATGACTTAATCAAAATCGGTTTCCTAGAAATATCCATGATGTTAAGGTGTGGCAATGGCGGTATGCATGTCTAGGATTGGATCCGAAGGGAGCTTGGTACTTAAGCAGTCCGATGGACTCACCACCTCTTTTCCGGTTTCCTACCTGGTGCACAGCTTCCATTCACTTTAACCTATAATGAAATTATCTTTTAAAACACTAAGTAAGTTTTTTCTGGATCAACAATATAAAATGTTTTGAACGCTTCGATGTGGCATGTCGGATCCGGTCATAACGTCTGGACCGAATTTGGGGTGCTACAAACTACTTCAAGTGTGAGCTCGAACAATTCGAATCAAAACACAGAACTAAAAATAGTTTCTTTACTTTAAGTGTGAAAACAAAAATCTCTTCTCAATAGATACTGGAAGAATTGTTATTCCAGAGAATCGATTTAATATTTAGAAAATAAAACTCTCATTATTTTCAAGCAGAGTAACAATATATCAAAGTAGTGCATTTAGCCCTACTGATGCCATCTATTTATAGGGAGAAGAAGTAAAACCCTTGTTGAATTGTAGAAGTCTATTTCAAATAGAAAAACAAACTCCTAGTTTAACTAGGAGTATAAGGGGTGACAACCCTAGTTAAACATACTAGAGTTTGTCGTCATTCTCTTAAACACGAGGGGATTTTGGGCTTCTCCCATATTGAGGTCCAATTACAAGTACTTCTTAGACTTTTGACCTAATACTTTATAATTCGATCCAACTTGATATTTGTTTTTCTATTTCCTAAAATAAACATTTTAAATTAATTTAAATTAATTAATTTTTCAATTAAATAAATTTCTCAATCAAATTCTAATTTTGTTAAAATTATGACGACTTTATTGCAAAAAATCTATGAGAAAATATATTTAATATTTCTACATTTAATGAATTCACTATGATCAAATGATTTATTTCCTTATTTATTCGAACTCAAGCTTTTACTTACATTAAAGTATACAAGTCATGCATACATAGTCTATCATCCTATCAGGATTTTGGCATGCCACAATACAAATGTCACAAGTGAATAAATCCACAAACAGATTCAGGATCTATTATTCTTGGGTCTAGTCTGATGTACTATTAGTCCAGCCAGTCACATCTATGTCTCTATCTTTTAGGAGTCATCTGCTTCAATGCCCAAAATAATGCATCTTCCCAATTGGACTTCATAAATGACATCTTACTTTTTTAATTGGTTTGCTAATTTCTAATTAGACTAAGTATATGTTTAGGTTCATCTACTAATATAAGTTGTCTTTTAGGATATGTTTAGGTTTGTCTACTAATATAAGTTGTCTTTTTTGTATTACAATCCGACCCCATAATACTGCTTAGTATTAGTTTAAACATTAGACAACCAGTAAGCCAATATTTGCTTCTATTTTGCTTTGCATGCAAAAACCAAATGAGGACAATTATATAAGATATATTAATATAATCCATGAATTATTTTATTAACCAATCTGTTCGAAAAAATTACAAGTGTGACTTAGGGCACCAAATCCAACATCTAGGTCATCCTCGAAAGCTGAGTATCGCAGATTAGCTCATTTTTTTTGCGATTCTATGTATAAAACAATTATTGGTTGAGATTTGTGTTTCAATAACTTAAATGTCAATTGTGTGGTGTGACAACATTTCTACTATTTTAACACTACTAACCCTACACATCATGCTAAGATTAAACATGTGGAAATCGATCTACATTTTTTGCGTGAGAAAGTTCTTGATGGTATTTTGCAAGTTAACTTTGTTCCCACAATAGTTCAAGTGATTGAGTGTTGGATCAGGTGCCCTAAGTGTAGTATAATTGTTTGTAAACTTGTAGTTTTTTCGAGTAGATTGGTTAATAAAATAATTCATGGATTACATTAATATTTTTTTGCATAATTTCCTCATTTGGTTTTTGCAAGCAAAGCAGAATATAAGCAAATATTAGTCTAATGGTTGTCTAAAGTTTAAACTAATACTAAGTGGTATTATGTGGTTGAATCTATACGAAAAGACAACTTATATTAGTAGAAAAACCTAAACATGTCCTTAGTCTAATCAGAAATGAGCAAACTGATTGAAAGACTAATATGTTGTCTATCAAGTCCAACTGGGGAGATGTTTTGTCTTGAACATTGGAACGGATGACTCCTAGAAGATAGAGACTTAGATGTGACGGATGACTCCTAGAAGATAGAGACTTAGATGTGACTAACTAGAATAACAGTACATTGGAATAGACCCAAGCATAATAGATCTTGAATTCGTTTATGGGTTTATTCACTTGTGACATTCATAGTGTGACATACCTTAATCTTGAGTGGATAATGGAATATGTATGTGTGACTCGTATACTTTAATGTAAGCAAAATCCTGTGTTCAAATAGATAAGGAACCAAAAGTTGGTGCATTGAGTATACGGCTTCTACAGTATATAGCATCATTAACAAAAGTGGAATTCATAGCCCGAGACATGAATAAATGATAGCCTCTTATTGGCATTGCATAATAGATGAAAAGTAAACGTGGCCACGGGTTGTTCATCTTTGTGATGAATGACTTAATTACTATTTGATAGTAATTGACTTTTCATAAAGGAAGATGTAATGGTTACCATGAGATAAATAGGATCATATTAGGAGAACAAATTTAACCTAAAGAGATTAAGGATATTCTATGAGGGTAACACACTTATGAAAAGATCATTGGACAAATACTGATCAAGTTACTTTTGTAATGGTATGTCATTAAGCAGAGCTCAATTACGATACTATAGTGGAATGACTTTGTGACTAAATGAGTTTATAATTAATACACAGAAAGCTGAAACTTAATTATAAATCATTTGAGCCCTAATCACATATGTCCAATCAGTCCCTCTACTAGCTCGCTGAAACCTGAAATGAATTGCATAATGAATCAGATGAACATAAATGATTAAGTTAGAGAAATGATACAAAAATGAATGTGGTTTCTCACTTAGTATGGAAATGACTTGAGAATTAATTTATTTTTTTTGAATTATTATTTAATTAAATAATTGAAGTTCAAAAATTGAATTAAATTAATTGGTCATTATGAAATCCGTTGAATGTAGAAATTAAATATATTTTCTCATAGATTCTTTTATGGTAAAATTGTCATAATTTTAATAGAATTAGAATTAGGTTGAGAAAATTATTTATTGAGAAAATTAATTAATTTAAATTAATTTAATAAATAATGTCTATTTTGAGAAATAGAAAAACATGTGTTGGTTAAATTAAATTAGAAAGTGTTAAGTAAAATGTCTAGGAAGCATGCATAATTGGACCCAATACAAGAGAGATCTGAGCTCTGATCATAATACATAGGAGGGGAAATACACCCTATTAGCCCCTTTCTCTCCTAGTTCAACTTGGGGTTTGTTTTTCTATTAAATAGATATTAAATGCATTTTAATTTTTTTCTAAGTATAAATTATATTTTTCGGAAATAAGGATTCTACTGGGTTTTATTAGAAAGAGTGTTTTACTTTTCAACTAAAAGTAAAGTAAATAATTTCTAATTCTGTATTTGATTTGAATTTGTTTGAGCTGAAATTCGAAACAGTTCGTAGTATGAAGATAGCGAAGAAGGCCATTGGTTGAAAGCTAGTAACGAAAATGATTCGTCTAACTCAAAACATATATATGATTTTGGAAAAAAAAACTATTACTATAAATATAATAAATCAACTCGATTTTCAAAATTTTATTTATTTGCTATCAAATTGGGTTTTTTCCACCATTGATGTGGTTACCAAGCCGATCGCACCCAAGCAATTTGCATGATTTCGACATGCTCTTCGAGTTCTATCACTTATATAGCTAGTGCTCAACAAAGACAAGAAAACTAAGAGCATATTAGAGTATTAAGCACCACAACTTACAGTGAAAAACAGATTAGTTATTATGTTTGTTGCGTCAGTAAGGTTTGTTTCGCTACAATTATTTTCTCATTACCCGCTATTAGTGTACTACTGTACTACTCTCATATCAAATAACAAGAAATCACATCATTGGTTTCCAGTATATTGTTTTTATTTTCTTTCTTTCTCATTTAGTTTCCTAGCTGCCAAACAGCTTTGAGAGCTCGTGGCTATAGTTTACAATTACTACATACATCGTATGAATAAAAATACTAGTTAATATAAATGATTAATATCAACATAGGGTTAAGATTAAAACAAATTTTTTATTATCTTAGCTTTTTTTTTCGTTCAAGCCCTTATATTTATGGGCATATTGCATTTCAGTCTTTCTATTAAAAATTGAGTAAATTAGCTCTTATGTATTTTGAAACGTGCAATTTAGCATTTTCGTTAAATTTTATCTATTAAATAATGATGTGGAACGTTAAATTCATGCTGAAATTTATTTTTTTATGGGTAAACTATAAAAATGATCGTCCAACTATGTCTTTCATTCTATCTTAGTCACCCATATATTATATATTTTTAATTTAGCCTCTAAACTTTTTGCAATTAAATATTTTAGTCACTTTGAGCTGATATGGTTTTTTTATTGGTCTAGTAACAAAATTAGCCCTCTAATGTTTACACATTCTATCAATTTGATCCTAAATATAAAAATTTCAACAAATTTAGCTCTCAATTTACAAAACTTTACATCTTAGTTCTAATACTAAAAAATTCAATAAACTTGACACTCAACAGATGCAAAACCTGTCAATTTATTCCTAACTCTAAAAGTTTTAAAAATATATTTTTTAAAAATTTTCATTTTAACCCTTTTTAACCAATCAACTAACTCATATGAGATATTAAAATAAGAAAAAGAGTATCCTCTTTCAAGTCACTTGCAACAATATCTTTTACTATAATTTAGGCTTCACACTGGACCAAACCAATTGATTTGGAACCTATCTAGAATAAATGGTTGCATTACTACCCGAACATATAATGTTTTTAATGCCTTTATTTATTTATTTATTTGGATCTTAAATATTTTTGGGTTTTATCCTAACTTTTTAGAGTTCTTTTGTAAGTGATTTGAAAGAAAATACTATTTTTCTTTTTTTAATTGTTGGAAAATTTGGAACTCACATATATAATAAGGATAATTATATGTTATTATTTACTATCATGATAGGCTAGCCCAAATTAAAAGTGATCTAATTTGGTTAGAATTTTATTGGGCTTTTAATTATTAAATAAAGTATGGGTCAAATATGTGTAGATACTCTTCTAATCAAATTCTAATTAATGATGGGCTAATTAGAATTTGATTAGAACTAATATGCTAAGGTTATAAATATTAGGGTTATGGTCCCCAAATTATACACAAGATATCTTTTCTAATATCCCATCTTTAGGAAAGAGAGAGCAGATATTCTCTGAATTTCTTGTGTGCTAATTTGGAAGATCAAATCCCCAAGTTCCAGAAAGTTTCAAGGAATCCATGGATTCAGGTATGCTTTCGCATCTAGTTTTGTTCTTGAGTTATTCTTAATGATTTGACATGACAGATCTTGGTTTATTAAGTTATATTGTAGATTAATTTTATAAATTCTAACAAGTGGCATCCGAGCTTTGTCATGTTGAATCGGTGAGAATGAATTGATTCTTTATTAGTCTTGGATTGATTTGTTTTTCTTTTTTAGTTTTATGGATTTGATATTTTAATTATATATTATGTTGAATCTTTGAGATTCTTGATAAATTTTTGGGTTTTGATTCTTTAAATAAAGTTTTAAGCTTTTATAAATATAATCTAGTTTAATATTTGCATATGCTATTTGAAAGATGAAGGTTTATTATTTATTTATAATCAATTGATAAAAAATTGATTTGTGAGATTTCTTTCTCTTATTTTCACACAATTATTTTATAAATTTTTGTTAAAGTCATTATTAAATTAAAATTAACTTACAACTTTTTTACAATTGAAGAATTTCAATTGGGTTGTATAATTGGTTTTGAAAGTTAATTCACTTGATAATCGAATAAATGAATGTTGGTAAGATATATTTTTTTTGCACTATTTGTTTTAAATTTTCTGTTTGTAGTTGAATATATATGGAATCATCATCCTTTATCTTTATTTATGATTAATTATATTCACCATTGAATTCAATTCATATGTATGATTGATTACTTTTGGTTTCTTTTATAATTATTTTATGTAAGTTTTAGTCTTTATGAAATCTGACTAAAATTAAAATATTTGGGATTATTTTTTTAAATATGATGGCTATGAATTTTCATAGGTAGTTGAGCATATAAAGTCTTTTATATAATTTGAGATCCTTTTTATATTTTGTGGTTATGAATTTTTTTATTTTTTTTAGTATTTGTGCGTATAAAGAAGTTTTATGATAATGTCTTTACTCATGAATATAAATTTGAGTTACATGAAATATGTAAGGCAAGCCAGTATTATTTTTATATTTGTGTGTGTATATATATTATATGCATATCAATGATTTTGAGGATTAATGCATGATTATAGTTTGTGTGAACAGGTGTTTATAACCATTATTCAATAAGATATATTTTATAGTTTAATTGGTGAAATTAAGTTTTGATGGATATCATTGAATTTTTTTTTGTTATGGTTATATATTCAATTTTATGGGTTTGGTGCAAATTCATGTCAACTATATACATATTTAAATATTTTGGTTTTAAATTTGGTTATATAATCTTAGGTTTAGGCATCTTATGGTTCCAAATATTTGGTTAAATTATGATGATATGATTTATTGTATGAATTGTGGGATATGCCAACTATTATGATTTTGTTTTTTGATATTTATTGGCTTGAAAATATTTTTCAAGTATTTATGTGAATATCTGTTTAATCATAAATACTTTAGATTTACATGGTAAATTCAGGGTAAGTTTTTCTATTTGATTATGAATACATGCATATGCGTGAATTGCTTTGGTGCTTTTATCCATGCTAAAATTATGAATACATGTGCTTGTTAATTATTTGGCTTTGAACCACTACATTATTTCTGTTTGGTTTTTGATATATATGATTTTGGAACAAAAAAAAATTGGGTGATTTTCAAATTAATAGATTCAATTATAAAGTTTAAAATATTTGTGTAATATTATTTGATACCTACGTTTTTAAGCTTTATTTGAAAATATTGCGATTCAGTTCCTGTGTATTTGCAAGGCATGTGATTATTATTATTTTAATCCATATGACATTTAAAATATATATATATATATAAATATATATATATAGAGAGAGAGAGAGAAATTGATTCATATATATGTTTTGTTTGTTTATATAAATATATAATATATGCATGCTTTGATTGGTTTAATGTTTTGGAAAATTATATATATATATATATGTTTTATCTTTTAATTTGATTGAAAGATGAAATTAAGGTAAATATTTTGGAACAAATAAATTCAGATTTTGGCTTTTAATTAAGGATATCTAATATTTTAAATAACTTAGTTGAAATAAAATGCCACCAAAATGACCTCTTTTGTGTAGATTAGTTTATTTGAAATATTAAGATGGTTATATGTTTTTGTAATTCATGCGTTTATTGATTGACCCAAAGTTAAGTTAATATTTGGCAAAATTATAACGACATATGTGGTGATAAATGTGTGACAATTATAAGGTATTTTATGTGAGTAATAAGTTAGTCCAAAGATTAATTCATTGCTTGACATAGTTTATTGTCAATGTTTGATTGCAACAACAAGAGTACTGCTTACTATTAATATTACTGTCCAAAGACTTGATATTAATGTAGTATTTGGTATCTTGAGATGGGATTAGCCATTATCTTGAATTTATTGTTTACTTATGAAGCTTATTTTTGTTCTCTATTCAGCTAATTCATCTTCTGCTGCCACAATATCTGCTAATATAAATTCTATACCCATGCTTAATGGAACTAATTTTAAAGAATGGAAAAGGCACTTACTTATAGTGCTTGGCTGTATGGGCATAGACCTTGCACTAAGGGAAGAACAACTTGCACCTCTCACTGCGGAAAGCACCCTTGATATTAAGAGGGACTTTGAGAGGTGGGATCGTTCAAATTGCATGAGTTTAATGATCATGAAACACAGCATTCCAGAAGCCTTTAGGGGCACAAAATCTGAAGAGATTACCTAGGCCAAAGGTTTCCTTGATGAAATTGAGAAACGTTTTACTAAAAATGATAAAGTTAAAATGACATCATTTCTAAGTTCTTTGATGTCTATAAAGTATAAGGGTCAAGGAAATACTAAGCGATCTAAGGGCTATCAATTTTATGAGCCCACAATTAGGAATATTTTTGAGACGCGAATTGCAACATTCTTTTAGGATGTTGAGTTTTGGAGGAAGAAATAAGGTTAGAGACATTATTTTTAAGGAGGAATTGAATTTTAACTCAGTTCCTACTATCACTTTTGATGATATTTAGGTTCTCATACCTATCATTGATTAAGAAGTGAATCTAGAACCTCAATAAGGCAATGTTAAACAACTCCTATTCAAGATGAGGTAATTGTTCCAAAAGAACAAACTCAACAACTTCAAGAATGAATGTTATTAAAAATGTCCACTAGGGAAAGGGTTATAATGGCTTTAGTGGAATATTTTGACATTAAGCTACATCAGATGAATATTAAGTTAATGGTTTCTCAATGGTATCATTGATCATACATTTATATGGTGCAATTAAAAAACTTTGTGTCTGATGATCCAAAGGTAATGATTTGCAGATTAAAGAACTTCATCTGTGGGCTTAAGTAGACTTCTCATCAATAATATTACAAAATTTACCAAATGATTATCTCATTCGATTTAGAGATGAATTTTGTTGATAATCGTATATACCATAAGTTTAGTGGGAGTAAGGTTCTATATTTAGTTTTATATGTTAATGACACACTGCTTGTCAATAATAAGTATAGCCTCAATCAATGTCCTATGAATGATTTCGAGATTTCAAAAATGCATAAGATTTTTTACATTTTAGCAATGGAAAATCTAATGTACATTCAGGTTTGTATACATTGGAATATTGTGTATATTATTGGGATGTTAGGCAGATATTTTAAGCAACCATGGTTTGGACTATTGGATAGCATCCAAAAGGGTTATATGGTATTTTTAGAGAACAAAAGATTACAGGCTCACATATCGGAGATCTAATTAGTTAAAAATCATCAGGTATATAAACTCCGATTTTGATGGAATATGGATACAAGATTTTGACACTAAGGTGCAAATTGTGAAAACAAATTGCAGTCTTTTATTCCAATAGCAACAAGAGCACATTAAAGTCAAAACACATAGACTTTAAGTTCCTGGTTGTTAAAGTAAAAGTTCAGAGTGGTTAGGTGCTTATAAAGCATATTAGGACAAACTCCATGATTGCGAATCCGCTTACTAAGGAACTACACCTAAGGTTTTATAATAGTACACCTAAGGTTTTTAAATGCTTTTATGTTATAGACACATTTTTAGTTATTTCAGTTTAAAGATAATAAGTTTATTTTCTGCAGAAAAAAAGTTTATTTAGTTTCTTCACACTCTGATTTTGGTAAGGCTTGATCTCACTAAGGAGGACCAGTTGGAAATAAACATTTTTAGATCATATTGCATGTAATTTCCATGCTACACATCCATACTTGTGACAGCCCAAAATTGACCCTAGTCGGGAAGTGGTTTCGGGACCGCTAAACCGAGTCACCGAAAGGTTTGAATGTGATGTTTATTATCTAGAATATGTAATAATGAATGTGTGAAAATTTCAAGCTTCGATTTGGTCGATTGCATGTGAATTTAGTCAATAGGACTTATATGAGAAAATTTTAAAATGTGATAGGTCAATGCATGAGGACCTATTAGTGCATGTGGAAGAAAAAGGGGACTTGCATGTCAAATTCCCCCTCCCTAATATGTAGTGGCCGGCCATGCTATGGGTGGAAACATGTTGGGAACATGTTGGCCTAGTGAGGTATGTAGGATGAAATATAATAAGAAGTATGGGGAAATAAAGAAATGGAAAAAGGAAAGGATGGGTGGTAATTGTTTCTTTCCTCCCCTTTTGCCGTGAAAGTAAGAAGGAAAAACAAAAAAAAAGTGTCCATCTTTCTTCATTTCCCCTTGGCCGAATGTTCTAAAGAAGAAAGAAAAAAATTTGTTCATCTTTTATCATCCTTGGCCGAAAATGCAAAAAGGAAGGGGGAAGAGCTTGAGAAAATCGGCTATGGTGGTTTGCTAGACTAAGGTATGTTTGATGTTGTCTTTGAGATGCATGCATGTTTTAAATAGCCCATGTTCAAACCTTGAATCTTGTTGATAACATGAGCAATCGGTCATGAGAAAGTGTTCAAGGAATGGTTGTTGTTCATGTTAGTTGGATGAGAAATGGTGAGTTTTGTGGTTTCATGTTAAAGTTAGGTGAATGATGATAGAGGAATGTTTGAACTATAAAAAGAATCGGCTACCTTGTTATGAGCTAGGGCCGAATGTGAGTTTGGTTGTGTTTGAATGTTACATGCTTGGTAGAATGGTGGATGAAGGTGCCGAATGTATGTGGGATTGATAGAGTCTCCAAATTGATTTTATGTGTGTATGCATGACCGAATATACGTGGTCACATGAGTAAGGAAATGAGTTATTTGATATGTGGTAAAAGTTAAGTACTAAATCGAAGGTTGCTAAAATTGCCATTTCTTAGCCGAATATGTGCTTGATCAATGAAGGAATTGTTGAAGAACATAGGTGAACTTGGTGAGGGCAATCGGCCTAGTGTATAAATGATATGAAGATTTTAGGAAATTGTTTTGGTTAGGTGTATGTATGATTAAGTATATTCGGCAATATACTTAAAGTGGGTACATGATATTACATTATAATTATTGAGCTTGAGTATATGGATATGTGTATATGTGGTCATATAATGACATCTTGGTTTGAAAATTTAATGATGTGTGATTGCCGAATGTGATAAATAAATTCATGTTATTGAGTTAAATATTGAATACTCTTATTTGTATTATTTAAGCTCAAGAACCTAAAGGAGATGCGTCCAATAAGGGGAAATCGAAGGTCATCGAGTAGCCCACTCGGAATTATTTTACCCAACATAAAGTAAGTCATTAAGCATGTAGTGGGTATTATTTCAAATGGTCATAATGTGTATGTATTGATGCTGATTGGAATGAATAAATATACATATATATATGCATGTACGTATGTGATGATGAAATTGTTGAATGAATGAAAAGAGGTAAGATGTAATGAGTTGTTGATCTCGGCACTAAACGTGCGGGATAACCATTTATGACCATGAGATTGGCGCTAGGTGCGCGGGATTAAATTGTACAGCACTAAGTGTGCGATTCGACTATGTTGCACTAAGTGTGCGAAATGAATATGATGCACTAAGTGTGCGAATTGACCATGCGGCACTAAGTGTGCGAGTCTAACTATGTAGCACTAAGTGTGCGATTTGATTGTATAGCACTGAGTGTGCGGGCTCAATATACATTCGTGAATCATTATGGACACTATGTGTGCGACACTATTGAGTCGATCGCGGACAGCGGGTCGGGTAAGTGTCTTGAGCACGTGGCTAATAGGTGCTATGCTTATACTTGGTGTTGAGCTCGGTAAGTTCGAACCTATGTGACAAATATACTTGAAGTCACGTACATAAGTTTTATCGTAGGATGGGTGAAAGGTCGTATAGTCGTTTGATTGTAACGAAAATAAATCGATTTATGAAATTGCTTCAATGTCCTATTGATGAGTATATAGAATGTGAATGCATGAATTGATATGAAATTGAATTGATAAGTTGGAGGAACTATGGTATGGTTCGGTATGGATAGAGTAAATTGTCTCGTTCCATTTTGTTTCCTCTTGTGATAATGTTGTTGATAGATGGTAGTGCATTGCTTATGACTTACTGAGTTATAAACTCACTCGATGTTTCCTTGTCACCCACTATAGGTTGCTTGGTCTCATCTATTTTTGCGGGGTCGGGCCGTCATTGAAGTCATCACACCGGATAGCAAGTTTTGGTACTTTCTTCTTAGTGTGTTTAGAAGATCATTTTGGCATGTATAAGCTAGTACGTTGTGTTTGAATTATGGCATGTAAACTTTAAGCCATGCGAAAATGGCACGAATGTTCGATTGAATTGGATCAAGGGTAGGCATGAAATGGACCTAGTTACTTTCGTAACAGATGCTGGCAGCAGCAGTGTCATGAGATTGAAAAATCACTAAAAATAGTGGGAGTAGAATTAATTGATGAATAAATTATGTAATCGAAGCTCGATGAGTCTGCTTTCATGAGGAAGTAACGAAAAGATCATATGGGCAGTATAAGAGATAATCAGATTTTAGTGGGACAGGGCCAGAACGGTTTCTGGATTCCCTGATCCGACTTTGGAAATTCATTATAAATTAACCAGAGATAATTAGGGGTCGTACCAAATATGTGCAGATTCCTCTCTGAGTCTAGTTTTCATAGAAACAAACGGCAACAGTATTGAAGCCCCGTGCAGGGAGATATCCCAGTCGTAATGGACAAAGGTCAGTGTAGTCGACCCCTGCAACTTGGGGGACTTTGACTAATAAACTGTACTAATTGGCCCAACCAAAAATTCTAGAAAAAAATACATAGATGGGCACATGAGTCTAGTTTCTGGGAAAAATTACGAAACTGATTTTTGAGTTACGAAACTCAAGATATGATTTTTAAAGCGGCTAGTACACAGATTGGGCAGTGTCTGGAAAATAAATTTTGTAAGGGGCTAAAGCCAGTTAACACCTCGTGTTCGACTCCGGTGTCGGTTTCGGGTTCGGGGTGTTACATTTTATTGGTATCAGAGCCAGGTTTAGTCGGTTCTAGGACTACCATAGCACGTATGAGTCTAGCTATACATGCCATAATGTTAATGTTTAAAAGGGTGATGACTTCTGACGGTTGAAATGTTTTTGTCTTGATTAGTAAATGGATCCCGATGAAGAAAGAACCCTAGCGGATGACGTTGAGAGCGTAGCGGCTGCTCCTGCACAAGGGACGCCGCCTGTTGAACCTCAGTCATCTGCGAATAATCAAGGTGAGGGGGCTAAACAAGCCTTCTTTACCATGATGAATGAGTGGGTCGCGCAATATGCCCGAGCCAACCCGGCTGTCCAACAATTCCCAAATTTGAATAATCCACCCCAAGAGCCTGTAAGGCCATCAGTCGCTGATCCTGTGAGGCTGAGTAAGCCACCTGTAGACTTGATTAGGAAGCGTGGGGCCGAGGAGTTCAAGGCCATAGTAACTGATGACGCCGAAAGGGCCGAGTTCTGGCTTGATAACACCATTCGGGTGTTCGATGAATTGTCATGCACACCCGATGAATGTCTAAAATGTGCTGTATCTTTACTGCGAGACTCAGCCTACTATTGGTGGAGGACCTTGATTTCCATAGTCCCGAACGAGCGAGTAACTTGGGACTTCTTTCAAACGGAATTCCGGAAGAAATTTATTAGCCAACGGTTCATTGACCAGAAGCGTAAGGAGTTCTTGGAACTCAAGCAAGGCCGTATGACTGTATCTGAATACGAACATGAATTCGTAAGACTTAGTAGGTATGCCCGGGAGTGTGTAGCTGATGAGGTTGCTATGTGCAAAAGATTCGAGGAAGGATTGAATGAAGATTTAAAGCTACTAACGGGTATTTTGGAAATAAAGGAATTCGTAACACTAGTCGAATGAGCCTGCAAGGCGGAGGAACTTGGAAAGGAGAAGAGGAAGGCTGAATTTGAAGCTAGAGATTATCGTAAAAGATCGACGAGTAAAGCTCCGTTCTCAGCTGTGAAGAAGTTCAGGGAGGACATTAATAAGTCGAGGGCGACTGCGGGAATTTCCATCAGGGCAAGACCATCGATGGGCTCCCGAGCTACTTCGGTAGCTAGTGTGGGCAATAATCGTCACGAGAAACCTGAATGTCCCCAATGTGGAAGACGACACCTAGGTGAATGTTGGGGCAAGTCTACTAACAGGGCCTGTTACGGATGCGGTTCGAAGGACCACTTCATTAGAGATTGCACGGAGCTGGATGAGAAGAATAAGATTCAAGGTGCAAGACCTAGTGGAGTGACATCTAGAGGTAGACCACCGAGAATATTAGGAGGCAGGGGTGGTAGTCAGAGGGGGGCCTCTGATACGGCCGATCGCGCCGAGAACCGTACTCCTGCTAGAGCATATGCCATTCGCGCACGAGAGGAGGCAACCTCCCCCGACGTCATCACTGGTACCTTCACTCTCTTTGATACTAATGTGATTGCATTGATTGACCCTGGTTCTACTCATTCATATGTATACGAAACCTTAGCAACCAGTAAGACTCTACCTGTTGAGTCTACTGAGCTCGTAATTCGAGTATCAAACCCTTTGGGTCAATGCGTACTTGTTGATAAAGTGTGTAAGAGATGCCCTCTAATAATCCGAGAATCCTGTTTTCCGGCTGATTTGATGCTTTTGCCGTTCAACGAGTTTGATGTTATTCTTGGTTTGGATTGGTTAACCGCGCATGATGCGGTTGTGAATTGCAAAAGCAAGACTATCGATTTGAGGTGCGCAAATAACGAAATAATCCAGTTGAGTCTGCGGACTTAAGGGGGTTGCCAGCTGTAATATCAGCAATGTTGGCCCAGAAATATGTAAGGAAAGGGTGCGAAGCATACCTCGCGTATGTACTTGATGACAAGGAGTTAGAAAAGAAACCCGAATCGGTGCCGGTGGTCTGTGAATACCCGGATGTTTTTCCTGAAGAGTTACCGGGTTTGCCACCTGTTCGGGAGGTAGAGTTTGGTATTGAGCTTGTACCTGGAACTACGCCTATTTCGATCGCTCCGTATCGTATGGCACTAACCGAGTTAAAAGAGTTGAAAGCTCAGTTGCAAGAATTGACGGATAGAGGCTTCGCTCGACCGAGTTTCTCACCTTGGGGTGCACCAGTATTGTTCGTGAAAAAGAAGGACGGAACCATGAGGTTGTGCATTGACTATCGTCAACTGAATAAAGTGACGATAAAGAATAAATATCCGTTGCCGCGTATTGATGATCTGTTCGATCAATTAAAGGGGGCATCGGTGTTTTCAAAGATAGATTTGAGATCGGGTTATTATCAGTTGCGGATTCGAGATTCGGACGTACCCAAAACTGCTTTCAGAACGAGGTACGGTCACTATGAGTTCTTAGTGATGCCGTTTGGGCTCACTAATGCCCCTGCGGTGTTTATGGATTTGATGAATCGGATCTTTAGGCCGTATTTGGATCGGTTCGTAGTTGTGTTTATTGATGACATCTTGGTCTATTCAAGAGATGAGACCGAACATGCTGAGCATCTGAGGCAAGTGTTGCAAATTTTGCGGGATAAGCAGTTATATGCTAAGTTCAGTAAGTGTGAGTTCTGGTTAAGAGAGGTTAGCTTCTTGGGTCATGTGGTATCCGCATCGGGTATTCGAGTTGACCCGAGCAAAATTTCAGCCATACTTAACTGGAAGCCTCCGAGAAATGTTACCGAAGTCCGGAGCTTTCTAGGGCTCGCCGGTTATTACCGACGATTTGTCAAAGGTTTCTCGATGATAGCCACACCAATGACGAAGCTACTTCAGAAGGATGTTAAGTTCGAATGGACGGAGAAATTTCAGAAAAGCTTCGATCAACTGAAAACTCATCTGACTGAAGCTCCAATTTTGGTACAACCCGAATCGGGTAAAGAGTTTGTTGTTTATAGTGACGCATCCCTACTTGGGTTGGGTTGCGTATTGATGCAAGAAGGTCGAGTTGTGGCCTATGCGTCAAGACAATTGAAGCCACACGAGAGGAATTATCCGACCCATGATCTTGAACTAGCCGCCATTGTGTTTGCATTGAAAATATGGCGACATTATTTGTTTGGTGAGAAGTGCCATGTGTTTTCGGATCACAAAAGTCTCAAATATTTGATGACTCAACGAGACTTGAATCTGCGACAAAGACGTTGGCTTGAGTTGTTGAAAGATTACGAGCTTGTCATTGATTACCACCCGGGAAAGGCTAATGTGGTTGCGGATGCCTTAAGCCGGAAATCACTGTTTGCTTTGCGAGCGATGAATGTACACTTGTCTGTTCTACCTGACAATGTGTTAGTAGCTGAATTAAAAGCCAAACCATTATTGACTCATCAAATTCGTGAAGCTCAGAAAGTCGATGATGAATTGGTTGCAAAACGAGCTGAGTGTGTTCGGAACAAGGAATCGGAGTTTCAGATTGATGATGATGGTTGTTTGAGGTTTAGAAGTCGTTTGTGCGTTCCAAGGAATTCGGAACTCATTCCGATGATCCTGAACGAAGCCCATTGTAGCCGAATGTCAATTCACCCGGGGAGCACGAAAATGTACAACGACTTGAAACGTCGGTTTTGGTGGCATGGTATGAAGCGAGACATCTCCGACTTTGTTTCGAGATGTTTAATATGTCAACAAGTGAAAGCGGAACATCAAGTGCCTTCAGGGTTACTTCAGCCGATCATGATACCCGAGTGGAAATGGGACCGAGTCACAATGGACTTTATGTCCGGACTGCCATTGTCCGCAAGTAAGAAGGATGCGATCTGGGTTGTTGTTGATAGGCTGACTAAGTCGGCTCACTTTATCCCCGTGCGTACGGATTTTTCATTGGATAAACTAGCCGAATTGTATGTTACTCAGATTGTGAGATTATATGGAGTACCTATTTCTATCGTGTCGGATAGAGATCCGAGATTGACCTCGCGATTTTGGAAGAAATTGCAAGGAGCTCTGGGTACCAAGCTGCATTTTAGCACCGCTTTTCATCCCCAAACCGATGGTCAATCCGAGCGGATAATTCAGATACTCGAGGACATGCTGAGATGTTGCATCCTTGAGTTTAGTGGTTCATGGGAACGGTATGTACCTTTGATTGAATTCGCTTACAACAATAGTTTTCAATCAAGTGTTAAGATGGCACCTTACGAGGCTTTGTACGGTCGTAAATACCGTACACCATTTTTTGGACCGAGCTCGGTGAAAGTAAAATTTTCGGAGTTGATTTGATTAAAGATGCCGAACAGAAAGTAAAAGTAATCCGTGAAAGTTTGAAGGCAGCCACAGATCGTCAGAAATCGTATGCGGATCTGAAACGGAAGGACATTGAATATCAGGTGGGAGATAAAGTGTTCCTTAAAGTTTCGCCTTGGAAAAAGGTACTTAGGTTTGGCCGTAAGGGCAAGTTGAGCCCGAGATTCATTGGGCCGTACGAAATCTCCGAACGAGTGGGGCCAGTTGCGTATAGATTGATTTTGCCCCCTGAGCTTGAAAAGATTCACGATGTCTTTCATGTTTCGATGCTTCGACGCTATCGATCTGATCCGTCGCATATAATTAGCCCATCAGAGGTTGAAATTCAAGCCGATATGAGTTATGAAGAAGAACCGATACGTATCCTAGCTCGTGAGGTGAAAGAGTTGCGAAACAAAAGGGTTCCGTTGGTTAAGGTGTTGTGGCTCAAACACGGGATCGAGGAAGCAACTTGGGAACCCGAGAGCTCGATGAAAGAACGATATCCAAACCTATTTACTGGTAAGATTTTCGAGGACGAAAATTTCTTAAGTGGGGGAGAGTTGTGACAGCCCAAAATTGACCCTAGTCGGGAAGTGGTTTCGGGACCGCTAAACCGAGTCACCGAAAGGTTTGAATGTGATGTTTATTATCTAGAATATGTAATAATGAATGTGTGAAAATTTCAAGCTTCGATTTGGTCGATTGCATGTGAATTTAGTCAATAGGACTTATATGAGAAAATTTTAAAATGTGATAGGTCAATGCATGAGGACCTATTAGTGCATGTGGAAGAAAAAGGGGACTTGCATGTCAAATTCCCCCTCCCTAATATGTAGTGGCCGGCCATGCTATGGGTGGAAACATGTTGGGAACATGTTGGCCTAGTGAGGTATGTAGGATGAAATATAATAAGAAGTATGGGGAAATAAAGAAATGGAAAAAGGAAAGGATGGGTGGTAATTGTTTCTTTCCTCCCCTTTTGCCGTGAAAGTAAGAAGGAAAAACAAAAAAAAAGTGTCCATCTTTCTTCATTTCCCCTTGGCCGAATGTTCTAAAGAAGAAAGAAAAAAATTTGTTCATCTTTTATCATCCTTGGCCGAAAATGCAAAAAGGAAGGGGGAAGAGCTTGAGAAAATCGGCTATGGTGGTTTGCTAGACTAAGGTATGTTTGATGTTGTCTTTGAGATGCATGCATGTTTTAAATAGCCCATGTTCAAACCTTGAATCTTGTTGATAACATGAGCAATCGGTCATGAGAAAGTGTTCAAGGAATGGTTGTTGTTCATGTTAGTTGGATGAGAAATGGTGAGTTTTGTGGTTTCATGTTAAAGTTAGGTGAATGATGATAGAGGAATGTTTGAACTATAAAAAGAATCGGCTACCTTGTTATGAGCTAGGGCCGAATGTGAGTTTGGTTGTGTTTGAATGTTACATGCTTGGTAGAATGGTGGATGAAGGTGCCGAATGTATGTGGGATTGATAGAGTCTCCAAATTGATTTTATGTGTGTATGCATGACCGAATATACGTGGTCACATGAGTAAGGAAATGAGTTATTTGATATGTGGTAAAAGTTAAGTACTAAATCGAAGGTTGCTAAAATTGCCATTTCTTAGCCGAATATGTGCTTGATCAATGAAGGAATTGTTGAAGAACATAGGTGAACTTGGTGAGGGCAATCGGCCTAGTGTATAAATGATATGAAGATTTTAGGAAATTGTTTTGGTTAGGTGTATGTATGATTAAGTATATTCGGCAATATACTTAAAGTGGGTACATGATATTACATTATAATTATTGAGCTTGAGTATATGGATATGTGTATATGTGGTCATATAATGACATCTTGGTTTGAAAATTTAATGATGTGTGATTGCCGAATGTGATAAATAAATTCATGTTATTGAGTTAAATATTGAATACTCTTATTTGTATTATTTAAGCTCAAGAACCTAAAGGAGAGGCGTCCAACAAGGGGAAATCGAAGGTCATCGAGTAGCCCACTCGGAATTATTTTACCCAACATAAAGTAAGTCATTAAGCATGTAGTGGGTATTATTTCAAATGGTCATAATGTGTATGTATTGATGCTGATTGGAATGAATAAATATACATATATATATGCATGTACGTATGTGATGATGAAATTGTTGAATGAATGAAAAGAGGTAAGATGTAATGAGTTGTTGATCTCGGCACTAAACGTGCGGGATAACCATTTATGACCATGAGATTGGCGCTAGGTGCGCGGGATTAAATTGTACAGCACTAAGTGTGCGATTCGACTATGTTGCACTAAGTGTGCGAAATGAATATGATGCACTAAGTGTGCGAATTGACCATGCGGCACTAAGTGTGCGAGTCTAACTATGTAGCACTAAGTGTGCGATTTGATTGTATAGCACTGAGTGTGCGGGCTCAATATACATTCGTGAATCATTATGGACACTATGTGTGCGACACTATTGAGTCGATCGCGGACAGCGGGTCGGGTAAGTGTCTTGAGCACGTGGCTAATAGGTGCTATGCTTATACTTGGTGTTGAGCTCGGTAAGTTCGAACCTATGTGACAAATATACTTGAAGTCACGTACATAAGTTTTATCGTAGGATGGGTGAAAGGTCGTATAGTCGTTTGATTGTAACGAAAATAAATCGATTTATGAAATTGCTTCAATGTCCTATTGATGAGTATATAGAATGTGAATGCATGAATTGATATGAAATTGAATTGATAAGTTGGAGGAACTATGGTATGGTTCGGTATGGATAGAGTAAATTGTCTCGTTCCATTTTGTTTCCTCTTGTGATAATGTTGTTGATAGATGGTAGTGCATTGCTTATGACTTACTGAGTTATAAACTCACTCGATGTTTCCTTGTCACCCACTATAGGTTGCTTGGTCTCATCTATTTTTGCGGGGTCGGGCCGTCATTGAAGTCATCACACCGGATAGCAAGTTTTGGTACTTTCTTCTTAGTGTGTTTAGAAGATCATTTTGGCATGTATAAGCTAGTACGTTGTGTTTGAATTATGGCATGTAAACTTTAAGCCATGCGAAAATGGCACGAATGTTCGATTGAATTGGATCAAGGGTAGGCATGAAATGGACCTAGTTACTTTCGTAACAGATGCTGGCAGCAGCAGTGTCATGAGATTGAAAAATCACTAAAAATAGTGGAAGTGGAATTAATTGATTAATAAATTATGTAATCGAAGCTCGATGAGTCTTCTTTCATGAGGAAGTAACGAAAAGATCATATGGGCAGTATATTAAGAGATAATCAGATTTTAGTGGGACAGGGCCAGAACGGTTTCTGGATTCCCTGCTCCGACTTTGGAAATTCATTATAAATTAACCAGAGATA
The DNA here is from genome assembly GCF_007990345.1 of Gossypium hirsutum. Lineage (NCBI taxonomy): Eukaryota > Viridiplantae > Streptophyta > Magnoliopsida > Malvales > Malvaceae > Gossypium > Gossypium hirsutum. The sequence goes on along the minus strand of NC_053430.1, from coordinate 35,507,927 downwards.
ATTAGGGGTCGTACCAAATATGTGCAGATTCCTCTCTGAGTCTAGTTTTCATAGAAACAAACGGCAACAGTATTGAAGCCCCGTGCAGGGAGATATCCCAGTCGTAATGGACAAAGGTCAGTGTAGTCGACCCCTGCAACTTGGGGGACTTTGACTAATAAACTGTACTAATTGGCCCAACCAAAAATTCTAGAAAAAAATACATAGATGGGCACATGAGTCTAGTTTCTGGGAAAAATTACGAAACTGATTTTTGAGTTACGAAACTCAAGATATGATTTTTAAAGCGGCTAGTACACAGATTGGGCAGTGTCTGGAAAATAAATTTTGTAAGGGGCTAAAGCCAGTTAACACCTCGTGTTCGACTCCGGTGTCGGTTTCGGGTTCGGGGTGTTACAATACTTGATCTATGTCATTTGGTTGTGTTAATATACGCGATCATGGATTGATTTAGTTACGATATATGTAACAAAAGTCGCCTTGGTTCTATGTTAATATAATTAATGGACGAGATTGTTCGGAATACCTTTTGGATATGATAGTAAAATTTTGAGCTCATAAGGTTATATAATGACATGTAATTATAAAGTAATTAGTACATATATGAGGTCCAAGTGGGAGATTGTTGGAAAATTTGGACATCATATATATAATAAAGATAATTACATGTTATTATTTACTATCATGATAGGTTAGCCCAAATTAAAAGTGATCTAATTTGGTTAGAATTTTATTGGGTTTTTAATTATTAAATAAAGTATGGGTCAAATATGTGTAGATACTCTTCTAATCAAATTCTAATTAATGATGGGCTAATTAGAATTTGATTAGAACTAATATGCTAAGGTTATAAATATTAGGGTTATGGTCCCCAAATTATAACAAGATATCTTTTCTAATATCCCATCATTAGGAAAAAGAGAACAGATATTCTCTGAATTTCTTGTGTACTAATTTGAAAGATCAAATCCCCAAGTTCCAGAAAGTTTCAAGGAATCCATGGATTCAAGTACGCTTCCGCATCTAGTTTTGTTCTTGATTTATTCTTAATGATTTGACATGATAGATCCTAGTTTATTAAGTTTTATTGTAGATTTATTTTATAAATTCTAACATTAATATCTCACATGAGTTAATGATGAGTTATAAAGGGCTGAAAATGATTTTTATTTATTTATTTTTAGAGTTGGGATTGAATTGACAGATTTTTTAAATGTTCAGGGGCAATTTTATTGAATTTTTTAGAACTTGAGCTAAAATGACAAATTTTGTAAATATTGAGGCTAAATTTGTTAAATTTTTTATATTTAGGATCAAATTGATAGAATGACTAATCTTAGAGGGCCAATTTTGTTACTAGACCTATAAAAAAAAGCCCACATTAGCTCAAAGTAACTAAATATTTCATTTCAAAAAGTTTAGTGACTAAATAAAAAAAGTTAATAGTTTGGTAACCAAAATAAAACAAAAGACATAGTTGGGTGACTATTTCTAAAGTTTACTCATAACAGTTAATTTTCAAAATGGATTTAACATTCCACGTCATCATTTAACTATAAAATTTAACAGAACGGCTAATTTGCATGTTTCGAAATGTATAAAGGCTAATTTACTCATTTTTTAAGTAGGGGGCGAAATGCAATATGCTCCTTAGTACAAGGGCTTCCTTGGTAATTTTACCAATATTATTATTATTTATTTTTAATCAAGATTTGTAGAATCTGACTGATAGACAAATTGGTCAAGCCATCGATTCGTCGATTCAATCAATTTGATCGGTCTATTCTGAATTGGCCCGATTCAATCAATTTTTTCCTAGTTCAACCAACCATAACGGGTTCTCAAATTAATCGATTCAATGCCTGTCTTTGAACTAGTACACTGACTAGTTCCTTATCCAAACAACATTTTTTTTAGATTTAGAGTTTAGAATATTTTTAGAATTTTATTTTAAATGTATATAAAACATTTGACTAAGCTGATGTCACAAGTCAATTGAGCACTAACTGGGTTAGCTAATAACAAAAATATCCTTACTTTACAAAGTAAATTGTATTATTTTAAAGGTGTTTTTGAGTGGGTGTTAGGAGTCAATTGTGCACCAACTCAGTTACACAATGAAGAAAGTATTATTACTGTACAAAATAAATTGTATTATTTGAGTTTATTTTTATCATTTTATGTCTTTTATATGGAAAATATGAAAATATAGACACATAATAAGATTTGAACCCATATCTTTATAATGTTTAATATTTATATTTCACCATTAATTAAAGCTTAATTTTTATTTATATAATTTTTTATAAATATATTGTTACATAATTATGTTTTTCATCCAGATCATTAATATGTGCCATAATCTAGTATTACATAATATTTTTGTTATAATACAATTCGAGTATTTTCAAATTTTAGTTAACTTTAACTAATATGTTTTAAAATTAATTATGGTTTCTCTATTAATAACTATTTAAATTTGATTAAATGATATTATTTTCACATTAAATTTAAAATAATAATTAATTTAAATAATTTTAATATATTAAAAACAATAATTTATTGTGTAGCTGACAACATCTTTGTAATTTTTCAATAAATCTTGATTTTCTTTCATGAATCAAGAAAAACAAAACAACAGAAAGCAATGAACCAAGTTCTTTTAATAATTTTAATTGGTTTTTCGAAGATAATAAAAGATGGCTGATGGGGGCTTCTTTTGCCTGGCTATTTCATTCATTTCATTGACAGAAAAAGAAGTTTAGATTTCCAATCAACTAATTACAAGAATTCTTATAATTATATAAGCTATTCAATTAATAAAAAAATGACATATTTATTATAACAATTAAGTTATGCAATATTTTTGAGATGGATAATCACTTACATTATAGATGGTGCAAATAGCCATTAATGATGGTGGTGGTTCACACTATAAGTGGTGCATAGCCACTAAAAATGATGTTTTATTTAAGTTGAGGTGATATTTGACCAAAGTGTGGGTTATAAAGTTGACGTTGTTCCTCTTATGATCTTGGAAGAGGGGTATTTTAGAGACTATTTTCTTCTGTTTGTGTTGTTTCCCAAGTCCAAATATTTTTCTGTAAACAGGGTCCTTAGTGCTTTAGATAAGGATTTCACTTTTGTATTATTTGTTGAGTAATTTTTCTCTATTCCTCGAATGTTATTATTTTCTAATGTTCTCTTATCTTTTTTTAGAGTTAATCAAATTTCTCTCTTTGGTAAGTTTCTTATTACACTTCAATCTTTCTTTATTTTTTGTTTTCTTTCATTTTTCTCCTTTTGCATTGCTTTATATTCATCAATAGTGGGTTTTCCATAAAAAAAAAGGCTAGCAAGAGGAATGCGAAGATCTAAGATGAAGACTTTCCTACTACTAGTGATTGTATCTCTAATACAACCACCACAAAGGACATGCGAGGAGTCTTTCAACTTATGGGGATTAAATATCTTCACTATAGGTATAAATTTTCTATTAGAAACAACGAGCACTAGTTGAGTGACATCGTCAAAAATAAGAAGGGAATCTTTTTGCCCTTGTATGTTTTTGAACTAGGTTTTCATTTACCCCTACACCCCTGGTTCATAAGGATGCTAAACTCTTTTCGTATGGCCTCTAGGGCAATTGGCTAACGGTTCATGGTTTCAAGTGGCATACTTCTTTGATTGTTTTGTAATAGGAGAAGAGCCATGCCTGAGCAGCTTTTGAAACCTGTACTTCTTCCAAATATCTCACAAGCAGGGTCAATAAGAACTTTATTATTTTAGTAGTATAAGGATGTAGGCTCATCAGTTGTTGACAAACCGAACAACTAAGAGGCTAAACTTGGAAGATGGCATTGCCACAGGCAATTTAATCACTATAAGCTGGGGTCCTACTTTTTCTTCACGAGATTGATGAAGTTGAACCTCATTTGGGTTCACTTCTTAAGAGGGAGAATCCAAATGGTGTTGTTGTTAAGATTTGTGCCCTTAGTGTAGTGATTTCATCATACTACTTATAATGGTTTGAATAGATTGAATAAATAAAATTACCACATGTTTGATTAAATAATCTTTATAAATTTTTCCTTAGTGGGTTTTTCATTAAAAGAAAAATGAATAAGAAACTATACGCTTATTGATTACCTTAAGTTTAACTAATAATAAGTTCCATTATAAGAACAAATTATAATGTGAGAATACAACTTTTATTAGTAGGGAACCTAAATTGTCCATAGTCCATAGAATCAAATAAATATGAGACTATTATATTGTTTATAGATAGCTTGTCTTGGCTATTAAAGCAATCCACTCCTAGAAATAAAGGCATAGATCTGATTGTCTGTATTAACTATACATCAGACTAGACTCAAGCTAAATATATCTTCGATTTATTTATGGATGCATTCACTTGTGACATTCATAGTGTGACTTACCACAATCCTAAGTAAGTGACAAACCACATGCGTCTATCTCATGCTGTCATATCCCAAGTCTGGCTAATCTAAGATTTAGGCGTATTCTAGTGAAATAATCTATTTGGCGAAGTGTAATCCACCCAATTTCTTCTTTTCGCAAATAGGTGTGGGCATATAGTAATCGATGTATAAGTAAGTGAATGTTCTATTTTAGATTATACTACTATTTAAAAGAAATATTTTATTAAATGAAAAGGTAATTATGGTATAAGTCAACGCCAAAGGTATAGTATGCCTTGTTTGTCTAAAGTACTGTGCTAGTTAGGTTGTAAAGTAACCTAGTTAGGAACCAACTTGATAGACTGGTTTGATATCTATAATGTAGGATTCTCATTTATGTTTCTCTCAAAATATATAGGCCATTAAGAAAGAAAATTTTTGAAATATGTGACACTTGTTAAATTCCACTAAGTAGGACGGGTCATATTTATATATGTACTAAGGGTTTTGTAACAAGGTTCTTCTCTCTTGAATATGCTACTCTCTGATTCTTTTTCTTTAGTCCAATGACATCTTTTCCTTCTTAAGCTGGAAGCTAAGATTTTTGGTTTTAATTAGTGGTCATTCCATCCCTAGTTGTTGCTGTTGGATCGAGAAGGATGTTTGAGTCTGGAGCTTTGAACTACTATAAGTGAGTATTAGGTGAGCTTCTATATCCAAACTCTTGCATGTGTACTAGTCAAATAGAATCATATATATATATATATACACATATATGGGATGATGATTTCTACAGTAATTGGTAAAAGTATAAATATAGTAAAAATGAGATGTGTGTTGTGATGATATGTATAAAAATCTGTTGAAAAGAATGATTATTGATAAGTATGCAGGAAAGGTATGATATACGACATGTACAAACCAATTAAAATATGAAAAAATCTAGGTAAGTGATTTTTGAGTAAATGTCATTCTGTGATGCCTTTTGTAAGGCAATTATATTGCTAACCAGATTGGCAGGTCACAATATGAGAACAAGAGTAAGACCATAAGGTTGAGACCTATGACATCTCATTATGATAAGAAAACACTCATGGTGTAGCTAGAAACACAAATATATACACAAAGGGTGAAAATTGGCTTGGCAGACATTGCCAAAAGCTCAAACCATGAAGCGATTTCTGTAACGTTGAGGCGAATTGAATTTTTTCAATTTAAGACGGTCCAAATTATGAATATTAATACATAATATAATTAATTTTAATTTTAATCTAATTTATTTTGGGTTAAATAATTATTGTTGATTATATTATGGAAATGAGGTCTGATTGTGCTAATACGAAAGATAGATCCAAACGAGCAATCGGGCTGCCCAAACCTGTCCAAAATGCTAAATCAATCAGCAAATATCAATTGATTTATTGACTTGCAAATCAGCCCTTGAAGTCTCATTGAAATCGATTCAAACCCCTCCACTTATTATGCTTTTATAGATTTGCCCCTAGCCAAATATAACAAGTTGAAATCATCAACAAATGCATGGGTTGTGGCTGGCCATAGGGGGAGTTAATGGCTGATATTTCTTTTCTAAAATTAGTAATCAATCCCACCTATAAATACCCCCATTTTCTACTAATTTCAAACACAACTCAACTCAATTCATTCACAACACATTCTCTCTTCACTCACTTTTCTCCCTTTGTTTTCCATTTTTCTTTCTTGTCTCTTCCTTTTCTGATTTCTCCTATTGAAAAAGAGTCTTAGTAGCACTCGAGTGTTCGTAGAGGCCTTGAATTGACAGAACGAGTAGAGAAGAAGAGAAGTGCATTAGTGACTTCAGAGAGACACTGGATTTGTTTCTAGTTCCCTACTTTTTTATTTTCTTGATTCTGTTATGATGAATACTCATTTTTTTTGTTACTCTTGATTTAATTAAAATGGATTAAATTTAATTTGTGTTAGACTGATTGCATTCTATTGCTTAATTTATTAAAAATCATGTTTGTGTTGTTATAGGCCTTGTTGATTTGTTCAATTAAATAAAATCATGTTTATGTTATGCTTACATTTAAATTATAAGGTGACAATATTATAAGGTGACAATTGAATAATTATTTAAGTAGATTGATTTTGTAATTAATTGACACAATATTTAATTGGTGCATGTTTAATCTTCTAACGTAGTTGAAGGTTAAATTAGCGACGATATTAAACAATACATTAACCTTGCATAACTTGAAAGATTGTGGGATTAAATTGTTTCAATATAGAGATTTATTGTTACCTCACTTAATTTTTTACTTGCTTATGAAAATTAAAGTAATTGTTTGAATTGGTATAGAGATATGTACAAGAGATTTTTTTAATTTCATAAGTATGTATGTGCATTAACACATTTGCTTATTAAAATTTGTTTAATTGGTTGAATTGACATAGAGACATAATTAAGAGATAAATGGATTTTGGTAGGTGAGTATGTTCATAAGTTAGCAAATTGCCGAGTTGTCGTGAATTAAATTCGTAAAAAACATGAACATGGTTATGATAATGTTAAGTTAAAGAATGCAAGTGATCTAGCACATTTATGTCATATTGATTAAAACTTATTTTTGAAATCGTACATTGGAAATTGTTAGTTTTATTTTATTTTAATTACTTTAAATTTTAATCTTAATTAAACCCCTTTTCAAATTGTTAGAATTAAGTGACCCAAATTCTTATTTAAATAAAATACGATGGAAAATAAAATAAAAGTAAAGTTCATATAGAACTAGACTTCTTTTATTTTATTTTAGAATAAGGTTTTTTAAACCTTATTAAACTCCATCTATTTTATATTGATTAGGATAAGGTGTTTCAATCCTACTAGAATATGGCTTTACAAGCCTATAAATAGACATAGTCTATTCCTCTTGTATTGATTCAAAATTTCGACATAGTGAATTTTCTTCTCCTCTGCCCGTGGTTTTTTCCCCGAAAGGGTTTCCACGTAAAATTTGTGTGTTATTTTATTTTTTTTCTTTATTTTATTTTATTTTATTTTTTTCACAAATTGGTATCAGAGCTTCCGAATTGTTCATCTCAATCACAGTAATGGCATCTTTGAAGTATGAAATTCCGCTGTTGGATCGCAACACCAGATTTGCATTGTAGTAGATTAAGATGCAAGCAGTTCTTGCGCAGATGGATCTGGAGGATGCCTTGCTAGGGATAGATAAGATGCCTTCGATATTAACAGATGAAGAGAAGAAGCGTAAGGATCGAAAGGCGTTAACACAATTACATCTGCATTTGTCCAACGAAATTTTGCAAGATGTAATGAAAGAGAAGACTGCCACTGCATTATGGAAGAGGCTAGAACAAATATGTATGTCGAAAACTCTAATAAGCAAGTTGCATATGAAGCAGCGTCTTTATGCTCATCGTTTGGAGGAAGGTGCGTCTGTACACGAACACTTAACAGTGTTTAAATAAATTCTCTCAAACTTGGAGGCCATGGAGGTTCAGTATGATAAGGAAGATTTAGGGTTGATTCTACTTTGTTCGTTGCCCCCGTCTTATTCAACCTTTAGAGACACGATTTTATATAGCCGCGAGTCTCTCACAGTTGATGAGGTTTATGATTCTTTAACCTCGTATGATAAGATGAAACATATTGTGGTTAAACCTGACTCTCAGGGAGAGGGTCTCATTGTTCGTGGGAGACAAGATCGGAATGCTGATAATGATCGTGGTAGGACACAGGAACAGAATCCTCGTGGTAAATCTAAGGGTAGATCGAAGTCTTCAAATAGAAGTAAAACTTGTAACTTCTGCAAGAAGAAAGGGCACATTAAATCTGAGTGTTATAAGCTACAAAATAAGATTAAAAGAGAGGCTGCAAATCAAAAGGGAAAACAACCAGAAAATTTCGGTGAAGCTGATGTTGTAGAAGACTACAGCGATGGTGAACTTCTAGTCGCTTCTGTCAATGATTCTAAAGTAAGTGAGGAGTGGATACTTGATTCAGGTTGCACCTTCCACATGAGTCCTAATCGGGATTGGTTTACAACTTACGAAACAGTGTATGAAGGTGTTGTTTTGATGGAAAATAATGCTTCGTGTAAAATCGCAGGTATTGGAACAATTAAAGTTAAGATGTTTGATGGAGTTGTCAGAACACTTAGCGACGTACGGCATGTTCCAAAATTGAAAAGAAATTTAATTTCGTTAAGTACTCTTGATTCAAAAGGGTACAGATACACAGCTGAAAGTGGGGTTTTAAAGATTTTCAAAGGGTTCCTTGTTGTGATGAAAGGGCAGAGAAAAATTGCCAAGTTATATGTTTTGCAGGGTTCTACTGTTACTGGTGATGCAGCGTCGCTTCCTCTTCCTTGTCAGATGATGATATTACTAAACTTTGGCATATGCGCCTAGGGCATATGAGTGAGAATGGCATGGCTGAATTGAGCAAAAGAGGACTTCTTGATGGGCAAGGAATTTGCAAACTGAATTTCTGTGAGCACTGTGTTTTTGGGAAGCAAAAGAGAGTTTGATTCACTAGAGGAATCCATAACATGAAGGAAACGTTGGAGTATATTCATTTTGATCTGTGGGGGCCATCCAGAGTGCCTTCGAGAGGTGGAGCTAATTATATGCTAACCTTTATTGATGATTTTTCTAGAAAAGTTTGGGCGTTCTTCCTGAAGCAGAAAAGTGATGTGTTTTCCGCATTTAAGTCTTGGAAAATTATGATTGAAAAACAGACGGGAAAACAGATAAAATACCTCCGTATAGACAATGGCTTAGAGTTCTGTTCTGATGAGTTTAATAGATTGTGCAAGTTAGAAGGGATCATGAGACACTTGACAGTTCGTCATACTCCACAGCAAAACGGCTTTGCAGAACGAATGAACAGAACGATCATGGAGAAGGTTAGATGTATGTTGTCAAATGCCAACTTACCGAAGTCATTTTGGGCAGAAGCAGCCTCTACTGCATGTTTTTTGATCAACCGATCTCCATCTGTTGCCATTGAGAAAAAGACTCCACAAGAGGTATGGTCTGGTAATCCTGCTAATTATTCTGATTTAAAGATTTTTGGGTGTCCTGCGTATGCTCATGTTGATAATGGAAAATTGGAACCGAGATCCATTAAATGCGTTTTCTTGGTTATAAAGCTGGTGTAAAAGGCTATAAGTTATGGCGTCCTGAAAATAGAAAAGTTGTGATTAGCAGAGATGTTGTTTTTGATGAAACTGCTATGCTACCTAACTTATCTCTTAAAGACTTTTCCAATAAAGAAAACCAAAAGCAGGTGGAGCATTAGATTAATATAGAATCAACTCCTCAAGCCAGTACAAAAATTGAGAATAGAGTTGCTTCTTCACCACAATACTCTATTGCCAAAAACAGAACAAGAAGAGAAATTAAACCTCTAAAGAAGCATGCCGAGGCTGATCTAGTTGCTTATGCTTTAAATGTGGCTGAAGATATAGATGTGAATCAAAAGCCATTTAATTATTCTGAGGCGATTAGCTGTGAAGACTCAGAAAAGTGGATGTTTGCTATGCAAGAGGAGATGGAATCACTCCACAAAAACAGAACATGGGATCTTGTAAAACTTCCTAAAGGTAAAAAAGCTGTTCGTTGTAAATGGGTATTTAAAAAGAAAGAAGGGACTCCAGGAGTTGAAGAACCCAGATATAAAGCAAGGCTTGTTGCAAAGGGTTACAGTCAAATTCCAGGAGTGGACTTCACAGATGTGTTCTCCCCAGTTGTTAAGCATAGTTCGATTCGAGCTTTGCTTGGTATTGTGGCCATGCATGATTTGGAGCTTGAGCAGTTAGATGTAAAAACTGCATTTCTGCATGGAGAACTTGAGGAGGATATTTACATGCAACAACCAGAGGGTTTTACAGTCTCAGAAAAAGAGGACTATGTTTGCTTGCTGAAAAAGTCCCTTTACGGTTTGAAACAGTCACCAAGACAGTGGTACAAGAGGTTTGATTCCTTTATGACTTCTCATGATTTCAAAAGAATTAGTTTTGACAGTTGTGTCTACTTTAAGAAAAACAGTGATGGTTCTTTTGTGTATCTACTTTTTTATGTTGATGACATGTTAATAGCAACAAAAGATAAAGTAGAGATAAGAAAGGTCAAAGCCCAACTAAGTGAAGAATTTGAGATGAAAGATTTAGGACCAGCAAAGAAGATACTTGGTATGGAGATTCTTAGAGATAGAAAAGCAAGTAAATTGTACCTAAGTTAGAAGGGGTACATTGAGAAAGTTCTTTGCAGGTTTAATATGTAGAGTGCTAAGCCTGTTAGTAATCCTTTAGCGACTCATTTCAGACTTTCATCAGCTTTGTCTCCACAATCAGATGATGAGATTGAGTACATGTCACATGTTCCATACTCCAGTGCAGTAGGATCTCTCATGTATGCTATGGTTTGTTCACGTCCAGATTTATCATATGCAGTTAGTGCAGTTAGCAGATACATGGCGAATCCTGATAAAGAACACTGGAAAGTAGTTCAGTGGATTTTAAGATACTTACGAGGTACTACTGATGTTTACTTACAGTTTGGAAGAACTAGAGATGGAGTCATTGGGTATGTTGATGCTGATTTTGCTGGAGACCTTGATAGAAGAAGATCTCTCACAGGTTATGTCTGTAACACCCCGAACCCGAGACCTACACCGGAGTCGGACACGAGATGTTAACAAACTTTGAAAAATTTTTCCAAACACTGCCCAGTCTGAGTACTAGTCGCTTCAAAAATCATATCTTGAGTTTCAAAACTCGAAAATCAGTTTTGTGATTTTTCCCTGAAACTAGACTCATGTCCCCACCTATGTATTTTTTTCTAGAATTTTTGGTCGGGCCAATTAGTACAGTTTATTAGTCAAAGTCTCCCATGTTACAGGGGTCGACTACACTGACCTTTTCCCATTACGACTTGGATATCTCTCTGCACAGAGCTTCAATACTGATGCCGTTTGATTCTATGGAAACTAGACTCAGAGAGGAATCCATACATATATGGTATGACCCCTAATTATCTCTGGTCAATTTATAGTGAATTTCCAAAGTCGGAACAGGGAATCCAGAAACTTTTCTGGCCCTGTTCCACAAGAACCTGAATATCTCTTACTGTACTGTTCATATGATTGTTTCGTTACTTTCATATGAAAGTAGATTCATCAAGGTTCGATTACATAATTTATTCACTATTTAATTCCACTCCTACGAGTTCTTGTGATTTTTCCAATTCACACCACTGCTGCTGTCAGCCTCTGTTTTCAAAGTAAACCTTACCTATTTTCGGGGTTTCATGGACCAACTAGGGCCTTGTCATACATATGCCCACATATGATCATACTTAGCCATTCCAATGGCTGATCATTTGCTCAACACTTCCATTCCAACTATAGTTACAACATGAAACCATCTATACATTCATAAACACGAATGGTCTAATGCCATACTCCACTTCTACAAGCCATTTTCGCATGGCTGTACACTTATACATTTCATAAAGTACTCGAAAAACAACAATGGGTAGTCCTATACATGCCATATCAAAATTCAACCAAAATAGTACCCAAAAGAGCCTTTGATAGTGTGGGCGACTTCGACTTCAAGATCCCGAGTCCGATAGCTGGAGAACCAAAAATCTATAAAACAGAGGAGCAGTGTAACGAGTAAGCAATTTATGCTTAGTAAGTTTTGAGCAAGGAATTCCAGCATAAACAAAGAATAACACACATTTAGCTAAACGGAATATTTCATAATACGCAATTTACCGATACCAAACTTGCTTCACAACATTAACAACCCTTATGTACATACACAATAGACTAACTTAGCCGAAGGCCGGTAGCTCGTTTATCAACTGAGCGAACATTTATTTGTAAGGGCTCGATTAAATTCAACACATACGTAACATATCCCCATATTGGGATGTTTTTCGAGTATTCGCTGGAATTTTACAGCAAGCTCATTCATTACCAAATCACGTACCTTCGGGATTTAACCGGATATAGCTCCTCGTTCAAATGCCTTCGGGACATAGCCCGGTTTTAGTAACTCACACAATGCCTTCGGGACATAACCCGGATTTAACAACTCGCACGAATGCCTTCAGGACTTAACCCGGATTTAGTATCTCGCACAAAGGCCTTCGGGGCTTAACCCGGAATTTGTATCTCGCACAAAAGCCTTCGGATCTTAATCATGCACATCTAACAATAATTCATGGCACATTCATATTTCATTTTCATTTGCGAAACTCAAACACAAGGCACATATCGTCCTTGCACATTCGGCTCAATAGCCACACATAGAGCATGATTTAATCACATCGTAATTTAAGCTCTCTTACTCAAGAACTTACCTCGGGTGTTGTCGAACGATTCCGCTAGCTATTCAACCACTTTTTCCTTCCCTTTATCGGATTTATTTCCCCTTTGCTCTTGAGCTTAATTAAACAAATAAATTGATTTCATCATTTAGGCATCAAAAAGATGAACACAAGGCACTTAGCCCATATTTATACATTAGACATTAAAGTCTCATACATGCAAAAATCATGCATCAACACAACATATTAGCTAATTTCTTTCCCCTTGGCCGAATATGCATGTCTATTTTGGGGTCGATTTCAACACTTAATACACACATATACACACTAGTAAAGCATCCTCCCCCTTTTCATCAATTTAACACATGCATTGCTCATTAACATGCAAAGTTACATTCGGCCTTAGCACACATCTTGCTAGCCGATTCTTCTCCATTTAGCAACCAATGCACATATGTGCTCACACAAAAATGCTAAAAAGGAGGTTCAAGAATCATCAAGCCATCATCACATGCATCATTAACAAGCTTCATATTTTGCATGCAATGGCATTAACACAACCTCCACCTAGGCCGAATCTTAACTCATCCTCATGCCTCATCACCACAACATCAAACACCAACCAAGAATGATGCATCCATGGTCAAGTGCCAATTCCATCACATAGCAAGATTTAGACCATGGGCTAGGTAGAACTCAAGCTAACAACTAAAACATGCATGCATCTCATGGAACATCATCAAACATACCTTAGCCTAGCTACATGCATGGCCGAATCTCTTCACCTTTCTTCTTCTTTCCTCCTTAAAATTTTTGGCCAAGGATGAACCAAAGGATGAGAAAATTTTTTCTTTGTTTTTCTTTCTAATTTAGGCTAAATGAAGGTGAGAAAAGGATGAACAAAGATCTTCTCCTCTCTTTTCTTTAGCTCACGGCAATGGGGGGGGAAAAGAATCAACTACACACTTTTTTTTTGTGTATTCATCATACTCCTTTTCATTATTTAATTTCCATGCCTATTATTTTATTTTTTTCCACCCATGATGCACCAACAAAACATGTCTATGACATGTCTTGGCCATCAAACTTGGTCTACCATGCTTGTCATGGCCGGCCACTACTAGTAGGGGGGAATTTGACATGCAAGTCCCCCCTTTGTCCACATGCACTAATAGGTCCTCACACATTGACCTATCACATTTTAGAATTTTTTCACATAAGTCCTATTGACTAAATTCACATGAAATCAACCAAATTGAAGCTTGAAATTTTCACACATTCATAATTACATATTCTAGACAATAAGTATCACATTCAAACATTTCGGTGACTCGGTTTAGCGGTCCCGAAACCACTTCCCGACTAGGGTCAACTTTGGGCTGTCACAACTCTCCCCCACTTAAGAAATTTTCGTCCCCGAAAATCTTACCGGTAAATAGGTTTGGGTATCGTTCTTTCATCGAGCTCTCGGTCTCCCAAGTAGCTTCCTCGATCCCGTGTTTGAGCCATAACACCTTTACTAGCGGAACTCTTTTGTTTCGCAACTCCTTCACTTCACGAGCTAGGATACGCATCGGTTCTTCTTCATAGCTCATGTCGACTTGAATTTCAACCTCTGATGGGCTAATTATATGCGATGGATCAGATCGATAGCGTCGAAGCATCGAAACATGAAAGACGTCATGAATCTTTTCAAGCTTCGGGGGCAAAATCAATCTATACGCAACCGGACCAACTCGTTCGGAGATTTCGTACGGCCCAATGAATCTTGGGCTCAACTTGCCCTTACGGCCGAACCTGAGTATCTTTTTCCAAGGTGAAACCTTAAGGAAGACTTTGTCTCCCACCTGATACTCGATGTCTTTTCGTTTCAAATCTGCGTACGACTTCTGACGATCCGTGGCTACCTTCAGACTTTCACGGATTACCTTTACTTTCTGTTCAGCATCTTTAATCAAATCAACTCCGAAAATTTTACTTTCACCGAGCTCGGTCCAAAACAATGGTGTACGGCATTTACGACCGTACAAAGCCTCGTAAGGTGCCATCTTAATACTTGATTGAAAACTATTGTTGTAAGCGAATTCAATCAAAGGTAAATACCGTTCCCATGAACTACTGAACTCGAGGATGCAACATCTCAACATATCCTCAAGTATCTGAATTATCCGCTCGGATTGACCATCGGTTTGGGGGTGAAAAGCAGTGCTAAAATGCAGCTTGGTACCCAGAGCTTCTTGCAATTTCTTCCAAAATTGTGAGGTGAATCTCGGATCTCTATCCGACACGATAGAAACAGGTACCCCGTGTAATCTCACAATTTGATAAACGTACAATTCAACTAGTTTATCCAATGAAAAATCCGTACGTACGGGGATGAAATGAGCCGACTTAGTCAGTCTATCAACAACAACCCATATCGCATCCTTCTTACTTGCTGACAAGGGCAGTCCGGACACAAAGTCCATTGTGACTCGATCCCATTTCCACTTGGGTATCATGATCGGCTGGAGTAATCCTGAAGGCACTTGATGTTCCGCTTTCACTTGTTGACATATTAAACATCTCGAAACAAAGTCGGAGATGTCCCGTTTCATACCATGCCACCAAAATTGACGTTTCAAATCATTGTACATTTTCGTACTCCCCGGGTGAATTGACATTCGGCTACAATGGGCTTCGTTCAAAATCATTGAAATGAGTTCCGAATTCCTTGGAACACACAAACGATTTCTGAACCTCAAACAATCATCATCATCAATTTGAAACTCCGATTCCTCGTTCGGAAAACACTTAGCCCGTTTTGCAACCAATTCATCATCGACTTTCTGAGCTTCACGAATTTGGTGAGTCAATAATGGTTTAGCTTTTAATTCAGCTACTAACACATTGTCTGGTAGAACAGACAAATGCACGTTCATCGCTCGTAAAGCAAACAATGACTTCCGGCTTAAGGCGTCCGCAACCACGTTAGCCTTTCCCGGGTGGTAATCAATGACAAGCTCGTAATCTTTCAACAACTCAAGCCAACGTCTTTGTCGCAGATTCAAGTCTCGTTGAGTCATCAAAAATTTGAGACTTTTGTGATCCAAAAATACATGGCACTTCTCACCAAACAGATAATGTCACCATATTTTTAAAGCAAACACGATGGCAGCTAGTTCGAGATCATGGGTCGGATAATTCCTCTCGTGTGGCTTCAATTGTCTCGACGCATAGGCCACGACTCGACCTTCTTGCATCAATACGCAACCCAACCCAAGTAGGGATGCGTCACTATAAATGACAAACTCTTTACCTGATTCGGGTTGCACCAAAATTGGAGCTTCAGTCAAATGAGTTTTCAGTTGGTCGAAACTTTTCTGACATTTCTCCGTCCACTCGAACTTAACATCCTTTTGAAGTAGCTTCGTCATTGGTGTGGCTATCATCGAGAAACTTTCACAAATCGTCGGTAATAACTGGCGACCCCAAAAAGCTCCGAACTTCAGTAATATTTCTCGGAGGTTTCCAGTCAAGTATGGCTGAAATTTTGTTCGGGTCAACTCGAATACCCGGCGCGGATACCACATGACCCAAGAAGCTAACCTCTCTTAACCAGAACTCACATTTACTGAACTTAGCATATAACTGCTTATCCCGCAAAATTTGCAGCACTAGCCTCAGATGCTCAGCATGTTCGGTCTCATCTCTTGAATAGACCAAAATGTCATCAATGAACACAACTACGAACCGATCCAAATACGGTCTGAAGATCCGATTCATCAAATCCATAAATACTGCAGGGGCATTAGTGAGCCCAAACGGCATCACTAAGAATTCGTAGTGACCATATCTCGTTCTGAAGGCAGTTTTAGGAATATCTGAATCTCGAATTCGCAACTGATAATAGCCCGATCTCAAATCTATTTTAAGAACACTGAGGCTCCCTTCAGTTGGTCGAACAAATCATCGATGCGCGGCAACGGATATTTGTTCTTTATCGTCACTTTATTCAGCTGACGATAGTCAATGCACAACCTCATGGTTCCGTTCTTCTTTTTCACGAACAATACTGGTGCACCCCAAGGTGAGAAACTTGGTCGAGCGAAACCTCTATCCGTCAGTTCTTGCAACTGAGCTTTCAACTCCTTTAACTCGGTTGGTGCCATACGATACGGAGCTATCGAAATTGGCGTAGTCCCAGGTACAAGCTCAATACCAAACTCTACCTCCCGAACAGGTGGTAAACCCGGTAATAACATCAGGCGAAGAAGCATCCTCGCGGGCACGTATAGCATAAGCTCTAGCAGGCGCACGAGCTTCGGATCTAGTTATATCATCTCTAGATCCTCTCTGACCACCACTAGCATTGCCCGTATTTCCAGATGGTCTACCTCGAGCAGTGGTAGCACCCGGTTTCCCACTCTGATTTTCATTCTGTTCAAACAACCTCGGGCAATCTTTAATGAAGTGGTCAACTGATCCGCACTTGTAACAGGAGCGGTCAGGGAATCTACAACTCCCCGAATGCCATTTACCGCAATATCGACATTTCGTTCTATCTCGACGTTCATTCCCAACACTGGCGACCGAAGTGCCTCGTGTACCCACAGGGGGTCGATCACGATCTCGTCTAAAAAGGCCCGAAGTGCCTCTAAACTGGCCCGCATCATCTCGAAATCTCTTCGATGTCTGTTGAAGAGACCTTCCCGAGGATCTTTTACAAAACTCTCCAGTTCCCTCATCAACTCTTTGCTTTTCTTTTCTAAGCTCTTCGGCTTTACAAGCTCGTTCAACAAGTACCACGAACTCTCGTATTTCAAGAACGCCAACGAACATTTTTATATCTTCATTCAGCCCATCCTCAAAGCGTTTACACATAATAGCTTCGGACGAAACACATTCCCGAGCGTATTTGCTAAGTCTAACAAATTTTCGCTCGTAATCAGTAACCGACATGGAGCCTTGCTTAAGCTCAAGAAATTCCTTCCGTTTTTGATCAACAAATCTCTGACTGATATACTTTTTCCGAAACTCAGTTTGGAAAAACTCCCAAGTTACTTGCTCTCGGGGCACAACAGAAGTCAGAGTACTCCACCAATAGTAGGCAGAATCACGTAGCAAGGAGATAGCACACTTTAGGCATTCATCGGGTGTACAAGATAGCTCATCGAGTACCCGGATAGTGTTGTCCAGCCAAAATTCAGCTTGCTCGGCATCATCGCTATCCATAGCCTTAAATTCAGTAGCCCCATGTTTTCGGATTCTGTCAACTGGGGGCTTATTTGACCTTATTTGGTCTGTTACCGGTGGTATTGTAGGTGCGGGGTAGTATTTGTCGGGAATGGAGGTTGTGGAACAGCCATATTAGTTCGAATGTATTGGTTGAACCAATCATTCATCACGCTATAGAATGCTTGTCTAGCTTCATCATTCGGATTACTAGCATTAGGTTGAGAGTCTGCCGGCACTGTCCCTTGTGTGGGAGCAGGCGCTACACTCTCAAGATCATCAGCTACCTCTCGGTCACGATCGGGATCCATTACTATAAACACATTTACAATTGTCAGAAATCACCACACTATCAAGTAATCACATAAAATGGCATGTATAGCTAGACCCAACACATTACGGTAGTCCTAGAATCGACTAAACCGTAGCTCTGATACCAATTTAATGTAACACCCCGAACCCGAGACCGACACCGGAGTCGGACACGAGATGTTAACAAACTTTGAAAAATTTTTCCAGACACTGCCCAGTCTGAGTACTAGTCGCTTCAAAAATCATATCTTGAGTTTCACAACTCGAAAATCAGTTTTGTTATTTTTCCCTGAAACTAGACTCATGTCCCCACCTATGTATTTTTTTCTAGAATTTTTGGTCGGGCCAATTAGGACAGTTTATTAGTCAAAGTCTCCCATGTTACAGGGGTCGACTACACTGACCTTTTCCCATTACGACTTGGATATCTCTCTCCACAGAGCTTCAATACTGATGCCGTTTGATTCTATGGAAACTAGACTCAGATAGAAATCCATACATATATGGTATGACCCCTAATTATCTCTGGTCAACTTATAGTGAATTTCCAAAGTCGGAACAGGGAATCCAGAAACTGTTCTGGCCCTGTTCCACAAGAACCTGAATATCTCTTACTGTACTGTTCATATGATCGTTTCGTTACTTTCATATGAAAGTAGATTCATCAAGGTTCGATTACATAATTTATTCACTATTTAATTCCACTCCTACGAATTCTTGTTATTTTTCCAATCCACACCACTGCTGCTGTCAGCCTCTGTTTTCAAAGTAAACCTTACCTATTTTCGGGTTTCATGGACCAACTAGGGCCTTGTCATACATATGCCACATATGATCATACTTAGCCATACCAATGGCTGATCATTTGCTCAACACTTCCATTCCAACTATAGTTACAACATGAAACCATCTATACATTCATAAACACGAATGGTCTAATGCCATACTCCACTTCTACAAGCCATTTTCGCATGGCTGTACACTTATACATTTCATAAAGTACTCGAAAAACAACAATGGGTAGTCCTATACATGCCATATCAAAATTCAACCAAAATAGTACCCAAAAGAGCCTTTGATAGTGTGGGCGACTTCGACTTCAAGATCCCGAGTCCGATAGCTGGAGAACCAAAAATCTATAAAACAGAGGAGCAGTGTAACGAGTAAGCAATTTATGCTTAGTAAGTTTTGAGCAAGGAATTCCAGCATAAACAAAGAATAACACACATTTAGCTAAACGGAATATTTCATAATACGCAATTTACCGATACCAAACTTGCTTCACAACATTAACAACCCTTATGTACATACGCAATAGACTAACTTAGCCGAAGGCCGGTAGCTCGTTTATCAACTGAGCGAACATTTATTTGTAAGGGCTCGATTAAATTCAACACATACGTAACATATCCCCATATTGGGATGTTTTTCGAGTATTCGCTGGAATTTTACAGCAAGCTCATTCATTACCAAATCACGTACCTTCGGGATTTAACCGGATATAGCTCCTCGTTCAAATGCCTTCGGGACATATCCCGGTTTTAGTAACTCACACAATGCCTTCGGGACATAACCCGGATTTAACAACTCGCACGAATGCCTTCGGGACTTAACCCGGATTTAGTATCTCGCACAAAGGCCTTCGGGGCTTAACCCGGAATTTGTATCTCGCACAAAAGCCTTCGGATCTTAGTCCGGATATATTCACTTAGCACAAAGCCTTCGGGACTTAGCCCGGACAGCATTCAATTAATCATGCACATCTAACAATAATTCATGGCACATTCATATTTCATTTTCATTTGCGAAACTCAAATACAAGGCACATATCGTCCTTGCACATTCGGCTCAATAGCCACACATAGAGCATGATTTAATCACATCGTAATTTAAGCTCTCTTACTCAAGAACTTACCTCGGGTGTTGTCGAACGATTCCGCTAGCTATTCAACCACTTTTTCCTTCCCTTTATCGGATTTATTTCCCCTTTGCTCTTGAGCTTAATTAAACAAATAAATTGATTTCATCATTTAGGCATCAAAAAGATGAACACAAGGCACTTAGCCCATATTTATACATTAGACATTAAAGTCTCATACATGCAAAAATCATGCATCAACACAACATATTAGCTAATTTATTTCCCTTGGCCGAATATGCATGTCTATTTTTGGGGTCGATTTCAACACTTAATACACACATATACACACTAGTAAAGCATCCTCCCCCTTTTCATCAATTTAACACATGCATTGCTCATTAACATGCAAAGTTACATTCGGCCTTAGCACACATCTTGCTAGCCGATTCTTCTCCATTTAGCAACCAATGCACATATGTGCTCACACAAAAATGCTAAAAAGGAGGTTCAAGAATCATCAAGCCATCATCACATGCATCATTAACAAGCTTCATATTTTGCATGCAATGGCATTAACACAACCTCCACCTAGGCCGAATCTTAACTCATCCTCATGCCTCATCACCACAACATCAAACACCAACCAAGAATGATGCATCCATGGTCAAGTGCCAATTCCATCACATAGCAAGATTTAGACCATGGGCTAGGTAGAACTCAAGCTAACAACTAAAACATGCATGCATCTCATGGAACATCATCAAACATACCTTAGCCTAGCTACATGCATGGCCGAATCTCTTCACCTTTCTTCATCTTTCCTCCTTAAAATTTTTGGCCAAGGATGAACCAAAGGATGAGAAAAATTTTTCTTTGTTTTTCTTTCTAATTTAGGCTAAATGAAGGTGAGAAAAGGATGAACAAAGATCTTCTCCTCTCTTTTCTTTAGCTCACGGCAATGGGGGGGAAAAGAATCAACTACACACTTTTTTTTTTGTGTATTCATCATACTCCTTTTCATTATTTAATTTCCATGCCTATTATTTTATTTTTTTCCACCCATGATGCACCAACAAAACATGTCTATGACATGTCTTGGCCATCAAACTTGGTCTACCATGCTTGTCATGGCCGGCCACTACTAGTAGGGGGGAATTTGACATGCAAGTCCCCCTTTGTCCACATGCACTAATAGGTCCTCACACATTGACCTATCACATTTTAGAATTTTCTCACATAAGTCCTATTGACTAAATTCACATGAAATCAACCAAATTGAAGCTTGAAATTTTCACACATTCATAATTACATATTCTAGACAATAAGTATCACATTCAAACATTTCGGTGACTCGGTTTAGCGGTCCCGAAACCACTTCCCGACTAGGGTCAACTTTGGGCTGTCACAACGTCTTTACAATCGGAGGTTGTGCAATCAGTTGGAAAGTGTGACAGCCCTAAAGTGACCCCAGTCGGAAAGCGGTCTCGGGACCGCTAGACCGAGTCACCAAATTATTTGAATGTGATAATTATTTCCTAAAATATGTGAATATAAATGTGTGAAAGTTTTAAGCTTCGATTTAGTTAATTGCATGTGAATTTAGTTGATAGGACTTATGTGAGAAAATTTAGAAATGTGCTAGGCAAATGCAAGTGGCCTAATAGTGCATGTAATCAAAGGGGTGGACTTGCATGTCAATTTCCCCCCATTTAAGTACTAGTGGCCGGCCATGACAAGGGATGATGGGCAAAACATGTCATGAAACATGTTGTGTTAATGGAAAAATAAAATAAGAAGCATGGGCAAAACATGTCATGAAACATGTTGTGTTAATGGAAGAATAAAATAAGAAGCATGGGCAATAAACTAATAAGAAATTGAAGGAAGAAAACAAAGAGTAAAAAATGTGTTCATCATTCTCATGCATGACAAAAAAAAAAGAAGAGAAAGGCTCTCATGTTGTTCTTGGCCGAATAGGAGAAAGAAAAAGAAGGAAAAAGAGCTTTGAGGAAATCGGCTATGGTGGTTTGATAGACTAAGGTATGTTTGATGATGTTCCATGAGATGCATGCATGTTTTAGTAGTTAGCTTGAGTTCTAAATAGCCCATGGTTCAAATCTTTACTATGTCACGGAGATGATATTCGGCCAAGGTGGATTGGTGTTGATATCATTTGCATGCTAAAAGTGAAGCTTTGTAATGGTGTATGTGATGGTGGATTGATGATTCTTGAATCTTCTTTTTAGCATTTTTGAGTGAGACATTAAGTTCTTTGTTTAACCATGACCAAAAATTGAAATGGTATGGTGTTGTGATGCAATCGGCCCCAACATAGACATGTATGTTCGGCCACATGAATAAGTACATAAGTTATGTGTATGTTCGGCCATAGGTAGCCTATTGATGGCTTTAGCTTGACTTAGAAAATTTGGCTAAGGGGAAATATTAGCTAGTATGTTGAATTCGATTCGTGATTTCGTACATATGTGACTCTAGTGTCTAATGTATATATGGGCTAAGTACCTTGAGCTTCTCTTTTGATGTTCGAATGAATTGTATTAAATTGCTTGATGTGATTAAAAATGCGTATGACCATTGTGTATTTGAGCTAAAAGGTGGCCATATGACCTATCAAACTCCTTGTCATATTGGGCCATAAGCTAGCAAAATGAGACTTTAATGAGTTAAATTTGTTTGAATTAAGCTCAAGAGCAAAGGGGAACTAAATCCGATAAAGGGAAGGAAAAAGTGGTCGAATAGCCGTCGAAACCGTTAGACAACATCCGAGGTAAGTTCTTGAGTAATAGAGCTTAAATTATGATTTGATTAGATCATGTTTTAAGCAAATCAAAATCATGCTCTTTGTGTGTGGCTATTGAGCCGAAATTGCAAGAGTGATAAGTGTCTTGTGTTTGAGTTTTGCTAATGAAAATGAAATACGAATGTGTCATGATTTATTGTTAAATGTGCATGGTTATTCGAATGATGTCCGGGCTAAGTCCCGAAGGCTTTGTGCTAAGTGACCATATCCGGACTAAGATCCGAAGGCATTTGTGCGAGTTACTAATTCCGGGCTAAGCCCGAAGGCATTGGTGCGAGTTACTAAATCCGGGTTAAGTCCCGAAGGCATTTGTGCGAGTTACTATAACCGGGTTATGTCCCGAAGGCATTTGAACGAGTAGCTATATCCGGTTAAATTCTGAAGCTACGTGATTTGGGAATGAACGATCTTGCTGTAAAAATTTCAGTTGATACGCTTGTAACATCCCAACACTGAGGTATGTTTCGTATGTGCTTTGAATTAGTTGAGCCCTTACAAATAAGTATTCGCTCAGTTGATAAATGAGCTACCGGCCTTTGGCTAAGTTGATCTTTGTGTATGAATATAAGGGTTGGTAATGTGAAGTAAGTATGATATTGAAAATTTGTGCATATGAAATTATCTGTTTAGCTACATGAATGCTATACTTTTGTTGTGCTGGAATCCCTTGCTCAAAACTTACTAAGCATAAATTGCTTACTCCGTTTCTTTGTTTCTCTGTTTTATAGATTTTGTTCGTTAGATATCGGATTTGGGATCATCGAAGTCGAAGTCATCCACACTATCAAAGCCCTTTGGGTACTCTTTTAGTTGAACTCTGGATATGGCATGTATAGGACTACCCTTTGTTGTTTTTCAAGTACTTTTTGTGATGTATGTGTGTACAGCCATGCGAAAATGGCTCGTAGAAGTGGAGTATGGCATTAGACCATTTGTGTTTATGTATATATATATGGTTTCATGATGTGACTATGGACTGGAATGGAAGTGTTGGGCAAATGATCAGCCATTGGAATGGCTAAATATGATCATATGTGGACCTATGTATGACAAAACTCTAGTTGGTCCATGGTAACCACGAAATAGGTAAAGTTTACCTTGAAAACAGATGCTGACAGCAGCAGTGGTGTAGATTTGAAAAATCACTAAAATTTTTAGGAATGGAATTAAATAGTGAATAAATTATGTAATCGAACCTTGATGAATCTATTTTCATATGAAAGTAACGAAACAATCATATAAACAGTATATTAAGAGATATTAAAGTTCTCGTGAAATAGGGCCAGAACGGTTTCTGGATCTCCTGTTCCGACTTTGGAAATTCATTATAAATTAACAAGAGATAATTAGGAGTCATGCCATATATTTATAGATTCCTATCTGAGTCTAGTTTCTATAGAAACAAACAGCATCAGTATTGAAGCTCTGTCCAGGGAGATATCCAAATCGTAATGCATGAAGGTCAGTGTAGTCGCACCCTGTAACAGGGGAGAATTTAACTAATAAACTGTACTAATTGGCCCAACAAAAAATTCTATAAAAAAATATGTAGTTGGGCATATGAGTCTAGTTTCATGGAAAAATTACGAAACTGATTTTCAAGTTGTGAAACTCAAGATATGATTTTTAAGGTGACAGTGACGCAGTTAGCCAACTGCCTGGAAATTTTTAAAATGGACTGCGATAGTAAGCGAATTTAGTCTGTGAACCCCTCGTGTCTGACTCCGGCAACGGCCTCGGGTACGGGGTGTTACAATTTTATTGGTATCAGAGCTACGGTTTAGTCGATTCTAGGACTACCGTAATGCGTTGGGTCTAGCTATACATGCCATTTTATATGATTATTTGATAGTGTGGTGATTTCTGACATTTTCAAATGTGTTTATTTATAGTAATGGATCCCGATCCCGACCGAGCGGTAGCTGATGATCTTGAGAGTGTAGCGCCTGCTCCCGCACAAGGGACAGCGCCGGTGGACTCTCAACCTAATGCTATTAACCCGAATGATGAAGCTAGACAAGCTTTTTATAGCGTGATGAATGATTGGTTCAACCAATACATTCGAACTAATACGGCTGTTGCACAACCTCCATTCCCGACTAATACAACCCCCGCACCTACAATACCTCCGGAAACTGACCAAATAAGGTCAAATAAGCCCCCAGTTGACAGAATCCGAAAACATGGGGCTACTGAATTTAAAGCTATGGACAGCTATGATGCCGAGCAAGCTGAATTTTGGTTGGACAACACTATCCGGGTACTCGACGAGCTATCTTGCACCCCGATGAGTGCCTAAAGTGTACTATCTCCTTGCTACGTGATTCTGCCTACTATTGGTGGAGTACTCTGACTTCTGTTGTGCCCCAAGAGCAAGTAACTTGGGAGTTTTTCCAAACTGAGTTTCGGAAAAAGTATATCAGTCAGAGATTTGTTGATCAAAAACGGAAGGAATTTCTTGAGCTTAAGCAAGGTTCTATGTCAGTTACTGATTACGAGCGAAAATTTGTTAGACTTAGTAGATACGCTCGGGAATGTGTTTCGTCCGAGGCTATCATGTGTAAACGCTTCGAGGATGGGCTGAACGAAGATATAAAAATGTTCGTTGGCATTCTTGAAATACGAGAGTTCGTAGTACTTGTCGAGCGAGCTTGTAAAGCTGAAGAGCTCAGAAAGGAAAAACAAAAAGTTGATGTGGGAACTGGAGAGTTTCGTAAAAGATCCTCGGGAAAGTCTCTTCAACAGGCATCGAAGAAATTTCGAGATGATGTGGGCCGGTCTAGAGGCACTTCGGGCCTTTTTAGACGAGATCGTGATCGACCCCCTGTGGGTACACGAGGCACTTCGGTCGCCAGTGTTGGGAATGAACGTCGAGACAGAACGGAATGTCGATATTGCGGTAAATGGCATTCGGGGAGTTGTAGATTCCATGACCGCTCCTGTTACAAGTGCGGATCAATTGACCACTTCATTAAAGATTGCCCGAGGTTGTCTGAACAGAATGTAAATCAGAGTGGGAAATCGGGTGCTACCACTGCTCGAGGTAGACCATCTAGAAATACGGGCAATGCTAGTGGTGGTCAGAGAGGATCTAGAGATGCTACGACCAGATCCGAGGCTCGTGCGCCTGCTAGAGCTTATGCTATACATGCCCGCGAGGATGCTTCTTCGCCCGATGTTATTACCGGTACTTTTACTCTCTTTGATACTAATGTAATTGCTTTGATTGACCCCGGTTCTACTCATTCTTAAATATGTGAAACCTTAGCATCCAGTAAGACTTTACCTATTGAGTCTACTAAGTTCGTAATTCGGGTGTCAAATCCCTTGTGTCGTTACGTGCTTGTCGACAAAGTGTGTAAGAAATGTCCCCTAGTGGTTCGAGGTTCCTGTTTTCTGGCGGACTTGATGCTTTTGCCGTTTGATGAATTTGATGTTATTCTCGGGTTGGATTGGTTGACTGTGCATGATGCGGTTGTGAATTGCAAAAGCAAGACGATTGATTTGAGGTGCGCAAATAACGAAGTAATCCGAGTTGAGTCTACGGACTTGGATGGGTTGCCAACTGTAATATCCTCAATGTTGGCCCAGAAATATGTAAGAAAAGGGTGCGAAGCATACCTTGCGTATGTACTTGATGACAAAGAATTAGAAAAGAAACCCGAATCTGTGCCGGTGGTTTGTGAATACCCGGATGTTTTTTCCTGAAGAGTTATCGGGTTTACCACCTGTTCGGGAGATAGAGTTTGGTATTGAGCTTGTACCTGGAACTACGCCAATTTCGATAGCTCCGTATCGTATGGCACCAACCGAGTTAAAAGAATTGAAAGCTCAGTTGCAAGAGTTGACGGATAGAGGTTTCGCTCGACCAAGTTTCTCACCTTAGGGTGCACCAGTATTGTTCGTGAAAAAGAAGGACGGAACCATGAGGTTGTGCATTGACTATCGTCAGCTGAATAAAGTGACAATAAAGAACAAATATCCATTACCGCGTATCGATGATTTGTTCGACCAACTGAAGGGAGCCTCAGTGTTCTCAAAAATAGATTTGAGATCGGGCTATTATCAGTTGCGAATTCGAGATTCGGACATACCCAAAACTGCCTTCAGAACGAGATATGGTCACTACGAGTTCTTAGTGATGCCGTTTGGGCTCACTAATGCCCCTGCGGTATTTATGGATTTGATGAATCGGATCTTCAGACCATATTTGGATCGGTTCGTAGTTGTGTTTATTGATGACATCTTGGTCTATTCAAGAGATGAGACCGAACATGCTGAGCACCTGAGACTAGTGTTGCAAATTTTGTGGATAAGCAGTTATATGCTAAGTTCAGTAAGTGTGAGTTCTGGTTAAGAGAGGTTAGCTTCTTGGGTCATGTGGTATCCGCATCGGGTATTCGAGTTGACCCGAGCAAAATTTCAGCCATACTTAACTGGAAGCCTCCAAGAAATATTACCGAAGTTCGGAGCTTCCTGGGGCTCACCGGTTATTACCGACGATTTGTAAAAGGTTTCTCGATGATA
This sequence comes from Gossypium hirsutum, assembly GCF_007990345.1. NCBI lineage: Eukaryota > Viridiplantae > Streptophyta > Magnoliopsida > Malvales > Malvaceae > Gossypium > Gossypium hirsutum. The sequence goes on along the minus strand of NC_053430.1, from coordinate 35,480,425 downwards.
GCCACACCAATGACGAAGCTACTTCAAAAGGATGTTAAGTTCGAATGGACGGAGAAATGTCAGAAAAGTTTCGATCAACTGAAAACTTATTTGACTGAAGCTCCAATTCTAGTGCAGCCCGAATCAGGCAAAGAGTTTGTCATTTATAGTGATGCATCCCTACTTGGGTTAGGTTGCGTATTGATGCAAGAAGGTCGAGTTGTGGCCTATGCGTCGAGACAATTAAAGCCACATGAGAAAATTTATCCGACCCATGATCTCGAACTAGCTGCCATCGTATTCGCTTTAAAAATATGGCGACATTACTTATTTGGTGAAAAGTGCCATGTATTTTCGGATCACAAAAGTCTCAAATATTTGATGACTCAAAGAGACTTAAATCTGCGACAAAGACGTTGGCTTGAGTTGTTGAAAGATTATGAGCTTGTCATTGATTACCACCCGGGAAAGGCTAATGTGGTTGCGGACGCCTTAAGCAGGAAATCACTGTTTGCTTTACGAGCGATGAATGTACACTTGTCTATTCTACCCGACAATGTGTTAGTAGCTGAATTAAAGGCCAAACCATTATTGATTCATCAAATTCGTGAAGCTCAGAAAGTCGACGATGAATTGGTTGCAAAACGGGCTGAATGTGTTCCGAATATGGAATCCGAATTTCAAATTGATGATGACGATTGTTTGAGGTTCAGAAGTCGGTTGTGTGTTCCAAGAAATTCAGAACTCATTTCGATGATTCTGAATGAAGCCCATTGTAGCCGAATGTCAATTCACCCGGGGAGTACGAAAATGTACAACGATCTGAGACGCCAGTTTTGGTGGCATGGTATGAAACGAGACATTTCCGATTTTGTTTCGAAGTGTTTAATATGTCAGCAAGTAAAGGCGGAACATCAAGTGCCTACGGGTTTACTCCAGCCAATCATGGTACCTGAATGGAAATGGGATCGAGTCACGATGGATTTCGTATTTGGGTTGCCAGTATCGGCAAGTAAGAAAGATGCGATTTAGGTTGTTGTGGATAGACTGACTAAGTCGGCTCACTTTATCCCCGTACGTACGGATTTTTCATTGGATAAACTAGCTGAAATGTATATTTCTCAGATTGTGAGATTACACGGGGTACCTATTTCTATCGTGTCGGATAGAGATCCGAGATTCACCTCACGATTTTGGAAGAAATTGCAATAAGCTTTGGGTACCAAGCTGCATTTTAGCACTGCTTTTCACCCCCAAACCGATGGTCAATCCGAGCGGATAATTCAGATACTTGAGGATATGTTGAGATGTTGCATCCTCGAGTTCAGTAGTTCATGGGAACGGTATTTACCTTTGATTGAATTCGCTTACAACAATAGTTTTCAATCAAGTATTAAGATGGCACCTTACGAGGCTTTGTACGGTCGTAAATGCCGTACACCATTGTTTTGGACCGAGCTCGGTGAAAGTAAAATTTTCGGAGTTGATTTGATTAAAGATGCCAAACAGAAAGTAAAGGTAATCCGTGAAAGTCTGAAGGCAGCCACAGATCGTCAGAAATCGTATACGGATTTGAAACGAAAAGACATTGAATATCAGGTGGGAGATAAAGTGTTTCTTAAAGTTTCACCTTGGAGAAAGATACTCAGATTTGGGCGTAAGGGCAAATTGAGTCCGAGGTTCATCGGGCCATACGAAATATCCGAACGAGTCGGTCCAGTTGCGTATCGATTGATTTTGCCCCCTGAACTTGAAAAGATTCACGACGTCTTTCATGTTTCGATGCTTCGACGCTATAGATCTGATCCATCGCACATAATTAGCCCATCAGAGGTTGAAATTCAAGCCCATATGAGTTATGAAGAAGAACCAATGCGTATCCTAGCTCGTGAAGTGAAAGAGTTGCGGAACAAAAAGGTTCCGTTAGTAAAGGTGTTATGGCTCAAACACGGGATCGAGGAAGCTGCTTGGGAAACCGAGAGCTCGATGAAAGAACGATACCCAAACCTATTTACCGGTAAGATTTTCGGGGACGAAAATTTCTTAAGTGGGGGAGAGTTGTGACAGCCCTAAAGTGACCCTAGTCGGAAAGCGGTCTCGAGACCGCTAGACCGAGTCACCAAATTATTTGAATGTGATAATTATTGCCTAAAATATGTGAATATAAATGTGTGAAAGTTTTAAGCTTCGATTTAGTTAATTGCATGTAAATTTAGTTGATAGGACTTATGTGAGAAAATTTAGAAATGTGCTAGGCAAATGCAAGTGGCCTAATAGTGCATGTAATCAAAGGGATGGACTTGCATGTCAATTTCCCCCCATTTAAGTACTAGTGGCCGGCCATGACAAGGGATGATGGGCAAAACATGTCATGAAACATGTTGTGTTAATGGAAAAATAAAATAAGAAGCATGGGCAAAACATGTCATGAAACATGTTGTGTTAATGGAAGAATAAAATAAGAAGCATGGGCAATAAACTAATAAGAAATTGAAGGAAGAAAACAAAGGGAAAAAAATGTGTTCATCATTCTCATGCATGACAAAAAAAAAGAAGAGAAAGGCTCTCATGTTGTTCTTGGCCGAATAGGAGAAAGAAAAAGAAGGAAAAAGAGCTTTGAGGAAATCGGCTATGGTGGTTTGATAGACTAAGGTATGTTTGATGATGTTCCATGAGATGCATGCATGTTTTAGTAGTTAGCTTGAGTTCTAAATAGCCCATGGTTCAAATCTTTACTATGTCATGGAGATGATATTCGGCCAAGGTGGATTGGTGTTGATATCATTTGCATGCTAAAAGTGAAGCTTTGTAATGGTGCATGTGATGGTGGATTGATGATTCTTGAATCTTCTTTTTAGCATTTTTGAGTGAGACATTAAGTTCTTTGTTTAACCATGACCAAAAATTGAAATGGTATGGTGTTGTGATGCAATCGGCCCCAACATAGACATGTATGTTCGGCCACATGAATAAGTACATATGTTATGTGTATGTTCGGCCATAGGTAGCCTATTGATGGCTTTAGCTTGACTTAGAAAATTTGGCTAAGGGAAATATTAGCTAGTATGTTGAATTCGATTCGTGATTTCGTACATATATGACTCTAGTGTCTAATGTATATATGGGCTAAGTACCTTGAGCTTCTCTTTTGATGTTCGAATGAATTGTATTAAATTGCTTGATGTGATTAAAAATGCGTATGACCATTGTGTATTTGAGCTAAAAGGTGGCCATATGACCTATCAAACTCCTTGTCATATTGGGCCATAAGCTAGCAAAATGAGACTTTAATGAGTTAAATTTGTTTGAATTAAGCTCAAGAGCAAAGGGGAACTAAATCCGATAAAGGGAAGGAAAAAGTGGTCGAATAGCCGTCGAAACCGTTCGACAACATCCGAGGTAAGTTCTTGAGTAATAGAGCTTAAATTATGATTTGATTAGATCATGTTTTAAGAAAATCAAAATCATGCTCTTTGTGTGTGGTTATTGAGCCGAAATTGCAAGAGTGATAAGTGTCTTGTGTTTGAGTTTTGCTAATGAAAATGAAATACGAATGTGTCATGATTTATTGTTAAATGTGCATGGTTATTCGAATGATGTCCGGGCTAAGTCCCGAAGGCTTTGTGCTAAGTGACCATATCCGGACTAAGATCCGAAGGCATTTGTGCGAGTTACTAATTCCGGGCTAAGCCCGAAGGCATTGGTGCGAGTTACTAAATCCGGGTTAAGTCCCGAAGGCATTTGTGCGAGTTACTATAACCGGGCTATGTCCCGAAGGCATTTGAACGAGTAGCTATATCCGGTTAAATTCCGAAGGTACGTGATTTGGGAATGAACGATCTTGCTGTAAAAATTTCAGTTGATACGCTTGTAACATCCCAACATTGAGGTATGTTTCGTATGTGCTTTGAATTAGTTGAGCCCTTACAAATAAGTATTCGCTCAGTTGATAAATGAGCTACCGGCCTTTGGCTAAGTTGATCTTTGTGTATGAATATAAGGGTTGGTAATGTGAAGTAAGTATGATATTGAAAATTTGTGCATATGAAATTATCTGTTTAGCTACATGAATGCTATACTTTTGTTGTGCTGGAATCCCTTGCTCAAAACTTACTAAGCATAAATTGCTTACTCCGTTTCTTTGTTTCTCTGTTTTATAGATTTTGTTCATTAGATATCGGATTTGGGATCATCGAAGTCGAAGTCATCCACACTATCAAAGCCCTTTGGGTACTCTTTTAGTTGAACTCTGGATATGGCATGTATAGGACTACCCTTTGTTGTTTTTCAAGTACTTTTTGTGATGTATGTGTGTACAGCCATGCGAAAATGGCTCGTAGAAGTGGAGTATGGCATTTGACCATTTGTGTTTATGTATATATATATGGTTTCATGATGTGACTATGGACTGGAATGGAAGTGTTGGGCAAATGATCAGCCATTGGAATGGCTAAATATGATCATATGTGGACCTATGTATGACAAAACTCTAGTTGGTCCATGGTAACCACGAAATAGGTAAAGTTTACCTTGAAAACAGATGCTGACAGCAGCAGTGGTGTGGATTTGAAAAATCACTAAAATTTTTAGGAATGGAATTAAATAGTGAATAAATTATGTAATCGAACCTTGATGAATCTATTTTCATATGAAAGTAACGAAACAATCATATGAACAGTATATTAAGAGATATTAAAGTTCTCGTGAAACAGGGCCAGAACGGTTTCTGGATCTCCTGTTCCAACTTTGGAAATTCATTATAAATTAACCAGAGATAATTAGGAGTCATGCCATATATGTATAGATTCCTCTCTGAGTATAGTTTGTATAGAAAAAACGGCATCAGTATTGAAGCTCTGTTCAGGGAGATATCCAAATCGTAATGCATGAAGGTCAGTGTAGTCGCACCCTGTAACAGGGGAGAATTTAACTAATAAACTGTACTAATTGGCCTGACCAAAAATTCTAGAAAAAAATATGTAGTTGGGCATATGAGTCTAGTTTCAGGGAAAAATTACGAAACTGATTTTAGAGTTGTGAAACTCAAGATATGATTTTTAAGGTGACAGTGACGCAGTTAGCCGACTGCCTGGAAATTTTTAAAATGGACTGCGATAGTAAGCGAATTTAGTCTGTGAACCCCTCGTGTCCGACTCCGGCAACGGCCTCGGGTACGGGGTGTTACAGAAAGCCACTTTGCAAACTACAGTCGCTTTGTCTACCATTGAAGCTGAGTACATGGCGATTACTGAGGCTTGTAAAGAAGCTGTTTGGTTGAAGGGACTCTTTAGTGAACTTAATGAAGACCTTCAAATCAGCACAATATTTTGTGACAGTCAGAGTGCCATCTTTCTTACAAAAGATCAAATGTTTCATGAGAGAACAAAACACATTGATGTTCGGTATCATTTTGTTCATGATATTATTGCTCGTGGTGATATTGTTGTGAGCAAAATTAGTACTCATGAAAATCCTGCAGATATGATGACTAAGTCACTTCCTATAACCAAGTTTGAGCATTTCTTAGACTTGGTTGGTGTTCATTGTTGAAGTTAAACCCTTAAGGGGTTTTATGGAAGAGGTGGAGAACTTGTTTATTGAAAGTTCGCGATGAAGAACTTGTTCATTGAGAATTTGTGTCAAGGTGGAGATTGTTAGAATTAAGTGACCCAAATTCTTATTTAAATAAAATACAATGGAAAATAAAATAAAAGTAAAATCCATATAGAACTAGACTTCTTTTATTTTATTTTAGAATAAGGTTTTTTAAACCTTATTAAACTCCATCTATTTTATATTGATTAGGATAAGGTGTTTCAATCCTACTAGAATATGGCTTTACAAGCCTATAAATAGACATAGTCTATTCCTCTTGTATTGATTCAAAATTTCGACATAGTGAATTTTCTTCTCCTCTGCCCGTGGTTTTTTCCCCGAAAGGGTTTCCACGTAAAATTTGTGTGTTGTTTTATTTTTTTCTTATTTTATTTTATTTTATTTTTTTCACACAAATCATCAAAATTTCACCACCAACTTGTTAAATTATTTATTTCATCAATATTTCTTTGCACAATCCCTGTGGGTACGATAACTCGGCATTACTTGTCACTTTATTACTTGTTGAGATTGTGTACACTTGCACATTTTCGTCGTTCCAATAGCCTCTAGTAAGAGAAAGACTAGAGTAGCTGATCATGATACATGAATATGTGTAAGTCCATGTGGTTGAGACCTATGGCAATATATGATTGTATGAATGTTCATCGTGTAATCTTCAATAATGTGTAGATCGAATGGGTAGATTGTGATACATGAACTTATGTGTAAGTTAATATGGGAGAAACCCATGGCATCTTCTGAGAAAGTTCATCAGGACAGTAAAAACGTAATTCTGTATGATGCCTTTGTGGCATATCCGGTAAGTTGCACTTGTGGTGTATTATGTCTATCCCTTGTGGCATACTTTGCTAATTCTATATGGTAGAATTGGATTATCCTCCTTGGTGGTAAGTTTTGTATAAGTTTTGAGTTTTCTACGATAAATATTGCTATAATAAGGTTATGATACATCTGAGTTTAATATTTTGAATTAGATATGTGATGTAATCAAATAAGTTTTGAAGGAAATTTTTGGAAATGAAGTGAGTATCTGTATGTTAAGAAAGGTGTCCACCATGGTATATGTTAGTGTTGAATATGAGCATGTTTTTATTTATGAAAAACATAAAGAAATGTCAATTTGAGTTTGCTTGCGTTACATAATGTTGAAATCTAAGTATTTGGTGTCTTCCATGTCTGAACAGTATCATGTCTTCTTCTGAAATCTTAAGGAATTCGAGTCATCGTATATCTAAGTATCTGGGTGTAACACACCAAACCCGATCCTTTAAAAGAATTTGAGTATGACGTGTCAATACTTAGAAATAATCTTAAATTTAAAACTAGTTCTGACAAAAGCTTTGTAAAACTTCAATGTTTGAATTAAACCTCTATTAGATTAAATATAATGTTTAAATCTTACTGCGTATAAACTCTAGAGTAACTTAATTAAACAACATATAATATTTAATAACAAAAATGTTAGTAAGATTTTATAAAAACTAAGCCTTAAACAAATAGAAGTTATTTATACACTTTCTCCTCAAAATACACTTTAATGTCACCCCCCATGTGTCATGCATAGTGCTAACAAAACAGTTATCTCACAGCAACAACGCTTTGGCGTAGTCCTTCAAAAAGTCTTCCTTCAATCAATAAGCCTAAGAAAGAAAAGGTAACAGGATAAGTTCATAAGAACTTAGTGAGATAACTGTTATTTATACATTTTCCCCTCAAAATACACTTAGATGTCACCCCCATGTGTCATGTATAGTGCTAACAAAACAGTTATCTCACAACAACAACAGCGCTCTGGCGTAGTCCTTCAAAAAGTCTTCCTTCAATCAGTAAGTCTAAGATGGAAAAGGTAACAGGCTAAGTTCATAAGAACTTAGTGAGTTCTAAAGAGATCTTAAGTAAAAATGCTAACCACACAACTAAACCTTTAAAAAGGAATTCACACATTAACACAGAATATGCCTAATGATGTATACAGAATTTAGACAGACGCAGTACGCCAATGGCATATCACATAGATGGATACTATACATCAATTCAACATAACTCAGACAATCCATTTTCATGATAGCAACATATCTAGACTTTAGAGCCAGATACATAACATACAGGCTCATTCATATACGTTCTTCACCATAACTTCTTATATCATTTTCACATAGTATAACATGTTTTATCGTGTGCTACCAATTCGGTTTGTAATATACCTACCTTACCGGAGGTTACACAAACATATCTCCTCTTCTCCATATCCACATATCAATTTATACCATATTATTTATTCATATTAGAAGTAGATGGTTGTGGCTTAAACATGAAAAATGGTCCGTACTCTATAACATAGACATAGTAAACTCTGATTAATGACTCTGGACAACCATTATTCACATCATACACCTTTCATCATTTATAAAGAAAGAATACTTGCCTTACACAACTGTTAAATACAGAAAACCACAACACATGAAAGTCAAAAGAAACTCACCAGAAATTAGAGTAAAGTATATAAAGTAGGTCCTTTGCCTTTATCACTCGGACCTTCAATAGCTTCTTGAGCTAAAAATGAGGATAATTAAACCTATCAAATCACTGATCTATCAAATCTAAACATGCTAAGAATCATTAACACTTAATCCAGAATTAGGAAGTTTCCTTCTTTACACACCATTTTAACATATATACAGGAAAAACTAAAAACACGTAAATAATTTTGAGGATAACCTAAGGTTCATTAGTAATTACCAATGAGTTGTTACAAACTTATAAATTAGTTGAATATAGCGAGCCCAACTTCGGAGAGGATTTCTGGACTTAAGTTTTCAAAGAGTTCAAAAAATCAAGAAGAAAGAAGAAAATAAAGAAGATGCAAAGATTTTCGAAGAAGTCACCGCTATCCTTATATACTTAAACACGTAGACAAGGTTTAGTAGAAGAATCAAATAAATCCATTAACACTCTTAATTCCCGTGATTAAGTGTGCCTATCATAATTTAAGTCTTTTCATCTATAGTAGCTTAGTTCCATTCTAACTAAATCTCAACTTTACTAACTAATTGCCTTACTAAAATAATAAACAAACCTAACCAACTACGAACTTGACTAATTCACAAAAGCATCTAGGGTGGCGCATACTTAATAGAATAGTCCGCCAAACCACAGATCCGAGGTCGTAAAATTATTTTAATATTATTTTATGTGTTTACAGCATGTGAATATGTATGTGTAAAAATTTCGTGAGCTAATTTTATCATTTAATAGCTCAATTTGAGAAAAAAGGACTTAATTGCGTAAAATGCAAAAGTTGCATTCTAATTGATAAAGGTTTCTAATTGCTATGGCTTATTAAATGATAGGTCCTTATGTTTTTATTAGACCATTGAAGTGGAAATTGACATAAATGGGTTTAATAAGATGGAATATGGTGGCTTTTAATTAGGGTTAATTTTGTAAATTAGTTATTAAGTAATATTAATAAAAAAAATCAAATTTCCTATCATCTTTTAACCTTCCTAGCCAAAAATTAAAAGAAAAGAAAACAAATAGGAAGCTATAGGGTTCGGCCATGTTAAAGCTCAATTGAAGGTTCGTTTTTGTTCCGTTTTTGATGATTTTTACGTTTTTGAGATCGTTGCTTCGAAGACTAGCTAGCCCATGCTTGAATTTTTGAATTTTTTGTGGATTTTGTGATTTTTCATTGTTTATAGCTTGATATTTTTATGGTTTGATGATGAAAAATAAATCTTTGATGATAGATAATTATGTTTAATTAAGTTATTTTTGACAAAAATGCTTATTAAGGATTAAATTGTGAAATTTGCAAATTGAGGAGTAAAAATGTGAAATAAATGAAAGATATAGGCCTATACAAACTATGAGAATATTCAGCCAAGCATGTGTATAAGAAAATTTTGATTATTTTCTGATTTTATGAAATAGGGACTAAAATGTCAAAATGTGAAATTTTAGGGGCTAAAGTATAAAATTCCCTAATTATGTGTTTGTGGATTGAAATGAATAAATGTGTTATTAAATTAGTGAAATCTAAATTTATATATATCAAGAACGAAATAAATCGAAATTAGATCGGGGAAAGTCGAAGGTTGTAGAATAATCAACTTGTTTAGCCGTTCTCATTTTCGAGGTATGTTCATATGCAAATAATTGTATTCCAATTGAATAATATATGTTTGATTATTGTAGAAATGTATTGAATTGCTATGAGAGCTAAATAATTTAATCCAAGAAAGTATCGACAAAGTTACGGCATCCGAAAGCCCCGTACGAACCATAGGAATAGTATAAGATACATATGTCATGACATAGGATTTCGAGGTGTGATATCGAGTAAGACTACGTCTGGGACATTGGCATCGACTTGAGATTTACGTGTAAGACCATGTTTAGGACATCAGCATCGTATATGATTTTGTGTATGACCTGACAGTGGCATTGATATTTGATTACATGTAAGACCATTTCTGGGACATTGGCATTGTACGAGCTTTCTGAGCTATCCGAGTATCCTTATTGCTTCCGAACGGTTCAACAGGCATTATTGAAAAATAAATGATCAAGTGAATGTGTATCTGATTTAGATACGTACGAAAGGTATATAAAATTTGGCAATGCGAAGTAAGAATGAATATGATCATTTGAGATGTGAACTATATGAAAATGTGATGTTTATAAGCAAATGATTATGAACAATTGAGTTATATGAGAAATATGATCTTGCAATTGTGTTTTGTCATGATTCATATGTATGAATTGGTCTATAATAGTTTATGTGATAAGTTTATTTGTATATGGCTTACTAAGCTTTGGAAAGCTTACTTTGTGTGTTTTTCAATTGTTTTATAGATTATCGAAGCTACTGTGAGCTTGGGGATCGTCAAGGATCATCGTCACACTATCGAACGTTATTTTGGTAATTTTGAAGTTGTAAATATTGATATATGGCATGTATAGGCTAGTGATGTTATGATATGTGTTATGTGTATTTCTTGTCATGTGATATGATATGAATATAATTGAGACTATGGAATTGGTTTTGGTATAGACTATGTGATGGAAAAATGTTATAATTGATGTATATATATGGTCTTGTGTGAATGGCCATCTTGGTATGATTTGGTAGTTAAAATGGTAAGGTTTTGATATGATTTTGAGTTTGGTTATATGTTCTTTGAGACAAATGGATTGGTATGATTTTAGTTCATAAAATTGAGTATGAAATTTATTGGTGATATTATGGATTGAATTATGCATGTTTAAGTATGGTTTTGGTTGCTATTTGGTCATGAATTATGCTTTGGTTGATGCTTGTAAGGATGACCCTTTTTGGGTGGCATGCTGGCCTTATAAATGGCCTATTTTTGTCTACACAGGAAGAGACACGGGCGTGTGTCTCAATCGTGTGCAACACATGGTCATGTTATACGACCGTGTGTCCCCTAGGGCACCCTTCGATTTAAAGATAGTATACCCTACAGTTTTGACACGGCCTAGACACACGGGCATGTCTACTGGTCGTGTGTGGCACACAGGCTGGCACATGGGCTTGTGGTCGGCTGTATGACCCAAGTCAGTAACCTCCCTAGATTTCATACAGCCTGGCACAGGGGCATGTCCTCGGCCGTGTAGTGCAAGTCAGTATGTATGCCCTGTTTTCACATGGCTCGTGACACGAGTATGTCTGGTAGCCGTGTGAGGCACACTGCCTGTTCACACGGACGTGTGACCATTAAATTTTTGAAATATTTTTATATTTCCTTAAGTTTGCAAATGTTATCGGTTTAGTCCCGAACCTCTTCTAAACATGTTTTAAGGTTTCGTAGAGCCTTATAAGGGACATTGTGAATGTTTGAATGAATTTTGATTACGAATGCTTAAGTGTATGTAAATGAGGTGTGCTATCCGGTAATGCCTCGTAACCTTATTCCGATGACGAATACAGGTTAGGGGTGTTACATTTTATTGTTATCAGAGCTACGATTTAGTTGGTTCTAGGACTAACGTAGCACGTTTGAGTTTAGCTATACATGCTATATATATAAACTGCGATAGTGTGATGATTCCTAACAATTTAAAATGTGTTTTTATTTAGCAAATGGATCTCGATCGGGCTGTAGCTGACGATGTTGAAAGTAATGCACCCGCTCCCGCTCAAGGGGCAGTGCAATCCGATTCTAGACTAGTATCTAGCAGTCACGAGGGAGAGGCAAAGTAAGCCTTCTATCAGATGATGAATGAGTGGTTCACTCAGTATATTAGAACTAATCCGGCTGCTCCACAACCTCCACCCCACCTATTCATCAACAAGTCCCAGTTGTGCCACAAGTGATAAATCCAATCCGATTGAGTAAACATCCAGTTGATAAAATTAGAAAATATGGGGCTAAAGAGTTTTGTGCTACTACTGGTGATGATGTTGAGAGAGCTGAGTTTTGGCTCGAGAATATGATATGAGTGTTTGATGAAACGTCATGTACTCCTGATGAAAGTCTTAAATATGTTGTTTCACTTTTGAGAGATACGACGTATCATTGGTCGAAAACGTTAATATCCGTGGTTCCGAAAGAACGAGTTACTTGGGAGTTCTTTCAAACTGAATTTAGAAAGAAGTATATCAGCCAGAGATTCATAAATCAGAAACGCCAAGAGTTCCTCAAGTTGAAACAAGGCCGTAAGTCTGTTATAGAATAAGAATGAGAATTTGTGAAATTAAGTTAATATGCATGAGAATGTGTCTCAACTGAAGCAATTATGTGCAAGAGATTTGAAGATGGATTGAATGAAGACAGCAAGTTGTTAGTTGGGATTCTGGAAATAAAAGAGTTTATTGTGCTTGTTGAACGAGCATGTAAAGTTGAGGAAGAGAAAAGAAAAGAAGATTTTGAATCTAGGGATTCGCAAAAAAGATCATCGAATAAGTCATTTCATTCAGCATCAAAGAAATTCTGAGATGATTTTAGCCGTTCAAAGGCTACTGTGGGTTATTCTAGACTTGATCGAGATAGACCACTTGTGAGTTCAAAAGCTACCTCAGTAGCTAGTGTTGGTAACATCCGACCGAACCAACCTGAGTGTAAACATTGCGGTAAACGACATCCCAGTAATTGTTGATTGAATGATCGGGCTTGTTTTAAATGTGGATCGACGGATCGTTTCATTCGTGAATGCCCTGAGTTAGCTGAGCAAAACATAGTGCAGAATACGAGACCTAGTACTATGTCAACTCGAGGTAGACCACCTAGAAACATGGGTAATGTAAGTGGCAGTCAGAGGGGAACCAAAGACACAACTGTTAGATTTGAGGTTCGTGCACTTGCTAGAGCTTATGCTATTGGCTCTTGTGAAGAGGCTTCATCTCTAGATGTTATTACCAGTACTTTCACTCTCAATGACACTAATGTTGTTGCATTGATTGATCCTGGATCAACTCATTCTTATGTATGTGAAACTTTAGTATCCAGTAAGACTTTACTTGTAGAGTCTACAAAATTTGTGATTAGAGTATCGAATCCCTTAGGCTGGTGTGTCTTGGTTGATAAAGTATGTAAAAATTGTCCATTGATGATTCAAGATTCAAATTTTCTGGCCGACTTGATGTTGTTGCCATTCGACGAGTTTGATATAATTCTGGGTATGGATTGGCTAACGTTACATGATGCAGTTGTGAATTGTAAACGGAAGACTATTGATTTGCGATGCTAGAATGATGAGATTATTCGAATTGAGTCTAATGATCTGAATGGTTTACCGGTAGTGATATGTTCGATGTTAGCTCAAAAATATGTGAAAAAGGGTTGTGAAGCTTACTTTTCCTATGTGCTCGATTCTAAAGTGACCGAAAAGAAGATTGAATTAGTACCAGTTGTGTACGAGTATTTGGATGTGTTTCCTGAAGAATTACTGGGTTTGTCGCCAATCTGAGAGGTAGAGTTTGGTATTGAGTTAGTGCTGGGAACAACTTCGATATTGATAGCTCCGTACAAAATGGCACTGACTGAATAAAAGAGTTGCAAGCTCAGTTGCAAGAGTTGACAGATAGAGGCTTCGCATAACCAAGTTATTCTCTCTAGGGTGCACCGGTTTTGTTTGTGAAAAAGAAAAATGAAACTATGAGAATGTGTATCGACTATCGACAGCTCAATAAAGTGACTATCAAGAAAAAATACCCTTTACCGTGGATAGATGATTTGTTTGATAAGTTGAAAGGGGCTACAGTGTTTTCAAAGATTGATTTGAGATTGGGTTACTATCAGCTGCGAGTGAAAGACTCCGATGTGCCAAAAACTGCTTTCCGAACGAGGTACGAACATTATGAGTTTTTGGTTATGCCTTTTGGACTAACAAATGCACCTACTGCTTTTATGGATCTAATGAATTGGATCTTCAGACCATATTTGATTTGATTTGTAGTTGTGTTTATAGATGACATTTTGATCTATTCCCGTGATGAATTCGAGCATGCTGAACATTTGAGAGTAGTGCTACAGACCTTGCGTGATAAGCAGTTGTATACGAAGTGCAGTAAATGTAAGTTTTTGTTACGAGAAGTCAGTTTTTTGGGACATATCGTGTAACACTCCTAACCCGTATCCGTCGCCGGAATAAGGTTATGAGGTATTACTTGACTGAACAAAACTTCTATAAGGTCAAAGATACTTACCAGACATAAATTATCAACAACGTAAACATGTCTCATTGATTTTCCATAGGAGCTCTTATAAATTTCTAAAATGACTCACTATCAAAACATAACCGAATATCTAATAACAATTTAAATACTATCAAGCTATAACTAAAACATTTCACCACATTAGTTCAATTATAAGGCTTCTCTAAACAAAATGAGCAAGCCATCTTCGCATGGCTATAATGTATACAAGTCGAAATATCATTCTACCTATAGTCTATCCTATACATGCCTTAAACCATGATGATATACAATCTTCTCAACTCACATAATGACTCGATAGTGTGATGATATCTTCGGCCCTTCCAACTCGAGCTACAGTATAAACCTATAAGAAATGGAAAAGAGAACACGGAGTAAGCTTCAATGCTTAGTAAGTTTTAAGCAATGCAAACAATTAATTTACTTATAGATCGATTATTCAAATTTTCAAGAAATCATTCCTAGATAATTTCCATTTTGGCCAAGTATCCATGAACATAATGCATATGTAGCAAATTCACCTCACTTGAATCTGAACTGAATTAAAACCAAATATTGAAATAAAAAATAAGATCATAAGAACTCGAAAAGCATCTCATTAACAAGTTTTAACCATGTTTGCAACAAAATCACAAATTCACTACAAGTTGTCATCCTGAGCAACAGTCACTAAATTATTTATAACTGGAGCTAAGAAACTCCAAATCAAGTGCCGTTAATTTTCCCTGAAAATAGACTCATATATCTTCCATCCATCAAATTCTCAGAATTTTTGGTTTGACCAATCAATACCAGATTTTTCTTTAAGTTTTCCCCTGTTTCACTGTTTGACTATTCTGACCACTCTTCACTACGAATCAAATTTCCCATTATACAGAATTTAAAATGTGACACCCCTAAAGTGACCCTAGTCGGAAAGCGGTTTCGGGACCACTAAACCGAGTCATAAAGATAATTAACCGTCATAGTTGATGCTCATTATATGTACATATGCATGTGTGAAAATTTCATGTTTGAATTTTGTTAATAGTAAGTGAATTTTATCAAATAGGACTTATGTGAGAAAATTTTGAAATGTGATAGGTCAAAGCATAAGGATCTATTAGTGCATGAAATAAAAAGGGGGGACTTGCATGTCAATTCCCCCCTAATTAGTAGTGGCCGGCCATGACAAGTATGGTAGACCAAGTGTGATGGGCAAGAACATGTCATAAACATGTTAAGTTAGTGTTTCATGGGAAGTATGATAAAATAAGGAGGAGCATGGGAATAAAATAATGAAAGGGAATATGATGAAAAAAAAAAGTGTGTGGTTGTTCCCCCATTTTGCCGAAACTAGAAAAAAAGAGAAAGGCTTCATCCTTTGGTTCTTCTTGGCCGGTTTGAAAGGAGGAAGAAGAGAGGTTTCGGTCACCTTGAGCTTAAGGGGAGGTTAGTATGTTGTGTTAAATTCTTAAGTTTTAAACTTGTTTCTAGTTAATTAGCAAATTTCTTACACAAACCATGGCAAAATTTCGAAATCTCGGTGATGGCTTGAGCATTCGGTTTTGGTTGTTGAAAGGAATGAGTTGGAGGTTGGATCATGTTAAGATTCGGCCTTGTACATAAACATTAAGAGTTTGATGTTTTTGCGATTTTTGGAAGATAAATAAGGTTATACACAAGATAAATACTAAGATTTTGGTTGACTTGTTTTAGTGAGGTTCGGCCAAGGACCTTATGTGCAAGTTTATTCGGTTTAAGTAGAGAAAACGTGACGGATAGATATGAAGTAATGTGTATATTGGTTCGGCTGCTAAGCAAGGAAATAATTGTTAGTAACATAGTATCTATGCACTTATGTATATATATGTATGTACAAATAACCTATTTAGCTATGGATATCTAAGGTGTTAAATAATGAAATTCTTGATGACTTGGGTTAAATAGCATTCGGCCAAGGACTATATGGGCTTGTTAATTCGGTTTAAGTGAAGAAACTATGGTAGAGAAATATGACTAAATTGTGGACTTTGACAATTTAAATGATGCATTTGACTTGTGTACCGACCTAGGACGATATGTGTTTCTATATGAAGTTAGATGGTGTTGATGAAGTTCGGTAATGCATGATGTTTAAATAGTATTGAGCAAGGTCATTGTACTTAAATTGTATGACATACATGTATTGAATGGAATTTCCCAAGTGAAATATTAAATGAATTTATTTGTTTAAATTAAGCTCAAGAGCAAAGGGGATCTAAATCCGATAAAGGGAAGGAAAAAGTGATCGAATAGCCGCCGAAATCGTTCGACCACATCCGAGGTAAGTTTTAAGTGATTAAACGTTGAGTAAATTCAATCATAATAGGACATAATGAGTTGATTTAATAAGATATGATGTGGCCATGATATGTCTTAAACTCAAATGGTAAGTTCATATGTGTTTGGACTTGGAAAGTTAAGAGCAAATTGTAATAATTTGCTTTGGACAGCAGCAGTAACGTGATTTTAGAAAATCACTATAAATTGTTGATGTGGAATTATAGGCTGAATAAAATATGTAATCAAGGCTTAATTAGTCTAGTTTCTTATAAAAGAGACCTTGTGAGCAAACAAATTTCCTATAAAGAGATATTTAAAGTTGTGTGAGACGGTGTCAGAATGACTCCGAAATCCCCTGTTCTGTTTTTAGAAAATCATTATAAATTGTAAAAAAATGGTTATAAGATAAAATTTATATGCTTAGACTCCTTAATGAGTCTAGTTTCAAATGAAATCAAATACAACACATTTTGAATTCTGTAAAATGAGAAAGTTGATTCGTAGTGAAGAGTGGTCAGATTAGTCAAACAGTGAAACAGGGGAAACTTTAAGAAAAATCTGGTATTTATTGGCCAAACCTAAAATTCTGAAAATTTTATGGATGGAATATATACCAGTCTACATTCAGGGAAAATTAACGGCAAGTGATTTGGAGTTTTGTAGCTCCAGTTATAAATAATTTAGTGACTACTACTCAGGAAAACAGCTCGTAGTGAATATGTGATTTTGTTGTAAACATGGATAGAACTTGTTTTAGTTACTCATAAGCTATTGATTAAACCCATACGTGAATTCTAAATCGTGATATTGTAAAACGATACATGAGTGTTAGATGGATCTTTGATATTAAAATTTGTGAAATTGTAAGTTTATGAGTATTCGAATATGAAATGATAGTATGGCGTGAAATTGAATTATTCATTGGGAAATGATTAATGTAGATTCGGCCAAGACAAAGTGTATACATGATAGTATATGTGATATGTGAAGTATATTTGGATAATTGTGATGTGAATGTATATATATGTGATAAGGCCTAATGGCCGATGTGATGAATGTGAAAGTGTATATATGTGATAAGGCCGAATGGCCAATGTGATGAATGTGAAAGTGTATATATATGTGATAAGGCCTAATGGCCGATGTGATGAATGTGAAAGTGTATATATATGTGATACGGCCTAATGGCCGATGTGATGAATGTGAAAGTGTATATATATGTGATAAGGCCTAATGGCCGATGTGATGAATGTGAAAGTGTATATATATGTGATAAGGCCTAATGGCCGATGTGATGAATGTGAAAGTGTATATATGTGATAAGGCCTAATAGCCGATGTGATGAATGTGAAAGTGTATATATGTGATGAGGCCTAATGACCGATGTGATGAATGTGAAAGTGTATATATGTGACAGGGCCGAGTGGCCAACGTGATGGATGTGAAAGTGTATAAATGTGATAAGTCCCGAAGGGCAATTGTGTCAGTACTATATCCGGGTTAAAACCCCGCAGGCTTTATGCGAGAGTATTATCCTGATTAATGTCCGTAGGCTTCGTGCTCGTACTATATCCGAGCTTTAAAGACCCGACGGCTAAATGCTAGGATTCAAGTAAGACTTTGAAATTGAGTATCTGCATTAAGTTACCATCAAATAAGTATTATGTATTCGAGATGTTCAGGTACGTATTACTTACTCATCGGTGGAGTGATTTCGAGGTGAATTATCAGTATCAAAGAGGTAGGTAAATGTGATTAATATTATAACTCCAAATGTGAGAATGTGCTTTGGAAATATTTGACCATCTAGGTCATTATTATTTGAAAGTATATATGTGGCAGCCAAGTGTTGCATTTAATGATATTATAGATCGAGATGAAGCTCTAGATTAACTTCATCGAACAGTTGAAATGAATGACCAATAATAGTGATTGAAGACACTTTGTCTTGCTTAAAACTTACTAAGCATTAAATGCTTACTCCGTTCTTTGAATCTCTGTTTTATAGATTTTGGTTCGTCAGCTATAGGACTCAGGATTATCGAAGTCGAAGTCGCCCACACTATCAAAGCCCTTTTGGTACACTTTTGGTTGAACTCTGAAAATGGCATGTATAGGACTACCCTTTTGTAGTGGGTCATGGACCCTTTGGATTTGTATAATTTTGGATAGCCATGCGAAAATGGCTTGTATATGTTTGAGCATAATGTTATAATCATTTGGTATGGATATGGTTATTGAGAGGTGTGGATATGCTTAACAAGGATTGGCCATGGGAATGGTTAATCACTATCATAATTTGTGCTATTTATGCTAAAAGGGCTAGTTGAATCATGGAAACTATGAAATAGGTAAAGTCTACCTTAAAGGCAGATGCTGACAGCAGCAGTGATGTAAATTTTGAAAATCACTAAAAATAGTAGGAATAGAATTAAATAGTGAATAAATTATTTAAATGAACCTTGATGAATCCACTTTCATATGGAAGAAACGAAACAGTCATATGAGTGGTATGTTAAGAGATAATTAGGTTTTCGTGAGACAGGGCCAGAACGGTTTCTGGATTCCCTGTTCCGACTTTGGAAATTAATTTTAAATTAACCAGAGATAATTAGGAGTCATACCATATATGTATAGATTCCTCTCTGAGTCTAGTTTCTATAGAAACAAACGGCATCAGTATTGAAGCCCTGTACAGAAAGATATCCGAATTGTAATGCATGAAGGTCAGTGTAGTCACACCCTGTAACAGGGGAGACTTTAACTAATAAACTGTACTAATTGGCCTGACCAAAAATTCTAGAAAAGAATATGTAGATGGACATAGGAGTCTAGTTTCATGGAAAAATAACGAAACTGATTTTCGAGTTGTGAAACTCAAGATATGATTTTTAAGGTGACAGCGACATAGTTAGCCAGCTGTCTGGAAAAATTTAAAATGGACTGCGATAGTAAGCGAATTTAGTCTGTGAACCCCTCGTGTCCGACTCCGGCAACGGTCTCGGGTACGGGGTGTTACATAAAATATGTTATCGTTTATTTTATTTGAAACTAGACTCATTAAGGAGTCTAAGAATATAAATTTTATCTTATAACCATTTTTGTACCATTTATAATGATTTTCTGAAAACAGAATAGGGGACCTCGAAGTCATTTTGACTCTGTTCCATGCCACTTCAAATATCACATTATTGGCAATTCTTTTGCTTACACGGTTTATTTTATAAGAAACTAGACTCATTAAGATTTCATGACATAATTTATTTAGCCTCTAACTCAACTCCCACAATTTATGGTGATTTTCCGAAATCACGTTACTGCTGCTGTCCCAAGCAGATTTATTACACATTCTTTGCATTCATATTATTTAACATGTATATCACCAAATCAATCTCATGTAACCTTTCACCATAACCGAATACACACATACACATATGAGATTTTCACATATACTTCTCATTTCGCATTCATGATTCAATTTTGATCGATCTAACATATAAAAGTATATAATACATACCTGACCAACTTAATGCATTGAACATATTCAATGGTAGTTTACTACGAACATTCGAAATCATAATCTTACTCGAATCATCAGCATTAAGTCTGCTAGGTTTAAAACCCAAATCCAATTACCACCACAAAGCATGCGGGACTTTAAGCCCGGATATAATACCAGCACAAAGCTTGCAGGACTTTAGCCCGGATATAACACCAGCACGAATGCCTTCGGGGCTTCGCCCGGATAGAACACCAGCACGAATGCCTTCGGGACTTAGCCCGGATATAACACCAGCACGAATGCCTTCAGGACTTAGCCCGGATATAACACCAACACGAATGCCTTCAGGACTTAGCCCAGATATAACACCATTATAAAGTCTCTCATAAACAATTCATATAATATAGCATGTATACCTGTTCACTTTGCTCTATTTAATCATTCAATATTTTGCACACTAAGTGTCATTCTCAATATCTCGCACATTAAGTGCCATTTTCAATATTTCGTACACTGAGTACCATATTTGATTGCCCCGCACACTAAGTGCCACATTTTGTCGATATGTCGTCAGACATTAAAATATTCACGTATATACAATTTATACGATATCAAAGCATTAGAAACATAAATTTAACAATGCTTATTGCATACGAACTTACCTGGCTAAATTGTAGAGATACCAAAGTTCAGGGGTATTTTGGAAATTTTCTCATTTTCCTCGATTTTCCACCCGATCTTGATCTAAATTAACAATTTCGTTCAATATATTAATTTAGACAGTAAAACACCTCATTTCATACAATTTGGTCATTTTTGTCATTTTTACAAAATTACCCCTAAAGTTTTACTTTTATTCATTTTAGTCCCTGAGATCAAAACATGTAAATTAACCATTTTAACCATAATTAAGCTTAGCCAAATGTTCATGGTATCAAAACTGTCCATAATTCACTTTATGGAAAAATTATAGTTTTACCCCTAATATTTTAACTTCTTTACAATTTAGTCCCTATATCATAAAAATGCAAATTCATGAAATTGAGTAAAATTCTACTATAGAAGAATATCACTAGTGTCTCTAGCAGCCCAAAAATTTCATTTATTTGACATTTTAACCACAAAGTTTTCACATTTATCAATTTAGCCCTTAATTGTCAATTTCACAAAAATTCACTTAACAAAAAGTGTTTAACTATCAAAAAGGAGTCATATTCTTCCATTAAACTTCAAAACCTTATTATACTCATCAATGGAAAATATCAAACTATTCAATGGTTTTGCAAAATAGCCCCCTCATTAGATAGATTAAGCAACAACGATCCCGAAAATATAAAAATAATTAAAAACGGGACTAGAAATGCCTACCATGCATTAGCCGAAAGTTGGAAGCTTCTTCCATGGCTTCTCAAGCTTCATATTCGGCTGGTAAAAAGAGAATGAAAAAGATGACACCTTGATTCTTTTATTTTATTCATTTTATTATTATTTTTAACCAATTTACAATATTAACCTTTATACACTTTATTTATTACACCAAATGCCAAGCCATCATATCCCACTATCTCTTTAATGGGCTAATTACCAAACAAGGACTTTCACTTTTAAGTTCTATATCTATTTAATATCTTTAGCTTATAGAACAGAACTTTTGCACTTTACGCAATTTAGTCCTTTTGCTTAATTAACTATCGAAACGATAAAATTTTTCAACGAAACTTTAATACCATCTTATTGCCACTACGTAAATATTTATAAAAATATTTACGACTCGGTTTATAGAAACAAAGTCCCGATACCTTATTTTCTAAACCCACTTGACCTTAGGGTCATACCACTTGAACTTAATAAATTGCTTATAAAACAAAAATCACAATATCAAAAATATATATTTTTTAAAAATCACAATTAGCTCGTAAATATTAAATATAATATTTACAAACCTATTCGTTGGATTTGGTGGCCCCGAAACCACTGTTCTGATTAACTCTAAAAACGGGCTGTTACAACTCTCCCCCCCTTAGGGATTTTCGTCTCCGAAAATCTTACCAAAGAATAAATTAGTGATTTTCTTTCACCAACCTCAACAATTTCTCACCTAGCCTCAGATTTCTCAACTTTTCAATCTCATGAGCTAAGATTATGATCTGCTCTTTGCTATACATCATAACAAACTGAGGTTCTACTTCTGTAAGAGATACCCTAGATAAAGGATCTTATTTGTATCATCACATTATATATATAAGAAACACATTACGGGTCTTCTCAAGTTTTGATAATAATCTCATTCAATCTGATGAATTGCGAACTCAACTTCTCTTTATAGGTAAATCTAGAATTTCTATTCCCACTATAATACCTTTACAAATACTCAATTTTCTAATTGAAAATTCAAAGCTTTTACGCATCAAGCCCATATATATTTTCTGCAAATCTAAAACTGTTTTTTGACAGTCATGAATTACTTTCATTTCCCCTCAGTCTTTCCAAGCACATCGACCCCAAAATTCTTTTTATAAAAATTCAATTCAATACAACGAAGTTCAGTGATTGCAACCATACCACCCTCATACAATGCTATCTTAACATTCATCTCATAACTATTATTATTATATGCAAACTTAACCAACAATAAATGTCTTTCTCAGTTGCTTTCAAGTTCTAGAACACAGTGTTACAAAGTAATTCCATACCCAAAGCTCACAGTAGTTTATTTTAGTAACACGATATAATCCTCGTGTCTCCATTTGAACAATGAAAACTGGCACTCTTTTAGTACTCCCTGTATGGACAGATAATTACCACTGTGCTAGATGTCACAATTGTTGTAAAATCTCTGGATTTCTCAATACACGAACTCTATCTCGATACAACGAACAATTGCCGGTTCCAATCTGAAATTCTAAATCAGAAATCAATTTACGTTGTACCCTTTTTAACTTGTAATTCATTGACACACCTCTTAGCCTCACAAATTTGCTAATTAGACATCAATTTAGTTTCTAGCTCAGCCAATAACTACTCATCATTTGATAAGATTAATCACATGATTATCGGCCGTAAAACACATAAAGATTCTCGCTCAGAACCCCAAAGACTATAATCATTTGCCCAGTTTGATAATCAATTGCTGACTCATAATCTTTCAACAGTTCAAACCGTCTTTAATTCTTGCGTCGAATAACTCTTTACCTGAGAACTGACGCTTCAATTAACAATTTCTTCAACTATTTACCACTTTATTGATAAATATCACATCATTCAAACTTTCCAGTCGTGATCTATAAAAACATTTCTCAATAAAATCGTTCTGATGGATATAATTCTGTATCATATCTTCTAGAATATGAATCCTGCATTCAGAATATTCATCTATTTATCCGTGAACATTCAAACTTTATTTCCACCCTGTGGATAGATTCAGATACAAGTAACTCGATTAATCCTTCAAGCAATTAATCTAATCAAACTAAACAATTGAATCGATCTTGACTATCAAGTAATAAATTTTCCATTATTAATCAACGAAGCTTTGAACCATACTGAAGCCACAACCATCAGATAAATTAAAATCATAGTGCCATAATAAGGCTGACATCTCAATCGTATAGATATATAATGTCCCAATTATCAATAATGCATTTAGGACCTAAGAGAAATTGAAATATAATTACAATCATTCAATAGATATTTTTCATAGATAACCATATAGAATCATAAGAAAGCAGAGATACTGTAATTCTCAAATATATCAATACACTGATCTTTTTAAGAAAGCATCCATATCAGATGACAGATATCTCAATGATGTCTCAGAGGAAATCCAGAAGTAAAGCGTCACTCATTTGCACCGGAATCAACAGTAACAGAAACAATATAATCTTCATGTATACTAAGCAGATCAACAACCAGCAGGAGCAGAATACCAGCATCACACAGATTTAATCATCGATCTTTTCTTTCAATAAAATGAAATAGAATACCAGAGAAAGATATAATAATCTGATTGTAACCCGAACAGCCCAACAATTCTTTCATATATCAATATATATAGATAACGTTCTCATATGATAAGAATTTCATCTGAAAATATACAGCTTCACATACCTCTGAGGATAATTGAACACATAGAGTACCCAGAAGAGTTCTCATAAACCATTTGACTATAATCGTTATGCTCAAATATCTTTATAATTCAAATATGATTCTACTGTCTATCTCTGACATCACTAATTTCTCATTATCCCAACACTAGCAGAGGCCAATTCGGAAGAACTTCCAGTTAATATATTCTTTAGATATCATACCTGAATATTTGGTTTCATCTAATTCAACTTTTCTTTTAACAGTGACTTTGCATATTACAAATGGCCTTCAACACGATCCAATATCTTTTCTTTTACTATCTTCACTTGCGGACTCATTCTCTTATCTGATCACAGTACTAATCCTTCAATTACGAGACTCTGTCATTCCACACTTGTAAGCTTATTTAAGCCATATAGTATGGATCTCATTACAATGCTTTACCAATGAGGGGGTGCGGGTTGTAAAGCCAACAATTTTAACTCTTACGTAAGCATGCACATCACACATACTATTATGAACGAACAGTTCATTACTAATTCTGCATTCTCAAACATCTAGCAATCATTTACTTATGATCACTTGGTACTTAACATATAACTCATAGGCTAAATCAAATCATAAATTCCAAATCAAAATATTCACACAACAATTATATACCCAACATCACAACTCATATACTCATATAATTATAACATTTATCAATAGCAGAATATCATGCATTCTAATTCATACCTTTTATGAGTTTCAACTCATCACCAACACATTTTCAATCAAACGTTTGAGTATAACATTTTGTACTATCAGAATTAGCTCGGTTGGAAAGCATATCTGTCTTACAAAACAATTTCATTAGAGCCGGGAGATGTCACACTATCACGAGTAGTAATATGGCATGTATAGCTAGACTCACATACGCTAGGTTAGTCCGAGAATCAACTAAACCATAGCTCTGATACCACTAAATGTAACACTCCTAACCCGTATTCGTCGCCAGAATAAGGTTATGAGGTATTACTTGACTGAACAAAACTTCTATCAGGTCAAAGATACTTACCAGACATAAATTATCAACAATGTAAACATGTCTCATTGATTTTCCATAGGAGCTCTTATAAATTTCCAAAATGACTCACTATCAAAACATAACCTAATATCTAATAACAATTTAAACACTATCAAGTTATAACTAAAACATTTCACCACGTTAGTTCAATTATAAGGCTTCTCTAAACAAAATGAGCAAGCCATCTTCGCATGGCTATAATGTATACAAGTCGAAATATCATTCTACCTATAGTCTATCCTATACATGCCTTAAACCATGATGATATACAATCTTCTCAACTCACATAATGACTCGATAGTGCGATGATATCTCCGGCCCTTCCAACTCGAGCTAAAGTATAAACCTATAAGAAATGGAAAAGAAAAAACGGAGTAAGCTTCAATGCTTAGTAAGTTTTAAGTAATGCAAACAATTAATTTACTTATAGATGGATTATTCAAATTTTCAAGAAATCATTCCTAGATAATTTCTATTTTGGCCAAGTATCCATGAACATAATGCATATATAGCAAATTCACCTCACTTGAATCTGAACTAAACTAAAACCAAATATTGAAATAAAAAATAAGATCATAAGAACTCGAAAAGCATCTCATTAACAAGTTTTAACCATGTTTGCAACAAAATCACAAATTCACTACAAGTTGTCTTCCTGAGCAACAGTCACTAAATTATTTATAACTGGAGCTAAGAAACTCCAAATCAAGTATCGTTAATTTTCCCTAAAAACAGACTCATATATCTTCCATCCATAAAATTCTCAGAATTTTTGGTTTGACCAATCAATACTATATTTTTCTTGAAGTTTTCCCCTGTTTCACTGTTTGACTATTCTGACCACTCTTCACTACGAATCAAATTTCTCATTATACAGAATTCAAAATATGTTATCGTTTATTTAATTTGAAACTAGACTCATTAAGGAGTCTAAGAATATAAATTTTATCTTATAACCATTTTTGTACCATTTATAATGATTTTCTGAAAACAGAATAGGGGACCTCGAAGTCATTTTGACTCTGTTCCATGCCACTTCAAATATCTCATTATTGGAAATTCTTTTGCTTACACGGTTTATTATATAAGAAACTAGACTCATTAAGATTTCATGACATAATTTATTCAGCCTCTAACTCAAATCCCACAATTTATGGTGATTTTCCGAAATCACGTTACTGCTGCTGTCCCAAGCAGATTTATTACACATTCTTTGCATTCATATTATTTAACATGTATATCACCAAATCAATCTCATGTAACCTTTCACCATAACCGAATACACACATACACATATGAGATTTTCACATATACTTCTCATTTCGCACTCATGATTCAATTCCGATCAATCTAACATATAAAAGTATATAATACATACCTGACCAACTTAATGCATTGAACATATTCAATGGTAGTTTACTACGAACATTCGAAATCATAATCTTACTCGAATCATCGGCATTAAGTCTGCTAGGTTTAAAACCCAAATCCAATCACCACCACAAAGCATGCGGGACTTTAAGCCCGGATATAATACCAGCACAAAGCCTGCGGGACTTTAGCCCGGATATAACACCAGCACGAATGCCTTCGGGACTTAGCCCGGATATAACACCAGCACGAATGCCTTCGGGACTTAGCTCGGATATAACACCAGCACGAATGCCTTCAGGACTTAGCCCGGATATAACACCAACACGAATGCCTTCAGGACTTAGCCTAGATATAACACCATTATAAAGTCGTCTCATAAACAATTCATATAATATAGCATGTATACCTGTTCACTTTGCTCTATTTAATCATTCAATATTTTGCACACTAAGTGTCATTCTCATTATCTCGCACATTAAGTGCCATTCTCAATATTTCGTACACTGAGTACCATATTTGATTGCCCCGCACACTAAGTGCCACATTTTGTCGATATGTCGTCAGACATTAAAATATTCACGTATATACAATTTATACGATATCAAAGCATTAGAAACATAAATTTAACAATGCTTATTGCATACAAACTTACCTGGCTAAATTGTAGAGATACCAAAGTTCAGGGGTATTTTGGAAATTTTCTCATTTTCCTCGATTTTCCACCCGAGCTTGATCTAAATTAACAATTTCATTCAATTATTAATTTAGACAGTAAAACACCTCATTTCATACAATTTGGTCATTTTTGTCATTTTTACAAAATTACCCCTAAAGTTTTACTTTTATTCATTTTAGTCCCTGAGCTCAGAACATGCAAATTAACCATTTTAACCATAATTAAGCTTAGCCAAATGTTCATGGTATCAAAACAGTCCATAATTCACTTTATGGCAAAATTATAGTTTTGCCCCTAATATTTCAACTTATTTACAATTTAGTCCCTATATCATAAAAATGAAAATTTATGAAATTGAGTAAAATTCTACTATAGAAGAATATCAATAGTGTCTCTAGCAGCCCACACATTTCATTTATTTGACATTTTAACCACAAAGTTTTCACATTTATCAATTTAGCCCTTAATTGTCAATTTCACAAAAATTCACCTAACAAAAAGTGTTTAACTATCAACAAGGACTCATATTCTTCCATTAAACTTCAAAACCCTATTATACTCATCAATGGAAAATATCAAACTATTCAATGGTTTTACAAAATAGCCCCCTCATTAGATAGATTAAGCAACAACGATCCCGAAAATATAAAAATAATTAAAAATGGGACTAGAAATGCCTACCATGCATTAGCCGAAAGTTGGAAGCTTCTTCCATGGCTTCTCAAGCTTCATATTCGGCTGGTAAAAAGAGAATGAAAGAGATGACACCTTGATTCTTTTATTTTATTCATTTTATTATTATTTTTAACCAATTTACAATATTAACCTTTATACACTTTATTTATTACACCAAATGCCAAGCCATCATATCCCACTATCTCTTTAATGGGCTAATTACCAAACAAGGACTTTCACTTTTAAGTTCTATATCTATTTAATACCTTTAGCTTATAGAACAGAACTTTTGCACTTTACGCAATTTAGTCCTTTTTGCTTAATTAACTATCGAAACGATAAAATTTTTCAACGAAACTTTAATACCATCTTATTGCCACTACGTAAATATTTATAAAAATATTTACGACTCATTTTATAGAAATAAGGTCCCGATACCTCATTTTCTAAACCCACTTGACCTTAGGGTCATACCACTTGAACTTAATAAATCGCTTATAAAACAAAAATCACAATATCAAAAATAATTTTTTTTAAAATCACAATTAGCTCGTAAATATTAAATATAATATTTACAAACCTACTCGTCGGATTTGGTGGCCCCGAAACCACTGTTCCGATTAACCCTAAAAATGGGCTGTTACATATCGTATCAGCATCAGGTATTCGGGTTGATCCGAACAAAATTTCTGCAATAATGGATTGGAAACCTCCAAGAAATGTATTTGAAGTCTGTAGCTTTTTGGGACTCACCAGTTATTACAGACGATTCGTAAAAGTTTTCTCTATGATTGAAACTCCGATGACAAGATTTCTACAGAAAGATGTTAAGTTTGAATGGTCATGCAGAAAAGTTTTGATCAAATGAAAGCTTTATTAACTGAAGCTCCAGCGTTAGTTCAGCCAGAATCAGATAAAGAATTCGTAATTTATAGTAATGTGTCGTTGAAAGGTCTGGGTTGTGTTTTGATACAGGAAGGGAAAGTTACAACCTATGCCCCGAGACAGTTAAAATCGCATGAAAAGAATTACTCGACACATGATTTGGAGTTAGCTGCGATTGTGTTTGCATTAAAAATTTGGCGTCATTATCTGTTTGGTGAGAAATGTCATGTTTATACAGATCAAAAGAGTTTAAAATACCTGATGACTTAGAAAGATTTGAATTTGCGACAGCAGAGATGGCTAGAATTGTTAAAAGATTACAAGCTAGTACTTGATTATCATCTGGGAAAAGCAAATGTTGTTGCTGATGAATTAAGTAAAAATCTGTGTTTGATTTACGTGCAATGAATACTCAATAAACCTTGTCTGATGATGGCTTGATTGTAGCTGAGTTGAAAGCAAAACCATTGTTTATACAACAGATTTGTGAAGCTTAGAAAATTGATAATGAAATGTTAGCAAAATGAGCTCAGTGTGATTCAAACCTTGATTCAGAGTTTCAAGTTGATTCAGATAACTATTTAAGATTCAAAGGCTGAATATGTTTTTTGAGAAATTCTGAGTTGATTTAGATGATTTTAAACAAAGCTCATAGTAGTCAGTTATCTGTTCATCCGGAAAGCACGAAAATGTATAATGACTTGAAACAAATTTACTGGTGGCCTGGTATGAAGTGAGATATCTTTGAATTTGTTTTGAAATGTTTAATTTGTTAACAAGTTAAAGCTGAGTATCAGTTATCTTCTGGGTTACTACAGCCAATTATGATTCCCGAGTGGAAATAGGACAGAATTACGATGGATTTTGTTTCGGGTTTGCCTCTATCACCGAGTAAAAAAGAGGCGGTCTGGGTAGTTGTTGATAGACTGACCAAATCGACTCATTTCATTTCGGTACGAATGGATTATTCGCTTGATAAGTTGGCTGAATTGTACATTTCTGAGGTTGTGAAATTGCATGGAATACCTATTTCTATTATTTCGAATAGAGATCCGAGATTTACATCGCGGTTTTGGAAGAAACTGCAAGATGCATTAGGTACAAAGCTACACTTTAGTACTGCTTTTCACCCACAGACTGATGGAAAATCCAAGCGGATTATTCAGATGCTCGAGGATATGTTGAGGTGTTGCATTCTTGAGTTTGAAGGTACGTGGGAACAATACCTACCATTGATTGAATTTGCGTATAATAATAGCTTTCAATCGAGTATAAAAATGGCACCTTACGAAGTTTTGTACAGTCACAAATGTCGAACACCTTTGTATTGGACTGAGCTCAGTAAGAATAAGACTCATGGGGTTGATTTGATCAAAGAAACTAAACAGAAAGTGAAAGTGATTCGCGATAGTCTAAAAGCAGTGTCAGATCCTTAGAAATCGTATGCAGACTTGAAACAGAAAGATATTGAGTTTCAGATTGGAGAAAAAGTATTTCTGAAAGTCTCACCATGGAAGAAAATACTCTGATTCGGTTGTACAGGCAAATTGAGTTCGGAATTTACTGGGCTGTATAAGATTATTGAGCGTATTGGGCCGGTTGCTTACAGATTGTTGTTGCCATCTGAGCTAGAAAAGATTCATAATGTATTTCATGTATCCATGCTTCGACATTATCAATCTGATCCTTCACATGTGATTTCTCCGTTTGAAATTGAAATTAAATCTGATATGACATATAAAGAGGAACCGATCCAGATTTTAGATCGCGAGGTTAAAGAATTGAGAAATAAGAAACTCTCTTTACTGAAAGTTTTACCGATCGAAACGGGATTGAAAAAGCTACTTGGGAGCCCGAGAATGCTATGAGAGACCGTTACCCAAACCTATTTGCTGGTAAGATTTTCGAGGACGAAAATCCCTAAGGGGGAGAATTGTAACAACCCGACTTAGACCCTAGTCAGAACAGTGGTTTTGGAACCACAAATCTGGGGTCATAAAATTAATTTAATATTATTTTATGTGTTTACAGCATGTGTGTATGTATGTGTGAAAATTTCGTGAACTAATTTTATCATTTAATAGCTCAATTTGTGAAAAAAAAGACTTAATCGCGTAAAATGCAAAAGTTGCATTCTAATTGATAAAGGTGTCTAATTGCTATGGCTTATTAAATGAAAGGTCCTTATGTTGTTATTAGACCATTGAAAGTGGAAATTGACATAAATGGGTTTAATAAGATGGAATATGGTGGCTTTTAATTAGGGTTAATTTTGTAAATTAGTTATTAAGTTAATATTAATAAAAAAATCAAATTTCCTATCGTCTTTTAACCTTCGAAGCCGAAAATCAAAAGAAAAGAAAACAAATAGGAAGCTTTATGGTTCGGCCATGTTAAAGCTCAATTGAAGGTTCGTTTTTGTTCCGTTTTTTATGATTTTTACATTTTTGAGACCGTTGCTTCGAATACAAGCTAGCCCTTTTTGAATTTTTTGTGGATTTTATGATTTTTAATTGTTTATAGCTTGAGATTTTTGTGATTTGATGATGAAAAATAAATCTTTGATGATAGATTATTATGTTTAATTAAGTAATTTTTGACAAAAATACTTATTAATGATTAAATTGTAAAATTTGAAAATTGAGGAGTAAAAATGTGAAATAAATGAATGATATGGGCTTATATGAACTAAGGGAATATTCGGCCAAGCATGTGTATAAGGAAATTTTGAGTATTTTGTGATTTTATGAAATAAGGACTAAAATGTCAAAATGTGAAATTTCAGGGGCTAAAGTGTAAACTGCCCTAACTATGTATTTGTGGATTGAAATGAATAAATGTGTGATTAAATTAGTGAAATCTAAATTTATATAGATAAAGAACGAAAGAAATTGGAATTAGATCGGGAAGAGTCGAAAGTTGTAGAATAATCGACTTGTTTAGCCGTTCTCATTTCTAAGGTAAGGTCATATGCAAATAAACCTATTTCAATTGAATAATATATGTTTGATTGTTGTGGAAATGTATTGAATTTCTATGAGAGCTGAATAATTGAATCCAAGAAAGTATCGACAAAGTTACGACATCCGAAAGCCCCGTACGAACCATAGGATAGTATAGGATACATATATCATGACATAGGATTCTGAGGTGTGATATCGAGTAAGACCATGTCTGGGACATCCGCATCGACTTGAGATTTATGTGTAAGACCATGTCTGGGACATCGGCATCGTATATGATTTCGTGTAAGATCCTGTCTAGGATAATGACATCGATATTTGATTACATGTAAGACCATTTCTAGGACGTTGGCATTGTACGAGCTTTCTAAGCTATCCGAGTATCCTTATTACTTCTAAACGGTTCAATGGGCATTATTGAGAAATAAATGATCAAGTGAATGTGTATCCGATTCAGGTAAGTACGATAGGTATATAAAATTTGGCAATGAGAAGTAAGAATGAATATGATCATTTGAGATGTGAACTATATGAAAACGTGATGTGTTTATAAGCAAGTGATTATGAACAATTGAGTTATATGAGAAATATGATCTTGCAATTGTGTTTTTCCACGATTCATACGTATGAATTGGTCTATAATTATTTATGTGATAAGTTTATTTGTATATGGCTTACTAAGCTTTGGAAAGCTTACATTGTGTGTTTTTCAATTATTTTAGAGATTACTGAAGCTATTGTGAGCTTGGGGATCGTCAAGAATCATCGTCACACTATCGAATATTATTTTGGTATTTTTGAAGTTTTAAATATTGATATATGGCATGTATAGACTAGTGATGTTATGATAAGTGTTATGTGTCTTTCTTGCCATATGATGTGGTATGAATATGATTGAGACTATGGAATTGGTTTTGGTATAGACTATGCGATGGAAAAATGTTGTAATTGATATATATATATGGTCTTGTGTGAATGACCATCTTGGTATGATTTGGTAGCTGAAATGGTAAGGTTTTGATATGATTTTTAGTTATATGCTGTTTGAGACAAATGGATTGGTATGATTTTAGTTCATGAAATTGAGTATGAAATTGATTGGTGATATTATGGATTGAATTATGCATGTTTAAGTATGGTTTTGGTTGCTATTTGGTCATGAATTATGCTTTGGTTGATGCTTGTAAGGATGACCCTTTTTAGGTGGCATGTTGGCCATATAAATGGCCTATTTTTGTCCACATGGGTAAAGGCACAGGCGTGTGTCTCAACCGTGTGCGACAGACGATCATGTTATACGGCTGTGTGTCCCTTGGGGTACCTTTCGATTTAAAGACATTATACCCTACTGTTTTGACACGGCCTAGACACACAGGCATGTCTACAGGTCGTGTGTGGCACACTGGCTGGCACATGGGCGTGTGGTCAGCTGTGTAAGTCAGTAACCCCTTTAGATTTCATACGGCCTGGCACACGAGAGTGTCTTCGGTCGTGTGGTACAAGTTAGTATGTATGCCCTATTTTCACAAAGCTCGTGACACAGGCGTGTCTGGTAGCTGTGTGAGGTACACGGCCTATTCACACGGGCGTGTGACCCTTAAATGTTTGAAATTTTTGCATGTTTCTTTAAGTTTGTAAATGTTATTGATTTAGTCTTGAACCTCTTCTAAGCATGTTTTAAGGTCTCGTAGAGCCTTATAAGGGACATTGTGAATGTTTGAATGAATTTCGATTTGAATGCTTAAGTGTATGTGAATGAGGTGTGCTATCCAGTAATGCCTCGTAACCCTATTTCGACGACAGATAGGGGTTAGGGGTGTTACAGAATTTAGTATCTGCTTCAGTGGTTAAGTGTTTTGGGTGTGTGTAAGAGGTCCCAAGTTCAAGTCTTACTGGGGCAAATTTTGGTATTTTTATAAATAAAGCCTTAACCTTGTGCAAAGGGTTTAAGTTTAATTATTGGTAAGTTTATATCAGAATGGGCCTGTTGTTCTGGTGGTTAAGTGGAATGTTGGAGTGTTGGAGGTCCTATGTTCAATTCTCTGTGATGGCGTGGAGATAGTATTTTTGTTCCAATTTCGGCTAAGAGTTGTGTTAGGGCAAAATTTTGAATAGTTGTGTTTTAGTGGGTTAATAGGGAGTGATTTTAAGAGATAATTGGGGAGAGGTTATCAAAAAATAATCTGATTATCTTTTGTTGTAAAAAAATAATAATAGAGTTTCGGTTTTCTCTCCAATTCCCCAAAATTTTTCTAACGTTTTCTTTTTCTTCTTTTTTTTCTCACCTCTGCCGATTCTTTCTCCTAGTTGCTGCTGAAATTTCCATTTTTTCCCTTCTGTTTCTTTTTTTTCCAACTGATTCGGTTGTTCATCGTTGGTTGCGTGTGTTCGGTAAGTAACGATTTTGTCTATTGTTAATCGTTCATGGTTAATCTCTAAAAGGGGATTCCTTTTTGGTGTTTAGGAGTTAATCAAGGGGTTGGTGGTTTTGAATCGACGCTGTGATTGTGCGAAGTCATGGTTACTCAGGCGAGGTAAGGGTTTTGTTAGGTTTTTAGTCGAGTTCCATCTGAAATTGGTTGATTAAAAAAGAATTAAGTGATTAATCTAGAGATATGTTGGTCGATTTTTAGGTTCTAGAGGCTTAAGAGTGCTTACGCATCAGAAACGGTACCAAGTGTGTACCCGAAACATTGAAAATAGGATTCGGCAAAAAGCTGAAATTGCTTGCTGTCGAGAAATAAGAGAAATAAGAGAAAATGATGCAAAAAAATTGTAGAGAAAGGAAATAAGGGTGTTATAAACTTGGAAATCAACATTTTGCACTAAAATAGTTTTGGACAGCAACAGTAGTCTAACTTTGAAAGATCATAAAAAACAGTGGAAATTGAGTTAGAGGATGATAAAATATGAAATTAAATTTTATTGAGTCTAGTTTTTCATGGAAGAAATAGTATAAGCAATGAAATTGTAA
Organism: Gossypium hirsutum; assembly: GCF_007990345.1. Lineage (NCBI taxonomy): Eukaryota > Viridiplantae > Streptophyta > Magnoliopsida > Malvales > Malvaceae > Gossypium > Gossypium hirsutum. Next base: position 35,445,642 of record NC_053430.1, on the reverse strand, counting down.
ATTGTGAGATATAATAAATTTTGTGAGACAAGGTTAGAATGATTTCGGGTTGCTCTATTCTGACTTTGGAAAATCATTAAAAATTATAAAAAAATTAATTAGGGGTTTAAATTTATATTTTTAAATCCTTAATGAGTCTATTTTCAAGAGAAACAAATGGAAACATCATCCAAATTTTGTACTAAGAGATAAATAATTTTTAGTAAGAAAAGGTTGAAGCTGTCAAATAGTAGAATAGGGATAAATTTGAAGATTTTACTGTAGTTATTTGATAAACTATAAATTCTAAAAATTTTATGCTAGAAAGGTATTTGAGTCTAGTTTCAAAAACATCAAGCGGATCTTAATTTTGAATTCTGTAGCTCAAGATATAAATAATTTAGTGACAATGACTCAAGTAGACAACTTTGAATGAACATATAAGTAATAGTGAAAACATATATGAATATTTAGCTAGCATGGGTTACATTAAAAATGGATCACACGGCCAAGGCCAACTTGGTTCGAGTTGGCCACACGTGCGTGTGGGCCCACACGGGCAGATCACATGGGCGTATGCACCCATTTTTTCTGAAATATTTCTAAGGTTGCACGGGTCACCCAAGTCGATTGTGAATTTATTATAAGGTCGGTAAGCGCTACTTAGACCCCTAAATGTGTGAAATGGAATGAATGATATCTATACTGGGCATGTTAATATTTGAACTAATATATGTACTGAAATTGCATATATCATATCATCCATTATATGTTGCATTGCATTGGGTTGGGGGTTGTTATTCAGAGGAAGTGTACTAAAAGACTTTAAGTCTAATTTACTGGCAGCTTAGCTGCAAACTACTGTTTTGTGCCGTATTCGGTACTACTTGGAGTGTAGAGATGGTTGGGTTGATTATATCCCTACATGGAGTGTAGGGTTGGATGGATATGGTGTGTAGAGGCTAGATGGATAGGATTTTGCTACTGCATAACTGTTATTGCTACTGATACTGTGATGGGATAAGGCCCTACTGCATTTTTGACACTGTACTAAGATGGGCTTAGGCCCAAACTATCACTGACACTGTACTGAGACGGATCGGTGCGACGGAGGACTCAGCGGTGACTATAGTAATTTTTGGACTTCATGGTTTTTAATTTACGATTTATTATTTGATTATTATTGATTATTTGGGTTGTAATTTAAGGACCCTCTAGGACTTTGGTTTTAAATTTGGTTTTTTATTTATTTATTTTACTTTATGGATTTATACCTGCTGGTCATAGGAAATTCAGTTTTAAAAAAGTTAAAGTATTTTCTAAATGCATGATCACTTAGACTGTTTTATTAAATCTTCTGCAACAAAGGTTGTATCAAAACAAATGTTTTAAATGAATAATGATGACTTCCTAAGTTCTAACAAAGGTTTACTAAAGATAATAACATAGAATGTTTTCATCGTAACAACGAGGTTTCAAAAATACTATCGTGTGACATTGTCAGATACGGCCATAACGTCTAGATCGGCTTTGGGGTGTTACATTTAATGGTATCAGAGTCAGGTTTCAAAACTCAACTGTTGATTATGGGTTTTATAAAAAAAGGGCTTTCGAAAAATTGATTGATTTCCAAATGATTTGAAATGTTTTTACTGAGAAAGTGGTACACCGAGTCTTTGGCGCCGATCCTGTAAGTATTCTGAACTTTGATTTTTTTTAAACTAAAACTGTTATGGATAGTATATTCTGAAACTACTATATGTAGTAAACTGTACTGAAAACACTCTAGTTGGTGTATACTGAAAATTATAAAGAAACTGAAAACTGTAGTGAGACTGTGACTTATGAAATGAACTCTGAATAATCAATACTGTTTTACATAAAACATTTGTTAATAAACATTGGAACTGTAATTGATTCATAAAACTATTAATACAGATAAACATGATTAGACAATGAGCGTACGAGATATCCGCGGATGGGGAACTAGAGGTCGAGGTAGAGGCCGTAGAGGAGCTTGAGCTAAGTGCATTTCACTGGGTAGCATATCGAATTTGGATACGAGTGAGACGCCAGTGTCACCTGCTACTGAGCTTGGATCTCAAGATCACATGGCTGGAGACGACGCATTGTCCCAGGCTATGTTAAGTATTTTGGTGAGGGTCATTGGGCCCAATATTGGATCTGGGGGCTGAGGGTCGGTTATAGAACGACTATGGATTGAGGCTACGGAGAGTATCATGGATGACTTAGATTGCACCCTAGAGCAAAAATTAAAGGGTGCAGTCTCACTGTTGAAGGATGAAGCTTATCGGTGGTGGCTCACTGTTAAGAAAGGCACTTAGCCCAAACGTCTAACCTGGGAGTTCTTTAAGACTGCCTTCCAGGGGAAATATGTAGGTGCGAGCTACGTGGATGCCCGTAGGAAGGAATTCTTAAATTTGACTTAGGGAGATCGATCAGTAGCGGAGTATGACGTCGAGTTCCTGCGACTGAGCCGTTATGCGCGAGGTATGGTGGCCTCTGAGTATGAGCGATGTATTCATTTTGAGGATGAGCTTAGAGATAATTTGATAGTCTTGATAGCTCCGCAGAAGTAGTGTGAGTTTTCTGCACTGGTGGAGAAGGCGAAGATCGCTAAGAAGGTTAAAAGCACTGAGCGTCAGAATGGTGACCGCGAGAAGGGCAAGAACAAGAGGGATTAGGAGCCCTCGAGTTCTACACAGAGGCCTAAGAAAAAGGCCAGAGCTGATGGGCAAGTTAGAGCTGGGTCCCTTGTCACCATTACTAGACTGCAGCCATGAACTGGTTGTGGTAGACGCCATCAATGCGAGTGTTGGAGAAGGACTGGGTGTGCTTGCGATGTGGGTCATTGGAGCACTGTATTAGGGAATGTCCGCTGAAGGCTGATCAGAAGCAAGCTCCGGATACTGGAATGGCACAGCCACAGAGGGTAGTGCAATGGCCACTGAGGGGCTGTGGACAGGCCAGAGGTGGCAATGGTATAGTTCGTGGGTAGAGAGCACGAGGCAGATGTGCTAGAAAAGCTAAGGCGAGACAGCTGGCCCTAGTTTATGCTGCTCATCGCCGAGAGGATGGAGATGCTCTGGATGCTATCACGTGTACATTCTTTATTCTTGATGTACCATATATTTCCTTGATAGACATAAGGTCTACTCACTCATACTTAGCTAACAACATATCTAGAAACTTGGGGATTTCAATTGAGAACATTATGAGTGATAAACCGTAATTTATACATATTTTTATCCCATGCTTAGCACATTTATGGATGAATTCTCCTTAGATTTGGTGAATTTGATGCTCCTAATTCTTTAATTTCATGTTTTATACTTAGGTGAGAATAGGAGAGTAAAAACAGCGAGAAATGGGCTGAAAACGGAGAAAATGAACCCATATGAGAAATCAACACGGCCTGGACCTCCTCACACGGGCATGTCACACGGCCGTGTCCATTTGGCAGGATCGAAGCACGACTTACACGGGTAGACTACACGCCCGTGCCTATTTAACAGCCTTGACCACGGGCTGGAGTAATCGCACACGGGCATGTCCTTACCGAGCCCAAGTATAGTCATGTTCAAAAAAGGCCACTTTTGAGGGCTCTTAGACATTCTAAAGCCTATTTAAACACCTGAGGAGGCACTTAGAAGGGACACACGGAGTAGGAGGTAAGGAATTACTCAAAGGAAGCCTATTGGTCCATCTCAGAAGCTAGATTCAGTGTCAAGACTGAAGATCTCCCTTCAATTTCCATTCAGGGGTTTTAGATTTTCTTTATGTTTTGTATCCATTATTCTTCTAAGATGTTTTCTTTTATAATTATGAACTAAACTCCCTAAATACCTAAGGGGAATGAAACCTAAAAACGGATCTTGTTATTATTATCTGAACTGTATGATAAATATTTGACTTGTTCTTAATTATGTGTGCTTAATTCTTGTTTTAATACTTCAGGATATTGATTCAAGTTAATGCTCTTATTCAGAGGAGGAATATACAATATCTAAGAGTAAATTTTTCATAATTAAGTGGAGTTGATTGCACGCCTAGAGATAGGGTGATAAGATTTTGCTGAATTAGAGTGAAACGTAATAAGGGGGTCCATAGATCGAATTAATGCAACACTAGGGCGTTAATTAGAAAGAGATCTCAATTAATCAACCTAGGGTTAGATGTTATTAGTCTTGAGAGAGATAATAATATAATTTAGGGATTTCTACGGATCAAGTCAAATGAATAAATCGTCTGATTCAGAGTCAAATAACAAGTGAAGTCTAGGTGGATTTTTCCTTGGGTATTGTCTTAATCAATCGAGTTTTCCCAAGAGCTTTTTCCAAATTTTCTCTATGTGCACCCTTAGTTTAGTTAATTAGTCTAGATAAACAAATCCCTTAATTTTTAGATTAGATAATAAAAAGAAAGTAATTACTAGTACTCTTGGTTCCTTTGGGTTCGACAATCCGGTCTTGCTAAAGCTATACTACTATTCGATAGGTACACTTTCTTTCATCGTGATAATAGTTAGTTCCAATAATGATTAATTATAAATACTTAAAACCTGTCACGAATATCACATATCAAGTTTTTGGCGCTGTTGCCAGAGAACTAGGATATTAGGAACACTCGATTTTTATTACTTTAGCCATTCTACTTTATTTGCAATTTAAAATTTTCTTTTCTTTTTTAATTTTTCTTTTATTTGTTCCTGGCAGGTTTTTATAGTGTATGACTAGAAGAAACCCGTCAGGACCATTACTGTTTGATAGTGAGATCAATCGCACAGTTTGCAGAAATCAAAGAGAAATAAAGCGAAGCTTAAGATACACAGAGGAAGAGCAAGAAGACGATACTTCAACCACAACCGAGAAGATGGATGAAAACCAAGAAAATCCGCTACCTCCTATGATTGCTGCTGATCTAGTAAATTAGAATCCAGCTCCATGCACTATGTATGATTATGTTGAACCTACTTTAGCAAGAACTAAGTCAAGTATAGTTAGGCCTGCTATTGCTGCAAATAATTTTGAACTGAAGCCTAACACAATTCAAATGATACAACAATTTTTTCAGTTTGATGGTTTGCAGGACGAGGATCCCCACGCTCACTTGGAAAATTTCTTAGAGTTTTGTGACACTTTTAAAATCAATGGCATTTTTTATGATGCCATTCGCCTTTGGTTGTTTCCCTTTTCATTGAGGAATAATGCTAAACAATGGTTGAACTCGTTACCACGAGGGTCAATCACTACTTGGGAACAAATTACCGAAATTTTTTATTAAAATATTTTCCACTAGCTAAAATAGTCAAATTACGTAATGATATATCTTCTTTTGTGCAGATGGATTTAGAAACACTCCACGATGCATGGGAGAGATACAAGGATCTATTGAGAAGGTGCCCTCACCATAGGTTACCACTCTAGCTATAGGTTTAAACGTTTCATAATGGCCTGAATCCTTCAACTCGACAAATGATTAACGCAGCCGCTGGTGGAACTATCAATAATAAGACACCTGAGGATGCATATGAATTTATAGAAGAGATGTCACTGAATAATTATCAGTGGCAAGTCATGAGGACAAAACCAATGAAAACAGCCGACGTTTTTAACGTCAATTCAGTTACCATGCTCTCTAATTAGGTAGAACTTTTGAATAGGAAAATTGACGGTTTTCTTAGTTCTTCACAGGTTCACCCAATAATGCAATGCGAAGCAAGTGGAGGTGGATCAAGCAATTCAGAATACACATCCTATGGCTACAACATGGAGAACGAGCAATTAAATTACATGGGTAATAATCCTCGATCTCAAAATAATCCTTATAGTACCACTTACAATGCAGGTTGGAGGAATCACCCAAATTTTTCATGGGGAGGACAAGGAAATCAAAGACCACCACCACCTCTGGGCTTTCAGCAACCACCGTACTAGCAGGAAAAGAAGCCAAACCTTGAGGAGATGCTAACAAAATTCATCTCAGTGTCAGAAACTCATTTTTAGAATACCGAGACACCACTTAAAAATCAACAAGCGTCGATCCAAGGGCTCGAAGCTCAGATAGGATAGCTCGCCAAATTAATATATGAACGACCACCAGGAAGTCTACCTAGTAACATTGAACCCAACCCAAAAGAGCACGTGAAAGCAGTTACACTAAGTAGTGGGAAAGTGTTAGTTGAATCTGACAAGAAGCCACTACAAGAAGCTGACAGAAAGGAGGTCGAACCCGAAAACAATGGCAATCTAATGCCAAAAGAATATAAACCACCAATCCTATACCCAACAAAGTTGAAGAAAGATCGCATGGATGCACAATTCAGTAAATTTCTTGAACTTTTTAAACAATTGCATATTAACTTACCTTTTGTTGAAGCTTTATCGCAGATGCCTACATATGAAAAATTTTTAAAGGAGCTTCTAACAAACAAAAAGAAGTTTGAAGACTTATCTACAGTGGAACTTAATGAAGAGTGTTCAGCCATACTCCAAAATAAACTGCCAACCAAACTGAAAGATCCAGGAAGTTTTACTATTCCCTGCTTAATCGGTAGTTTGAATGTTGATAAAGCACTAGCTAATTCAGGCGCCAGCATTAATTTGATGCCATATAAAATGTTTAAACAACTTGGTCTTGGGGAACCTAAACCCACTAAGATGAGTATTCAATTAGCTAATAGATCTGTTAAATATCCTAGGGGAATTATAGATGATGTACTTGTAAAAGTAGATAAATTTATATTCCCTGTTGATTTTATCGTGCTTGACATTGAAGAAGATGTTGAGGTGCCTTTAATCTTAGTTCGGTCTTTTTTAGCCACTGTTAGGGTTGTAATTGATGTGGGTGAGGGTAAATTGGTACTTAGAGTAGGTTACGAAGAGATTATCTTTAAAATTTATGATGCCATGAGATTTTCTAGGGAACAGGATGACTCATGTTATTTTATTGACTTTATTGATCATGCTACTCAAGATTTTCTAGGGAATAGGAAGCTAAATGATGCCACGAGAAAAGATCACTTCCCCCTTCCATTCATTGACCAAATGTTAGAAAGATTATCAGGGCACATGTACTATTGCTTTTTAGACAGACTCTCTGGCTATTTCTGAATCCCAATAACTCCTGAAGATCAAGAAAAGACGAGATTTACATGTCCATACAGTACTTTTTCTTATCCTAGAATGCCTTTTGGATTATGTAATGCTCTTGCTACTTTTTAGCGCTACATGATGGCCATTTTTAACGAACTCATAGAAGATGTCATAGAGGTATTTATGGATGATTTCTCGATTTTTGGTAACTCTTTCCATCTTTGCCTCAAAAATTTAAAAAGAGTGTTAATAAGATGTGAGGAAACAAACCTTGTGCTTAACTGGGAAAAATGTCACTTTATGGTTCAAGAAGGTATTGTGTTAGGACATAAAATTTCTAGTAGAGGGATTGAGGTTGATAAACCTAAAATTGAAACCATTGAAAAACTACCTCCCCCTAATTCGGTTAAGGCTATTAGAAGCTTTTTAGGACATGCTGGGTTTTATAGAAGATTTATTAAAGACTTTTATAAAATAGCTAAGTCTTTGACTAATTTCGATCAGGAGTGTTTAGAAGCATTTAATACTTTAAAGGATAAACTGACTAAAGCTCCAATTATAATTGCACCTGATTGGAATTTACCTTTTGAACTAATGTGCGATACGAGTGATTTTGCAGTAGGTGAAATTTTGGGACAGAGAAGAGATAAACATTTTCAACCTATCTATTATGCTAGAAGAACTTTGATAGCCGCACAAGAAAACTACACCATCACGAAGAAAGAACTGCTAGATATGGTTTTTGCATCCGATAAATTTAGGCCATATCTAATATTGTCTAAAGTTGTCATTTATACTGACCATTCTGCTCTTCGCCACCTTTTGACTAAAACTGATGCAAAACCTCGACTCATTCAATGGATCTTATTATTGCAGGAATTTAACTTGGAGATTAAAGATAAGAAATAAGCTGAAAATCTCGTGGCTGACCATCTTTCCGGGCTTGGAAACTCAAATACCAAAGAGCCAGATGACATTGAAATAAATGATTTGCAGATATTGCAAATTTTTTAGCCGCTAACATTATCCCAAAAGGGTTGACACATCAGCAAAAGAAGCGATTCTTCACTGATGTGAAAAACTACTTCTGGGAAGACCCTTTTCTTTTTCGTAAATATGCAGATCAAATAATTAAGAGATGCATTACAAGGATAGAAGCATTGAAAATCTTGGAACATCGCCACTCAGGACCGACTGGAGGACATTACGGTGGAAATAAGACCGCATATAAAGTCCTTAAATCAGGTTTTTATTCGCCTACTTTATTCAAAGACGCCAACAGGTATGTTACTTCTTGTGAAAAATGTCAAAGGATAGGTAATATATCCAAACGCGATGAAATGCCTCAGACATATATGCTCTCATGTGAAATATTTCACGTTTGGGGTATCGACTTTATGGGTCCATTCCCTAGCTCATTCGGGAATAAATACATCTTAGTAGTTGTTGATTATATGTCCAAATGGGTTGAAGCCCAAGATTTACCTACTAATGATGCTAGAGTAGTAGTACGATTCCTTAAGAAACTTTTCTCTCGATTTGGTACACCTAGAGCAATTATCAGTGATAGGGGTACTCATTTTTGTAATGCCCAATTTGACAAAACCCTTAAGAAATACAGAGTTCATCATAGAACAGCTACCCCTTATCACCCTCAAACTAGTGGCCAAGTCGAAGTAGCGAACCGAGAGCTTAAACGTATCCTAGAAAACACAGTAGAATTAAATAGGAAGGATTGGGCGAAAAAAGTAGATGATGCTTTATGGGCTTATAGAAATGCTTTTAAGACTCCTATAGGAACATCACCTTACAGACTTGTTTATAGGAATATTTGTCATCTACCGTTTGAGTTAGAACACAAGGCATTCTGGGCTATAAAATTTCCAAACCTTGACCCCAAAATTGCAAGTGAAAATAGGTTGATGCAGTTGAACGAGTTAGATGAGTGGCAAGCCAATGCATATGAAAATTCGCGCCTATACAAGGAAGCGACAAAGTGCTGCCACGATGCCCGTTTGAAGCAACAAAAGCAATTTGAAGTTGGAGATCTTGCCCTGTTATATAACTCGAGGCTCAAATTGTTTCCTAGAAACCTTAAATCATGATGGTCAGGTCCTTTCGTAGTTCAAACAGTGTTTCCATATGGCACAGTAGAGGTAAGTCATCCATCACAAGCCACTTTTAAGGTAAATGGACATCCTCTCAAAATTTAAAATGGTGAGAATTTCAAAGACGATAATGAGGAGCTATGGCTCCACGAAGTTACCTAAATATACCCACAAGGTAGAGCCAAGCTTAGACTATAACTAAGCGCTTCTCGGGAGGCAACCCGAGCTCTAACGGTGTTAAATTCTTTAAATTTTAGTCTTCAACATTTAATTCCCTAACTGAATCACTGAACACTGGATTTCCAGAAACACACGGCCAGGCACACGGGCATGCCGTAGGCCGTGCACATACCACGGGATGTAACACGGCTGTATAATATGGCCGTGTGAAAAAGGAGCAAAAATGTTTCCCCAACACGGGATCCGATAAGTTGCCACGGTCGAGCGACATGGTCGTGAGCAATCCTACCAAATTAACACGGGCGTGCGACAAGACCGTGCCCACCGACTGTGGTCGAGCCTATCAAAATAACACGGGCGTGCACCTACATACAAGGGCGTGAGAGAAGCGAACGAAGATTGACACGTCCGTGCACCATGGTCGTATACACCAATTCCCCCGATTTCGAAAACCACAGAATGCACGGGCTGAAATGAGGGCACACGGGCGTGCCTCACGGCCATGTGCCCCAATCTCTTTATAAAAACTTATTATTTATTTTATTTTTATCTTTATATTTTGAAATTACTTTTTATTTCCTTTTAATACTACTTTATCTTGCGATTTTATAATTTTTATTTGGCTATTTCTTTACGAGTAATTATGCTTCTTTATATTTCCTAAAAAGTTCCTGATTCTATCACAATTATAAAGAGCTCCAAAGCTCACCATCACTTAGGAACTTGATACTCCACTAGAAAAGGTTCTCCACGACTGCCATGTCCTGCCCGACCACCATGATAACCTCTTCGATGGACACTGTGGTTGTGGAACCCAACCTCTACCACCACCGGAGTATCCTCCTCCAATCTTATCATTGCCCATTGGCCGATTATTCTCCATAACTCCATTTCAAGGAGTCTATTCATCATTCAAGAAGTTTCAATTCTCTCCCTATCTTATGATCTTATATCTATATCATCATGAATCTAACTATGTACATTGAGGGCAATGTACATCTTCAGTGTGGGGGGTCTTTTATATCATTATCAAAAATCCCTGAATTTTGTCTCGTTCTTATGTGATCTTCTCATACCTCTATTAGAATGAATTTTGATTAAGTTATAATTTTTATTGATACGTCTTGAATTAAAACATAGGCGTTTATGCAATGATCGTTTAAACTTTAAGACATTAGAGAATCAAGCATGATAAGTTGATGTTTGAGAATTTAAAACTTTTAGGTTGTTTTCCCCAAGTTTAGGTATTATCTTGAGTTGAAATTCACAGGTTTAAACATTAAAAAGCCATAATTTTTGTGAGATCTTGAGCCTTTAGAGTATCTATTTCTTTCATGCTAATTTTTATTGTTGCTTTGAGTACGTCAGTATTGATTTGTTATTCTAGAACTTGCTTGATTATGCATGTCAAGACCACACCGTTTGATTTGATGTTCGAGATGATAAAGGCACTTAGGTTTAACCCACTCACTCTACAAAAGGCTATCTTCATAATTAAAACTTAGTAATCCCCTTTGAGCCTAACAAGCCATTAATTGATTTACCCTCAATGTTAACCCATAACCTATTATTGTTGAAACCCCCTAATTTGATCCCTATTTTTGTCAAGATTTGATTTGAATTAATTGCTTAGCTATGTTTTAGTCTTCAAAGTTCTATGTTATTTATCTTGTGAAGAAAAAACAAAAATACAATATTTACCTACATTTTAGTAGTAATTCGTCGTTTTTGAGCTTAAGTGTTAATTCTATATTTTGAGAAGAAGCTCACTTGTATTCAACTGATGACTAGTTATTTTTTTAGCTAGGTAATTTTTCAATTCAATCTCGATTCTAACCTTTTCTTTCAGCTTGTGACCACACCCCGTAACCAAAGCCACACTACAACCCTCTAAAGACCTTTTTGATTGATGTGCCATCTCAATATATAGTGGTGGAGATTTGATTTTCAAGCAAGCCTATGGTAATAAATTTTCATATTGACTAATGAGTGCTTTATTTGATGCCCTTAAACACCTCAAGTGATTTGAGTGAACCTTTAGTGAGGATGTTAAACTCTGTGATATTTTGATCAAAGGTGATTACTTAGATGAGGGGGGACACCTATGTTTTCATGATAAATGCTCAACTTGGAATGTTTGAAACTTTGATGTACTTTTAGTTGAATTTTCAATGTATGATCACTTATGGATTATTTTGAGATATTATCGATAGGGATTATAAATTGAGAAGAGTTTATTTCGATTATGAGTTCAGGATTTTACATGAGGACAATCAAACGCTTAAATGTAGGGTTATTTGATAAACCGTAATTTATACATATTTTTATCTCGTACTTAGCACATTTATGGATGAATTATCCTTAGATTTGGTGAATTAGATGCTCCTAATTCTTTAATTTCATGTTTTATACTTAGGTGAGCATAGGAGAGTAAAAAGAGCGAGAAATGAGCCGAAAACAGAGAAAATAAACCCACATAGGAAATCAACACGGCCTGGACTTCCTCACACGGGCGTGTCACACGGCCGTGTCCATTTGGCAGGATCGAAGCAAGACTTACACGGGTAGACTACATGCCCGTGCCTATTCAACAGCCTTGACCACGGGCTGGAGTAATTGCACATGGTCGTGTCACACGGGCGTGTCCCTATCGAGCCCAAGTATAGTCCTATTCAGAAAAGGCCACTTTTAAGGGTCTTAGGCATTCTAAAGCCTATTTAAACACCTGAGGAGGCACTTATAAAGGACACACGGAGTAGGAGGTAAGGAATTACTAAAGGGAAGCCGATTGGTCCATCTCAGAAGCTGGATTCATCGTCAAGACTAAAGATCTCCCTTTAATTTCCATTCAGGGGTTTTGAGTTTTCTTTATATTTTGTATTCATTATTCATCTAAGATGTTTTCTTTTATAATTATGAACTAAACTCCCTAAATATCTAAGGGGAATGAAATCTAAGAAGGGATCTTGTTATTATTATCTGAATTGTATGATAAATATTTGACTTGTTCTTAATTATGTGTTCTTAATTCTTGTTTTAATATTTCAGGATATTGATTCAAGTTAATGCTATTATTCAGAGGAGGAATAGACCATGTCTAAGAGTAAATTTTTCATAATTAAGCGGAGTTGATTGCACGCCTAGAGATAGGGTGATAAGATTTTGCTAGATTAGGGTGAAACCTAATAAGGGGGTCCATAGATCGAGTTAATGCAACACTAGGGCGTTAATTAGAAAGAGATTTCAATTAATCAACCTAGGGTTAGACGTTATTAGTCTCGAGAGAGATAATAATATAACTTAGGGATTTCTACGAATCAAGTCAAATGAATAAATCATCTAATTCAGAGTCAAATAACAAGTGAAGTCTAGGTGGATTTTTCCTTAGGTATTGTCTTAATCAATCAAGTTTTCCCAAGAGTTTTTTCCCAATTTCCTATCTGTGCATCCTTAGTTTAGTTAATTAGTCTAGATAAACAAATCCCTTAATTTTTAGGTTAGATAATAAAAAGAAAGTAATTACTAGTACTCTTGGTTCCTTTGGGTTCGACAATCCGGTCTTGCTAAAGTTATACTACTATTCGATAGGTACACTTGTCTTTATCATGATAATAGTTAGTTCCAATAACAATCAATTATAAATACTTAAAATCTATCACGAATATCACGTATCAACAAGTGAGGTTACGGTACTGAGTCTGTTAGGGCAATCTGTTAGAGTTAGCAAACTGTATAGGGACGTTCCTTTAGAGGTACAAGGGGCAATCTTCCTGGCTGATTTGATGAAGCTTCCATTTGGGGAGTTCGACCTAATTCTGGGGATGAACTGGTTGGTTAAGCACCGTGTTAGCTTGGACTGTGCGACTAAGAGGGTCGTACTAAGGACTGAGGAGGATAAGGAGGTAGTCATGATTGGAGAATGCTGGAATTACTTATCTAATGTGATCTCTGCACTGGTGGTAGAAAAGATGGTTCGTAAGGGATGTAAGGTATTCTTGGTTTATATAAGTGTTTCAAATTTTGGGGATTCTGCAATTAAGGATATCAGAACAGTAAAGGATTTTTCGAACTTCTTTCCGGAGGAGCTACCGGGATTACCTCCAAATCGCGAGTTGGAATTTGGGATTGAACTACTTCCAAGTACAGCTATTGTGTCCATCGCTCCCTATCGACTGACACCAAAGGAGCTTGTGGAGCTTAAGGCTCAAATTCAGGAGCTGTGCTATTGATTTTCAAGGCAGTTGGGAGGATTATTTGCCGCTAGCGGAGTTCGCCTATAATAACAGTTTCCAGTCTAGCATCCAGATGGCACCTTACGAGGCACTATATGGTCGTAAGTGTTGCACTGCTTTATATTAGACTAAGTTGAGCGAGCGACGTGTTCTGGGTCTTGAGTTAGTATCAGAGACTGAGGATAAGGTTAGAATGATTAGGGATCATCTGAAAGCAGCATTTGACAGACAGAAATCCTATGCGGACCTAAAACATTGAGAGATTGAGTATTCCGCGGGGGATTTCGTAATTATTAAGGTCTCGCCATGGAATAAGGTACTGAGGTTTGGTCGTGAGGGCAAGTTGGGCATTAGGTTTATTGGACCTTATCATATTCTGAAGCGAGTGGCACTAGTTGCTTATCAATTAGAGCTACCTCCGGAGTTGGATCGGATTCATGACGTGTTCCACGTCTCTATGTTGAGGGATTATCACTTTGACCCTACTCAGATTGTTCCTATTGAGGAGATTGAGTTGAGGCCAGACTTGACCTTTGAGGAGGAGCCGGTTTAGATTCTTGATCGTGACGTTACGTTCTACAAAGGAATTCTATCCCTCTGGTGAAGGTTTTGTGATGTAATCATAGTACTGAGGAGGCAACATGGGATCCTGAGGATGTAATGCGTCAGAAGTATCCTCATCTGTTTTGTTCAGGTAAATTTTAAGGACGAAATTTTGTTTTAGGAGGTAGAGTTGTAAAGCCCCAAAATTTTAATTTTTGATTTCTTGTATGTTTGACACACAATTGAGTATCAACTTCAATGGTTAAGTGTTCTAGGTGTGTGTGTGAGGTCCCAAGTTCAAGCCTTACTTGGGAAAATTTTGGTATTTTTATAAATAAAGCCTTAACCTTGTGCAAAAGGCTTAAATTTAATTGTTGGTAAGTTTAAATCAGAATGGACCTGCTGGTCTGTTGGTTAAGTGGAGTGTTAGAGTGTTGGAGGTCTTGTGTTCAATTCTTTTTCATGGCGTAGAGATAGTATTTTTGCACCAATTTCAGCTAAGAGTTGTGTTGGAGCAAAGTTCTTAGTAGTTGTGTTTTAGTAGATTAATAAGGAGTGATTTTAGGACATAATTGGGGAGAGGTTATCAGAAAATAATATGATTATCTTTTTGTTACAAAAAATAATAATAGTGTTTTGGTTTTCTCTCCAATTCCCCAAACTTTTTCTGACGATTTCTTCTTCTTCTTCTTTTTCTCTCCTCTGTCGATTCTTTCCCCTAGTTGCTACTGAAATTTCCATTATTTTTCCCCTTCCGTTCCTTTCTTTTTCTTTCCAATTGATTCTGTTGTTCATCATTGGTTACGCGTGTTCGGTAAGTAACAGTTTTGTCTATTGTTAATCGCTCTTGGTTAATCTCTAAAAGGGAGATTCCTTTTTGGTGTTTAGGAGTTAATTAAGGGTTGGTGGTTTTGAATCGATGCTATGGTTGTGCGAAGTCATGGTTACTCAAGCGAGGTAAGGGTTTTGCTAGGATTTTAGTTGAGTTCCTTCCGAAATTGGTTGATTAAAAACAAACTAAGTGATTAATCTGGAGACATGTTGGTCAATTTTTAGGTTCTAGAGGCTTAGGAGTGCTTATGCATAAAAAACGATACCAGGTGTGTACCCGAAACGCAGAAAACGGGGTTTGGTAAAAAGTCAAAATTGCTTGCTGTCGAGAAATAAGAGAAATAAGAGAAAATGATGTGAAAAAAATTCTAGAGAAAGGAAATAAGGGTGTTATAAACTTGGAAATCAACATTTTGCACTAAAATAGTTTTGGATAGCAGCAATAGTCTAATTTTGAAAAATCATCAAAATTACTGGAAATTGAGTTAAAGGTTGAACAAAATATGAAATTAAATTTTATTGAGTCTTGTTTTTCATGGAAGAAACAATGTAAGCAATGGAATTGTAAATTGTGAGATATAATAAATTTTGTGAGACAAGGTTAGAATGATTTAGGGTTACCCTGTTTTGAATTTGGAAAATCATCAAAAATTGTAAAAAATTTAATTATGAGCTTAAATTTATATTTTTAAATCCTTAATGAGTCTATTTTCAAGAGAGACAAACGGAAAAATCATCCAAATTTTGTACTAAGAGATAAATAATTTTTAGTAAGGAAAGGTTGAAGCTGTCAAACAGTAGAATAGGGATAAATTTGAAGATTTTACTATACTTATTTGATAAACTATAATTTCTAAAAATTTTATGATAGAAAGGTATTTGAGTCTAGTTTAAAAAGCATCAAGAGGATCTTAATTTGGAATTTTGTAGCTTAAGATATAAATAATTTAGTGACAATTACTCAAGCAGACAGCTTTGAATGAACATATAAGTAAATATTGAAAACATATATGAATGTTTATCTAGCATGAGTTACATTAAAAATGGATCACACGTCCAAGGCCAATTTGGTCCGAGTGGGCTACACGGGAAGATCACATAGGCGTGTGAGCCCATATTTATCGAAATGTTTCTAAGGTTGCACTGGTCGCCCAAGTCGACTGTGAACCTACTACAAGGTCGGTAAACGCTACTTAGACCCTTAAATGTATGAAATTGACTGAATGATATTTGTACTGAGCATGTTAATATCTGAACTGTATATATGTACTGAAATTGCATAATAGCATATCATCCATTATATGTTGCATTGCATTGGGTTGGGGGTTGTTATTCGAAGGAAGTGTATTGAAAGGTTTTAAGCCTCATTTACTAGTAGCTCAGCTGGAAACTACTGTTTTGTGCCGCATTCAGTACTACTTGGAGTGTAGAGATGGGTGGATTGATTTTATCCCCACATGGAGTGCAGGGTTGGACGAAGATGGTGTGTAGAGGCTAGATGGGTAGGATTTTGCTACTGGATAACTATTACTGCTACTAATACTGTGATGGGCTAAGGCCTTACTGCATTTTTGACACTGTACTTAGATGGGCTAAGGCCCAAACTGTCACTGATACTGAAAAGGGCTTTGGTCCAAGACTGTTCAACTGTGCACTATGAATACTGATTGTTTGTTTGTTTCTGTAGGATTACACACTGAGTTTACTTAAACTCACCCTTTTTGTTTAATGTGCACAGGTAATCCCCATACTTAGACAGACCAGTGCGACAGAGGACTTAGCAGTGACCATAGTAATTTTTGGACTTCATGGTTTTCAATTTACAATTTATAATTTGATTATTATTGATTATTTGGGTTGTCATTTAACGACACTCTGGGACTTTAGTTTTAAATTTCGGTTTTATATATTTATTTATTTTACTTTATGGATTTATACCTACTAGTCGTAGGAAATTCAATTTTCAAAATGTTAAAGTATTTTTTAAACTCATGATCACTTAGACTGTTTTATTAAAGCTTCTGCAATGAGGGATGTTTCAAAAAAAATGTTTTAAATAAAGATGACTTCATAAGTTTTAAAAAAGGTTTAGTAAAGATAAAAACATGGAATGTTTTCATCGTAACAACAAGGTTTCAAAAACACTATCGTGTGACATTGCCAAATACGACCATAACATCTAGGCCGGGTTTGGGGAGTTACACTCTTGTATACCATTATTTTACCAATTATATGCCAAACAATAATAAGATATAAAGACTTCACCAAGTCGGCTATTACACTGGCTTTTGTAATAAATTTTTAAGATTCATCTGAATAATCTGTATAGCTCATTATCAGTGTGAGCTTGTAGGGTATTAAATAATAATATAATTTAATTGGTAAAATGATGTTATTCAAATCTACGTAAGTATTCGCCAAGTATGTATGTATCAGCCAGTGTGTAGTATCTGTGAATAACTGTTCTGGTTTAAGTGTAAGGGTGAAGAGATGGTCTATGTAAAGAAGTATCTAAAAGTATATTCTTTTGAAATTATCTTTTATGGTTTTAAGAAACATAAGAGATTAATGTAATATCTCAAAGGATCTTAAGTTAGTCCTGCAGTTAAGAGAGAATTGGTACAATTAAGAGTATGGGATTTGGTGTGTAAGTATAAGTCTGAAATTGTGATTGTATTTACTCGAAACAGAAGTAAGTGGTTAAGAAGGGTAACTAGTGTACAGATGTTCTTCAAATATTATAAAAGCATATGCCGATGTATTTTGTCTTAATTCTCGCTAAGTTTTTCTTAACTTACAAGTGTTATGTCTATGCTTCAAGTAGTGGGGCACTAGATTTGCACCAGTTGGGACAATGTCAGGAATACGCCAAGAAAGCAGCGAACCAGATTATTATGCATACAGTGGAAAAGTTGTTTAATGTAGTGTTACACCCTAAGAGTCAATCTTTAATAAAATTTTGGCATTGTATTGAGTTGTAACAAGTATGATGTAATGTTTTATTTTAAAATATTTTCCTTGGTTCTGGAGTATTGAATCTTTCAATAAAATAATAAGAAAAGTAATGATCAATTGTTAGTTGTTTTGAAAATTTTTGTTAAGTGTTATGTGTAGTAACACCCGAGATCCGGACCCAGTGAATTGGGTCAGGTTGAGGGCATTACACATATACCTTTATGTATTGAAGACCTGAGCTCTTATGATAGTGGTGTTGGATCTAGTGTCATAAGTGTAGTATATTTGTTTTTACACTTGTATTTTTTGAACAGATTGGTTTAATAAAATTATCCATAAATTAAGTTAATACCCTTTTTTTATTGTCCTCAATGGTTTTTGCATGTAAAGCAAAATGGAAGAAAATATTACCTCATTGATTATCTAATATATAACTAATACTAAGCAGTATTACATGGTCGGATCGTAATATGGGAAGACAACTTATATTAGTAGATGAACATAAATAGGTCTTTAGTCTAACTAGAAATGAACAAACCGATCGAAAGACTAATATGCCTTCTACCAAGTCTAATTGGTGAGATGTTTTGTCTTGAGCATCAGAGCAGATGACCCTCAGAAGATAGAGACATATTTATGACTTACTGAACTGATAGTACATCAGATAGAACCCAAGTAGAATAGATCATGAATCTGTTTATGGATTTATTCACTTGTGACGTTTATAGTATGGCATGCCTCAATCTTAAGTGGATAACAGACTACATATGCATGACTTGTATACTTTAATGTAAGTAAAAGCATGAGTTCAAATAGATAAAGAACCAAAATTTGGTGCATTGGGTATTCAACTTTTATAGTATGTAGCATCATTCCAATAGTGGAATTCATAGCCCAAAAAAAGGTAAATGATATTCTCTCATTGGCATTACATGATAGATGAAAAGTAACGTGGCCATAGGTTGTTTTTCTTTGTGATAAATAATTTAATTACTATTTAATAGTAATTGAATATTTATGAAAGAAGATGTAATTGTTACTATGAGATAAATAGGATCATATTAGGAGAATGAATTTATCCTAAAAAGACTAAGGATATCCTATGAGGGCAACACACTTATGATAAGGTCATTGGAAAAACACTAATCAAATAGCTTTTGTAATAGTATATAGTTAGGGAAAGCTCAGTCATGATACGATAGTGGAATAACTTCGTGACTAAATGAGCTTATAATTAATAGGCAAAAAGCTAGAACTTAATTAAAAATCATTTGAGCCCTAATCACATATGTCCAATCAGCCCTCCCGCTAGCTTGTTGAAACCAAAAATGAATTGCATTTATAATCAAATGAACAGAAATGGATAGAAATGATAAAGTTAGAGAAATAAATTACATTTGGAAATGAACAGAACTGAATTACATTTGGAAATGAATGTGGATTCTCACTAAGTTTGAGAATGGTCTGAGAATTAATTTAAGTTTTTCAAATTATTATTTAAGTAAATAATTGAAGTTCAAAAATGAAATTAAATTAAGTGGTCATTGTGAATCCAATAAATATAGAAATTAAATATATTTTCTCATATATTCTTTTATGGTAAAGTTACCCTGACTTTTACGAAATTAGAGTTGAGTTCAGAAAATTATTTAATTAGAAATTAATTAATTAAAAATAATTTAATAATATTTATTTTGGAAAATAGCTTAAAAATTTAGGAAACATGTATAATTGGACACGATATAGGAGAGGCCCCAAACCCCTCATAATATGTATGAGGGGTGGCAACCCTAGTGTATTTAATTAGGGTTAAATGTCTCTCTCTTCTAATTCAAGTAGAAGATTGGTTTTTCTATTAAATAAGTATTATCTGTATTCTACTAATTCAATTGGGGTTCATCTATCTCTCCCTATAAATACTATGATATGTGAATTATATCTGACTCAGTCCGATACAGTTAATAGGGTATTCAATTCATTTCTCAATTCATAGTAATTAATCATTTCAATATCCATTTCACAATAATCACAAATTCAAGTCTCAAAAGAGATATTAATATAGGTTAGGGAGTCTTACGGATCAAGTCAAGTGAATAAATCGTCTCATTCAGAGTTAGATAACAAGTGAAATCTAGGTGGATTCCTCATTGGGTATCTTCTTTATCAATTACTTTTCTTCAAGTCTTTTTCCAAATTTTCTCTTTGCTTTAGTTTAATTAGTTAATTAGTTTAGTTAATTAGTTTAATAAAAAACCCCTCTTTATTTCTAGGTTAAATAATAAAAAGATAATTATTACTAGTACTTTTGGTTCCCGTGGGTACGATATCCCGGTCTTGCCATTACTTTACTATTGTCCGATAGGTGCGCTTGCCTTTTCGTCGTGATAATAGTTAGTCTAGGTTTGATCTTCATTATAAATATTTATTACTTGTAACGAATCACGCGATCAAGTTTTTGGCGCCGTTGCGGGGGAACTAAAATATTAGGAACGCTAAATTTTTATTACTTTAGCCATTTATTTTTCTTGCAATTTTATTTTATTATTTTTATTATTACTCATTAATTTACTTTTTCCTTCTCTTGGCAGGTTTTTATAGTTTATGACTAGAAGAAACCCGTTGGGACCATTACTTTTTGACGAAGAAGTCGATCGCACAGTTTGTAGAAACCAAAGAGAAATAAGGCGTAGCTTAAGATACACAGAGTACGAGCAAGAAGACGATACTCAACCTCCAACTGACGAGATGGCTGAAAACCAAGGCAATCAGCTACCTCCTGCTATTGCGGCTAATCAAAATCCTGCTCCACGTACTATGTATGATTATGCTAAACCTTCTCTAACAGGAACGAAATTTAGCATAGTTAGACCAGCTGTAGCTGCAAATACTTTTGAACTGAAACCTAACACAATTCAAATGATACAGCAGTTTGTTCAGTTTGATGGTTTGCAAGATAAAGATCCCAATGCTCACTTAGCAAACTTTTTGGAATTTTGCGATACATTTAAAATCAATGGCATTTCTGATGATGCCATTCGTCTTCGGTTATTTCCTTTTTCATTGAGGAACAAAGCTAAACAGTGGTTGAACTCGTTACCACGAGGGTTAATTACTATTTGGGAACAAATGATCGAAAAATTTTTACTAAAATACTTTTCACCGGCTAAAACGGCTAAATTACGCAATGATATCTCTTCTTTTGTGCAAATGGATTTAGAAATACTTTACGATGCATGGGAGAGATAAAAGGACTTACTGAGAAGGTGCCCTCACCATGGGTTACCGCTTTAGCTTCAAGTACAAACATTCTACAATGGTCTGAATCCCTCGACTTGGCAAATGGTTCACGCTGCTGCTAGCGGAACCATCAACAACAAAACACCTGAAGAGGCTTATGAATTCATTGAAGAAATGTCATTGAATAACTATCAGTGGCTAGTCATGAGGACTAAGCCAACAAAAACAGCCGATGTTTATAACGTCGACTGAGTTACTATGCTATCAAATCAGGTAGAACTTCACAATAAAAAGATTGATGGTTTACTTGGTTCTACGCAGGTACATCCAGTAATGAGGTGTGACTCAAGTGGAGGAGGTGTGCATACAGAATATCAATCCTTCAATCCTACAACCAAAGAGGAACAAGTCAACTATATGGGTAACAACAACTTTCGATCTCAAAATAACCCATACAGTAATATTTATAATGCAGGTTGGAGGAACCACCCAAATTTCTCCTGGGGTGGTCAAGGGAATCAGAAGCCACAAAATCCTCAGGGTTTTCAACATCCACCTTATCAACAAGAGAAGAAACCGAACCTTAGGAGATGCTCTCTAAATTCATCTCGGTGTCAGAAACTCGTTTCCAAAATACCGAGACAGCACTCAAAAAATCAACAAGCATCGATCCAAGGACTCGAAACTCAGATAGGCCAACTATCCAAACTAATCTCCGAATGACCACAAGGTAGCTTACCGAGTAATACTGAACCTAACCCAAGGGAACACCTCAACGTAATTAGTACTCAAGATAAGGAAGGATTTATTGAGCCTGAGCCAGAATTGATGCAAGAAAATTTGGTGAGCAAAGGTAAAAGTGAGGTAAGTCATAAAAAAAAGGTGAATGAAGAATATAAACCTCGTGTCCCATATCCTAACGCGACAAGGAAAGACCGCTCAGACGAACAATTCGGTAAATTCCTTAAACTTTTAAAAAAAATTACATATTAACTTACTGTTTATTGAAGCTCTGTCGCAGATGTCGAATGCAATGAAATATTTTAAAGAGCTTTTAGTAAATAAGCGAAAGTTGGATGAAGCGTCGCATGTGGAGCTAAACTCAGTCTACTCAGCTATTCTACAGAATAAGCTACCCTACAAATTGAAAGATCCAGGGAGTTTTACAATTCCTTACTTAATTGGTAGTTTAGATATAAATCATGCATTAGCTAATTTAGGGGCTAGTATCAACATCATGCCTTACAAAATGTTTAAGCAACTAGGTCTTGGGAAACCTAAAGAAACTAGGATGAGCATTCAATTGGCAGATAAAACTATAAGATTTCCTAGGGGTATTATTGAAGATGTACTAGTGAAAGTAGATAAGTTCATATTTCCTGTTGATTTCGTTGTTCTAGACATAGAGGAGGATAATAACACCCCTTTGATTTTAGGGAGGCCCTTTTTAGCAACTGCTAAAACAATTATTGATGTTGGCACAGGTGAGCTAATACTTTGTGTGGGAGACGAAACGATCACCCTTCAAGCTCATAGTTCTGGCATCACATCGAACATTGAAGGTAATGGTCCACACCAATCTACTAAAACTGACAATATGACTTTGCAGAAATTGAGCTTCAAAAAAGTTCACAAGCCATGTTCCCGAACTGATAGAGGACACATTCATGAAGAATGAAGGCTACAGATAGAGGACCTAGATAAATGGCGAGCACACAAATCGAGAACACATGATAAACCTAAACTACGTCAAAACAAGGTTGATACCTCTCCAAATCAACTTAAGGTCTTACTAGACGTCGCAGATCCTCACATTGTCACTACCGCACCGAATGAGGTAATCCCTCTTACGGTACTCAGTATTTTTCCATTCGGTACGGTAGAGGTGAGTCACCCCAAGTTCGGCACTTTTAAGGTAAACAACACCTGATTAAAACCCTATTTTGATGAGATTGATAGCAGGAATGAGGAGTATAAACTCCTCAAACCACCCTGACCATTCACTAGAGAGGTAAGTCGAGCTTAGACTATAAATAAGCGCTTCTCGGGAGGCAACCCGAGCACTAACATATTTTGATTTCTTTATTTTTAATTTCTAACACTTTAAATCATTAACTTTATCTTTGAATTGCAAAGTTTTTTAGCACACACGGCTAGGCACACGGGCATGCCTAAAGCCGTGGCCAAATAGGGGAAGAGACACTGCCGTGCGATACGGCTGTGCGGAAGCAGGACATGATTTCCCCAAAACACGGGATGTGATAAATCCGCACAGCCGTGCAACATGGCCGTGGGTGAACTTGATATGTGAACACGGGCGTGCTAGGGGCAACACTCGATTCTATTTCTTCGACAAGGGCGAGAGACACGCCTATGCCTTTAAGCCGTGGACAACAATACACGGGCGTGGTACCCTAACACACGGGCGTAGAAGAAGCGAACAAAGCTAGGCACGACCGTGTGACATTGCCGTGTGCCACACACGCCCAAGACACACAGGTGTTGGATAGTAGCTAGGTACGGCCTAAATCACAAAATTGGAAAAACACGAGCTCACCTTCAGAGTACACGGGCGTGGCCTTAGGCCGTGTGGCCCTCCCCTATATAAGCAAACCACTGTTCATCTTCTTCTCCATTTCAAAACCCTAGCCGAAATCTCCCCTTCTGCATCCCTAATCCCTATTCCAGCCACCATTCCCCAAATTCTCATTTCCCTAACCCCAAACCATCCTAAAATCCACTCCCCCTGCATTAATCCTCACTTTCGCATCTCTTTTCCCTCCATTTTTCCTCCACATGGCTGTACCCCCATGCCACACACCTGTGCTCGCCTCCAACATGCCCGTGCGCCACCCTACAGCAGCTTTTGGTTCACTTTCTCACCCTTGTTTTTCCAATCTGTGTTGCTACATTGGTATTCTTTATGCCTTACATAGATATTGTTACTGTTACCAATTTGTTCTGAATAATTTAGGAATTTGCTTTAGTATTTTCAACATTTGAACTGTTAAAGCTACTAAATAGCATATACTAGTTTTAGGATTCTTATTTAACTGCTGATGCATCTTTGATTCCAGTAAATGTTTCTGAATAGTCATATAATTTTTCACTTCTCGCTTGATATCGTTAAATGTGAACACATCTTGGAACTACAGTCATAAGATTATATCAATGCTCATACATTTTCAGATAGATTATGTCATCATCGAGAGGCAAGAAGACCACGGTCCCATCCTCAAAAAGACGTAGGGGACCAGGTTCTTCCTTAGTACATGCTACAGCCGAAGTTCGGCGCCCATTCATTGAGTTTTCGCAAGCTTCGCAGGAAGAGCTATTTCGGATACTACGCGCGCGACCCCTCACTACAGGTCGTTGCATCCATTGGGCTGCCGTGGAGCAAGTCCAGCTAGCTGATGCCATCCGCGCCCTCCTGTCCACAGACCCATGGGAACGGTTCTTCGCTATTACTGAACCCACTTATTTAGAGCTAACTTTAAAATTATTCTCTACTTTTCATCTACAGGTAGTGATGACGAACAATGATGACCCCGACACCATTCAATTCCGATTAGGCAGTCTAGTTCGCGCGATGAGTGTCCCAAAGTTTGGAGTCGCTCTAGGACTTTACATCGATAAGTTTATGGACGAGGAGGACATGAATGCACTACCATTCAATATCCACAATTCTCCCTCCTTGTGCTGGAAGGCTCTAGCACCACTCTCTTCTACCTACGACCCCAGCCGCTTGAAGGCCTCAGCTCTCGCCCCTTCCCTACGCTATCTCCATGCCATATTGGCACACACCTTGACCGGAAGGAGAGAGAGCATCGGCATCGTCAACACCCATGATGCCTACTATTTATGGTGCATGGCGAATGCACACGTGACTGACTTGGCATACTTCACTGCTTTTTCCATTCGCCATCAGACCGAGCAACATCTAAAGGGAGTAATCTCTATCGGCCCCTACGTGGCACGCCTCACCAGACACTTCGGCCTCCTCAACACCGTGGCCCAGTCATCAGCACTTACACTGATAGGTCAGATGTCCCTACAGGGCATCACAACTATGTTACACATGAGGATGATCGAGCGCCAACGTGGGAGCGATCCTCCTCAGTACCGTCTCACTCATGCCATTGACGAGGAGGATCTTGAGGATGTTCCTGATGATGTCCCCCCACAGCACGAGGAGCCTCTACCACGCCACTTATGGAGTGACCAGTTCATGCGGCTGCTTCATTGGCACACTTTTTTGACCAACTCACTCACTTCGAGCAGTATTGTACTACACAGTTTGAGATGAGTGAGATCGTCGACGTGATAGACAGATGGACGACATGTAGGCCATGATGCAGCAACTGTGCCAGTACTTTCACATCGCCACTCCAGCGCCACCACTTGAGGGCCCCACTGACGAGGATCATTGAATCCTCCCATCTTTTTTATTTTTATTTTTATTTTTATTTCAATTTTATTATTTTCTTTTGAAAGACATATCTATATTAGTAAATTTTACTTTCTTCATTTTTCTGGTATTTCTAACAAGTAATCCCACTACGCTTTTGTAACACCCCTCGCTCGTATCCCTCGCCGGAACACGGTTCGAGGTGTTACCCGACTTAAACTAAGTCAATCACACAAAAACCGTGCCAAAAAATTTCAATCAATTTAAATCTTTTCTTTTCACATGCAATCTGTCTCATATATGGGCTTATGAGGCCCAAAACATCACTAGCCAACATAGGCCAATTCACATGGCCAAAACACTTTATCAATACAAGCCACCACCTTTGGCTAACTTATAGTATCACATACTCAACATTAAAACCCTATACATGCCATAGACTCGAAATACTAGGATTTACTTACACCAATAGCGTGAGCTCGACAGTGTGATAATATCTCCGGCAAACTCCAACCCGAGCAAATAACTGGAGCCAACAATCTACAAAACAGAGGAATGTAACAACGGAGTAAGCTTTCATAAGCTTAGTAAGTTTTAAGCAATGCAAACAAATAAACGCAATTATACTTCGATTATTCAATTTCTCAAGAGGCCATATTCTAGGTATATTGCCATCTGGCCGAATACACACAAACACATAATGCACGTTCATCATTCTTATCATACTTAATCTGAATTCATATAACATAATTAACTCAAATACTTTCACATACTTTCACACCCTGACCCGATGTATCATGATCATAGATATAGTTATAACATTTATTCACGTATGTATCACATTACACACTAATGATTCACTTCAAATCAAACTCACGTATGAGTACATAATGTGTACCTGGCCCACTTAACGTATTGAATGTATTCATTTGTCAATCTAACACGAGGTACCTTAGCCTTAGACTTTTCTCAAATCACCGGCATTTCGTTTGCTAGGATCGAGGCCCGATTATCATTTCATCGGCATTATAGCCTGCTAGGCTCGAAAGCCCGAATAGTATCTCACTAGCATTATAGCCTGCTAGGCCCAAAGGCCCGAATAGTGTCTCACCGGCATAATAGCCTACTAGGCTCAAAGGCCCGAATATAATACCAGCACTAAGCCTGCGGGATTTAACCCGGATATAATACCAGCACGAAGCCTGCGGGAATTAACCCGGATATATTACCAGCACGAAGCCTGCGGGATTTAACCCGGATATATTACCAGCGCGAAGCCTGCGGGATTTAACCCGGATATAATTCCAGCATATAGCCTGCGGTCTTTAAGCTGGATACAAATATCATGCATATTTAATCATATATTAACACATTTCAACACTTTTCTTTCATCTCATTTTCACACTTAGCATTTGATAGCTTATGCATAACATTTTACTCACATTCATTTCAAACTTATCAATCGATTATAAAAGCACATTACATATTTACCAACATGTTATACTTACCATTAGGCCATATAAGCATGATATAATACACTATCATTTCATCTTAAACATTCGGCTAAATCCCTATCTTACAAGGAACACCGAATTCATATAACATTTCATTTCTCCAGCATTATAGCCTGCTAAGCTCAAAGCCCGATATCATATTTCGATAGACAATTCACCTGTTCTTTCCCACTTTCATAACTTATACTTCAATCATGTATAACTGAAACACATATCTATGAACAAAGATTTTCATCCTTTCAACCACATAGGGTTTAATTTCCACATTGGAACACATATCTTAGTACATCATTTAATAGTATCAAATTCGACTAGATATGCTAGTCACATACGGCTCATAACTTTAATTTAATATTCATTCAACACAAAGAACATATGTATATTTTCACTGAAGCATCATCTCAATACAATACATCTTGCTCACTGGTTTGCACACAACCATTCAAATTAGCAATTATAAGATGGTTTCGCACATAGCCCATCCTTATCGATAATTTACGATGATTTTATCCTTACTCATATATATGACATAGGCATTTTCACCTATGCTTCTCAATTCACATTCATGATTCAATTCCAATCGATTTAACATGCATAAGTACATATCGCATACCTGACCAACTTAATGTATTGAACGAAATTGATTGTCGATTTAACACAAAGTCTCATAGTTGAACATAAAAATGAAACCATTTCTTATATGTTCGATTCACATCAATCATCAAATTCATTTAATTCACATGTACTTAATTAGGTTGTTCGTACCTGAATAGTTTACTTTACGGAACGAATCCACATATCATATTAGCCCATAGTCTTATAGCACCACACTTTTAATAGTTTACCGGCAATTTGCCTGCTAGGTAATAACTTGATTTCATCGCCGGCCATAAGCCTACTAGACCTTTAAGTCCGATGTCATTTCACCGGCATTACGCCTGCTAGGTTTGAAACCCGAATATATATTATAATGCATAACTTATATCATCGATCACTAACAGTTACCTTATCGAAGTTCACATTTAATCACTTTAGTACCAAGCCACATTCGGCTACCACAAAGGACTAATAAAAATAATTTTATACACATCATGGTTTCCTTTAGATATTTAATAACCACAAATCGTGATATCTCTACCATCACATATACGACATATTTTATTCATTGTAACACTCATTTAGTGCATCAAATTTCCAAATCCAATTCAACTTAAGCATAATAGCCATAATCGGCTTATAGCCTTAAATCATTACATATTCGGGACATTAACTAAATAAAATTTACATTCTCTCTGCCATATTAATTTAGCTCTTAGGAATATAAGAAGGAATCAAGCTTAAACACTTAAGAACTTACCTTGAACGTTGCCGAACGATTACAACGGCTATTCGATTACTTTCTCTTTTCCCTTATCCGAATTTGCCCCTCTATGCTCTTGAGCTTAAATTCAAAGATTTTAAACTAGTCATTATTCGACTATTCCAGCATCACTTTCAAAATATATATATTCGAATTTTACACCTACTGATCATAGTAAGCTTATAAGAAATCAATAAGCAACTCATTAACAAATTTTTGTCAATGTTTACCACATAATCATAATTTCACTGCAAGTTGTCTTCCTGAGCAACAGTCACTAAATCATTTATAACTGGAGCTACGAAACTCCAAATCAAGTTCCGTTAATTTTTCCTGAAAATATATTCATATATCTTTTATCCATAAAATTTTCAGAATTTTTGGTTTGTCCAATCAATATCAGATTTTTCTTAAAGTTTCCCCTATTTCACTGTTTGACTAATCTGACCACTCCTCACTACGAATCAATTTTTTCATTGTAAAGAATTCAAAATATGTTCTAGTTTATTTAATTTGAAACTAGACTCATTAAGGAGTCTAATCATATAAATTTCATCTTATGATCATTTTTTTACAATTTATAATGATTTCATAAAAACAGAATAGAGGATCTAGAAGTCATTCTGACCCTGTCCCACATCACTTCAAATATCTCATTATCAGCAATTCTTTTGCTGACACGATTTCTTTTATAAGAAACTAGACTCATTAATATTTAATTACATAATTTATTCAGCTTCTAAATCATCTCCCACAATTTATGGTGATTTTCTAAAATCATGTTACTGCTGCTATCCCAAGCAGATTTATTACCAATTCACTCTTTCACACATAACTTGCATGCATGTTATTCAAACATGCATATCACAAATCAATCATCACATACCTATGATTTCACTTAAGCATAATCTCCATTTCATCATTTTAAAGCACAAACATTACACAATGTTATCCAAGTTCACATTCGGCCATAATACACACAACATGTTAGCCGATTTTCCCCCTTAGCATCTAAGGCACATGCATGCTCATTTGTTTGGCTCAACTTCACCTATCTTCCATTATTCATCAAAAGAACATGAAACAACAACCATTTCCTTCATTTCCATTCATGACCGAATGCTCACAACACAACAAAAAATAAAAAATATGCTTCATGAGTTAAGGTAGAATCAAGAAGAACTCATGAAAATCAAGAAGAAGTAAACTACCATGAACTTACCTTGGATTTTTCTTCCCTTAGTGACCAAATTTTTCAAGACCTTTTTCCCCTCTTGCTCTCCTATTTTCGGCTATGAAGAACAAGGATGAAAAAAAAACATTGTCTTTTACTTCCTTTTGTTATTTTATTACTAACATTTTATGACACAAAATAACATATATTATTTGTGTCATACTTATGCCATAATTTCAATAAAAAATTGCACAAATGCTTATCATGCCCATCATGGCCAGCCACTATGTTTTAAGGTGGGAAATTTGACATGCAAATCCACCTATTTCATACTATAAGTTATTTGGCCACTACAAATTAGCTTATAGCATTTTCAAAAAATTTTCACATGAGTCCTATTTCATAATTTCACTCACAAATGGCAAAATCAAAGCATGAAATTTTCACACATGCACTTTCACATGAAATAAACATAGAATATAACATCTAATTATTTTTGTGACTCGATTTTGTGATCCCGAAACCACTTTCCGACTAGGGCCAAATTAAGGTTGTCACAGCTTCCTTCCACACCCACTCCTAATAAAGCTCTTCATGATTCTACAGACTTCCAAGCAAAGCTGCTAGGAATATCTTACGAAATGAGGAAACAAATAGGGAACAATACCTCACGAGTGCCATGCTCAACGACCCAGTTTTTTCATCTAGCAACGAAAAGTGGCATCTACCACTTTCCCCAAACACTCTAGCCTCAGAATCAAGCTCCGCATCCATATAACAGGGAGTTTCACCTCTTTCCCTCTTATGATTTTCTTTATTTTGAATATTCTATCTTTGTACATTAAGGGCAATGTACATCTTAAGTGTGGGGGGTGAACATGAACATGATGCCTAACTTTTTGCATTATTCTCAAATCCCTGAATTTGGTCTTGTACTTAAGTGATTTTCTCATAATATTGATCGAATGAATTCTGATTGATCTATAATTATTGTTGATATGTCATGAATTAGGTCATGGGAATTATGCATGATTATTTGATTATAGGACATTAGAATCGAGCATGATAAGTTGATATTTTGAGAACTAAAATTTTTTAGATCATTTTCCTAAATTGAGGTATTATCTTGAAATCTTAAGTATACAGGAATGACATCACAAACCCAAATTTTTGGTGAGATTTTTGAGCCTTTTGAGCATATAGCTTTCTTTCTTGCTCACTTCTTTTATAGTTTGAGTATGTCAACATTGAACTGTTATTCTAGAACTTGCTTCGATTATACATGTCGAGATCACACGTATGATTTGATATACTGAGATGATAAAGGCACATAGGATTTAACCCACTTACTCCATAAAAAGCCTTCCCACATAATTAAACCCTTAATGAACCTCCTTGAGCCTACTAATTTTTTTTATTGATTAACCCTCAAACATTAACCCATTATTGTTGAAATCCTCTTACTTAATTTACTTTTTTTTATCGAGATTAAATTTAATATTGTTACCTCACTATGTTCACCATTTTTTGTTACTGAATCATGAAGTATGATTTCTATATTGTATTAACTTGATTTGTTCTTAAAAAAAAAAGAGAGCTCATGTAATATAGTTCTAGATATTTGTTTGTGATTCAGTAATTAAGTTTTTGATAGTGGGGTAATATATTGAAATTATCTCGATTCTAACCTTTTTCTTTTCAGCTTTTATTCATACCCGTAACCTAAACCCCGTTACAACCATGCAAAGACCTTTTGATTCGTGTATCATATCATTTACAAGTGGTGGAGATTTGATTTTCATGCAAGCCTATGGTAATAACTTCTCATGTTAGACAATCGAGTGCTTAATCTTGAACCTTAAACACTTTGAGTGATTTGAGTAAATCTTTAGTGAAGATGTCATCTCTTGTATATTTAGGACTAAAGTTAATTACTTAGAGGAAGGAGATTACCTATGATTTTATTATCAAAATATTCGATTTAGATTGTTTAAGGCTTTTAATACCCCTATAGTTGAATTCTCACTGTATGATTTTCCGTGGAATAATTTGTAACATTATCAGTAATGATTATGTGATTGAAAGGAATGAATTCTAGCAGTAAATAAGAGTTTTGCTTGAGGACAAGCAAATGCTTAAGTGTGGGGGTAATTGATAAACGCCAAATTATACATATTTTTACCCCAAATACTTAGCATATTTATGGATGTTTATTACTAGATTTGTGGATTTTGGTGCTCTTAATCCGGTTATTTCATGTTTTGTACTCAGGAGAGCACTAAGAGTCAAAAGGAGCCAAAAATGAGCAAAAAAAGGACAAAACAGACCAAATCGAGAAGATGACACGGCCTAAGCCTTGCCACAGGGGCAGCTCACACGCCCGTGTCTTTCAAGGGTGTCGACCAAGGCTTTTACGATCGAACACGGCCTGGCCATTGACCCATATGGCCGTGTGCAATTTAATGGATCGAACACAGCCTAGCAATCACGTCACACGGTCGTGGATATAGGCGTGTCCCTTTTTCAAGAAGCTGTATTTTACACGGAAAAGGATACTTAGGGAGGAAGAAAGCCAATCCAAAGCCTATATAAACACCCTAAGTATGACTTAGAAAGGAGGCCTCCCTTCAGAACTTTTCTGGAGTACAAAACCACACGCCGGGAATTACTTGAAGGGAGCCAGACGATCCATCCCAAAAGCCGGAGCTACTCCAAGATTGAATATCTCTCTCAAAATTCCTTCAAGGGTTTTAAAGTTTTCTTTATGTTTTGTTATTTTCATACTTTTGAGATGTACTCTTATTTTATTATGAACTAAACCCCTTAGATACCGAAGGGGGTTGAAACCTATGATGGATCTTATTATTATTATCTGAACTGTATGATAAATGCTTGATTTGTTTTTAATTATGTGTTCTTAATGCTTGAGTTAATATTTTGGGTATTGATTCATGATTTGATGTGCTTATGCAGAGGAGCAAAAGTCCCTGTCTAAGAGTAGATTTGGCATAATTAAGCGGAGATGATCGAACGCCTAGAAATAGGGTTACGAGATTTTGCCGGATTAGGGTGAAACCTAATATAGGAGTCCATAAATCGATTTACTGCTTCCCTAGGGGTTTTAATTAAAAAAGAGATTTCAATTAATTCAACTGAGAGTTAGACGTTATTAGTCTCGAAAGAGATAATAATATAGGTTAGGGAGTCTCACGGATCAAATCAAGTGAATAAATCGTCTGGTTCAGAGTTAGATAACAAGTGAAATCTAGGTGGATTCCTCCTTGGGTGTCGTCTTTATCAATTACTTTTCTTCAAGTATTTTTCCAAATTTTCTCTTTGCTTTAGTTTAATTAGTTAATTAGTTTAGTTAATTAGTTTAATAAACAACCTCTCTTTATTTCTAGGTTGAATAATAAAAAGATAGTTATTACTAGTGCTTTTGGTTCCCTTGGGTACGATATCTTGGTCTTGTCATTACTATACTATTGTCCGATAGGTGCGCTTACATTTTCATCGTGATAATAGTTAGTCTAGGTTTGATCTTCATTATAAATATTTATTACTTGTTACGAATCACGCGATCACAAATGTATATTTTATTACCATGCATTTGGCTTTAATTTATATATATTTCATTAATTTAATAAGATAATATCAATTAAGTAATAATTTATACTATTATATTCTAATATTAATTAATAATAACTTAAATCATTAAAAATATTTAGATTTTTCTCATTGTTTTGCCACCTCAACTATTACTTAACGACATTT
The DNA here is from genome assembly GCF_007990345.1 of Gossypium hirsutum. NCBI lineage: Eukaryota > Viridiplantae > Streptophyta > Magnoliopsida > Malvales > Malvaceae > Gossypium > Gossypium hirsutum. The sequence goes on along the minus strand of NC_053430.1, from coordinate 35,412,232 downwards.
TTGCCATTTTGGTCCTTTATATTTTCTTTTAATCTATAATTCAACTTTTACCCCTTATTCAATCTAGTCCTTCTTCCTATTTTCTCTTAACTAAGCTAAATTCACCTAATTAAAACTTAATTAAACACACTACTAGACTCACAGATATTTTTAATAATTATTTTTGAACTCGGTTTACTAAGATGGAGGCCCGAAAATGTACTTTTTCGATGCTCGTGAACTTTGGGTCATTACATTTCCTCCCCCCTTAATAAATTTCGTCCTCGAAATTTACCTGAGAAAAGATGGGGATACTGTGCTCTCATTATCTCTTCCGGTTCCCAAGTTGCTTCTTCTACATTATGACTCCTCCATAAAACTTTCACTAATGGAACTCATTTATTACTCAATTCCTTTACCTCATGAGACAATATCTTAATCGGTTCTTCTTCATATGATAGATTAGGTTGAATTTCAATATCCTCTGTAGAAATAATATTTGAAGGATCTGATCAATATCTTCTGAGCATAGAAACATGAAAACATCATGAATCTTTTGTAATTCTTGAGGCAAAGCCAGACGATATGCAACTGGTCAAACTCTCTCAATAATCTCATATGGCCCAATAAAACGAGGACTTAGTTTTCCTTTTCGACTGAACCTCATAATTTTCGTCCAAGGTGAAACTTTTAGAAATACCTTATCACCAACCATGTATTCAATGTCTCTACGTTTTAGATTTGCATATGGTTTCTGCCTGTCAAAAGCTATCTTCAGACTTTCTCAAATCTTCTTAACAGTATCTTCTGTTTCTTGAATCAATTCTGGTCCAATCACTTTCCTCTCATTCAATTTTGTCTAACACACTGTTGACTGACACCTTCAACCATATAAAGCTTCATATGGTGCCATTTGAATACTTGATTGAAAACTATTATTGTATACAAATTCAGCTAATGGTAGATAATGTTCCCAACCTGATTCAAAATCAATAATGCAAGCTCGAAGCATATCTTCTAAAATCTGGATAACTAGTTCTGATTGTCTATCGGTTTGTGGATGGAAAGCTGTGCTAAAATTAAGTCGAGTACCAAGAGATTCATGCAGTTGCCTCCAAAATCGGGATGTAAACTGTGGATCTCGATCAAAAATTATTAACACCTGAATACCATGTAATCGTACTATCTCCCAAATATAAACTTCAGCAAGTTTCTGAAGTGATCAATCAATTCTTACTGCTATAAAATGAGCTGACTTTGTAAGCCAATCAACAATAACCCAAATAGCATTTTTCTTACTTGGTGACAATGATAACCCTATTACAAAATCCATTGTGATGCAGTCCCATTTCCATTCAAAAATGTTAATAGGCTGAAGTAAACTAGTTGGAACCTGATGCTTTGCTTTGACTGGCTGACATGTCACATTTAGCCACAAATTCCACTATATCTCTTTTCATACCTAGCCACCAATATAATTCTTGTAAATCACGGTACATTTTTGTTCCTCCGAGATGTAATGAAAAAGGACTATCATGTACTTCTCGAAGTATCAGCTCTTTCAATTCTGAAACATTTGGAACACAGATCCGATAATGAAATCTCAGACAATCATGTTCATCAATACTAAAATTACCTACTATGCCACTCTGAACCATTTCTTTTCTCTTCATTAGCTTGTCATTTTCTAATTGGGTTGACTTGGTTTATTCAAACATCACTGGTTTAATTCTTAATTTAGCCAACAAACCTCCATCATCACTAATACTAAGCTGTGCAAACATCGCTCACAATTCAATTGCTGCCTTCCTACTCAATGCATTAGCTACCACATTAGCTTTACCTGGATGATAGTCAATAACACATTCATAATCTTTTAGAAGTTCTATCCACCGACGCTGTCTCAAATTCAATTCTTTCTGTGACAGAAGATACTTGAGACTTTTATGGTCTACGTAAATGTAACATTTTTCACCATATAAATAGTGTCTCCATATTTTCAAAGCAAAAACCACAGCTACTAATTCCAAATCATGTGTCGGATAATTACATTCATGTGGTTTCAATTGCCAAGAAGCATAGGCTATCACTTTCCCACTTTGCATTAGTACACACCCGAGCTCATTTAAAGAAGCATCACTATACAAAATAAAATATTTCACTAATTCTGGTAAAGTCAAAATCGGTGCCTCTGTCAACATCTGCTTCAATTTCATAAAACTTTCTTGACATTGATCATTCCAAAAAAAACTGAACATTCTTTTGCAATAGCTTTGTCATCAGCAAAGCTATTTTTGAAAATCCAATCACGAACCTTCGATAATACCCAGCAAATCTAAGAAAACTACGTACCTCTAACACATTTTTGGGAGTTTTCCACTGGACGATTGCTTCAATCTTTTTTGGATCCACTCTAATTCTGTCCGCTGACACCATGTGACCAAGAAATACCACATCTGATAACCAAAATTCACACTTACTCAATTTCCCATACAACTGTTTCTCTCGTAACGTTTGTAAAACAATTCGAAGATGTTGCTCATGTTCAAATTCAGACTTTGAGTATACCAAAATGCCATCAATAAAGACTACCATGAACTGATCCAAGTACGGCTAAAAAATTCGGTTCATAAGATCCATAAAAGCAGCTAGGGCATTTGTTAACACAAATGACATCACTCAGAACTTATAATGACCATATCTTGTACGAAATGTTGTCTTCGGTGCATCACTTTCTTTCACCTTTAATTAATAGTAGCCCGATCTTAGATCAATATTTGAAAATACTAAAGCTTCTTTCAATTGATCAAATAAATCATCAATACGTGGTAACGGATATTTATTCTTGATTGTCACATTGTTCAATTGCTGATAATCAATACACAACCACATCGAACCATCTTTCTTTTTAACAAATAACACTGGAGCTTCTCAAGGTGATGTACTAGGTCGTATAAAACCTCGATCCAACAAATCTTGCAATTGTACTTTCAATTCCTTCAACTCTGTAGGTGACATATGATATGGAGGTATTAACATTGGATCTGTACCCGGGTATACTTCGATCACAAATTCAACTTCCTGATCAGGAGATAATCCAGGTAACTCTTCAGGGAATACATTAAGAAATTCACATACAGTCCGGATTTTACTACATTTACTCTCTAGCGAATCCAAATTAATTACATATGCTAAGAAAGCAGCACAACCTTGACAAAGAAGCTTACTAGCTTTACTTGCCGAGATAATACGAACTGATCCACTAGTCCGAACACCATTTACTTCAATCTGATCACCAATTTCATTCTGAACAATGAACTTCTTTTTAGAGCAGTCCAAAATTACAACATGTTCTGATAGCCAGTCCATGCCCAATATAATGTCAATATCGTCAAATGACATAATTAACAAGTCAACAGAAATAATTCTATCCTGAATCATTAATGGGCATCTTCGACATATTTGATTCACTAACATAGTTTGTCCCAAAGGACTAGATACCTCTACTGTTACACTAGACAGTTCAGGTTTTAATTTTCCAATCTCAGCTAATTTTGTGTTAACATAAGAATGTGAAGATCCCAGATCTATTTAAGCATAAACAAATTCTGAATGCAATAAAAATATACCTGTCACCACATCGGGTGCATCTCCTTTTCCACGAGTTTTTACAACATATGCTCGGGCTAAGGTTCTAGCTTATGATTGTTGAGTGGAAACTTCACTTGTTCTTCTAGCACCTCCTCTACTAACTAAGCCACCTCTACCTGATCCTTGACCTCTGGAATTAGATTTAGATCTCTATGATACCGTTGGTGTTGCTTTATTAATCTTTGGACAGTCTTTTATAAAATGATCAGTGGATCCGCAACAGAAACATCCTGCAGTTAATTTCTAACACTCTCCCCAATGTTTATTCCCACAGTATTGACATTCCAGAATTTTAGTATTCTGAGATGGCCCACTAATGCTGCTAGGGAAACTATCGTCTGCCTACCACGATTTCTATCACTTCTATCTTATCTAGAACCAAATCTCCAACTGCCTCAAAATTCTTTTGATCTCTTAGGTTGTGGATTAGAACTTGTAATTTTGAGACGCTTTCCAAGTGAACGAGAAGTTTCAGGTTTTTTATCTAATCCCAACACTTGTTCAACCATTTGGCTCTCTCAATTAAATTTGCAAATTCAGTAATTCAAAGAGATACCAATTGTAGTCATAATTCATCACATAATCCTCGTAGAAATTGTTTATTTCTGTCAGCTTTAGTTGGTACAAATTCAGTTGCATATCTACTCAGTCTCAAAAATTCTTGTTCATAATCTGCTATGGACATGTCGCATTGTTTCAGCATTAAGAACTCATGTTTCCTATCTTCCATATATAATTCTCCCAAATATTTCTTTTGAAATTCTCTTAGAAAGAATTCCCAACTTATTTGTTTTTCTTATACATGTTGAGTTACCAATTCCCACCATACATACGCTTCTCCTTGTAACAAAGAAACGACTCACAATAAACTCTCATGTATGGTGCATCCGAGTTGCTTCAAAATTCTCTTTGTGGTTTCTATCTAGTTTTCAGCTACAGACGAATCAACTCCCCTTGAACCCTAAAATTCAGCAGCACCATACTTCTGCAACTCTTTAATCAAGGCTCGTTGGGTAGTAGGAATAGGAGTCATAAGAGGTATAGTTCCTACTGCTCTTTGAAGGGCATCGGTGATCACTGTGAGTATTTCTGAATTATCTGTTTCTCTAGTATCACTCTTTTCAACATTTGATGGTTGATTACCTATCGAGTTTACAATTAGCATTGCAGACTCCGATTAATTCATATCATATGATTCATCATCTTCATTGTACATTTCTCGATCAGTATCTTCAATATTTTCACCAGACGTCTTTAACTATAAAACAGAAGCAATAATTCAGTATACATATATATCAGCATCCAATCTTGACTCAAATTTAATTCAATTATCGCATGTACCTTTACACGCATTTCTGTACTCAATTCAATTGTAGAATCGACTAAACCTGAATGCTCTGATACCACTAAAATGTAACACCCCTTAACCCCAAATTATCGTCGAAACAGGGTTACAGAGCATTACTAGACCCATCAAACAATTTACAATTAATTTAAAATAAACGACATACATATCTTAATTTAATTACAAAGTCCCTATAATGGACCCTCGAGGTCCAAATCACACGTTAGAATTGAATCGGGACTTGTTCGGATACTCTAAATTTTTTTTGTGCAAACTTAATATAACCCCTTTATAAATATCTAACATTCCCTGTAAATTCAAATCGAGATCAATCCAAACAAATCAATTCATGAATTTATACATCTCTAATTATAACAAATTGATAATATGAAGTTCTAACATTTTTATGTTTATAACAATCTAACATAAGGTGTCTAATTGATTCATTTAAATTAACATTCAACAAAATTGCCCAAAGCTATGATATAGACTATGTTTAAGACATATGTAATTGTATGGAACAACCATTACCATCATTTATCATTAATACTTATGTATCAAAATAACAACAAATTACAACCTAGGTACATGCCATTTTCAAAAGAGAAAATATCACGACGTATTTGAGTTTGGGATTGACTTGGATGTTGAGTCGTTAGTCACTTTTGTACCTAACCTGTGCACGGAAACAACCGTAAACTGAGTATGCACTCACTGGTATTTCTATAAACCAATACTTAAATCAATTATTAGTTCATATCCATTTTGACTATAAAACCTTATTTACATAACAATAGTTAATTTCTTAACTCTTCCTCGATAAAGTAGATGATTCTAATCATATTTAATCAGTAACAATCAATTATTCAGTACAGTAATTTAGTCATTCAGTAACTATCAAATGTGCAGTGCAGTAGTTTAGTTATTCAATAACTATCAATTATTCAATACAGGAATTTAGTTATTCAGTAACTATCAATTATTCAGTGCAATAGTTTACCCCTATTAACATAACTCGGACCTAGACGGATACACAGATCCAACCAACACACCAGTATGGCACTTAGTGCCTCATCGGCTTTGCCGAAGTAAACAATAAAGTACAGTACTTAGTACCTCATCGGATTAAACCGAAGTAACAGTAACAGTACGACACACAAGGTGCCTCATCGGCTTGAAGTCGAAGTAACAGTACAACACTTATAGTGCCTCATCGACTCAAGGTCGAAGTATCCCTAAACACTTCCAATCCTATGGCATGCCAATCGTATCCGACTCAGTCCGATACAGTTAATAGGGTATTCAATTCATTTCTCAATTCACAGTAATTAATCATTTCAATATCCATTTCACAATAATCACAAATTCACATACATTCAATTCAATATCAAACACTAATACTTACCTTAATATCTTTCCATACACATATAATAATAAAAACAACAATATAAATGTTAAGTTTGCTTTATAGAAATACAAACGTAATTCTTGAATTACTCTTCGTCAACCTTCTCCTTTCCTTTCTTTGTCGAGGTCTCCGATATTACGTTAGCTACAAAAATTAAAATAATTATTTCATTAATTACAGCACTCATTATAACAAATAATTGAATTTCTATGCAATTTATACCTTATTTTCAATTAGGTCCTAACTAACTCATTCACTTTACTAACTTACTTCATACCTCATTCTTGTTCAAATTCCTATCAATTTCAACTTAACTATCAAGTGTTCATAATAAAACCCTAATTTAAAACTTCTTTCAATTTGATCCCTCAATCACCAAAACTTATGCCTAGTTTACAATCTAATCCTTTAATTAATTCTAACTTAAAATTCATTCAATTAAACCCCTAATTCATTATTTTGTTCAACATGAACTATGTTCAAAAACCTAAAAACTTCCAAAACCTCAACTTAATTTCAACAAAAACTTTGTTCTAAAGCTTCTAAAACATCAAATTTAAATAAAAAGGACTTAATTGACTTACCAATTAAAGCTTAAAGCTTTCAAACCCTAGTTTTTCCTTTTTCTTTCCTTTCTTCTTTTTCCCTAGTACTTTCAAATAGCCTATTTTGTTTTGGTTTCCTTCTTTGTTTTATTTTCTTTTATTTTATGTTTTATTTTTTTAATAATAATAATATAATATCTTAATAAATATCTATTTAATAATCAATATATTTATTACAAGTGTAATATTACTTATATTTACACATATACTATATCATCATCATACATTTATCATGTTTTAATTTATTTATCACATAAAAATCTTACAATATAATTATTTAATTAATAAATATCTTTTACTTAATAATAAATAATAAATATCTATTTACTTAAATAATAAGTAATTTAAATCCATGAATTACAATTGTATGCTTATTTTTATTACAAATGTATATTTTATTACCATACACATTTGGCTTTAATTTATATATATTTCATTAATTTAATAAGATAATATCAATTAAATAATAATTTATACTATTATATTCTAATATTAATTAATAATAACTTAAATCATTAAAAATCTTTAGATTTTTCTCATTGTTTTGCCGCCTCAATTATTACTTAATGGCATTTTTGCCATTTTGGTCCTTTATATTTTGTTTTAATCTATAATTCAACTTTTACCCCTTATTCAATCTAGTCCTTCTTCCTATTTTCTCTTAATTAAGCTAAATTCACCTAATTAAAACTTAATTAAATACACTACTAGACTCACAAATATTCCTAATAATTATTTTTGAACTCAGTTTACTAAGACGGAGGCCCGATAATGTACTTTTTCGATACCTGTGAACTTTGGGTCATTATAGAAAAACCTCATTCTAATCAATGCAAAAGAAAAGAAGTATAGTTCTATATGGATTTTACTTTACTTTTATTTTATTTTACCATTGTATTTTATTTTAACAAGGATTCGAGTCACTCAACTCTAACAATCTCCACCTTGATACGAATTCTCAATGAACAAGTTCTTGACCACGAACTCTCAACAAACAAGTTTTCTACCTCTTCCACGAAACACCTCAAGCGTGCTCTTCAACAATGAACACCAACCAAGTCCAAATAATGCTCTAACTTGGTTATGGGAAGTGACTTAGTCATCATATCTGTAGAATTTTCATGAATACTAACTTTGTTCACAACAATATCTCCACGAGCCATAATATCACGCAAAAAATGATTCCGAACATCAATATGATTTGTTCTCTCATGAAACATTTGATCTTTCGTAAGGAAGATGGAACTCTAATTGTCACAAAACACTATACTGATCTGAAGGTCCTTACTGAGTTTACCAAAGAGTCCCTTTAACCATATAGCTTCTTTACAAGCCTTAGTAATCATCATGTACTCAGCTTCAATAGTAGAAAAAGTAATTGTATTTTGCAAAGTGGCTTTCCAACTGATTCCGCAACCCTCAATTGTAAATACATACCCTCGTAAGTATCTGAAAATCCAATGAATCGCTTTCTAGTGTTCTTTGTTGTGGTTCACAATGTATCTACTAAGTGCACTAACTGCATATGACAAATTTGGACATGAGCAAACCATAACATACAAGAGAGATCCCACTACACTAGAATATGGAACACGTGACATGTAGTCAATCTCATCATCTAATTGCGGAGACAAAATCGATGAAAGTCTGAAGTGAGCTGCTAATGGAGTACTAATAGGCTTGGTATTCTTCATATTAAACCTACAAAGAACTTTCTCAATGTACCCTTTTTGACTTAGGTACAATTTACATGCTTTTCTATCTCAGAGAATCTCCATCCCAAGTATCTTTTTTGCTGCACCCAAATCCTTCATCTCAAATTATTTACTAAGCTGGGCTTTGACATTTCTTATCTCTCATTTATCTTTGGTTGCTATCAACATGTCATCAACATAAAAGAGTAGATAAACAAAAGAACCATCATTGTTTTTCTTAAAATAAACACAAATGTCAAAACTGCTTCTTTTGAAATCATAAGTAGTCATAAAAGAATCAAACCCCTTATACCACTACCTTGGTTACTATTTTAAGCCACAAAGGGACTTTTTCAGCAAGTAAACATGGTCCTCCTTTTCTAAGACTGTAAACCTTTTGGTTGTTGCATGTAAATATCTTCCTCAAGTTCTCCATGTAAGAACATTATTTTTACATCTAACTACTCAAGTTCCAAATCATACATGGCCACAATACCAAGTAAGGCTCAAATCGAGCTATGCTTTACAATTGGAGAAAATACATATGTGAAGTCCATGCCTGTAATTTGACTGTAACCTTTTACAACCAGACTTGCTTTATATCTGAGCTCTTCAACTCCAGTAGTCCCTTTTTTTTCTTGAACAACCCTTTTACCTTTAAGAAGCTTCACTAGATCCCATGTTTTTTTCTTATGTAACGATTTTATCTCTTCTTACATGGAAATCATCCACTTTTCTAAATCTTCACAGTTTTCTGTCTCAAAATAAGTAGATGGCTCTTGATTTGCATACATATCTTTAGCAACTTTTAAAGCATAAGCACTTAGATCAACCTCGATGTACCTTTTTGAAGGTTTAATTTCTCTTCTAGGTCTGTTCTTGGCAATAGAATATTGTGGTGAAGAAGCAACTCTACTCTAAGTTTCTGTACTAACTTGAGGAGTACACTCTGTTGTAGATTCTAGATCAATTTGAAGCTCCACCTACTTCACATGTGTGTTTGAAATTTGTTGGTCTTTATTGAAAGTCTTTAAGAAGTAAGTTAGGCAGTATAGCAGTTTCTTAAAAAAATAACATCTTTGCTAATTAAAACTTTCCTCGTTTCAGGACACCATAACTTATACCCTTTAACACCAACCTTATAACTAAGAAAAGTACATTTAATAGATCTAGGCTCAATTTCCCATTATAAACAATAGCATACACGGGACACTCAAAAATCTTCAAATCGGAATAATCAATAGAAGTACAAGACCATACCTCTTGTGGAGTCTTTTTCCCAATGAAAATGAATGAAGATCGGTTAATAAAAAAACATGTTGTAGAGGTCGCTTCAGCCTAGAACGACTTCAGTGAATGGGCATTCGAAAATATGTATTGAACCTTTTCCATAATTGTTTTATTCATTTGTTCTGCAACACTGTTTTGCTATAGACTATGGTGAACTATTAAGTGCCTTACAATTCCTTCTGATTTGCAGAATTCATTAAAATCATCAACAGAATTCCAAACCATTATCTGTGTTAAAGTGCTTTATTTATTTTCCTGTCTGCTTCTCGGTCATAGTTTTTCAATTCTTAAACGCGGACAACACATCATTTTTCTGCTTTAAGAAGAATGCTCAAACTTTTCTGGAAAACTCATCAATCATCATCAACATATAATTAGCTCCATCCTTCGAATGCACCCTTTGTGTTATGGATTCCTCTTGTGAACAGAACTCTCTTTTACTTTCCAAAAACGCAGTGCTCATAGAACTTCAGTTTACTAACGCCTTGTCCATCAAGAAGTCCTCTTTTGTTCAATCCTGCCATGTTGTTCTCACTCATATGCCCTAGACGCATATGCCAAAATCTAATAACATCATTATTTAACAAGGAAGAGGAAGTGATGGTTGCATCACCAGTAACAGTTGAACCTTGCAATACATATAACTTGGCAGTCTTTCTTTGCCCTTTCATCATAATAACGAAACCTTGGATAATCTTCAAAACTCCACTTCCAACTATCTACTTATGCCCTTTTAAATCAAGAGTATTCAACGAAATCAGATTGTTCTTTAATTCTGGTACACGTCGTACGCCACTAAAAGTTCTGATGAATCCATTGAACATCTTAATTTTGGTCGTGTCAATACCTGTGATTTTACATGAAGCATTATTTCCCATCAATACCACATCTTCAAACACTATTTCATATAATGTAAACCAATCTCGATTGGGACTCATATGGATCATGCAACCAGAAACAAGGATCCACTCCTATCTCACTTTAATGTTGTTGGCAAAAGCAGCTAGAAGTTTATCATCATTGTAGTCTTCTGCTACATCATCTTCATCGAATTATTCTAGATTTTTTTCCCTTTTGATTCGCAGCCTCCTTTTTTATCTTGTTCTGCAACTTATAGCACTCAGATTTAATGTGCCCTTTCTTCTTGTAAAAGTTATGGGTTTTACCTCTGTATGAAGATCTTAATCTACCTTTAGATTTACTGCGATAATTTTGTTCCTGTGTCAGAAAGTTACACAGGGTCAAACATTACCTGTAGCACGGGCGTGTCCTAGGGTCACACGGGCATATCTCTTGGACCAGACGAGCGTGTGAGCCCTGCACCTTAGAAAAATTTTAAAATTTCACAAAAAATTCTTCGAGGTTCCAATTAAGTCTTGACTCAATTCTAATGCTCGTATTAGACCTCGAGGGTCTATTTAAGGCACGTTATGAATGATTTTGGAACTTGAATAGTAACTTGCATGATTTATCTGTAAATATTTTCGAAAGTTTCGGTAATGCTCCGAAACTCTATTCCAACGAGGGATACAGATTAGGGATTTACAATTAGCGGTATCAGCGCTATGGTTTAGTTAGTTCTCAGACTGAACATAGCGTATGTGGAGTCTAGAAATACATGTTATTATATAACCTATGATAGTGTGATATCTCCCGACTCTGATGAAAATTATTTTGCAAATAGATAGAGATGCTTTCCAACCAAGCTAATTCCAATAATGTAGAAAGTGTTCAAGTAAAAATGTTGCGTATCATAAAAAGGGGACCTATAAAGGTATGAAATAAATGTTTCATAATGGGCATGTAAATGATAAATGTTAAGTGATATGTGTGTATTTATGAAAGTTAAATTTTGAGGCTTACGATCTCCACCCCCTTACCAGTATAGTGTTATACAATGAAATTCACAAGGTTTATATGGACTAAGCTCATGAATGTGAAACTAAAGAATTCAAAGGCTAAATGATTAATGATGTAGTCAGAATGAGAATGGGTTAGTAAGTAAAGACAGTATTAAAAGAGAATCAAATTTTTCTGAGGATTATTCTGAATATGTGATGTCATTGTTAAGGAAGAATTTATTCATGAGTAAACAACTTATCCTGATATGATAACTACAGAATGAATTAGTCAAAAATTCTTTTGAGTTGACTCTTTTAGTGAACTGAATAATGTAATATTATAGTTGACTTTATTAGTCAGTGGAATAGTGATGAAATTGTAAAGATATTTGAATACAGTTGTTATAATTGAGTATATTACAGTAATCTCTTCTGGGTATTCTATATGTTCTGTTAGTCTTAGAGGCATATGAAATTGTGCATGTACAGATGCAATGTTTATCGTATTGAAAGGCCAGTAAATTATGATAGATGGAACTACTAAAAGTCTGGTTGATTCATGAGTGGTCTATCATACCTGGGTTTTCTAATTATCATGATTGATATAAAATTTGATGATAAGGTTCATATGTTATCATTTTCTACTTCTGCTGACTAGAGCCCTAAATAGTGAATATGCAAGTTATATTATCTTTATCACAGTTGTTTCTACTGAGTATGCATGATATTACTCTTCTAAATTTTCTCTGAGATATCATTAATCTCTTTATTATGTAAACATGGGTTACTTGTGAAAGATATTCTTCGATCGAAGGTAATTACATTTATTATCGTTAAGAATATTGACTCGATCATGAGGTATGGTGATAAAGATCACAGATTATAGAAACTATAATACTGCATTGGTTATTATTGGGGCCACTTTCAGTTCTCCCTCTTCTAATTTGAGGTACACTATTGATGTTGAAGTGTTGCTTTATCTACATAGCTGAAATGTCAGTCATATTATTGCACAATGGTTTAAAATCTATCTGATGGTTGTGGCTTTGGAAAAACTCAAAGCTTTAATGTTAATAATCGAAATAGCTACATTGATGACCCAGTCATTACAGAAAATAGGTAAGATTTGAATGGACTGACAAATATCAGTAAAGTTTTGACTAGTTGGAAGCTATGTTGATCAAAGTATTGATTCTGGTTCAACCTGAATCGGGTAAGGAATTTGTTATTACGGTGATGTATTATTGAATGGGATTAGATTATGTTTTGATGCAATAAGGCAAGGTAATAGCTTGTACTTTCAGATAGTTAAAGACCACATGAAAAGAAGTACTGAATACATGACTTAGAATTGACAACCATTGTTTCTGTATTGAAATCTGACAACATTACTTGTTTGGTGAAAAATATCATATATTCACCGGTTATAAAAGTTTGAAGTATCTGATGTTGCTAAAAGATTTGAATCTGATAGCATATATGGTTTGAAATGTTGAAATATTGTGCTTTGATAATTGAATATCATTCGGAAAGAACGAATGTAGTTTTAGATATTCTGTAACAGCCCGATTTTGGGTCTAGTAGGAATAGTAGTTTCGAGGCCACAAATTCGAAGCAAAAAAAAAATTTTTCTTATATTTTTATGGTCTAAGGTTTTATGAAATTATTCTGTAAAAATTTCGTTCGAAAATTTTGACCTTTGAGCACTCAATTTAGCAAAAATGACTGAATTGCAAAAAGTGCAAAACTTGAGTTCTATAAGCTAGAGGTGTCTAATTGCTATGAAATTTTAAATTAGAGGTCCTTAGATGATAATTAGACCATTACTTAAGTTGGTGGACAAAATTGGACATGGAGTAAGAGAAATTTTAGTGTTTTAAGAAAAGGGCATTTTGGTTATTTGGTAATTAAACGAATTAATAAGCAAAATAAAAGCCAATATTTGCTCATATTCTACCCCATGGCTGAAATTTCTCAAAAGAGGACATAGCTAGGTTTTTTCATCTTCCAAGTTCGATTGTAAGTCTGTTCTAGCCCCGTTTTTAATGATTTTCGTATTTTTAAGATCCTTGCAACCTAATCTAGCTTATTCAAGGACTAATTTGAAAGAAATGTGAAGTTTTAAATTTTAACCATGTTAGATACTTGTGTATTTTGATGCCTAATGGTAGAAAATGTATGTTAGATGTAAGATAAACAACTTTTTCTAGGTGATTTTTGATAGAAATGTCAAAAAGGACCTATTTGTAAAAGTTACAAAAATGAGTAGTAAAAGTGTGATTAAATGAAAATTTTGGGCTGGTATAAGTGTGAAAATGGTTCAAATGAGCTTGGGTTTTGAAGAAATTGAATACATTTCATTTTACGAGCCTAGGGACTAAATTGTAAAAATGTGAAACATTAGGGGAAAAAATAAAATTTTGCCATAATATGATTTTTGGACTGAATTGAACAATGTAAGTATTAAATGAGTTAAATTTTTCATTATAGATTAAGAAAAACGAGGTTCGAACCTAGATTGGGGGAAAAACAAAGCGTTTGACGATTAGGTCCAATTCTACTATTTTTGTACCGAGGTAAGTTCGTATGTAAATAATGCATTGTTATACTTATGTTTTAGATATTTTAATATTGTATGAATTGTGATTGACTCTTGAAAGTATTTGACAAAGCTTTGACAAGTGAGAATTCCCGGTTGAGCCTTAGGAATAGAATAGGATACGAGTGACATGTCACTAGGAACCCAGGTGTTTATGTGACCTGGGTGCTGGTCTTGTATGTCCTACCAGTGGCTAGGTAGTCTGGCATGAGTTGCGAATACTTGACAGCTTGTGTGAGCAGTACTGTGTAGCTACGTCCTGATTGACAACTTGTGTGAGTAGGCTCGTGAATAGTTCAAAAACGAACCTATATGTATTATGAGATATGAGGTAGCTTTGGCTACATATATAGCACCTATGTGCAAGATTTCCAAGTATCTATTAATATTTCGAGTGTTCAACGGGAATTTCAAATTTGTGGAAAGATATGGTTATGTTACGAGTTGGTACAGGTATGTACGTAAAACTCATAAGTAATGAGCTCGACATGTGATGAACTCTTGGTAGGATTATGATTGTGTAAGTTATGAATATGAGATTTTGATAATGTTCATGTTAATTGTATGTTGTGGTTATGATGTTTATTATTTGCATAGGAACTTACTAAGATTTATAGCTTACTCCCCTTTCTTTCCCTTATCTTATAATGTTACCAAGCTAGCTCGGAATCGGAGACCGTCAGAGATCTACTCACACTATCAACAATTATTTTGGTACCAATGATTTCAACGTTTTGAGTTATGGCATGTATAGGGGACTTGTTTATTTTGTTATGTGTCATAATTGATTTGGCCAAATGTGTTGGCTTATATTGGTTGAAAGTTCATCTTGTATAAGGCCATTTAAAATTGGCTACTATTGGTATAATCAATTTATATGATGATGTTTTCCATGGATGTGGGGATTTACTTGATTGAGTTGATAAGTATATGATGTTTGTGCATGATAGATGGTAGCATGTAAATGATGGGTTGATGTCTTGGTTGTGGCCAATTTGGTTGTATATATGTACTTGGATTGGTGCTATGTTATGTTGTGTAGGTGTGTGCATCAAAGGGTGGAAAAATGGCTTGGTAAATAGCCTTATTTTTGTCCACATGGGTAGACACACGGGCATGTGTCTAGGCCGTGTATGACACACGACTTGCCCCATGGGCATGTGTTTAGGCCATGTGTCCCCTACACCTATTTAATGAAAATTCATAAATTTTAAATCGACCACATAGCCTAGCAGACGAACGTGTGACTTGGCCGTGTGTCTTCAATTTGTTCTTAGGTGACAAACAGAGAGTTACACCGGATAGGGACACAAACGTGTGTGACCATACAGCCTGCCCACACGGGCGTGTCCCATATCCACACAGGCGTGTGACTCCTATTTAGGGCAAAAATCTTCTGAGTGTTGCAAAATTTTCTAAAGTTATCGGTTTAGTCCCGAACCATTTCCAAAGCATGTTTTGGGCCTCGTAGGGTTGTATTAGGGACCTTATGATTAAATGCAAAATGTTTTAATTTGGATGCAAATTTGTGGTTCAAAAATGTATGTTTTCTCGTGTGATAAGTCTGGTAATGCCTCGTACCCTGTTCCGACGTTGAATGTGAGTAATGGGTGTTACATATTCTGAGTAGAAAATTTATGTTTTCTTTCCAAGCCATGGATACCGATTGTTATTGTATGATGGAAGTTTACTTTTAGCTGAGTATAGAGCTAAACCGATGATTCTATAACAGAACAGTGAAACTCAGAAAAGTGATAATGAGTTGTAAGTTAAACGGGTATAGAATGAAATAATTATTGAATCAGGATAGCAGATTTGAATTTGATGATTGTATGTCATTCCGAGTTAGAGCCTATGTACTGAAGAATTTGTAACTTTTACAGAAAATTTTACATGAATGATCACAGTGGTACTATGTCTGTTTATCTAGGAAATGATAAGATGCACAACGATTTGAAAAATATGTACTTGTAGCCCGGAATGAAAGATGGTATCTCTGAATCTATATTTAAATTTTGGATATATCAACAAGATAGAGATGATACTTTCTAGATGGTTATAGTCAGTGAAAGTACCGGAATGGAAATGAGACAAAGTTACTATGAACTTTATATCGGGATCATCCCTGTCTATGAAAAAGAAAGATACTATTTAAGTAATTTAATTGTTTGACGAAGCTTGTACATTTTATTCTGGTACGAATGGGTTTCTCACTTGATAGATTGCCCGAATTATCTATTTTTTGAGATGTCAGATTATATGAGGTGCTAGTTTCTGTTATTTCTGATAGAGATCTACAGTTTAAATTCTAATTCTGAAACAAGTTACAAGAAACTCTTGGTATACGGTTACATTTTAGTACCGAATTTCATTTTCAGACAGATGGTCAATCCAAACATATGATTCAGAATTTAGAAGGTGTGTTTCGAGTTTGTGTACTTGAATTTGAAGGTAACTGGGAAAAGTATTTGCCTCTGGTTGAATTTGCTTATTATAATAATTGATAGTCAAGTACAAATTTTTTACTGTACAAGGCTTTATATTGTCACAAATATAAAACTCTGGTGTTTTGGACGGAGTTTAGTAAGAAAAGATACATGCCGTAGATTTAAATTCCTTAAACTTGAAGAAGAATGAAAGTGATCTAAGACAGTTTAAAAAAGCAGTATTTAATAGTCAAAAATTTGATGTGAATCAAAAAGAAAAAGAAATAGAGTTTCAGATTGGCGAGAAAATAGTTTTGAAAGTTTCACCAAGGAAGAAAGTTCCCCGGTTTGGTAGTAAAGGCAAACTAATTCTGAGGTTTAATAGGTCATATGAGATCTTTGAAAAGAATTAGACTTGTTACGTATTGATTGGTATTATTATTAGAGTTCTACAGAATTTAGAATGTTTTATGTGTATATGTGTTATGACAATATCGATCAGACTCGTCATCTGTTATTTCTCTGATAAAGATTGAAATTCAACTTGGCATGACTTAAAGTGAGTAACTAGTTGAAATCCTGGCATGTGAAGTGAAAGAAACGAAAAATATAAAGGTAGCTTTAGTAAAATTTCTTTGACTAGAGAAAGTTGAGAAAATAATGTCTGAATCTCTTTACTGGTAAAATTTTCAAGGACAAAAATTCCTTAGGGGGAGAGTAGTAATAGCCCAATTTCTGTGAAATTGGAACAGTGGTTTCGGGACCACAAATTCGAGCCAAAAATAAAATTTATTTTTATTTTATTATATGATCCGTATTATATTAGAAATGTCATGTGAAAATTTTCATAAGAAAA
Organism: Gossypium hirsutum; assembly: GCF_007990345.1. NCBI lineage: Eukaryota > Viridiplantae > Streptophyta > Magnoliopsida > Malvales > Malvaceae > Gossypium > Gossypium hirsutum. The sequence goes on along the minus strand of NC_053430.1, from coordinate 35,394,538 downwards.
TTTTACCGATTATGTGTTTAATTACGAGAAGGACCAAATCGTATAAAATGAAAAAGTTGAACTCTAGTAGCTATAAGGATTAAATAGATATGGAATTCAAAACTTAAGGTTCTTATATGGTAATTAGATCATTAAAGAAAGCGTATAGATATTTTGGTATGACTCATCCATGGAAAAATAAAAAAAGGCTAAGGACTAAATTCAAAAGATGAAAAGTTATTAAATGACAATTTAATTAAATGAAAAAGAAAACAAATTCATATCATCTTCCCCAAATATTTCTATAGAAACCCTAGGATAGAGGAAGAAGACTTATCAAGCTTATTTGGGTAAGTAATCAAGCACCGTTTTTAATAATTTTTTTTTTTTGAAACCGAGATAGTCTAATCTATCTACTTGGGGAATTAATTTGAAAAGTTATCAAAGTATGGAAAATAGGTCATGGATGTATATGCTGAAAATTAGATATTTATGGTAGAAATTGAAAAGTTGTTGATCAATAAACAACTTTTACAAAGTGATTTTTGATGAAAACAAGATTAGGGACTAAAATATAAATTTGTGAAATTTGATGAAAAATTCTGAAATTTTGTGAATAAATGTGCTTCAAATTTTGTAATGGGATTTTGGTTAGGCTTGTAATAGGGATTAAATTGCATAAATTTCATTTTCCGAGCCTAGGGACGAAATGGAAATTTATGGAAAAGTTAGGGGCAAAATGGTAATTTTGCCTAGGATAAAAATTGAATCCACTTGAATATAAAATATGATAAATTGATGTCAAATTTACTCATATAGATCCTGATAGACCAAATTCAGAGCTAGAACGAGAAAAAGAGGAAAAAGTCGGATCAGTAGATTTTTCGTACACGAACAATTGTCAAGGTAAGTTCGTGTAACTAAATTTTATATGTTTTTATGCTTGAATTAAGTGTTGTGTTTGTGAATTGTATAAATATCATATATGTATATGACATTGAAAATATACCTAACAAAGCCCGATTAATGAAAATGCCCGATAAATGATAAACGAGAAAAATGTTACTTTTATGCTTGGAATGAATGTGGAATGTGATCATTTAAATTATATGAATATTATAGATGTATGAAATAACTACATGCTGGGAAATGCTTGAAAATGTTAAATCTCGTTGAATAAATGAATATCGATGGATATGTGATTTTTCGAAATGAATAAGGTCCTGTATTTGTTGCTGACGGGATTTAGCTCGAATGAGTAATCCTATTGACCTCATTTATGAAAGGATCTAACCTGGACGGGTAATCCTGATATAAATCCTCTTGAGCATATGTTATGAATTGGATTTAGCCCGAATGGGTAATCCAGATCAAGCTCTTTAGAGCATATATATGTCATAAAAAAGATTTAGCCTGGACTGGTAATCCTGTCGTATACATGTGTGGCTTGAGAGTGTACTCTCCGATATAGTACCCTATGGGTACCATTGGACATGAATTGATGGATTATGATTCGTACACCTCGAGTGTACTACCTGTGTAGCCATCGATATTTCAGATAAATTCAACGGGTAAAAATCTTGATATGAAAAGATATGGATAAGAAATGAGTTATTACACATATCTGGCTGAAATACAAGTAAATGATGATACATGACATACGATATATGAAAACATGAGATGATGATATTTGTACATGGACTTTATTTGATAAATATATGTTCATTCTTGATTATAGACTTGTACACCTTGAGTGTACTAATCGTCACATTGATGTTTCGAGTAATATGAGTAAAGTTCTGATATGAAATGATCTGAACTTGAAATGAACTATTATGAAATTATACTTGAAATAATGAGATGATTTATACATTTTAAATGAATACATGATGTAGAAAGCATATGTGCATGTTGTTGAGCCATATATGTTTTGATGATATTATAGAATATATGACTAACAAGGGCAATGAGGATATGTGTAGGGCTTGAGGTCAAATTGATTGAATATGCCTTACATTGTTACCTCAAAATAGAATGAATGGTAAGTCCAGTACCATGTTATACAAACTTACTAAGCATTTTATGCTTACTTAGTTTTATTTCCCTATTTTAGAGTAAATCGGAAGCTCGTTGAATTGGAAGCTTGGCGGAGATCACTCACAGTATCTATTGGCCCATGTCGATACAATATGGTAAAGCAAATATTGGTTACAATGGCATGTATAGGTTATATTGGTCATATTGGCATGTAAATGTAAATGATTATTGTAATCTAGCCATTGGAATGGCTAGTGATGATTATGTTTTGGTACATGTATATATATGTATTTAAGTTTACTTTATGGAGATAACATAAGTGTTTATAATTGTTTGATTGAGAAAGGTTAAATGAGTATGCTTAACTAAAGTAAGATTATAGACATGTATGCATGAACTGAAAAGCCATGATGAATGATGGAATTTGCTTAAATTGAATGCTTGAATTAGTTGGTTTATGGATGTGAGTTTTAGTGCAGCACATGGGTGTGATTTTGGGTGAGAAATAAAGCTAGAAATGGCTTTATTTTGTCCACACGGACGTGTGTCTAGACCGTATGTGACACACGGTCGGGTACATGGGCGTGTAGTTAGGCCGTGTGTCCCCTGCACCTAAATTTTGAGAAACAGAATGCTCAGAATTGAGCACACGGGCAAAGACATAGGTGTGTGTCTCAGTGTATGTGCTACACGGCCTAGCACACGGGCGTGTGCCTTGGCCATGTGAAACCTGCACCTATTTTCGAAATGAATTAATTGACCATACGGTGTAGCACATGAGTGTGTGGTATGGCTGTGTGCAAAAGCCAGAGAGTTACACGAGGTTGAACATGACCTGTAGCACGGGCGTGTCCCAGGGTCACACGAGCGTGTCCCTTGGACCACACGGGCATGTAAGCCCTGCACCTTGGAAAAATTTTGAAATTTCACGAAAAACTTTTAGATGTTCCAATTAAGTCCTGCCTCGATTCTAATGCTCGTATTGGACCTCGAGGGTCCATTTAAGGGACGTTATGAATGACTTCAGAATTTGAATAGTAACTTACATGATTTATCTGTAAATGTTTCTAAAAGTTTCGGTAATGCTTTAAAACCCTATTCCGATGATGGATACAGGTTAGGGGTGTTATAGTTTGGGACTAAACCGATAACTCAGGAAATTTTTAGAAAACTTAGAAAATTTTTCAAAATACAGGGGGCACTCGCTCATGTGGCCCGGTCGTGTGTCTCACATGGGCAAAGACACACCTGTGTTACAGGCTGTGTAGACATTTGAAATAGGATCACATAGCCATGTCCCGGCCTGTGTCCTACCCTGTGTAACTCTCTAACTTGGGTCACACAGCCAACCACACGCCCGTGTAACTAGCCCATATACCCTTTAAAATGGCCTCACATGCCCGTGTACTAGGCCATGTGCTAGGCCGTGCCAAAACTATAAGGTATACTGACTTATGCCATGCAGCCAAGCCACACACCCGTGTGCTAGGCCATGTGGGGCATATTGACTTGATTTCTAGCTAAACACCAGGGGACACACGGCCATGTCACCTGTGTCTCAGCCCGTGTGGACAAAAATAGGCTATTTTCCAAGCCATCTTTCTCACCTAATCTTACATTCACTTACACAAACTAGATGCATATGACTACATCTTTAAATGGCATTTAAAAACTCATCTAAACCAAGTTCAATTCATGTTATATCAATACTATCAACCACAAGACACACAAGGATCACAATTAGCTATTCAATTTCATACCAATTTCACGTTCACAAATCACCTATATGGTCACTTTCAATTATGCATTATTTTACCTAAAACCACAAGCATACCAATCTCAAATTTCAACCATTTGATACTCAAAATACCAATCCACGAACAAGCATTCACATGACAATTACCAACCACGTAACAAAAGACCATTTGCACACACACATATATATATATAACACTAAGTATACCAAAATGAGCCAAATCACACGGCTATACACATAACCAAAACTTACAACATTTACAAGCCAAATTAATTGGCTAAATCCATTACCAACATATAACCACAACTCCTATACATGCCATATAACTAAATATATAATTTCAAAAGTACCAAAATGACATCTGGATAGTGTGATTAGATCTCCGACAACTCCCAATCCGAGGAAGCTTCGAAAACACTATAAAACACGAAAAAGTAAATAGAGTAAGCTATAAAGCTTAGTAAGCTAGTATAGTTAATAAGTAAAACTTACCATTCATTCACCATTAAAGTAATATAAACATAATATACTACAAAACCATTTAATCACAAAGTTAACATTTATTCATTCACATAATTAATCATGAACTCACAATTTCATGGATTCAATGCTCATATGATTTCGTACATACTTGTACTGATATGTATCTATTTCTCACCATTTCATATCCTTGATATACCCGTTGAACCATTTGGAATAATATCGGATACTCAGGAATCTCGCACCCTAAGTGCTAATACATAGTCGTAGCTATCTTATAATGCTCACTCTCGAGCTATCAACAAGTCTGCTCACACAAGATGATGATCAAGACGTAACTACACGGTGCTGCTAAGACAAGCTGATGAGAAATTGCAAAACATGCCAGATAACTCAACCACCGGTAGAACGTACGGACCAGCACCCAAATCACATAACCCCTAATGACATATCATTTGTATCCTATCTATTCCTAAGGTTCAACCGGGATTTAACATTGCCAAATCTTCGTCAAGCATTTTTTAAGATCGTATTCACAGTTAATTCAATAATAAAGCATTTAAAACACAAATTATTATTAATGCTTATTAACATACAAACTTACCTCGATCACAAAAATGATGTAATAGAATCGACTAATCGAAAACTTTATATTTCCCTCGATCAAGTTCCGCACGAGGCTTTTATTGATCTATATAATCAAATCCAATCCATTTATTATTCATTCTATTCAATTTAGCCCAAAAATACATATTTTGAAAATTTACACTTTTGCCCCTAATATTTCAATTTCTTTACAACTTAGTCTCTAACTCATAAAAATACAAATTCATGCAATTCAAATTTGACACATGCTAGCCGAATATCAATTAAGTCCCTAGAAAGCCCTATATTCAATTTATTTCTCACATTTACCACATAATTTTCATATTTCTCAATTTAATCCCTAAATAACAATTTTATCAAAAATCACTTAACAAATGTCGTTTATTTAACAATAACAAGTCATTTTCTATCATCAAACATCAAAATATACACATTTTCATTAATGGTAAAACCCTAAACCTTTAATAATTTTTCAAATTAGTCCATGGGCTAGCTAGATTAAGTTACAACGACTCCAAAAACATAGAAATCATTAAAAACGAGATGAAAAATTACTCAAATGCAAGGTAATATATCTAGCCGAATGTTCGAGCTTCAAATATGGATTCTTCTTCTCAAATTTTTGGTGATGAAAATAAAATCAAAAAGATGACAACATTCTTTTCATTATTTTCTTTATTTAATTTACCAAATTACTTATTTAACCTTACATTTAAACTAATTAAAACATAAATCTCATGTCCATCTTTGTACAATACTAACTAAAATGGTTTAATAACCACTTAAGGACCTCCACTTTAAAGTTCCATAGCTATTAGACCCCTTTATCTATTAGAACCCAACTTTTACACTTTACGCGATTCAGTCCTTTTTATCAAATTAAGCACTCAAACGATAAAATTTCTTAACGAAATTTTCATGCAATCATACTATCATGCTGTAGACCTAAAAATTATAATAAAATAAAATTTTGACCTCAGATTTTTGGTCCCAAAACTACTTTTTTGATTTGACTAAAAACTGGCTGTTACACATTGGAATAGTTAAAGTGCTTGCATAATTTAAAATCTTGTACCCAATATTGGGAATATTATTGACCTCCACTAAAAACTCATTGCACCATCCCCCTATTTTGTTGTCTCAATATCATTATTATTATTGAGATCCACCATAATATATTAACATACCCTTCTACTGGACATCAGAAATCTATACTTCATATTGGATATCTACTTAGTACCTTCAACTTAGTTTTCCTTAAGATCATTCTTTTCATACTGTCTAAGTAAGCATCATTCTAAAAGTCATGTTAAAAAATGTATCCTATTGGAATACAACTCCCTCATCAATCAAAATTATTTCTTCATTCAAATGGATTTGTGTCATAAATCGATCCATCATCTTGAAACTATCAAATATTAAATTTCGAACATTACAAATATTTTAACAATTTCAAGATTTTTAATAACAAAGAATGCAAAAAAAAAAATATCACTAATTTACTTTAATAGAAAGTATAAACACTAACACAACTTCTTTATACCATATGCAAAACATATCAACAAATGTAACAATAATAATAGCATAACCTCATATACAATTTTAATCATTCTTAATAATAAATAATCCAACAAAATTAACACTAACTTAATACAACGACAACCATATACAATCACACAACTTTATACCATATACAAAACATATTCTACAATTGTAACAATAATAAAAACATAATATTAGCTCAAAAATACTTAAAAATTTACTGTCAACAATAAACTAAAAACTAATGACAACTTTCATACCATTAATTCATTGATTTTAGGAAAAAAATACTTAACTGATTTACTGAGTTGTACAAACTTCACAGGTTGTTGGAATGATTTTAAGCGGATTAGGGATGAGCAATTTTGAAAGGGTTGTTTTTGAATGATTCTTTTATAAGAAAATTGCATAACTTATAAGAGAGGGAAAGTGGATCGACCAACTTAAGTTCGCTTAAAGTTGATGACTTTCATGACTCATAAAATATCTGAATTAAGGACATACAAGAATTGAGTTCATGTTCCATTATGTCAAATCTCTATTTGTCACAATAAATTACAAGATTCCTAAGAGAAATTCTGAAAAGTAATTGTTAGGACCTCGAAACCTATGGATGTCGAGTTCATACTGTTGCCTTTTCATCATAACCAAATCATTGGAGAATAAATTTTGTGGCATCCCAAACCTGGCTGGGACGATCTGACTCAAATCCAGAACGTCATATTTTTCACCAAGGTGACACAAAACACATCAAAATAATCATACGTACAAATAATTATTTTCCTATTAATCTTACCTATAACGAGAGTCATAGACATGAAATTAGATCATACATAATCATGAATGAACAACAAAACCTAGTTACATGCTTTATCTAACATAAATCATTCAATTGCGTCATTTCACATATAATAGCCAAACACACACATAATAAAAATTTAGAAATATGTTTCAGTTCTAAAATCCTTTTACAAACATTTTTTAAAGAATCAGTTTAACCCGATTAACTATTCTCCGTTAATTTTAAAAACAAGTGTTTTAAAGACTAAATTGAAATAATGAAAAAATATAAAAAAAATAACCGTATTACAAAATAATCTTTGGTTTTATGAAATTAGACATTTAAATCTCAGGTATGTATGTTTTCCAAAGCATTTTATAAGATTTTAGAATCCAATTTCATTACCTAAAACCTAAAGACTAAATTGTTATGTTAGAAAAACAACCTAGAAATGGATAGTATATCACCTCGTGATGACACGACTTACCACGTCGTAACGTGGTCTAAAGGAGGCACCTCATCACGACGACATGACATAAGGTGTCCCAATGCTAATCCCTTGTCCTGATGACATCCGAATGTCGTCGTGACATCGTTTGCAATTTTTGTAGAAACATCCCAGCAACCTGCAATTTCCAACTTTGGTCACTCCCAAACATACCATTTTGTGTATTTAGGCCTATTTCTCATTCCTAACAAGTCCTATTTCCTTCGAACACCATTTAAAACATGCTTACCCATACCATAACAGACAATGGAAAATTTGCGTACTTCAATTCACACTACATGCTAGCATACAACTTTTAACTTACAACTCAATTGCTCAACATACCATATCAGCATATCATAGTTTTCTAAGGATCTTATGTGATCTTTTTGAACCATTTGGTTATTTAAACATGTCAAAATTTCCAGAATTATTTTTTAACCTTTTTAGCAATTTTAATCATGTTTTATTCAATTTTTAATACACAACTTCAACTAAACAAATCATGTATCATCAACATTATCCACAAACATCCAAATAACCACAAACCAAAGTCCAAAGTCCTTTTTAACAGTTCATAAGAAAGTTTAATCCCACATGTCAACCCATATCAGCACATTTAGTTACTGTTTTATGCACAATTTCTCTGTTCATGTTCATCATTTACATATCACTATCACATTCACACTTGATGCATTTACAAGTGCCACTATAATGCTCAATGAGCCACAATCATTTACACCATGTTTTGTTGGGGGGAACTTATTCATTGAATGGTAAACCATCCCTTTGTTTGGTTGAACATAATACTCATTCAATGGAATGACCACTACTTCCTTGCTACTTGTCTTCCTGTAATAGCTATTCTTTGGTCTCACCGAAGAATAGATATTCCATTCCACATTGAATAAAAAAAATAATTTCCAGATTAGTCCTTTAAAACTTGGACCTAAAAAATATAAAAATAAAATATTTGAAATATTTTAATATAATTTAATATAAACTATTTAATTTCAAAATATAATTTAATACAAAATATTTTAAATATTTTAAAATAATTTACTATGAAAATAATTATATTAAAAATATTATTAAATTATATATTTTTATTTTTATTAAATTATATTAAAATATGATTAAATTATTTATTATTTATTATTAAATTATTTTTAATAATAATCCTATTAAAATTTAATAACAATAACAATAATCATCTACCTAAAAAAATTCTGCTAAGGATACTCTAGTCATTTAAGTTTTTTTCCTTATGCTATTACAACATCATTCCATTCAACCAAATAGTTGAATTACTGATTACAACTCTATTCCATTACAGCAAACCAAACTTAGTGTTTGTTCACATAGGTGTGCATTATACCAGTAAACCATTTGTCATATACAAACATTTTCACATATTACTTGTTATATTATCACATTACATATTCATTACACATCACATCAACACCATTTTTCAAAATAAGGTTGTACCACCCGGATATCTAATAACCAGGAAATTTGAAATAATTTAAGGACTAAATTGAAAGAGACTGCAAGTTGGTGGCCTATATTGAAAGAAATGGGAAAGCTAGAAATTGGATTGGACATAATTGCAAGTTCTCATAAGGTGGGTGATAACATCATGGAAAGGGCTATAAATAACTGGGAGATGGCCCACAGGGATATTTTTCTCCTAATTTTGTTTTATTTTCTCTATTCTTTATCATCTTCTTCGATTACTTTGAGGAAGAGGACGACATGGAAGGTTTTGCATAGAGCAGACTTCATACGGATTAAGATGGAAAAGTAGGGAAACCAGTAAGTGGTCGCTAAAAGAATCGAAGCTATAGCATTCAAGGAAGTTAAGCGATAGGATTTTAGGTGAGTTCCTAACTCCAAACCTACTATTAGGATCTATGTTGTTAGAGTATGCCATGTTTGTATAAACATGAAACATGATGATATGTGCATCCGTTGCATGACTATGGAAAAAACCTTCATGGGTTAGATTAAGTTAGGATAGGAAAAGGGGGAGTGACCCTGTTAGTTACCATCTCGAGCGAAGCTCCAAGGCTTGCGGAGGGAACACTGCGATGCTCGAGCATCAAGGTTAGGTGGAGTGAATGAGGTACTAGGAGAAGGATTCGAGTAATATGAATCATGGAATGGTATTTAATGTGATGGTGGTATCGACTAGTACTTCGGGGTGACACCATGATGACGGTATATGGCGTAAGAACACAGATGAAAAAGGCTATGGCAATCTAGTATATGGTACATAGTGTAAGATAATGGATGAAAGATGTCATAGTAACATGGAACAAGGTATAAGGTATACAGTATACGACTATAGATGAAAGAGGCCATGGCAACCACAAAAATAATCCATTGGGACAGTAAACACAAAACAGAGATAGTCCGCCGGGATAATAAACACAGGGTAAGTCCATTGGGACATGAGAAATGAGGTGAGAAGAGTATAAGACCATAACTCAGCCATAGCAACCATAGAGTTCACCAAAACCACAAGCGCATGATATATTGCCAATGCGCTAAGCATGAGAAACCACGTCTGTGGTAGAAGAGTTTAGAGAAAGCATAAGTATGGCAAGTGGATCATGAGGTATCCTCTAAAAGTGATGCAAATGGTAAAGGGAAGTTGTGATAGTTGACAAGGCATGAGAGAAGACCCAATGAAAAATAAAGAAAGATAGGTCATGCGGGAGCTGGCCAAAATAGGAAAATGTAATAAGGGAAATTATTCAAGGATCACAAAGAAGGATCCTCAATTAAGAGCCACCAGGAAGTGCTCAATGAAGTTGTTCACAAGAATAAAAACTTGTGAGAGAAATGGGAATTCCACTCCTAGAATAAAGATTCTGTCTGGGGGCAGATTGTTTGTGTAACAGCCCGTTTTAAGGTCAAATCAGAATAGTGGTTTTAGGACCATGAATCTGAAGTAGAAATATTTATTGTGATATTTTTTTAAGGTCCATAGTATGATTGAATGATTGTGTGAAAATTTCATTAAGAATTTTTATCGATAAGGTGTCTAATTCGACTAATAGGACTAAATTGCAATAGGTGCAAAATGTGTGTTCTACAAGCTAGAGGTGTCTAATTGCTATGAAAATTTAAATTGGAGGTCCTTAAATGGTAATTAGACCATTTTACTTTAAGTTGGACAAAAATGGACATGGTAAGGTGAAATTTCAAAGTTTGGCATTAAGGGCATTTTGGTTATTTGGCTAATAAAGACAAAAATTAACAAATAAAAGATGTTATCTTCTCAATTTCATCCTCCCATAGCCAAAAATCACAAGAGAAGACATAGCTAGGGTTTGTCAAGCTTTCCAGGTCGATTGTAAGTCCGTTCTAGCCCGTTTTTAATGATTTTCATATTTTTGAGATCCTTATAACCTAATCTAGCTATTTCAAGGACTAATTTGAAATAAAGATGAAGTTTAAAATTTACCCATGTTAGATATTTGTGTATTTTGATGTCTAATTGTAGAAAATGCATGTTTGGTGTTAGATAAACAACTTTTGCTAAGTGATTTTCAGTAAAAATGTTAAAAATAACTTATTTGTAAAAGTTATAAAATAAGTAGTAAAAGTGTGACTAAGAGGAAAATGTGGGCTGATATGAGTATAAAAATGCTTTGGCTAGGCTTCGATTTTGAAGAAATTGAATATATTTCATTTTACGAGCTTAGGGACTAAATCGTAAAAATATGAAACATTAGGGGCAAAAACTTAATTTGCCCATAATATGATTTTTGGGCTAAATTGAATAATATGAGTATTAAATGAGTTAAGTTTGTTATTATAGATCAAGAAAAACGAGGTTCGGACCTAGATCGGGGGAAAAATAAAGTGTTTGACGATTAGGTCCAATTCTACTATTTTTGTACCGAGGTAAGTTCATATGTAAATAATGCAATGTTATATTTATGTTTTAATGCTTTAATATTGCATGAATTTTGTGATTGACTCTTTAGACGTATTCGACAAAGTTTCGCCAACCAAGAAATCCCGGTTGAACTTTAGGAATAAAATAGGATACGACTGACATGTCACTAGAAACCCCATGTGTATATGTGTTTATGTGATCCGGGTGCTAGTCTTGTACGTCCTACCAGTGGCTGGGTGTTGTGGCATATGTTGTGGTTACCTGACAACTTGTGTGAACAGCACTGTGTAGTTACGTCCTGACTGATAGCTTGTGTGAGCAGGCCCGTGAATAACTCGAGAGTGAGCCTATATGTGTTATGAGATATGAGGTAGCTTTGACTACAAATGTGGCACTTACATGAAAGATTTTCTGAGTATCCGATAATATTCCAAGTGTTCAATAGGAATGACAAAGATGTGAAAGGATGTGGCTATGTTACGAGTTGGTACAGGTATGTACATAGAACTCATAAGTAATAAACTTGATGGATGATGAACTCTCGGTAAGGTTGTGATTGAGCAAGTTATAACTATGAGATTTTAGTAACTCTTATGCTATCTCACATTATATAAATTGCATGATTAAGGTGTTGTTAAAATGTATATTATTTGCGTATGAATTTACTAAGCTATATAGCTTACTCCCTTTTCTTTCCCTTATCTTTTAATGTCACCAACCTAGCTCGGGTTTGGAGATCGTCTGAGATCCATTCACACTATCAACAATTATTTTGAAACTAATGAATTCAACATTTTGAGTTATGGCATGTATAGGGGACATGGTCATTTTGTTATGTGTCATAATTGATTTGGCCAAATGTGTTGGCTTATATTGGTTAGAAGTTCATTCTGTATAAGGCTATTGAAAATGGGCCAATATCAGTTATGAGTATATTCATATAATGATGCCTTTCATGAATGTTGTGTTGATGTCTTGGTTGTGGATGTTTGGTTGTATGTATATGCTTGGATTGGTGCTATGTTATGTTGTGTAGGTGTGTACATTAAAGGGTGGCAAAATGGCTTGGTAAATAGCCTTATTTTTGTCTACATGGGTAGACACATGGGCACGTGTCTAGGCTATGTGTGACACACGATCTACCTCATGGGCATGTGATCTGGCCGTGTGTCCCCTGCACCTTAATTTTGAGAAACAGAATGCTCAGAATTAAGCACACGGGTTAAGACATGGACGTGTGTCTCAGCCATGTGGATGACACGGCCTCGAACACGGGTGTGTGCCCTGGCCATGTGAAGTCTGCACCTATTTTATGAAAATTAATTTTCCATACGACCTAGCACACGGGCATGTGACTTGGCCATGTTATCTCAATTTGTTTATGAGTTACAAGTCAGAGAGTTACACGGGGTCGGGACACGGGCGTGTGTGACCACACAGCCTGTCTACACGGGTGTGTCCTATATCCACACGGGCGTGTGACCCTTTTTTAATGGAAAATTTTCTAAGTTTTGTAAAATTTTCTAAATTTCTCAGTTTAGTCCCGAATCACTTCCAATACACGTTTTCAGCCTCGTAGGCTCGTATCAGGGACTTTATCATTAAATGTAAATGGTTTTAATTTGGATGCAAATTCATGACTCGAAATTGTATGGTTGTTTGTGTGATAAGTTCTGTAAAGCCTTGTACCTTGTTTCGAAGTTGAATGCGAGTAAGGGTGTTACAGTTTGTTAAGACTATTCCTATTTGAGGAAAGTCTATTACGGGTACGCTGTCACAAAGATAGCCTATGGGGAGGAAACGAGTAAGTAAGATGGCAGACTAGTATAGTCGTATGAGCAATAGTCTACCAGGACAAAATCAATTGTTAATCACATAGGGCAGGTGAGATCCTAGGTTAGTCTTATGCATAAGGCGGATTACTGGAAGAAATCTCACACTGCGAACGATAGAGTGGAACGAGAACGGGTTCACCAAAGTGGCGAGCCCTACTGAAGGTCAACACAACACAGAAGTGTCAACAAGTCCTTAAGTACTAGTGTTTGGGAAGAGGGTGAAGGCCAAAGTGTAACAGCCCGATTTTGGGTCTAGTCGAAATAGTGGTTTCGGGACCACAAATCTAATGAAGAAAATTTTTTTATTATATTTTTATGGTCTACAATTTTATAGAATGATTTCGTGGAAATTTCGTTCGAAAATTTTGACGTTTGGGCACTCAATTTAGTCAAAAGAACTAAATTGTAAAAAGTGAAAGTTGAGTTCTACATGCTAGAGGAGTCTAATTGTTATGAAATTTTAAATTGGAGGTCCTTAAATGCTAATTAGACCATTGGTTAAGTTGTTGGACAAAAATGGACATGGTTAGGCGTGGTTCTAAAGTTTTTCATTAAGGGCATTTTAGTAATTTGGTAATTAAATGAATTAAAAAGCCAAATTAAAAGCCAATTTATGTACCAAGAAGAAACCATGGCTAGGGTTTTTCAAGCTTCCAAGCTCAATTGTAAGTCCGTTCTAACCCTGTTTTTAATGATTTTTATGTTTTTGAAATCCTTGTAACATGATCTACCTATTTCTAGTACTAATTTGAGAAATGGTTGAAGGTCTAGGGTTTGACCCATGTTGAACATGTACATATTTTGATGTTTAATGGTAGAAAATGCATGTTAGTTGTTAGATAAATGACTTTTGCTAAGTGATTTTCGATGAAAATGCCTAAAAAGGACCTATTTGTAAAAAGTTGTAAAATGGGTGTTAAAGTGCAAATAAAAGAAAAATGTGGGCTGCTATAAGCATGTATAAGGTTTGGCTAGGCATGAGTATTGAAGAAATTGAGTACATTTCATTTTATGAGCCTAGAGACCAAAGTGTAAAAATGTCAAAGTTTAGGGGGCAAAAATGTAATTTTGATAAAATATAAATTTTGGGCTGATTTGAATAGTATAATGATTAAATAAGTTAAATGTGATATTATAGATCAAGAAAAACGATGTTCGGAATTAGAACGGGGAAAAACGAGTATTTGACGGTTAGGTCATTTTCGCCATTTTTATGCCTAGGTAGTCCGTATGTAAATAATGCATTGTTTTAATTATGTTTTAAATGCTTTATTATTGTATGAATTGTGATTGACCATTGAACGTATTCGACAAAGTTTTGACAAGTGTAAAATCCCGGTTGAACCTTAGGAATAGATAAGATACAAATGTCATGACATTAGGGCTAATGAGATTAGATGTAATACCATATCTGGGATATGGCATCAATATGAGACTACGTGCAAGACCATATCTAGCATATGGCATCGATATGAGATTTCGTGTAAGACCATAGTTGGGCTATTGGCAACGATACGAGATTACATGTAAGACCATATATGGGATATGACATTGGTACGGTACTGTGTGTGCAAGATTCCTGAGTATCCTTTAGTTTTCCAAGTGGTTTAACGGGTAATTTAATGGGTATGTCGAAAAAGAGAAAAAGCTTGTAAGTATTATGAATTTGTACAAGTATGTACATAAAGTTTATAAGCATTGACTTCATGATATTGTGAGTTCATGGTTTCTATAAGAATGTTTTTGCGAAAGCCTTGTGATTATTGATCTATACTTGTGATGTAGAAAATATATGGTAAATTCAGTTGGCGATCATGTAGCTTTCAGGCCAAATTAAGTTATGATCTAATATGTTTGATTTACATAAATTGTGATTTATCGAATATGAGAAAAAGGCTAATGTTGGTTATAAGTATATTTATGTTAATGTCATTTTTTAATGTGGGAATCTTGCATAATTTGATGTGGAGAGGTTAATGTTTTAAGCATGATTAATAATGGTATGAGAATGATATCTTGTTGTCTTGGTTGTGATTGTTTGGTTGCTCTTACATGCTTGAATGTGTGCCATGTAATGTTGTGTAGATGTGAGCAAGTGAGGGTGGCAAAATGGCTTGGTAAATAGTCTTGTTTTTGTCCACACGGGTAGACATACAAGCGTGTGTCTAGGCCATGTGTGACACATGGTCAGCCCCATGGGCATGTGATCCAGCTGTGTGTCTTCTACACCTAAATTGTTACAAAACAGAATGCTCAGTATCGAGCACATGGCCTAAGCACACGGGCGTGTGTCTTGGCCGTGTAACTTCAATTTGTTCTTGGATGACAAACAGAGAGTTAGGGACACGGGCGTGTATAACCACACGGCCTGCCCACACAGGCGTGTGACCCTTGTTTAGGCAAAAATTTTCTAAGTGTTGCAAAATTTTCTAAATTTCTCAGTTTAGTCCCAAACCACCTCCAATGCATGTTTTGGGCATCGTAGACTCGTAATAGGGACTTTATGATTAATTGTAAAAAATTTTAATTTGTAAAAAAATTTATGGCTCGAAAATATATGTATGCTTGTGTTTAAGTCCAATAATGCCTCGTACTCTGTTCCGGTCGAACACAGGTAAGGGGTGTTACAAAAAAAATTTGGTCCGATTATAGAGGTCCGCCAAGGAAATGTACGTCCTAAGCATCCTTAGGCGGAAAGTTAGGATAGTTACCATATAGGTTTTCAAACACTCTATATGTGGGGTGTAAACAAGAAAGGAAAAAACAATAAGTAAGGATAGGACCCACCAATATGGCGAGGTACCTGGATTATGGTCAAGAGAAGAGTTTGACCAGAGGAAGGTCTCATAGTGAGCCGAGTAGCTCGAAGGATCGGGTGGAGTCACCACATTGATAAAGAACATCCGCCTTGAACAAGCAATGGTTTAATTTATGTTTAGTTTATTTTACATTTGCTACCTTCATACGATAGGGTTAATTTCTGGTACAACGAAGGAACTCACTAAGTTCATTTGAACTTACAAGTGGTTGGCATATGTTCGTAGGATTTGCAAAGTTGATCAAGGACTCAGAGGAGGGACCAAGCCAGATGGAATAGAGATCAAGGATCGCCAATGGATCAAGTTATGCACACAGGAAAGGGAGTACAGATGGAGGCTTCACCTCTAGATTTATTATGGTGTAACCAAATGACATCCTTAGGGTCTAGAATACGAATCAATTAGCCCTTAGCCAAATCTAAGGAATTATTTTGTAAACCAATGATCTGTATAGGCGCAGAAACCTCAAGAAACCAAGTTTTGAGTAAACTCGAGGCTTTTACTATAAGAAGTATTATTATTTTATTACTAGATTATTTG
Organism: Gossypium hirsutum; assembly: GCF_007990345.1. Taxonomy (NCBI): domain Eukaryota; kingdom Viridiplantae; phylum Streptophyta; class Magnoliopsida; order Malvales; family Malvaceae; genus Gossypium; species Gossypium hirsutum. The sequence goes on along the minus strand of NC_053430.1, from coordinate 35,377,766 downwards.
TGTTAGTCTACTTTATAACAGTTAAGTTAGTAAATTAAGTATAGGTCCATTTGTGACCCTCCGTACTCGGATCCGACAAATGGGTTGGGTTGGGGTGTTACAGAGGCAAAGGTATAAAAAACTTACACTCGAAACTTAGGATAGGTGTTTAGGCTAACCTAAGCTTCGGATTAACTCAATGAATCATGCGAACAAGCAATGGCTCCAAAACACTTACTGAATCAACTTTCATTTGCTCGTCGAAAGCTTAAACAAGCTTCGCCTTACTCGTAGAGGGCTCTGTTGGATTTGAAACTTTACAAACACATTAAACATAACACAATATGATCATTAACAACCACAAACACATCAAAAACTTAACAAAAATGCAGGTCCAGACTACCTTCTCATAAGCCGAAAATTTAACTAAATTTATTGAAATCTTAGATATCTTGATCAATACTTGTTCCCATTGCTTAAACCTGATTCTAATAATCTTCATAATCATTTTAGAATAGATCCTAACCACTTAGAACACTTAAAATCTCAGATTAAGTTTTCTGGAAAATCATCACATATGAACATTTAAGAGGGAAAACCATCAAATCTTTAAAATCTCGTAACGATTTGCTAAAATAAGATTATAAATCTCTTAATCATATCAAAATAAGATGGAAATCATTTAGAAATTAAAGTTTAGCTTGGAAATACTAATTTCACCATTTTAGATCTCAATTTCGACTTAAATCTTTAGATCCATAGAAATCTCATTTTAAATGATCAAATCTTGATTTGAAAAAGCAACATGCATGGAAGTATAGTCAAGAAACAGAATCTCACCTTGATTGGAAAAGAAAAATGAACTAGAAAAGAATGAGAGAATTGGTGAAGATTTTGAGAGTTTTCTCGAAAATTGAGAGGAAATTTTGTTTTTGGCAGAAGAGAAAATCAAGGAGGTTAGTTGTTTTGGAGAGAAAATGTGCAGATTTTTGTTTGGCAAATTTTTAAAATGGAGAGAATGACGGAAGAAAAAGGTGAGTTGGTTTTATAGTCATGGGAACAAAACTGATTTTCAAATCTTTGGTATAATTTTTTTTGGGCAACTCTTAAATTTGACATTTTTTACAAATTAACCCTCTTTTAATTAAATTTTTTTTTCTTAATTATTCTTAAATCCAAACTTATTTTTGAAAACTGTTTTAAGGAAAAATTATTTCTGATCACTTAATCCCAAATTACCGAACCTAATCTTAGACCACAATTTTTGAAATTAGTTTTGAGATCCAATTTGGACACCTGGTCCACTAACCTGAATCTACTAGATCGAATGTGACAAATTTTGCTCATGCTATTCGACACTTACAACCAAACTCGACATTTGTAATATCAAGATACCCTAAAAATATATTTAAGAATAACTTTTGGAAAAAAACCTATATGGATAAATGACAAAAAAAATCACAATATCAAAGTTAAAAAATAATAACCTTATAGATAATGTTATTTGAATCAGACCGAACCAATCGGTTTGAAAAATGATTTTGAACCAATTAGATTAGGAATTAATACGAACCAGTTGAATCGATTAAAAATCCGATGGATTTGAATCGGTTAAACTGACGATTGAACCAAAATTTTTAATCTTTTTAATAATATTTTAATCAGACAAATAAATTAGTGGCTTGACTAGTTCGACCATCGATCCGGTTAAAAAAACATTACTTATAGATATATTGTTATTGTTTATATTTGTACCTTTGCATTTATGGAATTTCTACAACATACAGAGCTGTTTTAGATGAAGTTCCCGTCTGTGTTTACTTGGCATGCGTAACTGCACATGTGGATTTGATTGCATGAATAATGCAGCAAGGAGTGCAAAATTTTCCATCAGTGGCCTAAAGTTTAAGAATTTATTTCTCCAGAATATCTTTTAGTAAAAAAAGAAAAAAGAATGAAAGGCAGAGAGAGCGATCTGAAATCGTTACCCACAAGCAATGGTGGAGATATAAGGGATGTTGGAATCTAACGGTCAGCTCACACTATTTGTCCCTTTGTGTAGACGAGAAGATCAAAGAGAGTTGGTGGCTATTATACTTTGCCTAACTCTACATTTATCAAACAAAGAGGGGTCCCTTCACTATCCTCACCCTCTCAATCAACAATGGCCTCTACTTCATCTGTCAACCTATCTCAAGCCCTCCTCTCTCGCGCTATCTCTTCCCATGCCTCCGCCCAATCCTCCGACCACCGCCCCTCCCTCTCCACTCTCTCTTTTCCCGGTTTCTCTGGCCTCAAATCTTCTATCCCTCGCGCTTCCTCTTCCCGTCGACGCCTTCCCTCCCGCTCCAACCACAAGCGCCAGGTCCGTGCTGCTGCCGTCGAAACAATTGGCACCGCCGCCGAGACTTCCTTGGTCGAGAAATCCGTCAACACCATCAGATTCTTGTCTATTGATGCGGTCGAGAAGGCGAATTCAGGTCATCCTGGGTTGCCCATGGGCTGTGCTCCCATGGGTCACATTTTGTACGATGAAGTCATGAGGTATAACCCCAAGAACCCTTACTGGTTCAACCGTGACCGTTTCATTCTGTCCGCTGGTCATGGTTGTATGTTGCAGTATGCTCTGCTTCACCTCGCTGGTTACGACAGTGTCCTGGCAAGCTTCTTTCATATTCTCTCTTTCCTTTTAAGTAATTTCTATTTTGAGAGCTTTGGTTTTTTGGGAAATGATCAAAATTCATAATCATGGATTATCCTTTAGGAAGAAGATTTGAAGAGTTTCCGTCAGTGGGGAAGCAGAACCCCTGGACATCCCGAGAACTTTGAAACACCAGGAGTTGAAGTCACAACTGGTTAGTAAGACTCCTCTGCTGAAGTGATCGTAATTTTTTTGATAATATCATACTAAACATAAAGCAAATATATGTATTTAAATGTGGCTTTTTTTTTCCCCAGGGCCTCTTGGTCAGGGTATTGCAAATGCTGTTGGATTGGCTCTTGCTGAGAAACACTTGGCTGCTAGATTCAACAAGCCAGACAATGAGATTGTTGATCACTACACGTATGATGATTACTTTCTAGGTCCCTCTTTTCTTTCGTCTGCATGCTTGATCCGTACTGATGTATTAGCCTTTGTTTTCCTAGATATGTTATCTTGGGAGATGGTTGTCAAATGGAGGGTATTTCAAATGAAGCTTGTTCACTTGCTGGACACTGGGGACTTGGAAAGCTTATAGCTTTCTATGATGACAACCACATTTCGATTGATGGTGACACTGAAATTGCGTTTACTGAGAATGTTGAAACACGTTTTGAGGGGCTAGGGTGGCATGTTATCTGGGTCAAGAATGGAAACACTGGCTATGATGAAATTCGCGCTGCAATCAAGGAAGCAAAGGCTGTCAAAGACAAGCCCACTCTGATCAAGGTCAGATGTTTCCAACAGGCTTACATTCCTATATCCTATTTGGAACTAATGTGCTTGCATTGTTCATTTTTTTGAATCTTATCTAGAATAATTTGAAGTTCCATATTTCTTAGGTAAACTGACTTCTCTACTAAACCTTTCGTTGAAAAGGCCTGCATCATATTAGAATGCCTTAATTGAAAACTGAAAAAGCTTGCATCTCTCTACTTAATTACTTATTCAACCTTATTATCTCTCTACTGTGTGGTTCAAACTGTCATGTTTATTAAATTCCTTTTTTTCCTTTCAGGTGACAACCACCATTGGTTATGGGTCTCCTAACAAGGCAAACTCATATAGTGTACATGGGAGTGCACTGGGTGCCAAGGAAGTTGATGCTACTAGGAAAAACCTTGGATGGCCATATGAGCCTTTCCATGTACCAGAAGATGTTAAAGCGTAAGGAGATCTCTTGGGGTTTCTGTATATGCATCTGATTATGCTTTTTGGTTTAGTGTTCAAAACTTTCTTTCCATTTTCTGCAGTCACTGGAGTTGCCATACCCCTCAGGGTGCTGCTCTTGAAGGTGAATGGAATGCCAAGTTCGCTGAATATGAGCAGAAGTATAAAGAGGAAGCTGCTGAGCTCAAGGCAATCATCACTGGTGAACTACCAGCTGGTTGGGAGAAGGCACTTCCAGTGAGCAACCTTTATTGTCCTTGCTAAATATGTTTTGACACCTTAATTCTTAGTTGTTCTCTTTCATGGGACTAATACAGTCTGATTAAAGTGGAATGTAAGTCTATATTTTGAGCCCTGTTTTTTGTGCACTTTCCAGACATACACTCCAGAGAGCCCAGCTGATGCTACCAGAAATCTCTCTCAACAAAATCTCAATGCCCTTGTAAAAGTACTCCCTGGCCTTCTTGGTGGAAGTGCTGACCTTGCTTCTTCCAACATGACCTTGCTCAAAATGTATGGTGATTTCCAGAAGGACACCCCTGAGGAGCGCAATGTTAGGTTTGGTGTTAGGGAACATGGAATGGGAGCCATCTGCAATGGCATTGCCCTTCACAGCCCGGGCTTCATTCCGTACTGTGCTACATTCTTTGTCTTCACTGACTACATGAGAGCTGCCATTAGGATTTCTGCCTTGTGTGAAGCAGGAGTTATCTATGTTATGACCCATGATTCCATTGGTCTTGGGGAAGATGGACCAACCCACCAGCCAATTGAACACTTGGCAAGCTTCCGTGCAATGCCTAATGTTTTGATGCTTCGTCCAGCTGATGGAAATGAAACAGCTGGTGCATATAAGGTTGCTGTTCTGAACAGGAAGAGACCTTCTATTCTTGCCCTCTCTAGGCAAAAGCTGCCCCAACTTCCTGGAACTTCCATTGAGGGAGTTGAAAAAGGTGGCTACATTATTTCAGACAATTCTTCTGGCAACAATCCCAATGTAATTCTGATTGGAACTGGTTCTGAGTTGGAGATTGCCGCTAAAGCTGCCGATGAACTAAGGAAGGAAGGCAAGACCGTTAGGGTTGTCTCCTTTGTTTCTTGGGAGCTCTTTGATGAGCAATCAGATGCCTACAAGGAAAGCGTTTTACCATCTGCTGTATCAGCTAGGGTGAGTATTGAGGCTGGATCAACATTTGGGTGGGCGAAGATTGTTGGATCCAAGGGGAAGGCTATTGGAATTGACCGGTTCGGGGCAAGTGCACCAGCAGGCAAAATATACAAGGAGTTTGGCTTGACTCCCGAGGCTGTTGTTGCAGCAGCAAAAGAACTTTGCTAAGCTTGCTTAGAAGTGTCGGGAGAAATTTGTGGTTCTGGGTTGGAGGTTACACTGAAGAGAGACCATTCCATTTGTGACAGTCTCGTTTGTTTTTAATAAGAATCAGAATCCACTTATATTTTATGTTGCCTGTGATTCATCAAAAAGCAAAACATAGAGAGAAAGGGAGGGTAGAGTTTGTGTATGATCATCAATTTGTAATTTACTCTCGGACTTTTTCCCAGAGTTTTGCGATACTTGTTGCTTCAAGTTAGCTTGCCCTTTTTTTTTTCTTATGTTTTGAAACAGAGTTGTCTACTAGTGTAATCTAGCCATTATTTTGATCAAATATGCTTGGCCTAAGATGTAAGACCAGTTTGTATAATGTTGGTTTTCCAAATAACCAGCTTGATTCTGCATAAATGCATTACTTCTATCCTTTGTTTGAAATTGGTGGTTAGAATCCAGCCAGGAGAAGATTTCATTTCATTAAACTGGATGGGATTGAGAAATGGTTTATAGCCATTCGAAAAAGGCTATACATGAAGCCAAGAATTGTTGATGGGATCCACTAGGGAAGAAGGCAAGGTCTTGAGTTCTTGATAAGTTTGTGGTTGTTCGAGATCCTGCCTTAGAGTGCCACCTTATCCTCATTGTCCTTTTACTTAAAAAAAGTTTTTTAGTGTACTCATTTTTCATTATCTTTTCATCTCAAAACAAATAAATAAAATCTCAGTTTATTGTGCTGTTGTTGTGCAACATGTTTGATATGGACATGAAGGTACTTCGGCATATTCCACCAGCACATCCTTTCTTCAGCTGCCCCCCATTAATTTGGTGGTGGAAGGTAGTCTACCAACAGAACAAAAAAGTTTCCGAATGTTACTTTTGATATTCAAGCACTGAAGGAAGTAGATCATTCTATGAATTTTTGAGTTCCAGGACCAGAGAAGCAATGAATGGAGTTAAAACAAATTACTAAACCAGGGTGCATATAAGCAAACAAAAACATCATCACAGAAACAGAGTACTTTTAATGAAGTTAGCAATCTAACGTAGTAAATAGGGAACTCAAAGCACACTACAGAACAAAAATGCTTCAAAGATGTCCGTGTTGTAAATGTAACTAAACCAGGATGGCTGCTAGTGTGAACTTGGCCATTCCTAGCAATGCCACCAATAAATCTCCCTCCCCTCGCTGCACAAGTAAAATGTTTCCCACTATTGGTCAACCTAAAGACCAGTTACTGGTTAATCCAACTACATCCCATGTAGTCAACCTAACTATTAGGAAAGTTTTCCTATATATGATTATTGGATCACTGCAGAAATACATACTTATATCCAATAATATTGCTCAAATCCACATATGTTGATAATTTTTTTAAATAATCTTTCGAATTAATAAAGCCAATGTGATTGCTTATTATATTTTTAAAATCTTGCTATAGTAAAGTATTAAGATTTGTTCGTTATGCAAATAAAAAAGCCAAAAAATATGTCTAATGGTAGAGTATATAATTCTTCTTTATCACTTATGTATCACAATAGCTAAACATAAAATAGAAAATAGTTAGTACAAATTTAAACTTGAAATTAAAAAGATTAGTTAAAATTCTTGTAAAAACTAAGACCTCTTCAAAATAAACAAAAAAATTTTCCTTCTATTTGCTAGCAATAAATCATGAGAGTAATTAAATATTACTGATTGAATTAGTTTATTACTAACTCATATACTAAAACATGTCTACTAAATGTAACATTAGTGTTAAAAGTGTGATTCTCATATATATATATATATAATAAATCTTTTTGTATTAAAACATTTTCATTAAATAGAATTATTTGCTAAATAAAATACGATGAAATTTACATTAAAAAGTATACTAAAACACAACGAAACTTTGCGTTAATGTAAGTGATATAGTTTTTGCATTAAACAAATTTATTTTTTGAGTTGGGATTATAAATTAATAGAATATTATTTTAATCAGAAAATATTAAAAAAATATTTTTATAAATTAACAAATTTTAATATAAAAAATTTTTATGTATTTTAATCATTTTATATTTTTAAAATTAATTAAATTTAAAAAGTAAAATAGATGAATAATTAAATTGAAATTTTTAAGATTTTCTAGGGAGCTCAATCCTTAATGTTGTATTTATATATATATAAATAATATATTGGGTACAAACCGGAACCTAACTACCTAAGAGGTCATAAGCCGCATCAAATCAAACATTGCTTGCAATTTTCAATCCCACCAACTCATTTTATATACAAATAAATTAATAAATACTTAAATGTAAGAAGCACAAGCTCTAGCAGCACGAGGTACAATTAATCCAAGGCAAGTTTTTCCTAACCGGTAAACCATAAAAATAGTCATCCAATTATTATTTTATTTTTGTTTTGGTCATTCAAGTTTAAAATTTTCTATTTTAGTCACTATCGTTATTTAATTTTAATATTTTTATCACTCATTCTTTAAATCTTTATTGGAAGCTCTTTATTATTGATATGATTGTAAATTTAACCCTCCAATGTTTACAGATTCTACAATTTGATCCTAATTTTAAAAATACAATAATTTTAACCCTTAACTTTACAAATTGTGTTAATTTAATTCTTAAAATTTAAAAAAATCAAAAAACTTTAAAAAAATGAAAAAAACATCAAAAAAATATTTTTCAATAAAAATACATAAAAATTAAAATAATATTTATAAATAAATGAATATCCATTTTTTTCCATTTTTCTAACATGAAATTTATTTATTAAAATAATAATTTTATAAGTAAAATAATAATATTATAAATAAAATAATTTAAGGGAAGACCATGAAGAATGAAACACCCCTAAGCTATCTCCGCCGCAGGATTAGGGTTACAGAACATTACGATACAAATTGGAACATTTATCTTACACTAGAAACAATTATACCATTTAATTAATAACTTTCAATAACATAAGTTAATTATAGAAAAAAACACATTCACAGGCCTTAAATTGAGTTTATGAGGCCCTAAAAATAGTTTGAAAACATTTAGGGGTCATTTCGAAACAAAACAGAAAATTGAAGAAAAACTTGAAATTTTCACAAACAAGGGTCACACGGCCGTGTGACATAGCCCAAATTGTGTGACATAACCAAGACCGTGTGTGCATTCGAAGTCTGGACACATGATCATATCCCAACCTATATGCCAAGCCGTGTGTACATTCGATGTCGATTCACAGTCCATGTCGTAGGTCGTGCAACAAACTAACTTGAGGCACACAGTCGTGTCGCAGACAGTATGAAACTTGCACTTAAAAATTAAAGGTACACATGACCATATGTGACCAGGCCACATGCTTCTTAAATAGCCCCTAAAACAAGCCATTTCAACTCAATTACTTGGCACCAATCCAAATCCATTCAAGACACTTTCACCCTATTTAAACACATTCAAGAACATCCCAAAATAACCAAATCATGCCAAATCACAACAACCTATGTGCCTAACCAATATATCTTCATTGGCACAATAATTTAAATGTCAATTCAAAACATAACAACTACCATGATCACATACATTATGCTAGCTTAAACATACCAACTTCTTTACATCTATTCTACCAACCAATACCATATTACTTATAATAACCATTTCCATCTCATTATGATACTTAATGATAACCATATATAACCATTGTAAGACACCAACCACATCCAACAAGTACCAAAATAACATATACAAGTTATTAATCCAACAAAAGTTGTTTATTAACTAGAGTTTAAAATATATACATCTAGATACCCTATTTACATGTCACTTCAAACTAAACCCAAAATGAACAAAATGATTACTAGAAATATAGTGGATAGGGTGAGATCTTTTGAGCAGATCCAATCGACGTCAAAATTCCAATGGACCTACAAAATTAAATCAAACGAAGTAAGCTCGAGTAATGGTTAGTAAGTTCTTGAAGTTAACTTGTTATACTCGTAAATTTAAGTATATTAATGTAACAACATATGATGATTCCCTATCTCAAACAACCAAGATAATTTAATCTATAAAATCTACATCATTTATAATCACCAAGTCATGAACTAATACACCATATATAAGAGTATAAGGTTGTAAAATGTTCTTAAATTCGTCGGTTACTTGAAATAGTATCTTCCACACAAGTTACCTGATACGGTTACATCGGCTCAAAGCCTGTTAGGCTCAAGGCCTGTTATAATTACACCAGCATAAAGTCTGCTAGGTATAAAACCCCAGCTTAGAAGTCCAGCCCAAGCTTAGAACCTTACATTATGAATACTTAAAAATTACGCAAGGCATAATAATAATAAACCATGATTCACATAAAATTTAACGCAAGATTAGTTGAGTATATAATCTTCCAAAGTCATACTATTATAGTTACAAAACTCCTATTGAAACATTTTAAGAAAGCTAATAATTCGACCAAGCTCCCATGGCTCCGACCCGTTCAAGTTGCAAACTACCTAAAATCCAAACAATAACAGAATGAGTTGTGAACTCAGTCCGTAAAAGAAATTTATTCAATTAATCCACATTTATAAAGTAGTTCTAAATTCAAAGATTCGGTTCGATACAGAAGAAATTTCAGTTCAGATTCAGAGCAGATATGTGCAATTTTAGTTCATACACGATACAGATCAGATTCAGATGCAATATTCCTATCCCCGTCCTCTACACACCGTCTTTGACTATCCCAGCACACCATTAAGGACATTCAATGCCCAACCAAGCCTACACACCTTAAAGTGTTTATTAACACTTTTACAGAAATGCAGCTTAGCTGCTAGTTCAGTATGCGACAAGCGCCAGAATTAGATTTATGCTCATTGTGGCGTAGCCATGATTTCAGAACATATTTCTTCCTCTTTCACAATACCCCCACCCATGCCGATGCAGAACATAAGTACCCGTATCACGTATTCAATCATTCTAACTCATTTCCCAATCAAATAAGACTATTCAACATCAGAATAAGCATTATAGTTTTCGTATAATTAAGTTACTCACAAATCAATTTTAGAGTATCAAATAGTTCTTATATGATCAAATTCAATAATTCATACATTGAATGATACCAGTATCAGTGTTAAGAAACATTTTCGGCCTTGAAAATAGGTTTCGAGCCACAATAACATGCCCCATGGCCTGATCACACGCCCATGTGCCTTACTCGTGTGGCTCTAAAACATAAACTATGAGGTACAATGCCTAGATACACATCCGTATCCCTACCCGTGTGACTCATACGGCATGGGTACACATCCGTGTCCTTGACCGTATAGTTTTATACTGCAAATAGTGAGTTACACAAGCCTGTGTACCTTGCTCGTACAGTTTTGTACCATAAACAATAAGTTACACAGCCTCGACACACACCTGTGTCCATTGCCCGTGTGAACCCTGCACTAGTATGGCCACACACGGCCTAGATACAAGCCCATGTCTTTTGCCCGTGTGGCCCCAAATCGACGAACAGTGAGTTACACAGCCTACCACACGGCCTGCCACACGACCATATGACATAGCCGTGCGCCTGGCCCTATGGCATCGACAGCTACCATTTTTCGGCGATCGAAACTTACAAAAACTAAAGTTTTCGATACGCACCTGGTTTCACTTTGACGGAAACAATACGGAGATTACCCAAAACCTAATTAACCATTCAACAGTCAATCATTTGTCTAAACGACTAATTAACATAACATTAATACACAGTTAATTATGTCAAATAAATCGACACTAGGGAACTTCAACAACTAATGCTTATCAATAATTCTACCATGCTAAGTCGGTACAACACGCGAAGGGTTGCCTCCCTCTGTACTCACACCTAAGGGAACAAAACAGCTAGTTAACAGAGAGTTTAAGTAAAGCAATTCGATAATCCTAACTTAACACCGTAATAGAAATCTAACCAAACCTCGCAGAAGTCGAAGAATTCTGATAGAACTTATACAGAAGTCTTTCAGTGATGTAAAAATCTCACTAATTTTCGATAATCACATGTTAAACACACTCGATGAGAAGAAATCAAAGAAGTAAAACAAAAAAGAAAAGGAAAAAAATAAAAACAAAAAAGAAGAAGAAAAAGATACAGATGTTAACCAAATTTTAATAAATTTTGTCTTAACCACCAACGTACCTCCAACAACTAGCAAAAATTCTCTTAACACATATAGTGGGATTCGAACTCAAAACTAGATAGAATACAAATAAATGCTTAACCAGTAAACCAGTAGGCTTATTCTTGTCATAGGTTCTTACAGAACTACCTTTACCCATATACCGCATAGACAAGGATTGTTCTAAAAGAATAAAAATTTTAATGATACAACTGGAACCCGAGACCTTAAACACAAAAATATAGCACAGAACTAGATATACAGAAATCTAATTACTGTAGAGTCTCACAATTAAATTCTTAAAATTTTAGGGCTTTATAACTCTCTCTCCTTAAAAGAAATTTCGACCTCGAAATTTTACCTGAGTCAAACAGATACAGATACAAATACAGATACAGATACAGCTGTCGAATTGATTCTTCCGATTCCCACATGGCTTTCTCAGTACCGTGGTTCTGCCAAAGAACTTTCACTAGAGGAATAGTTTTTCCCATAAGCATCTTAATGTCACGTTCTAAGATCTGGACAGGTTCCTCTTTGAACATTAAATCAGGTCGCAATTTGATCTCGTCGACAGTAACAATATGTGACAGATCCGACCGATACCATCTCAACATCGAGACATGAAACACATCGTAGATTCATTCTAATTCTGACGGTAATTCTAACTGATACGCAACAGGTTCGACACACTTCAGAATACGGTAAGGTCCAATGAACCTCGAGTTCAGCTTACCCTTGCGTCTAAAGTAGATAACCTTTTTCCAAGGTGACACATTTAGAAACACTTGATCACATACCGAAAACTCAATATTCTTTCTTTTTAAATCCGCATAAGACTTCTGATAGTCAGAGGCTACTTTTAGGCAATCACGAATCACTTTCACAGTGCTCTAAGTTTCAGAAACCAACTCAGGACCCAATATCCAGAGTTCACTTAATTCAGTCTAACATAACAGAGTACGACACTTACATCCATATAAGGCCTCTTAGGGTACCATCTGGATACTAGAATGAAAGCTGTTATTGTATGCAAACTCCACCAACGGTAGGTATTCCTCCCATCTACCCCTACAGTCTATCACATAGCCCTGAAGCATATCATCTAGTATCTGAATAACTTACTCCGATTGTCTATCAGTCTGGGGGTGATACGCAGTGCTGAAATTAAGTCAGGTGCCTAAGGCCTCATAGAGTTTCTTCTAGAACCGAGACATAAATTGCGGATCTCTGTCAAAGATGATCGAAACTGAAATTTCGTGTAGTCTCACAATTTCTGCAATATGTAGTTTAACTAACTTCTGTAAGGAGTAATCTATTCGAATAGGAATGAAGTAGGCTGATTTGGTCAATCGATCAACGATGACCCAAATCAAATTTTTCTTAGTAGAGGTTAAAGGCAACCCCATAACGAAATCCATCATTATCTGCTCCCACTTCCACTGAGGAATTTTAACTGGTTAAAGAAATTCAGATGGAAACTGATGTTCCGCCTTAACTTTTTGATACGTTAAACAGTGGGACACAAAAGTGACTATCTCCCGTTTCAATCCAGGCCACTAATAGAGCTCTCAGACCCAGTACATTTTATTCCTATTAGGATGCATAACATAGGGACCATTATGTGCCTTTTGTAGGATCGAATACCTTAACTCCTTGTCATTGGGTACACAACTCTGACCTTTGAAGCATAGCATATTATCGCTATTTAAGCTAAAATCGAAAGTCCCGTTTGAACCAACATGTTGTAATATCTAAACTAATGGCTCGTAGCTCAACTGTTTAGCTCTAATTTACTCCACCTAAATTGACTTTACTTGTAATTCAGCCAACAAACCTCCATCTTCAACCAAACTCAGACGAGTTAACATCACTTTAAGATCAGTCATCCCTCTACGGCTAAGGGCATCAGTTACTACATTGGCCTTACCTGGATGGTATTCTATCGTGCCATCATAATCTTTAAGTAACTCAACCCATCGGTGCTGCCGAAGATTTAACTCTTTTTAGGTTAATAAATATTTGAGACTCTTATGATCGATGTACCTAATACACCTTTCACCATACAAATAGTGTCTCTAGATTTTCAGAGTAAACACAACCGTAGCTAACTCAAGATCGTATGTAGGGTAGTTACCTTCATATGTCTTATGCTGTCGCGACGCATAAGTGACCACCTTATCGTCTTGCATAAGCACACACCCTAACCTGATATGTGAAGTATCATTGTATACCACAAACTCCCAACTCGATTCTGGTTGAACTCAAACAAGAGCCTATGTTAGAACGAACTTAAACTTATCGAAACTCGCATGTTGTGTCTCAGACCATACAAATAGAGCATTCATACATAGTAGTTTCATCAGAGTTGACGCAATCAGAGAAAATCCTTCGACGAACCTTCGGTAGTAACCAGCCAAACCTAAGAAGCTACAAAGCTCAGATATATTTTTCGGTTGTTTCCACTCAACAATAACTTATATCTTCTTGGGATCGACTCAGATCCCCTCCAATGTCACTACATAACCCAGAAAATTGACTTCCTACAACCAAACTCGCACTTACTAAACTTAGCATGCAACTGTTTTTCTCAGAGTCTCTGAAGTACAATGCGAAAATGGTCATCATACTCAGTTTTAATTTTGGAGTAGATTAGGATATCATCAATAAAAACCACTTCAAATTGATCCAAGTATGGTTAGAACACCCAATTTATTAAATCCATAAATACCGCTAGGGTATTCGCTAAACCGAAAGGCATTACTAGGAAGTCGTATGTCTTTAACGAGTCTTGAAGGTCGTTTTGTACACATTAGTCTCTTTGACCTTGAGCTGATGGTAACCCTAGCATAGATCGATTTTAGAGAAGATGGATGCTTCTCGAAACTAGTCGAAGAGATCATCAATCCTTGGTAATGGGTACTTATTCTTGATTGTCAACTTGTTCAACTGCCTATAATCTATGTACATTCTCATTGACCCATCTTTTTTTCTTAACAAGCAGTACTGGTGCTCCCTATAGAGACACACTCAGTCGAATGAATCCCCTATCAAGGATTTCTTGAAGCTACACTTTTAGCTCGGTCAGTTTTTCGATGCCATGCGGTAAAACACAATGGACACCAGAGTAGTACCTGGTAACAGATCAATTTCAAACTCCAACTCTCTGTCTGGAGGTATTCTAGGAAATTCCTCGAGAAAACCATCCGAGAACTCCCTTGCGGTATGGATATCTCCCACCGAAAGTTTTACGAGAACAGAATCGGATATGTAAGCAAGGTATGCCTTGCACCATTTTTGAGCTAACTTATTTGTTACAAGAGCGGAGATTACAATGGAAAGGTAATCTCGACGCTCACTAACCATGACCACCTCATCATTCTCATTCGATCTTAGAGTAACCCTCTTGGATGTACAGTCTAAACTAACTTGATACTCGATGAGCCAATCTATTCCCAAAATTAAATCAAACTCATTGAAGGGTAATTCCACTAAATTAGTTGGAAATACCATACCCTAGAGCTCTAGGGTTACCCAACTGTATACCCTATCAACTCGAATTAACTGACCCAAAGGACTAATCACAGAAAACTCTCTAGTAGTATTCTCAACTGTTAAATCTAGATTTACAGAAACATCACTAGCTATGTACGAATTAGTAGAGCCAATATCAATAAAAGCGTAATAAAAAATAGAATGAATAAAGAAGGTACATGTAATGACATTAGCATCATCGTTCTCCTCGCAGTGTCTCGCTGTATAAACTATAGTCGGCTAATGAGCCTTAGCTTGACATGCACCTCTACTCGGTGCTCTCTATCTTTTTCCGGATCCATTACCACCCCTATCAATACCACGATCTCTGAATGGTTGCTGAACCTCTCTTGGAGGCTTAACAGAATTTGGAACCGAAACCTGTGTCACAACTGTCATTGAATTAGGTCGACGGGGGCAATCCCTAACTTGATGCCCTATCGAACCATAACGGAGGCATGCTCCTAACTTCCTCTAGCACTCGCTCAGATGGCGCTTCCCACAATCACTGTACAACTGAATCCCAGTCACTACAGCTGGAGTCTCGGCCCTCGGGAGTTTATCAAATCTCGCACACTTCTTAAGACGCTGTCCAAAACCAGATGGACCTGAATCTCTCTTAGCCTTATTCCAATCTTTCTCACGAACAAGCTGCTCATGCTCAATGCGCTTCACTTCTTCTACTATCTTTGCTTTGTCAACTAGGACCACAAAAAATCACTCCCTCTGAGGAGCTATCAGAACCCGCAAATCATATCTCAACCTTTCCTCGAACCTCACACACTTGTTGTAGTCAGACGCTATCAAAGTCTGTGCATACCTATTCAGTCACAAAAACCCAGCTTCATATTCAGCCACAGGTTATGTAACAGTCTAATTTTGGGCTTAGTCGGAACAGTGGTTTCAAGACCACAAATCCAAAGTAAAATAAATTATTTTATTATTATTTTAGTGTTATAGCATGATTATATTAGTGCATGAAAAATTTAGTGGGGTAATTTTAGTATTTATGAGCTTAATTTTGAAAAAGGACTAAATTACATAAGGGGTGAAAGTTCTATTTTACTTGATAGATGTACCACATAGCTAGAGAATCATAATTAGAGGTCTTTAAAGAGCAAATAGACCCTTTAGAGAGGCATGACCGACCATAGGAGACAAGGGAGGTCAAATTGTCAATATTAGATGAGTAGGTAGCTAAATTGATTAAAATTGAAATAAAATAAAAGGAAGATGATATCATCTTCTCATCCTCTTCACCATCACCGAAATTTTTAGCAAAGGGAAAGGTTTTGGAGCTTTAAAATTTCAGCTAGGTTATCCTCTTGCAAGTAAGTGATTAGATGATTATTTTTTATAATTTTTGTACTTTTAGAACCCTTGTAGCATGAGCTAGCTAATAGGGGGACTATTTTGCAAAATAGATGATAGTCTAGGGATTTTTCATGAAAGGATTTATGATGTTTTTTGATTTTTTTATGAAAGAAAATGAATCTTAGTTGTGTTGTAAACAACATTTGTAAAAGAACTTCTCATGAAAACCCTAATAGGACCATTTTGTAAAGTTTGTAAAATGGATAGTAATGTTGTGAAATAATGGGAATTTTGGGTCACTGTTAGAGTGAAAATTGTTCAGCTAGGTTAAGATTTGAAGAAATTCGATAAAAATTGATTTGCGAGCCCAAGGGAAAAATTGTATTTTTTGTGAAGTCTAAAGGCAAAATGGTCAATTTTTCCAAACTATATATTGCTGATGTTTTTATTGAAATGGTGATTAAATGAGTGAATTTTTATCATTTTAGACCAAGAAAGATAGAATCCGGACTTAGACCGAGGGAAGACTAAAATAGTGAAGTAGTTTAAACTAGCCGCCTACTTTTGTATACCGAGGTAAGTTGTATGTAAATAATACAACTACATTGTTATTATATATGTTTGAATTGATATAGTATGAATTTCTTAGTTGTGGAAATGATTATTTATGATGAATATTGAGATAGTAGAATTCCTGTTTGAACCTTAGAAACTAAATCGGATATTCGTGCCATGAAATTCGGGTTATTTGTGTGCTAGTGTAAGACTTATCTAGGACATGGCATCGACACATATAGAGGTGTCAGTGTAAGACCATGTCTGGGATATGACATCGGCACGGATATATGAGAGCTAGTGTAAGACCATGTCTGACACATGGCGTCGGCCTCGATTTTGATAGTTAGTGTAAGACCATGTCTGGGACATGGCATCAACTTGATGGATGAGCCAGTGTAATACCATGTCTGAGACATGGCATTGGTATTATACCCTATGTTTGAGGCGTAGTGAATATCCGATAGCATTCCAAATGGTTCAACGGTGAGAGTTATAGTTTAAGTTAAACAAGAAAAGTATAACCATGTTATGAGTGGTAAAGGTACCTATTTGAAATGTATGAGATGCGAGCTCGATGTAAGCTATGTGAATTGTATTGGATAATGATGAGTAAGTTGTGCTTATGCCTACTTTAGTACTATGAGCATGATGATGAATGGTAAAGTTGTTGTTATATTTATTACATGCAACTTACTAAGCTTTATGCTTACCCCGTTTCTTTCCATTTTCTTATAGTGCTGCCTAATTAGCTCGTGGATCAACGGACATTAGAGGCATCGAACACACTATCTATTGAAGCACTTGGTATAGTTAGATCTTTTATTTTGATTATGACATGTATAGGATCTTGGCTTTAAGTTTTGTGTCAGCGTTAATTGGCCATTGTGTTGGCTTACTTTAGCATTTGATTCATTTTGTATAAGGCCATGGAAAATGGCTAATATTGAAAGTTCATATATAAAAGCAAGATATTCTTTCATGAATGTGAAATTGTTGGCATGGTTGGATATATGAAATTTGTATGGGCCTTAGCGATGGTTGTTTGGTTGAGAAATCATACTAAGTTAGGCTTTGTTATGTTGTTTGGTGTTAGATTAGGCTTTGTTATGTTTTTTTGTGTTAGATTGTGTTTCAGGGTGGCAAAGGGCTTCGTAGATAGCCTTATACTGTCTACACAGATAGACAAACAGGCATGTGCCTAGGCCGTATGTGACACACGGTCAGCCCCATAGGCATGTTGCTTGGCCGTGTGTCCCCTGCACGTAAATTTTATAAGTCAGTATGCATGGTAGTAAACACACGGACAGAGATACGGCCGTATGTCTCAACTGTGTAGAGGATACGGCCTCTAGCCACAGCGTGTGCCTTAACTGTGTGCCCTTTATTAGATGCTGACGTCAGAAACAGAATGTCAAGGTTTTTAGACACGGGCTAGGACATGGGTGTGTCATGGCCGTGTGAGGGACACGGGTATGTGTCAGGCCATGTGAAAACCCCTGTAGGTTCGAATTTAAAATTTAATTCACACGGGTATAGGATACGGGCGTGTTCCTAGATGCTTAGGTTGTGTGTGTCATACGGGCCATCAGCACGGTAATGTTATAATGACCACACGGGCTTGTTGCCCTTCCACACGGGCATGTGCCCTATTTCAGGGGTTATTTTTTTAAGTCATTTTAAGGAATCGAGTTGGTTTCAAATGGTTTCCAATGAGAGTATGAGGCCTTGTAGGCCCACATTAAGGAGTTTAAACAAGGTTAGAAAAGTTTTAAATTTGATCAAGTCTTGATGACTCGAAAATGATCGTGTATATGTGTTAAAGTTTAGTAATGCCTCGTATGTCGTCCGGGGTAAGGCACGGGTGTGGGGTGTTACAGATTGGTCACCCTGAACTAGGCTCATAAACTCGCGTTGACGAGCCTCAACATAACTCACCCCCACATACTTACGCTGGAAGGCGTTCTTGAAATAATCTTAGTTAACCTGTTCAGGCTGAGCACATTGTTCAACTGTCAACCACCACTAATAAGCTTTGTCCCGGAGTAGGGACACAGCACCCTCAATTTCTGAGTAGTGGTATAGTCAAAATCTATCATAATATGCTCGGTAGCCTCGAGCCAATATTCAGCAACAATAGGAGCGACTCCAATGACGCCCCTGAATAATTCAGCCCCATTTGACCGGATTCATTCAGTAACCGACCCTCAGTTTCTCGATCCCAAATTGGTCCCTACGAGCTTCTTCAGTGCTCGAATCATAGCTTAAGACAGTATGTCGTCCCCAGCCGTCGGAGTTTGGGACTCCGTCACAGACCAACAGTCTCGCTGGTCTCCATATTAGGCATACTATCCATAGAGGATGACTCTATTCGGGCTCCTTCTCGGCGTCTTCGACACCCCCGCATACCACATCCATGATTATCGCATGAACTCATTTTGGCAATCTAACTACAATGTCAGAGTACACAGATTAGTTCAAACACCCAACAGGATGATTCCACCAGTTCACATCAAAATATTTTGCTAACAGCAGTTTAGGTATTACAATCTTTATAACAGAATAGAAATACTTACAAGGTCAAGGTCAGAGGCTCGGTCGTTCATTAAAGTATCAGTGTTTTTATATTAGTTTAGATACTAATTATCACTAAGCTACTTTTGTCACACATTATGAGCCCAAACATAGTTCGAGTGTTGAATAACTTGGCTCTGATACAACTAAATGTAACACCTTAGACCCAGCCTAGAAGTCCAGCCCAAGCTTAGAACGTTACATTATGAATACTCAAAAACTATGCAAGGCATAATAATAATAATAAACCATGATTCATATAAAATTTAACACAAGATTAGTTGAGTAATATAATCTTCTAAAGTCATACTATTATAGTTACGAAACTCCTATTGAAACATTTTAAGAAAGCTAATAGTTCGACTGAGCTCCCACGGCACCGACCCGTTCAAGTCTGCGAACTACCTAAAATCCAAACAATAACAGAATGAGTTGTAAACTGAGTGTGTAAGAGAAATTTATTCAATTAATGCTCATTTATAAAGTAGTTCTAAATTCAGAGATTCAGTTCGATACAAAAGAAATTTCAGTTCAGATTCAGAGTAGAACAGTTACATATATATATACAATTTCAATTCATACACGATACAGATCAGATTCAGATACAATATTCCTATCCCCATTCTCTACACACCGTCTTCGGCCATCCCAACACACCATTAAGGACATTCAATGCCTAACCAATCCTACACACCTTAAAGTGTTTGTTGACACTTTTACAGAAATGCAGCTTAGCTACTAGTTCAGTATGCGATAAGCACCAGAATCAGATTTATACTCATTGTGGCATAGCTACGATTTCAGAATAGATTTCTTCCTCCTTCACAATATCCCCACCCATGCCAATGCAAAACACAAATACCTGTATCATGTATTCAATCATTCTAACTCATTTTCCAATCAAATGAACATCAGAATAAGCATTATAGTTTTCGTATAGTTAAGTTGCTCATAGATCAATCTCATAGTATTAGACAGTTCTCACAGGATCAAATTCAATAATTCATACATTGAATGATACCGTATCAGTGTTAAGAAACACTTTCGGCCTCGAAAATAGGTTTCGGGCCCCAATAACATGCCACACAGCCTGACCACACGCCTATGTGCCTTACCTGTATGGTTCTAAAATATAAACAGTGAGTTATAAAGCCTTGACACATGCCAGTGACTGTTTCCTGTGTGAACCCTGCACTAGTATGGCCACACATGGCTTAGACACACGCCCATATCCTTTACTCGTGTGCCCCCAAATCGATGAACAGTAAGTTACACGGCTTACCACATGGCCTACTACACGACCGTGTGACATGCTCGTGCACATGGCAGTGTGACGTTGATAGCCACCATTTTTCGGCGATCGAAACTTGCAAAAACTAAGGTTTTCGATACGCACCTGGTTTCACTTTGACAGAAACATTACGAAGATTACCCGAAACCTAATTATCCATTCAGCAATCAATCATTTGTCTAAATGACTAATTAACACAACATTAATACAAAGTCAATTATATCGAATAAATCGACACGAGGGAACTTCAACGATTAACACTTACCTACGATTATACCGTGCTAAGTCGGCATAACACGCGAAGGGTCACCTCCCTCTGTACTCACGCCTAAGGGAACAAAACGACTAGTTAACAGAGATTTTAAGTAAAGCAATTCGATAATTCCCAACTTAACATCATAATAGAAATCTAACCAAACCTCGCAGAAGTCGAAGGATTCTGACAGAACTTATATAGAAGTCTTTCAGTAACGTAGAGATCTCACTAATTTCTGATAATCACGTGTTAAGCACACTCGACGAGAAGAAATCAAAGAAGTAAAATAAATAAATAAAGGGAGAAAAACAAGAAAGAAGAAGAAAAGATATAGACGTTAACCAAATTTTAATAAATTTTGTCTTAACCACTAGCATACCTCCAACAACTAGCAAAAATTCTCTTAACACATACAGTGAGATTCAAACTCGAGACCAGACAGAATACAAATAGATGCTTAATGAGAAAACTAGTAGGCTCATTCTTGTCATAGGTTCTTACAGAACTACCTTTACCCATATACCGTATGGACAGAGATTGTTCTAAAAGAATAAAACTTTTAACGATGCAACTCGAACCCGAGACTTTAAACAAAAAAACAGAGCACAAAACCAGAGATACAAAAATCTAATTACTGCAGAGTCTCACAATTAAATTCTTAAAATTTTGGGGCATTACAACACCGGCACAAAGCCTACTAAGCTCAAGGCCCGATTCCATACATCGGCACAAAGCCTACTAGACTCAAAATCCAATACGCTATTTCCAATACAACTCCATTTCATTATTAATTCTCAACCATTAACATTCAACAATTACTAACATTAACAATATTAAAGCAAAATAATTATTTAGGAATTTAACAAAACTTATGATATAATAAGAACTTACCGAGATCTGATAACTACAAATATACGATAACACCTATTTGACAATCTTCTCTTTTCCTCGATTAGCGGTCAATGGACTTGCTTCTTGATCTAATTATAATAGTTAATTCAATTAACTAATTCAAGCATTTAAAACAATAATTAAATTCATGTAATTAGCTCTTTTATACTATTATACACATTTAACCTAAACTTTCGTATTTTATTTGATTTAACCGTAAATCTCTAAACTTTCTACCTTAATCAAAATAAACCCTAAATAACATAATATTTATCTCTAGCCCATGAAAATTTCCACATTAAAACAATTTAGCCTTTAATTATGAAACCATTCAAAGCTGTTTTACAAAATAGTCTAAAACCACCATCAAGATCATAAATTTATCGACTAACATCAAATCATTCAAATTTCAATCATGGCATGTTCTAAAACTTTCAAAAATTTCACAAACTAATCATTGGGCTAGCTAAATTACGCAAACACGAACCTAAAAACATAAAACGAAATAAAATTTCACTTATATGCACACCTATAAACCTTGGCCAAACCTCAAGCATGCATAATCGTAGTGTTTTTCGGTGATGGAAGAAATTGAAGAAGAAGACGATTATTTTGTCCATCTTTTCCTTTATGATTTAATTACTCACTTACCCTTTTACCTTTTAATTAACTAAAAAATTACTTAATAATCTAGTCATAACCGTCCACCCATAAGCAAATGTGGCTAATTTTCATTTAAGTTCATTAGTTTTCATTTCCATGGGTTTTTAACACAACTAATTTTTATAACTTTTATAATTTAGTCCTCTTTACTTAGTTAATTATCTAAACGTTAACATTTCTTAACCAAATCATGTGACCATTTTTATTAAATTAAATACTAAAAATTGACTCACTATTTCTGATTCCATTGAAACCATGCTATTACAAAGAATACTTAAGTGGATTCACCTTTTTTTTTCTTTTTTCAATATTAACAATCACCATGTTCAGATTGGGTCAAATACTACAGCCCAGGGCCGGGTACAATTAGGGATATATAAGTAAGAATGAATTCTTGGAAACCTAGTGGGTGGAAGATCATGCCAATAGCTTCACAACTGATTCCTAGTTGGATGGCACAAAGACGAAGGATGTGAAAATTGAGGAATTTAAAATAAGTGTTATTAATGCTAGAGGTTGTGAGCGAAGAAGATGCCCAATGCTCAACAAATTTGGCGAGGACTAAGGAATAAGACTAGACATATAATAAATAAATTATTGCTTATTAAATAAAACTAAAAGGAAAGGAAATTTTGAATATGGTTTAAGTTTTTTTTGTGATTAAAAAAAGTAATTTATTTATAAAATAATATTTTAATAGATAAATTTCATGTTAGAAAAAGAAAAATAGGTATTCATTCATTTATAATTTTGTATGTATTTTATAGAATCTTAAATAATTTTTATCGAAAAATGAACTTTTAAATATTTTTTATTTTTATAGTTTTTCAATTTCAATTTTTTTTAAGAATCAAGACTAAATCGAAAGAATTTGTAAAGTTGGTTGTTAAATTTGTTGAATTTTTTAGAGTTAAAAAAATTAATAGAATTTGTAAACTTTAGAAGGCTAAATTTGTAAATATGTCAATAAAACTTTAAACATATGTGACCAAAACAGAAATATACTAATAATTAGATGATTATTTTTATAATTTACCCTTTCAAAAATATAATTAATAGTTATTATTTTGATTAAACATCTGTTTAGAAATTGGTCACCAATATTTTTGGTAGCCTTGGAGTTGGTTGGGTGACACCTTTCACCGTGTCAATTCAACAACCACAACGACATCAATTTATTTTGTCTTCTAATCCCACCATTTAGAAAAACAAAGGTACAAAAGTTTCTGTAATCTTTGTAACTTTGTTTCGGACTACTTAGAAAGAGAGATGGCACTGATTAGGAAAATCTACGATAGAACACCAAGAGCATGCGTTTTGGCCAATGTCTCAAAACCCCAGAATCCCAAATCTGTATATTCAGTTCCATTTAGATCAAATCTCAAAGGAAGTTTTTCTTGTTCTTGCGGATTGGTTTTGAAGAGCAATGGCAAGTTAGGGACAGTTAAGGTTGGGTCTTTTAAGGTTTCTGCTTCAATGGCAACAGCAGAGAAGCCATCAAGAGCATCAGAAATCGTGCTTCAACCAATTAATGAAATTTCGGGTACGGTCAAGTTGCCCGGATCCAAATCACTCTCCAATCGGATTCTGCTTCTCGCTGCTCTATCTGAGGTATGCCGATTTATTGCTCTATGTGAAGTTAGTATTTGCACTCCTTAATTACCTTCCCTTTTTAATGTTTGTTGGATATGTAGGGAACTACTGTGGTAGACAATCTGTTGAATAGTGACGATGTTCATCATATGCTTGTTGCTTTGGGAAAACTTGGGCTACATGTTGAACATGACAGTGAAAAGAAACGAGCCATTGTGCAAGGTTGTGGTGGTCATTTTCCAGTGGGGAATGGGGAAGGTCAAGAAATTGAGCTTTTCCTTGGGAATGCTGGAACTGCAATGCGACCGCTTACTCCTGCTGTTACTGCTGCCGGTGGCAATTCAAGGTCTGTCTAATTATGATCCTTTTTACAAGTGAATTGTAACCGATTTAACCATTTTATATGGAGTTTTACATATAATTCACAGAACCATCTTCTTATATGCTAATGCTCTTTGTTTTGTGCATGTCCATTGAGATTTTAAGCTAATGCGTATATGTTACTCATCTTTTTAGCTACATACTTGATGGTGTACCCCGAATGAGAGAGAGACCTATTGGGGACTTAATTACTGGTCTTAAGCAGCTGGGTGCAGATGTTGAGTGCACTCTTGGCACTAATTGTCCCCCTGTTCATATAAATGGAAAGGGTGGTCTTCCTGGGGGAAAGGTATGGCTCAGATTATTTCTGTTATGTTCCTGTGATTTTATTTATATTGTTGCATAAACCTTTTTGCAAAAGGGCTCCCTTCAGAATTTGCTTTCCTGAGGTAGATTTGGGGAGCCACATAAGATTCCACTAGAAATGACTTTCCATTCCATTTCATTGTGCAATCAATACTATTTTCAGTTAAATTGTCAATCTCCATGCTTGTAAAACAATGCACCACCTTTTGTTGATGTGCATAAGTCAATTAGGTTGTAATGCTCTCTTGTTAAATAAGGACATTGCAGTTGGAGAATATTTTGGTTGGGATTTTTTTTTCTTTTGAATTTTGCTATGTCTAGGAGTTGCTTGTGAGGTCTTATTCTAATGTTGTTTTTTGAGTATACATGGAATGATGAACGTGTTAAACTGTTAGCATTCTGTTAGCATTAACCATTAATTTGGCTCATATCGTCCTTCCGCCTTGATTCATACAAGGTTTTAAATCATTGAGAATGCAGCAGGAGAGGGAAGGACATTTTCCTTTCTTTCTAACCATTCATTCCAGCAAATGCATCACATTCATTATTTCTTAGAAGTTTGAAAATTTTGACTTTTTGTGATATCTAAGCTGTGTTCTCTTGCTTCTTCAAAATTCTAGGCTCTGTGAAGGACAAAGGCTATTTTCACTAAAATGAAAAGGAAAAAGACTAGTGATTTAACTTCTGGATTTTGTTGCCAATATTCATAATAACTTCTAGCATGGCTCCTTTTGCAGGTGAAACTCTCAGGATCCATCAGTAGTCAATACTTGACTGCTTTACTCATGGCAGCTCCTTTAGCTCTTGGGGATGTGGAAATTGAGATAATTGATAAGTTAATTTCAATCCCTTATGTTGAAATGACTATAAAGTTGATGGAAAGGTTTGGAGTCACTGTGGAGCACACAGATAGCTGGGATCGATTTTTGATAAAAGGAGGTCAAAAGTACAAGTAGGTTTCTATGATGTCCACATGTTTGTAGCAGTATAATTTCATAGTCTGTTTGGACTAAAAATCATAAACTGGTAAATCTTTCAGGTCTCCTGGAAATGCTTATGTTGAAGGTGATGCTTCAAGTGCTAGTTACTTCCTTGCTGGTGCAGCAGTCACTGGCGGCACTGTCACAGTAGAAGGATGTGGTACAAGTAGTTTACAGGTACTCTTTATCGTGAAGTCCATGAATATTAATGCATTCCCAACCAAATTTAATCATAGTTCGAGTATTTGTGGATGCATTTGCTTTTGATAACATACATCATCGCTTTATACCTTTCAAAAGTGCTTTTGAATTGCTTTGACTGTTATTGAGGTTGCTCTCATATCCTTTTTAATTGGATATCCAATTGATTTTTCCACCAGAGATATCATTCTGCCTTGATGTCTTGCTACATCTGAAACTTAGCTCATGTATATTTCTTGGTTTTTCCTTTGATCAAGGGTGATGTAAAATTTGCTGAGGTTCTGGAGAAGATGGGTGCCAAAGTCACCTGGACTGAGAACAGCGTCACTGTTACCGGACCACCAAGAAATCCCTCTGGAAGGAAACACCTGTGTGCCATTGATGTTAACATGAACAAAATGCCAGATGTTGCCATGACTCTTGCTGTTGTTGCCCTTTATGCTGATGGTCCTACTGCCATAAGAGATGGTATGGTCTTGCTTTTTATTTCTCCAATATACTGTGCACATGTTTTAGTACACATGAATGACAATCTTTGTTAATTTGAAACTTAACCCTCAAAAAGCCTTAGGATTAAAAGAGATCTGTACCTTCTCATTTTTGTTAGTTCCGAGCATGAGCAATGTGTTGTTCTAATTTATTTTGCTTTTGAAATATGCTTGCCTTTATGCCATTCTTTTATTTGTAACATGTTCCATGATTTCTATTCAGTGGCAAGTTGGAGGGTTAAAGAGACTGAAAGGATGATTGCCATATGCACAGAACTGAGGAAGGTAGATTCTAGCTTTTCGCTTACAAAATTCTTTTAGACTGTTGGTTTGGCAGCTGTATTTCCTTACTACATTTGGTTTAATACTGTAGCTTGGAGCAACAGTTGAAGAAGGACTGGATTATTGTGTGATCACTCCCCCGGAGAAACTAAATGTGACAGCAATTGATACTTATGATGACCATCGAATGGCCATGGCTTTCTCGCTTGCTGCCTGTGGCAAAGTTCCAGTTACCATCAAGGATCCTGGTTGCACACGGAAAACCTTCCCCGACTATTTTGAAGTTCTGGAGAGGGTTACAAAGCATTAAACACCTTTTATAGTGGAGGATATGTTGCCAGTGTCTAAAATCATAGACCGAAAGCAGTTGAACCTTGTTCTTGAGATCTACTTTGTATTCTTGGAGAATCTGGAGTTGGTTATTTTCTTTCTAGTTTTGATGACTTAGTATCTGATCCCTGTCCTGAAGACTGTAATATTAAGCAATACGGTTCTATAGAGGATTGATTCTTTTTGAGAAATGCTTAGCACCTGATAATGATATTTCACATTTATTTTCTTCATCTCCAAAATGGAAAAGAGAAAGGCTTGCCAGTGCCACATTAGATACTGTTCTTCCACTTACATGGAAACAGAAAATCTCTTCTATACCTATACCTTAAAAAATAAATCCCCAAAGAACACCTATCCAGATAAATATTTTTTCTTATTTTTTAGTGGCACCAAGGCATTTCTTTTTTCAAATTCATTGTTTTTTAATTTTAGATTTACATCTATACAATTTATAAACTTACCTTCTTTTTGTTGACATTACAGAAAAGTGATTAAATCATGGTTAAATTTCAATTTTGAGTTTTGTATGCTTAAATTTACAATTTATTTACATGTGACCCTCAATCGATTCTCTCTCCTCTTTTTGTATTATAAAAAAGTGGTTTAATTTTAGTTTTAGTCACTTTATTATGTTTAAATTCAAGATCTAATTTTTATATTTCAAATTTTAACATGATTTGATCCTTATATTTTTAGTTGATATCATTAACTTTTTATTAAAATATTATATGGGTTATATATAATTTGATAGCATTAACCCTATGTTTGGATTGAGATAATATAAAAGAAAGTAAATGTGATGCGAGTCTCAAGGCCCAAAATAAGGCTAATGAACGTGATGGGCTCAAATTTCCTCAAGGCCCAATAACAGGGTCGAAGTTCAAGCAAATTCAAGCAAGATTGAACAGGATCATCCAAGACTTCGTTACCAAGGCCCTATTGCACACACGACCGAAAAAGAAAATCAAGAAACTGACTCTTGGCCCAATTTTGTTGTTTCGGACAATTTCAAGAATAAAAAAAATCAAGATTTCAAATCTTGGTCCAAGAAACTGAATCTTGTAGCCAAGGCACATCAAGTTTCATTTACGAGCTTTAATGAACCAATTTCGAGAGCAAACCTCCACAAGATCAAGTTCTTGAAAAAATGGCTCATTAAGATGTCTACAAGCCCATCTTGAAGTCTGAAAAGTAATTTAATCGAATATCAGGCCAAACTATCAAAGTGGCCCAAATTGTAAAATATTTAAGTCTAATTTTATTTTAATAGGTGGATCATCATGTAAGAATTCAGTCTAAGGAGCCCATTTAATTCATTTGGCTGAATTCCCATTAAAAGTCCACACTTAGAATTATTGTTTTTTTGTTTTTAATTATTTGATGAGTTGTCATGTTAGTTATTTCATTAGGGTTAGGAAAACTTATTTTGGGGAGCATAGGTGTTCACCTTTATGCAAATACAATTGATGTATCTTTTTTTGAGTTAATAATAATTCTCTTTGAGTTTTTCTTCAATAATTGCTCTTGAGTTTCTTTTAAAAGTTGTTTTAACAATCTTTCAAGTTGTGGGAATCATATTTAAGCTTTTTCTTGCCCAGATCTCTTTCTTGGAGGGAGAATTAAAGCCATTGAAAGGAGTTGTAGATTCTTAATGTTTTCCAGGCTTCTTAGTACGCCATCTTCTCTTTTCTATCCTTAATTTATCGTTTCTTGCTTATTTAAGTTAGTTCTTATTGTTTTAGCTTGCTGATTTTATTGATTTTTGTTCTAGGTTAATGTTGCTTCAAGAAAGACGTTCTCCTATCTTGTTCCATTAAAAAACACATCAAAATTAGGAGTTTTAATCTTTTCTTGTTGTTTCAAACATTCTTTCACAAAATAATTTGCTTTTGTCTTTAAAATCACTTCCAACAAATTTGTTTGTATTTTGTTTTTCCAAATTTGGTTGGAGCATTTTCTTGAGGTCTAAGGACGATTTCTTTCCATTCAAGAAACCCTAATTCTTTCTCTTTTGGACTCTTTACCAGCCAGTTCATCTTTCTTCTTTTTTTTCAATTTCGTTTGACTCTCCTTTGTGACTACTAATTTGTTTTCTTTGTTTCTCGTTTCAGTTTATGTTCGTCTAGAGATCTAGGATAAATCCCCGACTTTGATAAACTTTACAATCTGCTTCTGCATTCATCCACATCATTCCTTATTAAAATGAAATCAAGAGAAAAGAATATTTTTTCCCTTATTTAGTTAGCTTTTTTTTTTCATTATTATTTAGATAAGCAAAAACTAAGGAGTTAAATATCTTTCCTTTCCCTCAAAATGCTAATGTTTAAT
Source organism: Gossypium hirsutum (assembly GCF_007990345.1). Lineage (NCBI taxonomy): Eukaryota > Viridiplantae > Streptophyta > Magnoliopsida > Malvales > Malvaceae > Gossypium > Gossypium hirsutum. Next base: position 35,348,464 of record NC_053430.1, on the reverse strand, counting down.
TACCTAAACTAGGGTTTGAGAGTTTGGGGTTCTAGAGTAAAATGGCATGGAAGTCATCTGATTGATCTACGTAGTATATTATCAATATGGGTTGTGTGGTATTGATTCAGGGTGTGATTTGATTAATAGTTTGTTGGTACTCATATCTTCATAAGTATTCGCCAAAAGAGTGTGTATCCACTCGTGATTAATGTTAGTGAACAATTGTTTTGAGATAAGTGTAAGGAATAAAATATGATCTATAAGAAACGGTTTCTGAATGTATGTTCTGCTGAGAAATACATATGTAACAAAAAGAATTAAGAAATGTCTGAAGAAATCTTCAGTTAGTCAGATAAGGAAGAATTAGTATGTTAAGGGTTTGATAGTTGGTGTATATGTTTATATTAAAACTGTAGTGGTTCCCGCCCGATATAAGTGGTTTAGAATGATGGTTGACGCATAAAAGCTTTTTCAGGAATATAAAGTATTTGCTAAGTTATGATGTGATGAAGCTCACCAAGTACTCTTGTAATTATAAGGTTTCTTATTGTTTCCAAGTGTTCGAGAATTGTTGCGCTAGGAGTACACTAGTAGAATGACAAAGTAGGTTATTATGCATATAGTGGAAAAATGACGTAGTTAGAGTTATGCCTTATGTGTCTATTTTCATTAAACTTTTTTTTATATATAACGAATCTATAATAAGTCTAATGTAATTTAAAATATTTTCCTTGTTTTAGACATTAAGTTTCGAGTTAAAATAATAAATATAGTGTTTAAAGAATTGAGTAATTGTCAACTTTTTGATAATTTGTTAAATATTGTGATCTAACACCCGAGATCTGGATCGACGAATCGAGTCCGATGGAGGGTGTTACAATCTTTTTACAATGGACACCATAATATCAAAACAATGTATTTGTATACTTTTAAAAAACATAACATCACTTATATATATATCATCCACTCGTATAACAAATTTTGCAACCATTCATTCATTCGTTCATTAATGCATATCTATTAGTATCTACTACAAATCTCACATTTATCGATGTAGTCCTTTTTATGCCATAAGTCATTAAAATTATATTTGTATATATACAATTAATAAATAAAACCATAATTCAAGCATAATAAGAAAATATTTAAGTTCCATATGAACTTACCTAGAAAACGACAACCACAAAGTGTAGGGACTAATATGTAATTTCTTTTATTTTTCAATTAACTTCAGATTGATTTAATTCCAAATTTATAATACTTCATCACAAATTATCAAATCCAACAGCCTTTTTAACATCTTAGTATATGCATATAAAAACTTAATTTTATTTTATGCAATTTCTCTAAAGTTTCACATTTTATTCAATTTAGTCCCAAAAATCGAAATGGTTATATCTTTAAATTCTAATGTTCATTTTTCAATTCGGTTTCAATTTCATCCATGTACAACCCTCTAAATACAATAATTATATAAATTTCATATCAATAGTAACATATTCACATTTTAATCCCAATACTCAAAATTAACAAATTTCTCTTTACAAAATAGTCCTATTTCATAACAAAGCTTCAAAATCAACCATTAATTATCCAAAAAGCTTCAAAATCAACAATGATAACTTTTAAAATCTTTGATAGTTTTACAATTTAATACTCGACTTAGTTAGATTAAACTATAAAGATCTCAAAAATATAAAATTTATGAAAAACGAGTTTGAACTTACATGCAAGGGTGGAAAGGTTTTGAATGTTTGAAGCTTTCTTCCTTCCTTAAAAAATGGTGAAAATGGTGATGGATGAAAAAATGAAGATCATAATGGCTTATTATTTTATGTTTTATGTTTTAATTATAACATATCCTTTAAATTTAACATTTTTTTTACTAATTAAAATATACCTATCGTCCACTACTATGCAAAAGTGGTTATTTTATACTTTAAGCCTTAGATATTTACCTTTTAAACCCTTAGAACTATTAAAGCTAAAATATGATTAACTTTTATATTTTTTACAATTTAGTCCTTGTATATCAATTAACCATCCAATTACTAAAATTTCTAGACCAAGATTCAATTCACCTATATAATAGCTCTGTATATACTTAATAAAAATATTTATGGGCTCGATTTACAGAAATGAGGCCCCAATACCTCAATTTTCATAACCCACTAACTTTTGAACCGATACACTTGTACCTTGACTAACTTTCCAAATAGCTAAAATTATTAGACAAAATTTAGTATAATACTATATAACCTTGTAAATATTAATAAATAATATTTATTGACTCAATCATTAAAAAATGAAGTTCCAAAACTAGTGGTTTTGGTACTACTGAAAATCGGGTTTTTACATCAAAATTGTTATCATCCACCTTCTGAGAAGTTATTGTTCATTCATCATTTTTCACCAATTGCAAATTAGGAGGGTTTTAAATGAGCCATAAGTGATAAAAACTAGGGGAAATATTTTATCTAAAACTTGTTAAAAAGATAGAGTTGTAAGAGTTATACCCTCTCCTTGAAGGGTATTAATTCTAACACTAAATTTGGAAATCCTTTATAGAGAAAAGCTAATATAGTTGAGTTAGTCAGTTGGAACTGAACCACTATAAATCACTTGTATAAACTTTTCTTCTTTTTCCTTTTTTATTTAGAAAAATTTATAAATATTTTTAAAATATCAATTGACACCCTCCATTTCTTGTGGTTTACTATATTAGGGTGAATGGCTTTAGTTTTTTTTTTCTTCTTATTTTCTTGTTGTCCTGGGTCTATTCTTCATTTCAAATCGTTGGTAAGTTTAGAAATGTTTCTCAAAAGTATTTTTAGCTTCTAAAAATAAGTGTTTTTGGACCAATTTTTGGCTTGGGAGAAATTCTTCTTTCTCTCAAAAAATAGTTTGTTTAAGAATACGTTTGTCTCAAAAACACTTTTGAAAAACATTTCTAAACTGATTCCTAAGCTAAAACATGGTGATTTGCATGTTCATCATGTGCCATGAGTGTAGGTGGTGAGTTGCATATATTTGTATCTAGCATGATCTAAAGGAATAAATAAAAAGTATTGTATTGTAAGGTATTTTTAAACGTAATGTAGTCTTGTATAAAATTGAAACTCTTGCAGAATTATGTGGTACTGTATAATTCAATTCAAACTTTGCCTGCTCCCATTTATATATGTTTAATTCATGTATTTATCTTCCATTATTCTTTTATTTTATTTGTTGTTTCAGTTATTTGCTTTTCTAATTTATTCTCTTAATTTTAATACATTCATTTTGTTCACAATTCTGAATCAGATTCTGTTGTTCATTAGTGTTATTTAGGGTTTGTTGCTACATTAGAAATTATAAAAATATATTTGACTGACATAATTTAATTAAATTATAATTTTTTTATGTCGTATTTGGTAGTATAAATTATAATTATAAAGTTACATAGTTTATATTTAAAAAAATATGAATTATTATAAAAATAATTAGTACGATAAAACAACTAAAATTAAATCATCATATGCAATATATTAGTTTAAGAAAGTAGTCAATAATATGATTACTAATGTTTGCAGAATTGGATCAGTATCAAGCCATTGATTTGCCAATCTAATTTGTCCATCCGGTTTAACTAGTTTTTTTTCCTGGTCAATCGATCCGTACTGATTCTCGAATCAATTAATTTAATATTTTTTTAAAACCGATGTCTCAACTTATTTTTAATCCAACCTACTCATATGTTGTTAATAAGATTAAAGTGAGAAGAGGAAAGAGTTTTGGAGTGGCTGCCGTAGTTTGGATTGTATAAACGGTAAGCAGAAACTGGCAATGTAGGAGGGCATATTTCACAAACGAAAAATAAAATCGAAAATAATAAATTAAAAACTGAACACCGACTTGAACCTTGATATTTTAATGGTTTTTAAACAATAATTGAGTTTTAAATTTTTAATGTAATATGTAAAGAAAATATAAAAAAAATTAATTATTTGTATTTTGTTGTTTTAAAAATATTTAATAATATGATTTTGAAAATGTAAAAGTAATAAAAGAAAGTAGAATTTTTAAAATAAATCCAAAACTTAAAATTAATATAAAAAGAAGAGAAGAAGGTAAATCTGTAATATGGAAAAAAAAACATGTTGAAACAGCCAGAGTCCAGCTTACATTAACTAGCATGGAAGGAACAAGTTGCCGCTTTGCCAGCTATTAATACCAAGGTTGTTTTTCCTCCACACACCCTCACATGGGAACTGCTGCCACCCAATTTTCTTTTCTCTCACAATTATATTATTTGTCCATAAATAATCATGATTCCACATCCACTACAGCTCACACCATTACCATTAAATCAAGATCAATGTATGTAACATTTTATTTTTATCATTTCACAATCTCTCACTCCACTTCAATCTTGTTTTTTTTTTTGGGTAAAATCATAAATTTTTAATATGTTTGTGGTATCAAATATTAAAATTAGTATGATTTTAGTGAAATTAAGATTTACAAATCAGAAAAATAGAAAGAGGGATGAGAATTTTGGTTTTGAGTAATGCATTGATAATGTGGAACATAAATTGCAATCCAAGATATGTATAAGAAGATTCCATGGAAAGTTCCTTTTGCCTTGGTTTCAAGTCTATGAGCTGCGCTCACTATTTCTGACTCCTCCTTTCTCTCTCATATGATTGTAGACCCTATGTCATCATCTTGTTAGATTTCTTTCCTTTTATTTTTTTCTGCGGTCATTTTTTTTTACAAACTGTAAAAAATAATTGATTTCTCATGCATAACTTACGTGTTAAGATTTACCATCCAGCGAAGTATAAACTGATTTTTATAAAGCAATGTGTTTAAAACTATGATACTTTTTACTCGCTTTGAGGATTTCCAGCATAATCATACTTACAAAAGCAAACGATGGGTGATTAAATATTTAAATTAATAATTTGGTGGTCCCAATTTTAATTGAATTTGTGCAGATGCCAGAGACCTGAATTTTTAACTGGCAAAAAGAAAGCTGATTTTTTTTTTAAATTTACTAATTCAATAATTAGGTGTTGATAATTGTAGAGATAAACCCAATCCCAAAATCCCTCGCAGATCTCTCAAGTTTTGGGGGAGATTTTTTTAATGTAGTAATTTAGCATCAAAATCCTCGACCACACCATCTAAAATAGAATCCCAAACTTATAACTTAAATGTGTGTGTGTGTTTTTTTAAGTGTGAATGGTGGGAAATTAGCATCGAAATCCTCATCCACACCATATACAACAAAATCCCAAACTTAAATTAATTTCTTACCTCACACATAAATTTAGCAAAGCTGGTATTTTTTTTCACTATGTAGTTATTTATTGCTTATCTCAAGAAGAAGAGCAATATTCTTAACCTCCCTATATTTAACGGAATCAACCCATTTCATTAAATACAGACTTATGTTGATAAATAATCATCCTAAAGTTGTTTTCTTCTTTTTTTTCCCTTCTTTTTAAAACAAAAATCAAATCTTGATCTCTCTCCCCCCCCCCCATTGAAAGAGCTCCCCTCTGTATCTAAACCAACGGAGAAACCAACCCATCGTTTCAAGATTCTCATTTTCATCATCAAAATGAGAAAGAGGTAGCCAAAGTCACTGCAACTCCATTAACACGGATAATATAAACAACTACTTCCCTTTCCCACCGACAAAAAAAGATTTAGTCTCTCTGGAGTAGCCACCCCTAAACCCTGAAAACAGAGAGGACAAAGGTTTTCCAGATTCTGGGTTTCTTCCGAAATAACCTCACCAATGTCAAAGCAAATGTCTCATCTCGACAATATTCCATCAACACCGGGGAAATTCAAGATGGATAAGTCACCGTACATTCACAATAGGTTGAGGTGGCATTCCTCTCTGGCAAAGCTTACCTTTTGGTCTTTTATGTTCTTGGGCCTCATCTTGATTTTCTTCTTTCGATCTCCTTCCTCCAATCCCCTTCCTCAAGATCCTTCTCGCCGCTCTCTTCGTACCTACAACTGGGGTGGACCCGCTTGGGAGAAGCGGGTCCGTTCATCTGCCCGTATCCGTTCCCGTAACGGCATCTCCGTTTTGGTTACTGGAGCTGCCGGTTTTGTCGGCACCCATGTGTCGGCTGCTTTGAAAAGGCGTGGAGATGGTGTTCTTGGACTTGATAATTTCAATGACTATTACGACCCTTCATTGAAAAGAGCTAGGCAAGCGCTTCTGGAACGAAGTGGGGTTTTCATTGTTGAAGGAGATATCAATGATTCGGCTCTTTTAAGGAAACTTTTCGAGGTTGTCGCATTTACCCACGTTATGCATTTAGCTGCTCAAGCTGGCGTCAGGTATGCTATGGAAAATCCTGGCTCTTATGTGCATAGCAATATTGCCGGCTTTGTTAATTTACTTGAAGTTTGCAAGTCTGCTAATCCACAGCCTGCAATCGTGTGGGCTTCTTCCAGTTCCGTTTACGGTCTTAATACCAAAGTCCCATTTTCTGAGAGAGATAGAACAGATCAACCTGCTAGTTTATATGCTGCTACTAAGAAAGCTGGTGAAGAAATCGCACATACTTATAATCATATATACGGTCTCTCTTTAACCGGTTTGAGGTTTTTCACCGTTTATGGCCCCTGGGGAAGACCAGATATGGCTTATTTCTTTTTCACTAGGGATATATTGAAAGGCAAGTCAATATCAATATTCGAGGCAGCTAATCATGGCACGGTGGCCAGGGATTTTACCTACATAGATGATATAGTGAAAGGGTGTTTAGCAGCACTGGATACCGCCGAGAAGAGTTCTGGTAGCGGAGGGAAGAAGAAGGGACCGGCTCAATTGAGGGTATTCAATTTGGGGAACACATCACCAGTTCCAGTTTCAGATCTGGTGAGCATATTAGAAAGGCTTTTGAAGGTGAATGCAAAGAGGAATATAATGAAGTTGCCTCGGAATGGAGATGTTCAGTTCACACATGCCAATATCAGCTTGGCACAAAGGGAGCTTGGGTATAAGCCCTCAACTGATTTGCAGACAGGTTTGAAGAAATTTGTGAGGTGGTATCTGAGTTACTATTCTGGTGGGCAGAAAGCAGCTGGATAAATCATTCTTGTGAATGTTGTGGTAGGATCCTCCGGATATCTTGTTCATTATCATTCTTATCATTGTTTCTTTTTTCATTGCCCATTATTGTTATTTCTTGTATCTTTAATGAAGCCATATAGGGAGGGATATCATGTCCTACTTTGAAGAAGTTTTGAGATCAGTGGACATTGTTTGCTGGGCAGGCACACGCTGTATCAAAAGAACACCGGAACAATTTTTCTTTTTTTTTTTTTTTTTGTATTTGTTGCTATTTTTGGCATTGTAGTAGAATTCATGACTGATAGAGCATATGGTGATTGGTGGACATGTATCATTTGCTATGCAATTCCAATAAAATAGCACACGATATTATGTTCTTCCATTCTTGTAGATAAATCCGATCGAATTTTGAATTATTGATTTTTCCAAATTATAACTCACCCTACGTCATTGTATTAAATGTAAAATAATACTGCTGATCTTCATGTCTTGCTCTGCTTCTTTACTTTTCAGATAAGCAAATCTTCTTGACTTCGATACGTCGTAACCAGTACTTGTTCTTTTAAGAGAAGCAAAGTGTCTCAAATCTGTGAACAATGCCAAAATTACACGAGAAACACAACATAACATACGACAAACAAGCACACCAATACAGTAAGAACAAACAACTTAAGCTAAGCACCCAAACTAAATTACCAATAGAAAAATAATTTGAAAGCGACCCCCTCCTATTATGCTAACATAACAGCTCCACATATCACACAACCTCTTCAAACAATTCAATAATCATATTTGAATTGTGGGCTGAGGATTTTGATCGCAGATGATAAGTAGATTCAGAATATTGAAGCCTTCAAGGAGATTTCAATGCAAGCAATTTGGTGAATTTTGTGTACGCTGTTACTGCTGCTAAGGTGTTTATTTGTAATAGGAGTTTAGGTGCTTTTATCGGATTCCAATCTACCTAGTTTTGGTGTGTGTGTTCTGGGTACAATTGCAAGAAATAAATTACCACCTGGTCAAGCTAATGAAGATTTTGGAAGCACATGTTGCACATTGTTTAGCTTCTTTTTTGAGTTGCCAGTTGTTTGTGGACTGTTGTTGGATAGCGACAGAATGGAGGATTTGGTGAATGTCTTCAAGTGCTCGTTGGAGTTTTCTGGTGTTGTTAGAAAATATGGACATCACATATCTAATAAGAGTAATTACATATTATTATTTATTATCATAAACATTTAGCCCAAGTTAAAAGTGATTTAATTTAGTTAAGGTTTATTAGACTTTAGTTATTAACTAAAGTATGAGTCAAATATGTGTAAATACTCTAATAATTAATTTCTAATTGATAATGGTCTGATTAGAAATTAAGGTTAATGGGAAAAAGTTATATATTAGGGTTATGATCTCCAAATTACACATAGGTAACTTTTCTAATATCCCGTCTTTAGAACAGAGAGTCACTTTCTCTAGATTACTTATGTGTCAATTTGGAAGATCAAAACCGTAAGATCTATAGATTTCAAGAAATTAATGAATTTAGGTACGCTTCTGTATCTAGTTTTTTTCTTAATTTATTCTTGATAATTTGACATAACATATCTGATTTATGGTTTGTTAAGTTTTATATAAGATATTATTTTACGGTTCTAACAGCTGCATCTAAGGATAATGCTGACCCATTTTTTGTCTTTGCCAAAAAGTCGACATGAATTAACATTGTGAACCTTGAGAGTCAAAAGAATAGAACACAAAATAAGGATTCTAGTCTGAAGTTTGATGGAAATTTTGAAGCTGTCAATAGACAACAATTGTGAGCCACTGGGTCCCTGTGCAATTGCAGCTCCACGTGTCATGTCATTTTGGTTGTCATGGATTATGCTTAAGCATAAAGTCCAATGGGGAGTTAATGTCGAGAGTTCTTGGGATCCTTGATCAGGTGGCCAAAAGAGTGTCAAAGTTGAATAAGCTAAGTACAAACATATAGAAATCACTAATCCTTTTGAGGGAACCTACAAGATTAAGATCAATTTTCAGGAAAATGAGCTTGTTTCTTAATTTTCAAATTATCCAGAAGGTATAAGCCACAAAAGTGTAAAATCTCCTTGATTCGTGGGAATTGATTTTATTTGATAAAAGCCATTAAAGTATCCAATTGGAGATGGAGGAGGTGTTGAGAGAATCTAGGTGGAGACAGAAGAAGAGAGGGGGAGAGAGAAAGAGAGAGAACCGAACCAAACTAGATGACCCTTGCAAAGTTACATTGATGGAAGAGATGTTTAGTTGTTTCCTTGTTAGTGATGTAGATAGGACAAAAGTTATTGTTTGAGGATAATCATCTCAATAAGAGGTCTTTCGTACGGAGACAATTATTGCATATCTTCCATAGAAAAATAATTATTTTGTAAGGGAATTTAAATCATTAAAGATTGAACCAGACTTTTTGTGGAGTGGTTGAAAAAGGGCTACGAGGATTCGTCTGACGTAGGACAGAGTAAACATTTTTAACTGAAAAAAAGGCCATGATGACTATATTTCCATACAATTTTGTCTTCACCACCTTAAACGGATAGAGTTTTATTGATGAGATCAAAGGCACGGTTGGGGTTTTGTCTTCACCACCCATTGAAAGGCATGAATGGTTTTGTCTATGCTTTTACATACATTTTTTTGAACCTTGAATATAGAAAGAGAATACTAGAGGAGAGAGGCTAGGGTGGTTTTGATGAGGGTAAGTCTTTTGCCCGCCAATAAACATTTTGGCTTCCACAAAGCGAGCTTGTTATTCATCTTATCAATAATGGTATGGAATAAATATTTTTTCCTGTGCAATTTTCTCAATTCCAAACCCAAATATTTTCCAAGTTGGTCCACTCTTTTATTGAACCATCTCTTTTCTTAATGATTAGTTGAAGGGTTGAGAAAGAGCTCAGACTTGTTAAAGTTTATACAAACATCCTCGAGCAAAGTCTTAAGTGATTTACAAGACTGGACAACGACATTGTAGAAGATAAAGCAGTCATCAACAAAAAGAGGGTGATTAATAAAATGTGTATTCTTGGACATTTTTACGCCCTAGATAGATCCATCCGTTTCAACTTTTTGAAGCATAAGAGAAAGGATATTCATGCATATGACGAAGAGGTATGGGGAGAAAGGATCCCCCTAATGTAGTCCTCTGATTGGGTTAAAGCATTTAGTGAGAGAGCCATTGACGAAAACTTGGTAGGAAACTGTGGAAATGCACTGATGGATTAAATTAATCCATTTTTTATCGAAGCCTATCACTTCAATAACAATTTGAAAGAAGTCCTAGTTGATTCCATCAAAGGCTTACTTATGTCAATTTCGAAAGCTGCCAAAGATCCTTTGCCCTTTATTTTCCCTTTAATGGTGTGAAGAATTTCATTAGCAAATATAATATTAGCAAATATAATATTATTAGAGATGAGACGACTAGGTACAAACGCATTTTGGTAGCACGAGATGAAATTGGGGAGAAATTTTTTGAGGTGATTGACAAGGACCTTGAATCTGATCTTATAAGTGACATTAAAAAGGTTGATAGGTCTAAAGTTAGTTGGGTAAGCACAAGATTTTCCTTGCGATATAAAGGTGGTGATAGTTTTATTGAGCTCTGTTAGTAAGACACCTAGACAAAGAAAAGACAAAGAGAAAGAAATAAAGTCAATTACCCATAATATCCCAAAATTGTTAGTAGGATAGGCTTGGTTTACCATCGATAGCCGGAGTTTTAAAAGCACAAATCTGAAAAGCATGTTTCACTTCTTTTGTGGTGAAAGTTATTATTTTATGCGAGGCAAGGAATATTGAGTTCTCTTAAACAATTCATAATGGCTTCTCTACTCACGTTAGTAGAGTTGCGGTATAGATTTTCAAAAAGAAAATTGAGAAATACAGTTTGATTCATATAAGGTTATCCACCCAAGTATTGTTAGAGTCATTGATGCCATCAATTCTATCCTCCCAAATCCAATACATGGTGTTTTTAACTTTACAGATGTTTTTATATTGATTTGTTGCAATGCTTTTGATTTTCATGTTATAATAACCTATGCTTAGTTTTATCCTTGTGGGTCTTAATAATTTCTACAAAAAAAAAAGAGAGCACGACAAAACCACCGACACTGTTGTTTAACACCGCCACCGCTTGTAGCCTAAAGCGAGAGCTTGCAAATTTTTATCTTACTAAACTATGTCAACAAATAAAGCCTGTTATGCCCCTGATATTCCACCAAACTAAATCCATAGCTGCAACAAGAAACTTAACTGTTAGAATTGAGTGACCCGAACCCTTATTTAAATAAAATACAGTGGTAAAATAAAATAAAATAAAATTAAAATCTACATAGAACTATACTTTTTTATTTTATTTTAGAATAAGTTTTTTTTAAACCTTATTAAACTCTATCTATTTGATATTGATTAGAGTAAGGAGTTGCAATCTTACTACACTTCTATTAGAATATGATTCTACAAGCCTATAAATAGACATAGTCTACTCCTCTTGTAATCATTCAAATTCGACATAGTGAATTTTCTTCTCCTCTGTCTGTGGTTTTTTCCCGAAAGGATTTCCACGTAAAAATCTGTGTGTTTTTTAATTTTTATTTCTCTTTTCTTTTTGATATATTGTCATTACCAACATTCTATTTTTAGAAATTGGTACCAGAGCTTCTGAGTTGTTCATCTCAATCACGGTAATGGCGTCTTTGAAGTATAAAATTCCACTGTTGGATTGCAACACCAGATTCGCGTTGTGGCAGATAAAGATGCACGTAGTTCTTACACAGATGGACTTAGAGGAAGCCCTACTAGGGGTAGATAAGATGCCTTCGACATTGACGGAGGAAGAGAAGAAGTGCAAGGATCGAAAGGCTTTAACATAGTTAAATCTGCATTTGTCTAACAAAATTTTACAAGATATGATGAAGGAGAAAACTACCGCTAGATTATGGAAGAGGCTGAAACAAATATGTATGTCGAAAACTCTAACCAACAAGCTGTATATGAAGCAGCATCTTTATACTCATCGTTTGGAGGAAGGTACGTCTTTGCACGAACACTTAATAGTGTTTAAAGAAATTCTCTCAAACTTAGAGGCCATGGAGGTTTAGTATGATAAGGAAGATCTAGGGTTGATTCTACTTTGTTCGTTGCCTCCGTCTTATTCAACCTTTAGAGACATGATTTTATATAGCCACGAGTCTCTCATAGTTGATGAGGTTTATGATTCTTTGACCTTGTATGATAATATAAAGCATCTTGTGGTTAAAATCGACTCTTAGGGAGAGTGTCTCATTATTCGTGGGAAAAAAGATTGAAATGCTGATAATGATCATGGAAGGACACAAGAACGGATTCCTCGCAATAAATCTAAGGGTAGATTGAAGTCTTCAAACAGAGGTAAAACTTGTAACTTCTACAAGAAGAAAGGACACGCTAAATCTGAATGCTGTAAGCTGCAAAATAAAATCAAAAGGGAGGTTGGGAATCAAAATGGAAAACAACCAGAAAATTTCGGTGAAGCTGATGTTGTAGAAGACTACAGCGATGGTGAACTTCTAGTCGCCTTTGTCAACAATTCTAAAGTGAGCGAAAAGTGGATCCTTGATTTGGGCTGCACCTTCCACATGAGTTCCAATCGGGATTGGTTTACAACTTATGAAATAGTTTCTGAAGGTGTTGTTTTGATAGAAAATAATGCTTCGTGTAAAATTACAGGTGTTGGAACAATTAAAGTTAATATGTTTAATGTAGTTGTCAGAACACTTAGTGACGTACGACATGTTCCAAATTGAAGAGAAATTTAATTTTTTTGAGTACTCTTGATTCAAAAAGGTACAAATACACAGCTGAAAGTGGGGTTTTGAAGATTTCCAAAGGTTCCCTCGTTGTGATGAAAAGGAAAAGAAAGACTGCCAAGTTATATGTTCTGTAGGCTTGCAGCTGTCGCTTCCTTTACCTTATCAGATGATGATATTACTAAACTTTGGCATATGTGCCAATAGCATATGACTGAGAATGGCATGGCAGAATTGAGCAAGAGAGGACTTCTTGATGGGCAAGGAAACTGCAAATTAAAGTTCTGTGATTACTGCATTTTTGGGAAGCAAAAGAGAGTTCAATTTACCAGAGGAATCCATAACACGAAAGGAACGTTAGAGTATATTCATTCTGATTTGTAGGGGCCATCCAGGGTGCCTTCAAGAGGTAGAGCTAATTATATGCTAACTTTTATTAATGATTTTTCCAAAAAAATTTAGGCGTTCTTCCTAAAGAAGAAAAATGATGTGTTGTCTGTATTTAAGTCTTGGAAAACTATGATTGAAAAACAGATGGAAAAACAAATAAAATACCTCCACACATACAATAGATTAGAGTTTTGTTTTGATGAGTTTAATAAACTATGCAAGTTAGAAGGGATCGTGAGACACTTGACAGTTCGTCATACTCCACAGCAAAACGGAGTTACAGAACGAATGAATATAACAATCATGGAGAAGGTTCGATGTATGTTGTCAAATGCCAACTTACCAAAGTCATTTTAGGCCGAAGAAACCTCTGTTGCATGTTTTTTGATCAACCGATCTCCATCCGTTGCCATTGAGAAAAAGACTCCACAAAAGGTATGGTCTGGTAATCCTGCTGACTATTCAAATTTAAAGATCTTGAGGTGTCCTGCGTATGCTCATGTTGATAATGGAAAATTGGAACCGAGATCTATTAAATGTGTTTTTCTTGGTTATAAAACTGGTATAAAAGGGTATAAGTTATGGTATCCTGAAAATAAAAAAGTTGTGATTAGCAGAGATGTTGTTTTTGATGAAACTGCTATGCTACCTAACTTATCTCTTAAAGAATTTTCCAATAAAGAAAATCAAAAGTAGGTGGAGCATCAGATTGATCCAAAATCTATAACAGATTTAACTCCTCAAGTCAGCACAAAAATTCAGAATAAAGTTGCTTCTTCACCATAATACTCTATCGCCAAAAACAGAACTAAAAGAGAAATTAAACCTCCAAAGAAGTATGCCGAGGCTGATCTAATTGCTAATGCTTTAAATGTGACTGAAGATATAGATGCAAACCAATAGCCATCTAATTATTCTGAGGTGGTTACTGTGAAGACTCAGAAAAGTGGATGTTTGCTATGTAAGAGGAGATGGAATCACTCCATAAAAACAGAACATGGGATCTTGTGAAATCTAAAGGTAAAAAGGTTGCTCGTTGTAAATAGATGTTTAAAAAGAAAGAAGGGACTCCAAAGAGTTGAATAACCCAGATATAAAGAAAGACTTGTTGTAAATGGTTACGGTTAAATTCTAGGAGTGGACTTCATAGATATGTTCTCCTTAGTTGTGAAGCATAATTCGATTCGAGCTTTGCTTGGTATTGTGACCATGCATGATTTAGAGCTTGAGCAGTTAGATGTAAAAACTTCATTTTTGCATGGAGAACTTGAAGAGGATATTTACATGCAACAACCAAAGGGTTTTACAGTCTCAAAAAAATAGTGCTATGTTTGCTTGCTGAAAAAGTCTCTTTATGGTTTGAAACGTCACCAAGACGTGGTACAAGAGGTTTGATTCCTTTATGACTTCTCATGATTTCAAAAGAAGTAGTTTTGACAGTTGTGTTTACTTTAAGAAAAAAAAATGATGGTTCTTTGGTATATCTACTCCTTTATGTTGATGACATGTTGATAGCAGCAAAAGATAAATGAGAGATAAGAAAGGTCAAAGCCCAACTAAATGAAGAATCTGAGATGAAAGATTTGGGACTAGCAAAGAAAATACTTGGTATGGAGATTCTTAGAGATAGAAAAATAAGCAAATTGTACCTAAGTCAGAATGGGTACATTGAGAAAGTTCTTTACAGGTTCAATATGCAGAGTGCTAAGCTTGTTAATACTCATTTAGCAGCCCATTTCAGACTTTCGTCGGCTCTGTCTCTACAATCTGATGATGTGATTGAGTACATGTCACATGTTCCACACTCTAGTGCAGTGGGATCTCTCATGTATGCTATGGTTTGTTCACGTCAAGATTTATCATATGCAGTTAGTGTAGTTAGCATATACATGACAAATCTCGGTAAAGAACATTGGAAAGTAGTTCAGTGAATTTTAAGATACTTACGAGGTATTGCTGATATTTGCTTATAGTTTGGAAGAACTAGAGATGGAGTCATCGGGTATGTTAATGCTGATTTTGCAGGAGATCTTGATAGAAGAAGATCTCTCACAGGTTATGTTTTTACAATTGGAGGTTGTGCAATGTAACACCCCTAACCCGTATCCATTGCCAGAACAGGGTTTCGGGCATTACTAGAATTTACATATCATTTAACAAAAATTTCAATTAAATACTTACCGTTTCTTCATAAGTATATATTGTTCATTTCATTATATCAATATTTCATACACCATTATTTCCATATATTTTATGTATATTTATCCCAGTAATAGTTCATATCAAACTTAACATAAATTATATTCCATGTACCTATACTTATTTCGTTTATCTATCTTTATAATTATTTTATGCAACTATTTTGTACATATATTTCCATATGAACAATTCCTGTAAACATTTCACACAACCATTTTTTACAACCTATTCATATAACCATTCATCATCTGATACATATTACTTGAATATCAATTGTTTAACAGATTTCATAGCGTCTCCCATCCACGGCCTTATTTATCTTTGACATGATGCTATAGTGTCTTTCAACTACGATCTTACTCATTTTCTGTCATGTTACCATGGCAACTTTCAATCATGGTTTTATTCATTTCTTATCACGTTGCCATGGTATCTTTCAACCATGGTCTTATTCATTTCCTGTCATGTTGCCATCATGTTGCCATGGTATCTTTCAACCATGGTCTTACACATTTAAATCGTGATGCCATAGCATCTTTCAGCTATGGTCTTACTCGTTTGAATCGTGATGCCATAGCGTCTTTCAGCTATGGTCTTACTCATTTCTGGTATGATGCCATAATCTAACTATGGTCTTACACATGTATTGCCATGGCCTAGCCATGGTCTTACACTCGTGGTGTCATATCCTAGATATGGTCTTATCATCAGGATACCATAGCCTAGCTGTGGTCTTACACATATATTGTCATGGCCCAGCCATGGTCTTATCTGTCAATTCATCACCGATCACTGAATGGTCATACTCAATTCAGCGTTCTGCTCAATTTGAACTTTTGATCCGATTTCCATAATTTAACAATATTCATAATTCAATAGCAAACATATGAAATAATACATTATATCAGTCCTAATTTAGCAAATAATCATGAAATTTCAATCATATGAACTTACCTGGCTAAATTACAGAAATACTAAAATTTAGGGGCATTTTAGAAATTTTTTATTTTTCTCTATTTTCCACTCGATATTTATCTAAATTGATAATTTCATTCAATTTATTAATTTAAATAATAAAACAATTCATTTCATGTAATTTGGTCATTTTTGACATTTTTACAAAATTACCCCTAAAATTTTACTTTTATTCAATTTAATCTCTGAGCCTACAACATGAAAATTAGCCACTTTTGATATAAACCCATGTTAGCTGAATATTCACATATACTTTCCTCCTCCTCCTCTCCATTCCACATCCTTGATATGTACATAATTCCACTATATGCTTATATACTCATATCAAGCTGTACATTTGAGTCATTGTCACTAAATTATTTATATCTTGAGCTAAAAAATTCTAAATAAATATCCTCTTGTTGTTTTAGAAACTAGACTCAAATATATTTCTACCATAAAAATTTCAGAATTTATAATTTAGCCAATAAGTACAGTAAAATCTTTAAATTTATCCATGTTCTGTTGTTTGACAGCTGCAACCTTTCTTTAATAAAAATTAATTATCTCTTAGTACGGGACTCGGATGATGTTCCCATTTATTTATCTTTAAAATAGACTTATTAAGGATTTTAAAATATAAATTTAAGCCTCTAATTATTTTTATACAATTTTTAAGGATTTTTTCAAAGTCAGAATAGGGGAACCCGAAATCATTCTGACCTTGTCTCACTAAATTTATTATATCTCACAATTAAAGATTCCATTGCTTACAATGTTTCTTCTATGAAAAACTAGACTCAATAAAATTTAATTTAATATTTTATTCAGCCTCTAATTCATTTTCCACAATTTTTGGTGATTTTTCAAATTTAGACCACTGCTGTTGTCCAAAACTATTTTAGTACAAAATGTTGATTACCAAGTATATAACACCCTTATTTCCTTTCTCTACAATAGTTTCCATCACTTTCTCTTATTTTCATTCACTAACATATCAAGAACATAAAACTTTATATAAGAAAACTCTACATTCACATCATTTCCTTGCTTTTTCAATAATATTACACTTAAAAATATATTGAAATCTTAATATTCTTATCTTGTTCTATTGATTTCAATCTCTAACTTGATTTTCTCTCTCCTTCAGCTTCTATTTCTTGAATCTAACTTAATATTCTAGCTCCCCATAGTCTACTTGTCATCTTTCTCTCTTGATGACTATGGAAATTCTTTTGATTTCTAAGTGAAAATAGAGGATTTTTGATAAAAGGACCAAATTGTAAATGAAAGAAAGTTTCTTTCTTTCTTTTCTCTTCATACGTTGGGTGCATGGGAAAAAGATGATGGTTCTTCATCTTTCTTTCCTTATATATACTAAATAAAATAATAATAAAATATCATTTAAAAATCAAATTAAAATATTAATAAACTAATATTTATTTATTTAATTAATCTAAAATATCTTCAACATCATCATTACCTTCTAGATTTCTCTCTCCTTCTAATTGACCATTTTTCCCTTTATGATCTTTTATAATTCCATCATTGAGTCATCATTTAAATTTGGTAAAATTGTAATTTAGTCCATCATAATTCTTCACCTATTCAATTTGGTCCTAATTCGTCCATTTTCCTTAGTTTCTAGATCATTCCACCCTTAAAATATTTACACTATTAGTCTTTCAAATTTTTTTAAATTTACGCTTTAACCCCTCAAATTTTAAGTATTTACTCTTGTGCAATAAAACTTTTCTCACTTTTACAATTTAGTCCTTTCTTGAATTAATATATCATAATATACTCCCCAATGTTGACATAACTCAAAATTTCTATTTTTGTCACTTTATTTCCTTATTTTACTATATCAAGGATAATATCTTACTGTACAAATTTTCGGGGTATTACATGCAATCAGTTGGAAAACCACTTTGCAAACTACAGTCGCTTTGTCTACCACTGAAGCTGAGTACATGGTGATTTCGGGGGCTTGTAAAGAAGTCATTTAGTTGAAGGGACTCTTTAGTGAACTCAATGAAGACCTTCAAATCAGTACAGCATTTTGTGACAATTAGAGTGTTATCTTCCTTACAAAAGATCAAATGTTTCATAAGAGAAGAAAACAGATTGATGTTCGGTATCATTTTGTTCGTGATATTATTACTTGTGCTGATATTGTTGTGAGTAAAATTAGAACTCATGAAAATCCTGTAGATATGATGATTAAGTCACTTCCTATAACCAAGTTTGAGCATTGCTTAGACTTGATTGGTATTCATTGTTGAAGTTAAACCCTTAAGAGGTTTTATGGAAGAGGTGGAAAACTTATTTGTTAAGAGTTCGCGATGAA
Organism: Gossypium hirsutum; assembly: GCF_007990345.1. Taxonomy (NCBI): domain Eukaryota; kingdom Viridiplantae; phylum Streptophyta; class Magnoliopsida; order Malvales; family Malvaceae; genus Gossypium; species Gossypium hirsutum. The sequence goes on along the minus strand of NC_053430.1, from coordinate 35,329,683 downwards.
AAACTTGTTAATTGAGAATTCGTGCCAAGGTAGAGATTGTTAGAATTGAGTGACCCGAGTCCTTATTTAAATAAAATATATTGGTAAAATAAAATAAAAGTAAAATCCATATAGAACTATAGTTCTTTTATTTTATTTTAAAATAAGATTTTTTTAAACCTTATTAAACTTCATCTATTTGATATTGAGTAGAATAAAGAGTTTCAATCTTACTACACTCTTATTAGAATATGTTTTTACAAACCTATAAATAGATATAGTCTACTCCTCTTGTAATAATTCAAATTTGACATAATGAATTTTTTGCTGTTTTGCCCGTGATTTTTTTCGAAAAGATTTTCATGTAAAAATTTGTGTGTTCTTTATTTTTATGTCTCTTTTCTTTGCGATATATTGTCATTATGGATATTTTATTTTTACATTAACCCTTCTATGATGTCGATTCCTAAGGCAAAATTTGTTGGAATATTTTAATAATAAAATATTTACTTTTATAAAAAAAATTTAAGAAGCCATTATGTAAATGTAAGTTTAATTAATTTATGTTGTTTTAAAACTTTAAAGTAAATGCATCATTAGTTTTCTGTTAATTAAATTTAGTTTATATGTAAGACTGATTCTATCTTATAAATAAGACTGAAACTTTTTTAGTAAAACCATCGAAAATAAAAATAAAAAAAAAATGTTAATATTTTAGTGAGAAAATCTTGTAGTTGCATTTCGTTTCAATTAAGATGATTGAAATAATATTGGAACAAATAAGTTGATTTACAGTAGAAAAACAATTTTGTTCTAACTTCTTTTATAACAAACGTTAGAACGAAACTGAACAAAACAAATTAAAGGCAAAGTAAAGGAGAGTATTAATTTGTTTTATTAAATTTTGTTCTAAAATGAGAGGAATTTAATCTCATCTATTTGGTCCAATTACATGTATTGTTTGGACTTGTAATTCAACACTTTATAATTTAATTTAATCTAATATTTGTCTTATATTCCCAAACTAAATATTAATTAAATTGACTAAATTGATTTTCTAATTAAATAATTTTCTCAACCTAATTCTAGTTTCGTTAAAATCATGATGACTCTACTATAAAATAACCTATGAAAAAATATATTTAAACTTCAATTCGTGTCATATGCCCAACGCACTAACTTTCAATTTCTTATCTATTTTAATTTAGGTTTTTACTTATATCAAAGTATATAAGTTACTCATACATAGTCTATCATCCACTTAAGATTAATGTATATCACACTATGAGCATCACAAGTGAATAAATTCATAAACGAATTTAGTATCTATTCTACTTGGGTCTTGTCAGTCCAATCAGTCACATCTATATCTCTATTTTCTAGAGGTCATCCGTTTCGATGCTCAAGAGAAAACATCTCCCCAGTTAGACTCGATAGACGACCTATTAGTCTTTCAATCGATTTGCTCATTTCCAATTAGACTAAGGACTTGTTTAGGTTTATCTACTAATACAAGTTGTCTCTTTGTATTACGATTCGACCACGTAATATCACTTAATATTAGTTAAACATTAAACAACCAGAGAGTCAATATTTGTTTACATTTTGTTTTGCATGCAAAAACATTGAGAACAATATACAAAGGGTATTAATGTAATCAATGGATGTTATTATTAAACTAATTTGCTCGAAAATTACAAATATACAAAACCAATATACTAAACTTAGGGTACCAATTCCAACACTATTAGCTAAAGGCCAAACTACCTTACACAAACAGATATTTGTGGCCTTGATATTGAACCCAAATTGTTAAAAATCACTCACCCAAAATACATCATAATACATTTAATAAAACTATCCAAAGAATACCTAAAAGAGTGGCATAAAATATTCTAATAAAAATAACCAAAGACAAAAATTAAAAAGACACTAAAAAATGCATAGTAGTGCGTAACACAAACAACCTATTTATAAGTTTCTTCAAATGATCAACTAGTAATGTTTTTATAAGCTTGAAACACTCATTTGAAAGTCAATTTTATTCCACTAATTATCTTGAGTATTTATCACATAAAAGTTTTTATAAACAAACTCCTCAATAACTTGAAATACTCTAAAAGATAAGGATAATGATGAGTATTCACCAAGTTTAAAGTCGTCTCCTTCCTCTTCAAGGCAATTAAATGGATGGTGATCATATTCTAATTTATTATGAAATTCTCGTTAATTAATATTAAAACGTAAATCATTAAAAGTCAAATATATAACATCAAAAAATTTGATTGCTCCAAACAACTCATTTTAACTATTGTTCAAAGACAAATAAAGTTTCCAACATTTGAAATTCATTAATTCAAAATGTCACCTTGTTTAGATAAATAATTGAAAAATGACAGAATTTCTCCATCTTTTGCTTTTATAATAATAAATTGGGAAATTGAATGGGTTATACGAGGAAAATAAGAATACCATAATAAAGATGAAAGACAACCGACATTGACAATAGAGCTCAATTAATCTTTTTTTAAGGGTTTAATTTTATTTTATAAATTTTAAAATTTAAGTTTAATTAAAATCTGAGAAATAAAATATTAAATTCTTAAAAACATAAGTATAGCAACTATATTTTAAATTTATCAAGAATAAATATTTATATTTTAATCATGTGAGAATTATCATAGTTACTTGAATTAGACTGAATAATTAGTTGGACCGATTAGATTAAGAACTAATTGAACTGAATTAAAAATTGATTAAACCAACAATTAAACTATTTTTTATTATAAATTTTTAATGATTTGATCAAACCGTACAAACTAACCAATCAAATAAACTGATGATCTAATTAATTCGACCACTGATTCAGTTTTCAATTCAAAACCTAATTTTAATGTTAATAGAATTGGACTTGAAACATAGATTAAGGCTTGTTCAGTCAGCTAGGAGTTTGAATAGTTAACGCAAAATGAAACAAAGGTGACTTTGCTAGTTGCAACTACGAAAAATCTCCAATAAACACTACCCAGTTCCTGAAATTCTCAATCTGGTGAATCTAGCCATGTTACAGTGAAGGTAAATTTGACAGGATTCCCGCCTATGATTAAAATGGCAGAAGATGGATATTAGAGCCTATTTGCAGCGCTAGACATGATAATCCATTAAAATTAGGCTTGTAAGAGCAACTCCCAGTATTAATATTCTCCTTCGAATTATTTTAAATTAATTTCATACTACATTAAAATTTGTAAGCCAAAAATATTAAGAAAACAAATCCATGTAACCATTAAGATTCAAAAACATTTCAAACGAAAAAAATATCAATTATTCTGATACACTAAACATAATATTTCCCCTCTCAATTTCAAACCACCATTAGCTAAAAGTCAAAGGCGAATCGCTATTGAAGCACCAGGAAACTGGTTCAAAAATGTGGCTGCCCTAAGCCACAAGAGTACTGGCGGTGGTTGACTCACTGCATAAGTAGAAGTGTGTTAAATTTTGGCTTATGTTACACCCAATATTTGAGAAAAAATTTCAGCAGAGTGTTGAGGCGATTATTTAATTGACCATATGCTTTCTTCCCATCATCGAGTCATACATACATCACAAGAGGAAGCAAACCAGGGATACAAAATACTTACTATTTCCACACGGGTGGGAGCTTCTTTGTTTTCTTGTAATAGCGGGCAAGACGATGGATTCTGCTCTCGACCAAGATCAACCTGAATTTGGAATCCTTGTCTTTCCTGTTCCTCTCAAGATGCTTTCTGATGGCAACGGCTTTCTTGATCAAGTGGTACAGATCCTCGGGGATTTCAGGAGCAAGTCCTGACAGGAGCAATTATGAGCTGAATGTTTTCTTCAAATGAATTAAAAACATAAGAAAACGAAACACAGCACAATGTTGAAGAAAGATGTACCGTGGGCTTTCAGTATCCGCAAAATCTTGCTGCCTGTAACACTCTTCACCTGAGCAATCCCGTGAGAATCACGGAGAATGACACCAATTTGTGATGGGGTCAAACCTTTCTTTGCAAACTTACAAATGTTCTCCTCCACCTGAATGATGAAATCAAGGTTAAAAATGAATATTGCCAAACAATGGTACAAACATTTCATAAAGACAGAATGAGTTAAGGTAAGGGTTTTCCGAACCCTGATTGATGAGAGTTAAATCAGAATAAATGCATTTGGAACATTATATGAGGATAAAAGAACATAAGAAATAGTATTGCAAAAATAATGGAACTTCCATTAATCAAACATTTGGTTCTTCTCTACTAGTATTCTAATGAAACAAGTCTTGGAGACTCAACTATTCACATACAGGATTGAAAGAGCAAATTCACTGAAAATAATGACACACAATTTAAAAAAAGTCGAATTTTTCTTTCAAAATAGAAAAAAACAAAAGGTTGGTATCATCCATTGAATAATTTGCAGAGCAAATAAAAATGAAGTGAAGACTCAAAATAAAAAGCGACTCACATCTTGAGAAGAGATCTTCAACCAACTTGGTGGAGTCCTCTTGTAGGGCAGAGCAGATGCGGAAATACCCTTACTGCAAATCAAGTTAAAATGAACGGTGAAGTAGGCAGCTAGAATCGATTTAAGACTAGATAGTATTGTAGGATTGATTTCAGCGTGTAAGAGCAAAATACCAACCCTCGGCTGTGCATACGACCCATGGTTGCGGAGTTCCGAGCTCGATTGCTTGGCTGGCTGGCTGGCTGGCTCACTTCACCTCTCTGCAAAGAAACCCTAGAATATAAAAAATGAAGGCTCGGTGAGGGTAGGGTTTTTAATCCTTCGCTAGAATATATTGGGCCTGGATTTATTACAAGTTGGGCCCAGCCCTCGAATGTTAACAAGCATGATTCATTTCTTTGTCATCAGAGATGATCCAATCCTGACCGCAAAGCTGGAAAAATATAACAAAGATTTTGGAAGCGCCAGCCATGGCAGCGAATCTAAACAGAGCCCGAGTTTAGGAAGTATAAATATCTGAGAAGTTAAAAATTCTCACTAAACTTATCCAGAATATAAGAAAAAAAATCCCTCATTTGCTTTCTTAAACAATCATTATCTTAAACATTAAACTTTCCTCGGAACTTTTATGCATGAGAATTTTTCCAAACTCCTTGTGTTACAGGGTAAAACTAAAAATGGGCAAATGAAGTAATAAGCGTTTAGTATGCAGGGTATTAATGTAACGGTCATTTCCTTACTTCGTATGGGGGAGTTGGTTATTGAATTGGTTGGGTATTCAGTTTTCATTCTCTCTCTCTCTCGATTCTCTTCTCCTTTTTTTGTTTTCTGTACTATTTCTCTTGCGGTTTTCAACTTGCAGCACCTTGGGTTTTACTTTTGCTAGAAAGCGTAACCAGGAAGAAAAATCTAGTTTTCCAATCATCGATACCAGAAATCTACAAGAAGTAAATTAATATTGCAAAGTGAAATGTTACATTGGATTTCCGAAAATATAAAACATAATGTAGTTATATAAAAATCAAAATTAAACTTGTCAGTCCCCCATCACCATTTTCACAACAAAGGCTGCTTTCCCCGATATTCTCTCTCTCACTCTATTGCTATTTCTACACGAAGCTGCCTGATAAACAGTTAGAAGGCGAAACCGGCCTCACAGTAATGTACCTGTTAGAATACAAGGCAAGTGGAACTATGCTGCACAAGACTTCCGTATTGATAATTGGTAAGAAAATTCTCCAAATTGTTTGGCACGGAGGAGGTTTTTATTGTTCCTATTATATCAACCTTTTAGAACTCCTGCGAATCAAAATCAGGCTTTGATGGATATTCAAGGCCCAGCAGCGCTGGCATCCGTCGTAAATCCTCATCCGAATAAGCTGGAATAAACCAGTATCGCTTGTCTGTACCAAACACCTGTATTCGGACAAACACCAAAGCTTGAGTAAACTGATGACATAGAACTTGCCAGAATGGCCAGCTATAAGAGTAAAAATCCTATCAAGTAAACTTCAGCATGGATATTCAAAATCTGGGATCACAATGAGAAGAGTCGAACTACCATGAGGACATTTAAACAAAAGCAAAACATTTCAAGAACAAATTCTGGACAACCCAAGTGACCATTATATGAATGCTTCTTTTATGCAAGAAATACATGTAAAGAAACAAGGAAACAGCCATGTTGCAATAATGGTTAACCTGTTCAAAATTTTTCTTCCGACCAAGGTCATAACGCCATTTTGGAGTGGTTTTCTTCTCATAGGCCTGCTCAAAAGACAAGCATGGATTTTGTCAGTAAATTTGAGTCCATTTATACTGCGCCCTGGGCAATATAACACATAACCTGGCCAAAAAATGGCCCTAAACTCTATTAAATATTAATCTGTTGGGTATTATGGTGTTGGAGTTTGTTGGAAAATTAATTATTTCTTTTCCTTCCTCCTCAGGGCAGGGGAGGAGCTAAAAGGTTCGCACACATGAAATTGAGCATAGCTTGATATAATGACATGGTATTAAAAAAACAATAAAGATTAATGTTTGGAAACACCAATCATTATGATATGGTACTAATACTTGAGATGAAGCCAAATACCTCAATAGTAGTCGTATTAGCGGCCACCAAAGATATGTGCATGATCAAAAAGCCCAAGACACTTAATGCAAATGCCAGATTCAAAACTGCCACAGCAGAACATAGTCATACATTTGTACATACTGCATAGTCACTAAAGTAAAATAGATCAGAAGAACAGACCAAGAAGTCCATACCAAAGGAAAGGAAAGTGGTAGCCAAGGTTCCAGGGGTTCCTGGAATTTCTACATCACTAAAGAATGCTATGAAATGAGGCAATAAGGCCAAAGTCACAAGACTAGTTTCGAGGAATGTGTAAAACTGCATTGAGGTTTAAAATCATAGTCAAATAAATGCCAAGAAAATAGGATCATTGCTCCATCAACATCTCATAAATTGCAATCATAAATCATAACCAATATTACTATAACCAATGCAATGAGAAAACGAATGTCAGAGAGGAAAGAAAAACTCCACAACTCAAGTTATGCTTCCATAAGAAATTTGAAAATATTAACTTCTTGAAGCTAAGTATAAAGCAAGTAGGACCTACAGGGCATAAACTGCATGAGAAACTAGTTCGAAAATAAAGCAAACATACCAAGAAAAGAAGGAAATACTTGTAATTTAATGCACCAACACAATTGACAACCCACACGCAATGATGGTCCATCTTTAGCACACACCGCCCACCTGAAACAATGAAATTGATTTAGAACTGGTCGTTGATGATAACAATATTACTAGCACATAAAGTAAAAGAAATGGAGAAATTTAGCGAATGAAGAACGCACAAACAGAACAATGATGGCAGCGAGGTGGTTTCAGCTGGTTGCACTTGCGACAATATCGAATTCTTTGATTTGATGGGTTTGTCTGCAAACCATTGAACTCTGAACCATTCAATGGGTCAGCCTCCCCTCTCTCCTCATCTAAAGCTGGCCTCCAGTTAGCTGGTATGCTTCCCGGATCAGTCAAAACAACAGAAAAGTAACTCCATAACAGCATCACCAACTGCAGAATTACATAAAAGTTCCCATATCAGTTTTCACCATACATTTAATAGTCCAGTATCTTTACATTCTTTTTGCAATTTGATTATATTAATCACTGTCCCAAAACCCAAGTTATTATTTTAGCATTGAAAGTTTGAAACTAAATATAAAAAAGGTCAAAGATGGAGCCTTGCATTTTTACAATATTTCAGATTTGTTCTTTCTTTTCTCTAATATATAACAAACAGCAATAAATTTGGAAAAGTTTACGGATTCACAACTCTAGGATAAAAAAGGAAGAAATTTAAGATCCAGAATGATCATCTAACTAATGAGTAAGCAGAACAACACGAAATTCAAGCTTAAACAAAGAAAAAAGGATCCCTTTACTTAGTTGAATTTCATTTCATAGCAGCTGGTTTAAACAGAAATAGCAAAATGTCAAGCTATTTAAACAGAGTTACAATTCAGAAACCTAACAGAAGACCTAATAAAGAACCCAGTAAACCAATTGAGGTTAATTTCGATGACTTACCAAACAATGAAATAAGATCAAGACGACAACAGCAGTAAGGGAATCAAGGCCACCATCGTACAAAGCAGGGCCAAAATTGGTCAAAACGACAGAGTAGTATGAGACACCCACGACCCCTAAAACCAACAGGATCATGATCGATCCCAGACCCCTCAGAGCTGTACAAAACTTGAAGACGTTCCAGGCCATCGTTGCTCCAGATCTATGCATAATACCCAGGTAAGAAAACTACACACAGAAAAGAAAAAGGAAACAAAAAGTTTAATCCTTTTCTTTTTTCTGACAGTGCTTGCAACCGCTTAAAACGTAGGAAGAATCACTAAACCTTAAGAATCTAATTAAGGTTGTGTGAATGACTTGGAGTCAAGATAATCTAAGATGTTCAAAGGAATGATAGTGAATCAATGAACGTAATAGGGGCTCTTTTTCTCTAGTAAGGTATATTGTGAAAGTGGGGTTGTGATTGTGAATTTAGGGTTTATAGGATTTGGGATTCCAGGCAAGGTGTGGAATACATGCTTGCTTGCTTGCTGGAAAGAAAACCAGTAGACCAGACGGAGAGGAAATATGATCGAAAACTATTTTTGGTTTAATTGAAAATAAAAAGGCTTAATGCTTTGTTTAGTCCCTTAACTACACTGCTTTTCTCACTTTTATCCTTAAAAGTATATTTTTTTTTAAATCATCATCATCTAACACGTGAAAAATAAGTGACTGGAACCTGCATCCCATTTTTTTTAATGTTGAAGGACTGAACCACTTAATAGAAGATAACTTTAGGTCCTGATCTAAGCAAAAATAAGCTTAAGAACCAAATTGAGAAAAGTAGCATAATTTAGGGGCTAAATCAAGCATTAAGCCAAAAAAGCAAATATACCAAACACAATTTATATAAAAGCTTAACAACTAGTAATAAACAAGACGTATAGGACTACAGTAGAGCCAGTTTTGTTTGTATTTTAAGCAAGACTGTGATTGGTGGCCAACGGCGCACCGCACCAGGTCAAATAAGAAGCTACTATATATTTTTATTGGTTTAATTCTGCTTCTAGTCAGCGGTGTTTCTAATCTTTGAAATTTAATATATTGTTTGGATTTGAGTCTAATTATATAAATATATCATATTTCGGTAACCGTTGTAATTAGTAGATGTCATTAAATTGGATGCAATTAGAGCACCTCAAACACACTTTTCAATCTGTAGGGGAGGGTAAGAATTGAAATAATTATACAAGTAATTTTACCCAAATCCAATTTTAAAAAATATTTTTTATACAAGTTATAAAGTTTATATTATAAGCATGAACACGTATGAGTGTTTGGAGTGATTATAAAAAAAGTTTTTATATTATAAATTGTAAAAAATTATATTATAAAATAATTTGTATATTTTATAAAGTTATAACAAAAAATTATGTTATTTAAATTCTAAAAAAAATTCTAAAGTTAAGGCCAAATTAGGAGTAGCAACAAAATCAAGATCAGTTCACGGTGCTCCGAAAAAGAGGTATACCAAGCTCGGCTCTAGAGTGTACCAGAGCATATATAATGAAAGCCAAAGAAGATGTTGGCTTATCAGAGGTTATAACAGGTAAATTTTATTTTCTTGGAAAAAACATTCATGTATTGATAAATCTGGGATCAACCCATTTGTACATCTGCACTAAAGTCGTACAAGGTATGAGTCTTGAAGTTGTTTATTCTGAAACAAATGTATTAGTAATCAACCCCCTTTTTCAAAGTACAATGGTTAAGAGAGTGATTAAGAACTGTCTGTTGATTTTTGGCGAGCACACCTTTTTGGCAGACTTGTTGTTATTAAGCTTTCATGAGTTCAATGCTATTCTTGGATTAGATTGGTTGACCGGACATAACGCAGTTCCAGAGTTAGAGGTGTATGGTTGTTAATTGCATAAGGTAAAAAAGTGTTGTTACCTAGTGTATAGACTAATTTGGCGAGTAGAATAAGTTTCGTAGTATCTACTAGAAAGTTAATGGTTAAGGGCGTAGATGCCTACTTGGTGTATATTATGGATTCGTCTGAGTCAAGAATGGATATCGTCCAAGTTCTAATTGTAAAAGAGTTTTCTGATGTGTTTCCGGGAGAACTTCCAAGTATGCTGCCAGATAAAGAAGTAGAATTTTCGATTGAGCTAGAGCCTGGTACTGCGCTTATCTCCAGTGCCCTTAATAGAATGGCGCCATTAGAATTGAAGGAATTAAAGACACATCTATAGAATCTTTTGGATAAAGGATTTATTCAACCAAATGTTTCACCTTAGGGTGCACCAATCTTGTTTGTAAAGAAGAAAGATGGGACACTCCGTCGATGCATTGATTACCGATAACTGAACAAAGTGACTATGAATAATAAGTATACGCTATCTTGAATGAAAGATTTGTTTGACCAGTTAAGTAGAGCTACAATCTTCTCCAAAATTGATCTATGTTTTGGATACTATCAGGTGAAGATCAAAGGCGATGATATTTTGAAAACTTCATTGCATTCACGGTATGGACATTAAGAGTTTTTGGTGATTCCATTTGGATTAATGAATGCGCTAGCGGTATTTATGAATTTGATGAATAAGGTATTCCAGCCTTACTTGGATTAGTTTGTAGTAGTCTTCATTGATGATATTTAATCTACTCTAAAAGTGTGGCTAGTCATGAGGAACACCAAAGGATTGTGCTAAGAACTTTACGCGAGAACAAGTTGTACATCAAATTTAGCAAATGCGAGTTTTGATTCAAAATAGTTAATTTTCTTGGTTATGTTATTTCTGCTGAAGGTATCAAGGTAGACCCTGATAAAGTGAAGTTGTGCTTGATTGGAATTCGCCAAAGAACGCTATTGAGGTACGTAGCTTCTTAGGTTTAGCGGGTTACTACAGGAGGTTTGTAGAAGGATTCGCCATGTTGGCAACACCTCTCACACGTTTGCTAAGGAAGAAGGAAAAGTTTGAATGCATAGAGACGTTTCAAAAAAGTTTTGATAAGTTGAAAGTTGTTCTAACAGATGCTTTGGTATTAACCTAACCAAAATCTGGCATGAAGTATACTGTGTACATTGACGTATCCCTTAGTGGGTTAGGATGTGTGCTTATGCAAAGAGGAAAGGTTGTGGCATGACGTATCCCTTAGTGAGTTAGGATGTATGCTTATGCAAAGAGGAAAGGTTGTGGCATATGCATCTCTCCAGCTCAAGCTACATGAAAAGAATTATCCAACCAATGACTTAGAGCTTGCAACGGTAGTGTTGGAGTTAAAGATTTGGAGACACTACCTGTATGGGAGAAGTGTTGTGTGTTTTCGGACCATAAGAGCTTAAGGTATTTGATGATGTAGAAGGATTTGAATCTACGCCAACAACGTTGAAAGATTATGATCTGGCAATTGAATACCATTCTAGAAAGGCTAGCATGGCAGCAAATGCTTCGAGTAGGAAAACTGTAGTTGTTTTGTCATCTTTTTGAGTGAATGTTTGTCTAGCAAATGATGGGTCACTCCTTGAAGAATTGATTGTTCGACCTACCTTCATTTTCTAGATTTGGAAGAATAGTTAAAGGATGAGAAATGTGATGTGTACAAGCAGCGTATGACGTCTAATGAAGTGACGAACTTTAGTTTAGGAAAAGACAGTGAACTCTGATTTATGGGAATAATGTACATGCCTACTGGAAATGGGTTAAGAAAAGAACTATTGAAAGAAGCTCATCAAGGACCTTTCTCACTTCATCTAGGAATTGTTAAGATGTATTGTCATTTGAAAAGCTTGTATTGATAGCTTGAAATGAAGAAAGAAATATCAAAATATGTTTCAAGTTGTTTGATTTGCAAACAGACTAAAGCAGAACATCAAGTTCCCTCAAGTAAGTTGTATCCCTTAGAGATACCTAAGTGGAAGTGGGACAAGATCACCATAGATTTTGTTTCAGCTATTCCTCTCAATCATTCCAAGAAGAACTCAGTCTTGGTAATCGTAGATCAACTTACTAAGTTAGCGATTTCTTACCAATGCGTACGAATTACTTGTTAGAAAAGTTGGCAAAGTTCTACATTTTTTAAATTGTACGCCTCTATGAGATTCCAACATCCATAGTTTCAGATTGAGGCCCAAGGTTTACATTGAGATTTTGAAAGCAGCTGCAAGAATCGTTGGGAACCAAGTTACAATTCAGTACTGCCTTTCACTTTTAGTTAGATGGGGAGTCTGAAAGAGTGATTCAAGTTCTAGAGGACATGCTCAAAAGCTGTATGATAAATTTTGAGCTGAATTGGGAAAAATATCTTCCTCTGATAGAGTTTGCATATAATAATAGTCATCACGCCAGTTTGGGAATGTCACCATTTGAAGCCAAGTATGGAATAAGGTACAGATCACCCACCTGTTGGATGTAACTTAGTGAAAGGAAAATGGTTGGTCCTGATTTGGTACGAGAAACCGAAGAGAAAGTTCCAACCATTCGAACTTATCTGAAAGCTGCTCAAGATCGAAAGAAAACTTATGTTGATTTAAAAAGGAAAAAAACCTCGTTTGAAGTAGGTGACAAAGTGCTTTTAAAAGTTTCTTCTTGGAAGAAAGTCATAAGGTTTGGTAAAAAAAGGAAGTTAAACACCTTTTGAACATTAATTCATGCAAATTCTAAGTAATTTTTATTAGCCTTTATGCTTTTATTATAAAATAATTAAATTTAACTTAATTTATGATACATTTTGAATTTTAGTTATTTTTATAGTAAATTTGCGTAATTCGGCCAATTTTGGACAACTTTGCACAATGGAAGAAAAATCAGCTTGGTTGTCACATTAGAAGAATTAATTGACGGGGCATCTTTGGAGTATTAGTTGATGATTTAATAGCCATGAAAGATCAAAATTATGTTCTCAAACTTTCTAAAAAAAATTTGGTCCAATTAAATTTTGTTTGATAAAATTGGACAACTTGATGCAGAAGAAAATGGCCCAAATTGACCAATTAAAGAAGGAAGATGGACAAGCCCAAGGAGAAGCCCAAAACAGTCCAACCTTTCCAAAATCAGCTCCCAAAAGATGATTAAAATAATTTCAAAATATCCCCTTAAATTTCTCTCAATGTCGTTCCAACCCTTCCCCTTTTTATACCTTTTATTTCTAGTAACAAGTAAAAAATAGCAAAGCTATCCTAACCTCCCTCCCACTTTGCATGGCCAGCAACTTGAGGGAGTGAACTAAGGCACCTAAATGCTATCTTTAGCCCTCACCTATTAGTATAAATAGAGCCCTCAAATGCCTCTCATAATCACTCATTCACTAATCAAACATTCATCTCATTCATTCTCATTCTCTCTTCTTTCCACTAGTTTTTCTTTTCCTTCTCATCCCTTATTTCCCTTTCTTGAAATTGAGCTTTTTCATAGCCTTGGGAGTAGCCTTAGTTGGCTTTGTTGGGAGTAAATTTCTTAGTTGTGAAGATAATTCAGAAGAACGAAAGAAGGAGCAAACAATTTATGCCTTGGGAATTTCCAGAATCGGCTAGAGTTTTCCCTTCCCTTTTCAATCTTTTGTTTTGTTCAACTCATAAACATGGTTTCAATTAAGCATTTTATTTTCAATAATATCATGGTTGCTTAAATTCATTTGTGTTGGAGTGATCTAATTTCCTCAATTTGTTTTATTTAATTTTGTTAAGAGATATTTTGTGCTTTTTGATCTTTTTATTCATACAAGTAAAATCATGATTAAGTTTTTGTTGCATGATTAATGTGAATGAATGTATGAATTAATTAATTAATTTGACCAACATTTTAATTAATTGACATAATACTTTTATGGTGTAATGTGTAATCATGAAGGGATTAAATCTATAATAATACCAAAACTATTATTACCTTACATAACCCTGTAAATTGTTTTACTTATAATATGTTAAGTCTGTTAAACATAGAAATATGTGAGATAGGTTTAATAATTAGTTAAGTTAAATATTTTACTAAGTGTGATTAGGGTTAATAAATGATCAATTTAGCCATGAAATTTCCATAACATCTTTTGATAAATTGAATAATTCTAACCTAGGAAGGATGATTGTTCTAACACTTATATGCCATTGTGATAAACTCTTAAGACTTGCCTAATTTTCTGTGTTTAATTTCATACTTAGATAATTTTAGTTTACTAAATTAGATAGTTAATTCACTTTATTTAATTGCATCGCATTTTCAACTCACATTATTTTACCTTCACCAGTTTGTTTAAGTTATAATTTTTCACAAATATTTGCTTGTTCAGTCCTTGTGGAGACAAAAACTCAATATACTTATCACTTTATTACTTGATATAATTGTGTACACTTGCACACTTCCGTCATTCCAAGTTTTTGGCACCATTGTCGAGAACTATTTTAAAAGACATTTGTGAAATTGTTAATTTTGCATTTTGGGTTTTTTTGTTAAATTTTCATTTCATTATTTTCTATGATTGTTTCAAGTGTTTATGAGTATTGATCAAATTATTGACTTATTCCCTGTAGATCCTAAAATTGATGCTGAATATCCTCACATTCACCTCAGATTGTTTATGGAGGTGAGTGATTCCTTCAAGCTAGCCAGAATACTTGAGATGAACTAAGGCTGAAGTTGTTCCTATATTCACTGAGGGACAGAGCTTGCACCTGGTTAAACTCATTGCCACCCGATTCAATTACAACATGGCAAGAGTTGGAAGAATGATTCCTTATGAAGTATTTCCAACTTAGCAAGAATGCTAAGTTGCGGAATGAGATCACGACTTTCCAACAGATGGATGATGAATCCCTATACAAGGCATGGGAGAGTATGAAAGAATTATTATGAAAATTCCCTTATCACGGAATTCTACATTTTATTCAGCTAGAGACATTCTATAATGGTCTCAACGCTCATACGAGGATGGTGGTAGATGCTTCAGCTAATAGTTCTATCATTTTTAAGTATTATAATGAGGCTTATGAAATTATTGAGAGAATTGCCAGTAATAATTATCAGTGGCCAACCAACTGAGCAGCTTTAAGAAGACGAGTTGCAGGAGTACATGAAGTGGATGCCCTCACTTCACTTACAGCTCAGGTATATTTAATATCTTCAATGCTTAATGATTTTACTACTAATGGGTTTAACAATGTTGTAGTTCATCCATCTGATCAATTCGAGAACATAGCCTGTGTATAATGCAGGGAAGGGCACTTATTTGAAAATTAACTATCAAACTGAAAGTCCATTTATTACATTGGTAGTTAGAACTAGAACATAGGTAGGCAAGGAAACAGTCTAATTTTTACAAACCATCACGGCGGAACGGCCCAAATTTTTCTTGGTTAACCAACAAACTAGACCTAGTAAGACTTACGTACAACCCAGACCAACCCAGCCATTTGGATTTATTTACCCAACAATTTCAAAAACCACCACAAGTTGAATCTTCCAATGATTTGGAGAACCTATTGAAGGCATATATGGCAGAAAATGACATTTTAATCCAAAACCAAGTAGCCACATTGAAAAATTTGGAAAACCAAGTGGGTCAACTTGCTACTAAACTTCGAAACCAACCACAATGCACTTTTTCCAGTGATACGGAAAATCCAAGAAATCCGGGTAAAGAACATTGCAAAGCATTGACTCTAAGGAACTAAAGGACATTATAGCCCAATACTGTCAAAATTGAAGAGGAGCCAATAGTTCAAGAAAAAGTACAACCAAGTGTTGAAATTCCAGTTCCGCAATAACCAAAATTCGTAAACTACGATAAAGTAACCCTTAAACAGGTCAATTTTGAGAAACTAACGTCTTTGTTAGATGTAGCAAAAATGTTGCAGTAGAAGAATAGCCCAGTACAAGTTAAAAATCCTCAACCACCCTACCCTCAAAGGCTTTAGAAGCAGAAGCAAGAAGTTCAATTTAAGAAATTCTTAGACGTACTCAAACAACTTTATATCAATACCCCGTTGATGGATTCCCTTGAGAAAATGCTGAATTACATCAAATTTATTAAGGACATTCTATCCAAAAAGATGAGACTTGGAGAATTTGAGACGGTAGCACTGACAAAGGAGTGCAACACATTCTTGCAAGATAAGTTACCCCTAAAGTTGAAAATATTTAGGATGTTTTACCATCCCTTGTACTATCGAGACATCTTATTATGGTAAAGGCATTGCGTGATTTGGGTATGAGAATAAACTTGATGCCCATGTCAGTATTCAGAAAGTTGGGATAGATGAAGTTAGACCTACTATTATTACGCTTCAGTTATCAAATTGATCCTTAGCATATCCAGAAGTAAAAATCAAAGATGTATTGGTACATGTAGATAAATTCATTTTTCCTATTGACTTTGTTGTTCTAGATTTTGAAGTAGACAAAGAGGTGCTAATCATCTTGGGAAAGCCTTTCTTGGCAACCAGAAGGAATTTAATTGATGTGCGGAAAGGTAAGCTTATTATGCTTGTTCAAGACGACCAGGTAATGTTTAATGTATTTAAATCTATGCGATTTCCTGACGCAATTGATAAATGTTTTGCAGTATTCGAATTAAAGGAGTTAGCCACAGAATAGGAACTCAATTTTATTGAAGACTCATTAGAGCGAGTCTTAATGTCTAACCCTTCAAGTGAAGAAGAAGGGGAAGAATACTTAGCTTTGCTGGAAGGTAATTGATGCCCATGAAACCAACTAAAAATTTGACTAAGGCAAGTGCACCTATCAATTACTAGTATAGCTACGGTGAACAAAGATATCTTTCTCACGAAGACTAAAAGTACTAGTAATTATTGTCTTTCTATTATTTAATGTATAAATTTGAGTGGTCGATTTAAAACTAAAATTAACTAAATTAATTAACTACGAATGCGACAAAGAACAAATTAGGAAATAATCGAGTAAACAACTAAGAAGCAAAACAATAACCAGGAAAGAATTCACCTAGATTTCTTTTGTCACTATCAATCTAAATTACGCTATTTCTTTACTTAGTATCTTGATCCGTGTAACCTCCTAAACCCTGCCTAGATGTTATGGCTAGATTCAGAAGGCTACATTAGCCACTGAAATGGCTAAGCTAACTTATGTTACTTTTAAAGACCTTAAATAAACTCATTCTAGAGAAAACCATAGTTGTACTTTGAGTTAGCTTAAAAGCATTCATTCATTAGGTCGTGTATACTTAGGATTCATTTTATTGTTGATAGTGTTGTTTTAGAAAACCATTTGCTTGTCACTCTTCTTTAAAAAAAAAAAACTCGCTGTTAAACTAATGCAATGGAAAAACCATTTTTCAATTCATTTTGGAAACTTAGTTGCCTTATTGATTTGTTTTTAAAAAATGGTTCCTTTGCAATGCAGTGGAAAATAGGGAACAATATCAAATTTTACTTAAGCCCGATATCATGCATTATCCGGATATTATGCTTGAGTAATCCATATATGTAAAAATTCCAGAAGAAAAGTTACCAAGCCACAGCCTAGAAGTCATTAAAAATTACAAACCAAAACCAATAGATATTGATTAATACTTATTAAAAAAAATAATCCGAAGTCCAAGGTGATTCTCCGAATACTGAGTACGGTCTTAATTTTGAGGTTTACCTGAAAAGTTAAACACTATTGGGGTGTGACCTTATGCAAAGCTTAGTATGAGTCAAACAATTACTTAAACAAACATAAATATCGAATACAATGAAATAGATTAGCGTTAATAGAAGAAAACAAAACCATCATAGAAATTTCATATCATTACATAACCATTACTAGATTGATGTCAAACGGTGTATGAGCATGGGTCAACATTCATTCTAGTAACAATCATTAATTTCGATATCATTTAATACAACACAATACAATACGTAGCATAAATCAATAACATTCGAGTATGTCGTGAGCATGACGTAATGCAAAAAGGTTCTTATCCATACCATTTTCTACACACCACGAGTTCCCAAGAACCTGTCATTCGAACTCCAAAACATAATGGGCTTAAACCCGTTGTGGTTAAAACCACCGATAACAATATGCAGAAAATTCCGCTAGTAAAAATGCACACAAGCTGCCAGAAAAATGTGATAAATCATCATTCCCCTCTATACTCTAGGTGTAGTGCACTGACTACGTATAATACGGACTTAATATGCTGTCAGTACTCCACAGAACTCCTTCGTCAACCACAAAATCCCAACCCAATGCATATGCAATACGTCACATAATCCCATACATAATCATATCTCAATACATTTCACATTCATTTGACATGCTCAGCATGTCCTCAATAATCACATACTTTTAGTAAATGGAAAAATTGTTCCAAATCTTTCAAATTACCATTGTGTTGGTATCAATCAATATCGTTTAATTTCACATACTTTACGGATTTTCATTGTGCATAAATAGCACCCTTTTCAGTACACAATATAACAAATATTTTATGCATTTAAATTATATATAAGCTTAATATCTCAACACATTGTATCATTCAGTCAAACATTCTCATATCTCATAACTCAAATATGCAATTACAAACTCAATCAAACATTCATACTATCAAACTAGCAATTTTTCCAATATGTCAATCTTTTAAGGCTCGAAACATACCTGGTTTAGCCACTCACAAAATCAATAATTTGGCTAGTAAGCCAATCCAATCAGCAAGCTAATTTATCAAATATAACATGATATTTAACATTTTTCAAACAATTTTATGAGTTTAGGATCCCACACCTTATTTTTCGCTTCCTCGTATCACACTAGCGAATCTTCCAATTTTCCTTAATAATTCTTTAAACGAACCTAAACCAAAATTCATTATAAATTCAATCAATTTACCATTAAACCAGCCCCCAAACACCCACTTATGAGTTCAAACCAATCCTTGAAATTATAACTATTTTATGAATCCAATCTAGTTAAATTCCTTACACTGTATTGATGCGAACGTACGTACAATCGTTCTTCGCCTTTACGGATGATTTGGGGCATTTGGGTCAGCACCTAATTCAATAATATACTGGAAAATCAGTAGCTAATTAATTATTAAATTTCTTAATTTAATCAATTCATAGCCTTTACCCAACAACTACGTCGAAATAACAAAGTAGCTATCCATAATTACACTGACGCTTCACGATTTATGGGATCCGTTTGGCTAATTGATCAAGAAAGTCTCTCCCTAATTAACATGTGCTTAAAGTATTATTAGGATGGTTCAATAACACAATTTAATGTTAGAAAAATATGGGTAATATCCAATAAACAAAATAGCCCCCTTTTTGCACATAGGCGCATGCACCACCACCCATGGTGGTCAAAATTGGGGCTAAATTTTAAAACGGGTTGAGATCTCGTTAAAATCTAGAAAAATACCTTTGAAATAATTTAAAATCCCCCAAATTTCAGATCTGGAAATTTTGGTTTTTAATTGACAAGATTAATCAAGAAATTGAAGAGAAAAAAATCTCACTCAAGCTAGTTGAAAGAAATGACAATGTCACTTTCTTGGCAATGTTCGGGATCGATCTTAGGGTTCAAGATTTATGATATAGGTCTGATTTAGATGAGGATAAATTTCAGAAATAGGTTAAAGGCGACGGTGCACAATCTTGATACAAAAAGAAGAAGAAAGAGATGGTAAAATAGAAGGTGTAGGCGACGAGAACAATGTAAGAAAGAAAGAAAATTCAAGAGAAAAAAAGGAGAGGAAGAGGGTGAATGGCTAGGGTAGGTAAAATTGAATTAAAGGATGAAAAATAAAATAAAAATTTGTATTTTTACTTAGGGTTCAAGGGTATAGATGCCACACACATTAAAAAAATAAGGAAATTTGCAAAATTTAATTATTTCGCAAGGGAAAGGATTCGAACTTGGGACCTCATTTAATTTCCATACTTTCTCATATTTATTTTAACCATTAAGATTTTTCCTCATTTTTAAAATAATTTTTTAATATTTATTTTAAAAACAATACATGTTACATACTATGGTTTAGGGCAAAATTTACAAAATAATAAAAATGGTGAGAGAGAAGGGATTTGAACTTGAGTTTTAAGGAACATTTCACTAAAACTTATGCAACAAAATAATAGCTCATATATTTCCTCAAAATGCATAGATAATATCAAAAATTAAGGCATGACCACTCTTTTTCAATTCACAAACCCGATTTTACTAACCCCCGATTTTTGGGATGTTACAATCTGTAGAAATCTCTAAATTATGCTAATTTCTCTCTTCAAGAATAAAAGGAACTGACTCTAGGTTGATTAATTGAAATTTCCTTCTAATTAAAATCCCTATTATCACATTAACTCGATCTATGGATTCCCCTATTAGATTTGACTCTAATCCAGTAGATTTATGTCGTCCTATTTCTAGGATTACATGCAACTCCACTCAATTACACTAGATCTACTCTTAAATAAGGTCTATTCCTCCTCTGATTTAAGCACATCAAACATGGATCAATAGTTTAGAAATATTAAACCAATAATTAAACACACATAATTGAGAACAAGATTTAAGTATTTATTGCGTAAAATAGAAATCAAACGATAGAATTCATCATAGGGTTCATCTCCTCTAGGTATTTAGAAAATTGGTTCATACTTGCAAATAAAAACAACCACAATATAGTATAACCATAAGACACAAAGGAACTCATAATAATCTCTAAAAAATCAAAAGGGAATCTTAAATCTTGATTGAAATCTACTTCAGAATTCGCTTCAATGGTGTTTCTCGAGTTGTTTTCTTGATTATTCTATGACGACTCACTCCTATCTTCTTATTTTTGTCATATATAGGTATTAGAATACCCGAAAAACCCTAACAATCATTTATTTCCGCTGTTTGAAATGTAATTTGCGAAATTGACATGACTTGCCACATGGCTGTGTAGTAGCCCATGTGGCTCACATGGTCGTGTGTACAAGCCGTGTGGAATGGTCTAGCCCATGTAGCCCCTGTATCTGACTCTGATTTTATGGTTTTCTCGTTTTTTGCTCCTTTTACTCCCAAATGCTCTCCTAAGTATAGAAACATGAATTTAAAGGATCAGGAGCATAAAATTCACAATGTTACATTGAATAATCACCCAAAAATGCGTTAAGAACGAGATTATAACATGTTACTTTTGCACTTATCACTAACTCAAAGGAATTTATTCTACAATCCAGCTTTGAACCTTTGGAATTAGCAAACTCGGAGCACGTCCAACCAAAGCATTGATCGAGGAGCCACGTAAATTAGAACTTAAGGTACTTCCTTCACACTTAAAATACATTTATTTAGGTGACGTTTCTACTTTGCCTATGATTATTTCAGCCAAGCTAACTAAAGAGTAGGAAGAAAAATTGATCGGAGTGCTGAAACAATTTAAAAAAGGCTATCAGATGGACCATAGTCGATATCAGTGGTATTAGTCCATTTGTGTCCATGCACAAAATCATCGTAGAGGATAGTGAAAAAGGAATGATTGATGGACAGTAGATACTGAACCCCATTATGAAGGATGTTGTAAAAAAGGAAATTATTATGTGGTTAGATGAGAGTATTATTTACCCCATCTCAGATAGTTCATGGGTACGTCCGGTCCAGTACGAGTCGAAAAAAAGAGGCATTATGGTCGTGGAGAATGAAAACAACAAGTTGATACCAACCAGAACAATTACGAGATGGAGAATTTGTATTGATTACTGAAAATTGAACAAGGCGACTCGAAAAAACCACTTTCCTTTTGTCATATCCCGAAAATCAGGTTAGTAGAATTAGGTATTAGTTTATGGGCTCGAGAGGAAAATCTGATTTTGTGTCATAAAAGTTGAAATAAGATAAAATAATTAACTAGTTAATAATAAAATAATAATTAAATTAAATAATAATGGGATTAATAATTGAGGCATTAGTAAAGATTAATAGGGACTGATTTGAAATAATGGTTAAAGTAGAGGGTAAAGTGTAAATTAAGACTAGTAGTTAAAAAAGAGAGCTATTAGAACAAGGGAGAAATAGGAAAGAATTTAGAGGGTAAATAGCCCAATTTTAAAAAACAATAGTTGGCTATAAAAGCCACCTGTTGTCCCAATTTTCCCTCCATGCCTACATCATTTTAAAATTCCATTGGATCTAAGATTGAAAGTTTTCTCTCAAATTTTATCCATCTTTTAGATTTTCTTGGCATTCAAACACTATTCCTTCAATTTTGCAAGAAAATCACTCTTTCTTCTCCAATTTTTTACATAAACGTAGCTCATTTTTGCTCAATTGGTGCAAATTCATAGAGTTTTTCAAACTAAAGGTAAATTTATTGTTTTCTTATGTATTAATTTTTTATTAGGTGTTTTTAATTTTAATTTTCCTAGATCTAGCCAAGAAAATTAAAGATCTATGGTTTTAAAGCTATCTATTGCATACATATGGTGAATTTCGTAATAAAGAGCTAAGAGGTGTTTTTAAAATGATTTTCAGTATATTTTGACAATATTAAGAGGTTTACAAATTCAATTAATCCTTAAGTAATTGCATGAACTAAATGGTTTTCTTTTGAGAATGAGGATGAACAATGGTTTTTCGAGAAAAGTAGTGTCTAGTAAAATTGAGCTAAATTATCGGCCTAGGTCTATAATTAGGCACAACTTAGGTAGTTAGGAGGTAGAAAGTAAGGATTTAATTAAGTTAAAAAGAAGAAATTAAGCAAAATAGATTGTACGGAATAAATCGAATAAGTATGTGTAAATGAAGAGTTGTTGTAGGAACACAAAGAGAGTAAACTAGATTGTTTTTGAATGCTTAGTAATGTGTATATTTTGTGTGAAGCTAAAAACGTTGGTGGAGCCTTAACAAACCAGGATAAAGGCAAGCAAAAAGTTGTCTAGTTCAACGAGTCGTGGTGAGCTATAAGTGAGTGCATTTGTGTGCAGTGTTTTTGCACGAATTGTGTAATCTAGATAGTCGAAGTGAGACTTATGAACCCTAACTTATGGTATGAGAACTTCGACTTTTTCCTAGTGCAATTCCTTGTAATTTTGTTTGAATTGTTAGGTATGCATACTGGGCAATTTTAATGGTGCAAAATGCATAAACTTAAAAAAAAACGTGTATGTAGTTATATAATATGAAATATGCCGGCCTTAGCTATAAGCCATGAAATTTGACGTGACAAGTGTATGAAATTGTGCATTTGAAAGTTGCGTGTGTGTATACATATTAGTAAGTGTGAATAGTTGCATGAGCTATTGTACTATAAGTAGGTATATATAATATAATTATGCGTGGATCCTACTATATATATAACATATATGCGTCTATGCTTATGTTATATATACACTATATATATATGCGTCTAGGGGTTTATTATATAATATATATGTGTTTATGATTATATATAAGCGTTAGGGGTATTGTTTCAATAATATATATGTATAGGGGTTTTGTTATATATATAATATAGGTGTGGCTTTGTTATATATATTATATATGCATGGGCTTTGTTATATATATTATATATATTCATATATGGTTTTGTAATGCTTGCGAACAAATATAAAAATAATAAATATTATAATGTGGACTTTTATAACATGTGAATTTTATTTATAATGCACATTTATGCATGCACGAACCCATAAGTAAATTTTGAGTTTTAAGATATTGCAAGCTTTGATTAGTGCAAAATTATATTATCGTGAAATGCCAGGTGTGAGCTTATCTTTAGTGCAAGTCAATTATATTTGTGTACAGTGTTATATTGTGAACCATGTTAACTTGGTGAATTATATTATTATGGCGAACTGTGTTAATTTGGTGACTTGTATTAATATGGCGAACTGTATTAATTTTCCAAATTGTGTATTGTGAGATTTTAAGTTCTATTGTTTGTAAGCTAAGCTATTGCGTGCCCTATGCTAATTAAAATATGTGAACTATGATTTATGTGAGCTATGACATGAATGATATGTGAATTGTGATTATGTGTGTAATATATGTTGCATGAAAGTTATATTATTTGCAAACCATACTCTATTGCGACTTGTGAATTGCGAATTGTGCTATATTGTGCAAGCTCTACTTAATTGCGAGCCTTATTATACTAAATATTGTGAATGTGTTATAAGAGATATGTTGGCATTGTGACCTTATGGAACTACTAGGTATAGTTTGCATGTCATAGGATTGTGAGTACTCACCCGTTTTATTGCGATAGGCATTGTGGATTGGAGATGCATTAGAGAGATAAGGGAATGTTGAGTATAGCTCCATTCACTAGAGACAGCGTAGGGCTCTATGAGTCGACAGTGTTAGAGAGTGTGAGCATTCATGCTACACTTATATCGGAGACAACATAGAGCTCTTTGAGTCCAAAAGTGGGGCTTGATAAAGGAGATATATTTATCCAATGTGTGGTGATGGAGTCCACTTGTAAGTGTGATGAAGTCCCTTATATGTTTCATAATCACAAAAAAGTCAATTTAAAATTATTTGAGATATATGAGTTACGATGTGGTATGACCGAATTATTGTATTGGATGAACTATTATTATACATGAACTATTATTTTATGCAAACTGCCAATTCTATGTGAATCGTTTAATTTGTGTGAACTGTTATCTTGTGTGAGCTGTGATAAAAAATGAATCATTAAAGTACGCCTATTTTACTTAGCCTGAATACTATGTTTATCTGTAGTATGTTTGAGCACTTATTGAGCTTCAACAAGCTCAGACTCCCTTTTAAAACATCGTAGTGATATAGCTTGTGGAGAGGTGTAGAAGTGAGTCATCCATGTTGTAACGCCCCTAACCCGTATTTGTTGCCGAAACAAGGTTATGAAGCATTATTGAAGTTTACAGTTCAATTTTTGTCAATTCGTGTCATTTACTATTCATTTCTGAAAATCAATCACAATCAATCATAATGTCCCTCATATGGGTCATCGAGGCCCAAAATACATATTAGAATCGAGTCGGGACTAAACCGAAATCACAGTAAATTTTTTGCAAAATTTCAAAATTTTTCTTAGGTATAGGAGGCACAAGCTCGTGTGGCCAAGCTGTGTGGCTCACATAGCCAATGACACGCCCATGTCCTAGGCCGTGTGGGCATTTGAAGTGAGGCACACCGCCGTGTACTAGCCCATGTCCTTACCTGTGTAACTCTCTGGCTTGGGTCACACGGTCAGTCACACGCCCGTGTGTTAAACCGTGTGAACAATTTAATTTTTGAAAATTAGGTGCAGGGGTTACACGGCCAGGACACATACCCATGTGCTAGGCCATGTGTCTCACATGGATGAGACACATGTCCGTGTCTCTGCCCGTGTGCTCAATTCTGAACGTTCTATTTCTCTAATTTTTAGATGTAGTGGACACACGGCCAAACCACATGTCGGTGCGTATGGCCATGTTTCACACACGGTTGAGACATACACTCATGTGGACAAAATAAGACCATTTTCCAAGCCTTATTTCTCACCCTTTTTACCTTGCACCTACATAAACACTTAAGCATTTCCAATAACCAATTCAAGGCAACTTATCTATGCCAAACATAAGAGTTATGTATGATATATTAACACTTACATTCATGTATTTCCGAACTTACCTTTTTGTGAAAACATATAATTTACTATAATTAAATTTAACTATACCATATACATATATGTTAAATATATTATAGCTGTTTAATTATGTACCAAAACATACCATTACTAGCCATTCCAATGGCTAGATTACAAACAACCATTTACATGTCAACATTGGCCAAATTAGCTTATACATGTCATTATACCAAAACAAATTTTCTATTTATACCAAAACAGGCTAAAGGATAGTGTGATGATGCTCTGACCAACTCCAATCTTTACAAGCTTCTAAGCACTATAAAACAAAGAAAAGAAAACTGAGTAAGCATTTCAAATGCTTAGTAAGTTCGTATAATAGGAAATTAACTTACCAACCATTATTCATTTAAAGTAAGCATACAAACATGCATCCAAAACTATGTTATCAATTGCTTAGACACATTCTCACACTAAATAGGTTAGCCATGAAATTTTATATGATTATCAAGAAAACAGAGATGAGCTCATCATGCATCCATTTCCAGGTATTTCAAGGATATTCAAGATATAATTCATTTTATTCTCATATTTCTAACATCAGGAATTTTGTCCGTTGGGTCATTGAAATATCGATGGATACTCAGGTAGTACATACAAGATGAACTTATTATTGATTCGTAAATTCATATACAGGGGTACTCATTAGAGCACATAACCTGGAAGCACACTCTTTAGTATTGTAATAGGAAGCTCACATAGAGCCATTTTGAAAAGCTCATAAAGATCCTATCGGGAAGCTTATCCGGGCTATATAATGGGAAGCTCATAAGAGCCATAATCAGAAAGTTTACAAAGAACCATATTGGGAAGCTCACGAAGAGTCTATCAGGAAGCTCACAAAGAGCCATGTAACGGGAAGCTCCGAATAGCCATATATCAGGAAGTCCAAGCGAGCACTATTGGGAAGCTTACTAAGAGTCAATTTAACGAGAAGCTCATGAAGAGCCCATAATCAGAATGCTCATAAGAGCTAAGGTGTACCCACAACAAATGTAGGATCACAACCTATCGGGACACTCTGAAGAGCTATAACGGGAAGCTCGGAAGAACCATATAATAGAAAGCTCAAGAGGGCTAGTAACGAAATGCTCTTTCGAGCTATGGTGTGTCCGCAACATATGCAAGACCACAACCAATTCGAGAAAAACTTGTATCTATCGAATTTCATCTATTCAAACGGAACTTAAAAATTCTTAGGCATGTCGGATATATATAATCAATTTCATATACATAAAAAATTCATAATTCACATATATAACATCCAATTCAAACATGAAAATATACACAATTTAGTTACACGAACTTACCTCGATACTTGTTCGTATACAAAAATCTACTAATCCAACACTTTTTCTTTTCCTCGATCTAACTTCGTATTTGAGTTTTCTGGATCTATATAAATGAATTTAGCATCATTTTAATTCACTTTATACTCAATTGAATTCAATTCACATCTTAGGAAAAATTATCATTTTGCCCTTATATTTTTCATAAATGATAATTTTGTCCCTAAGCTCAGAAAATAAAATTCATGCAATTTATTCCTTATTCCAAGCCTAACCGAATTTTACATATAACATTTATAGCACATATATTTCATAAAAATTAGAAATTTTCTATAAATTTTACATCTTTACAATTTAGTCCCTAAATCACAATTTCATGAAAATTCACTTTACAAAAGTTGTTTATCTATCAACAACTTTTCATTTTTTACCATAAATTTCAAATTTTCAGCATATTCATCCATGGAAAAATTTTCATACTTTGATATCTTTACAAATTAATCCCCAAAATAGATAGATTAAGCTATTCTGAACTCGAAAATCTAAGAATTACTAAAAACGGGACAAGAATGCTTATCCAATTAAGCCAAGAAAGCTTGCTTGAATGTTTTTCTCTTTCCTAGGGTTTCCATGTATTTTAATTTGGGGATGAAGATGAAATAAGATGATATTAAACTATTATCATCTTTATTTATTCTAAATTCCAATTTAGTCCTTTTCTTTTTCCAATTTTTCATTGATGATTCACCAAAAATATCTACTAATTTTTCTTTAATGGTCTAATTACCATATAAGGATCTCAAATTTTGAATTCCATAGCTATTTGATACTTATAGCTACTAGAATTCAACTTTTTCATTTGATGCAATTTGATCCTTTCTACAATTAAACATGAAATCGATAAAATTTTCTTATCAAAATTTTCATGCGTCTTTCCTATCATAATACCAACCATGCAATAATATTAAATTAAATTTCTTTATGACTCGAATTTATGGTCCCGAAACCATTGTTCTGATTTCATTGAAATTGGGTTGTTACACATGTGATCCAAAAATAAGGTTACACCTAGGTATTTTGATGTGTTCCCAAATCAAATAAGGAAGGTAACGAGGGACTAAATAGTGGGATTTAGAGTTAGACTTTTTTATAACCATTGGGTTATAATTGGACATTATGGACTATTGAATTGGTTTGATTTGAAACTTTTATTACTGTTTTAGATAGATGATTAAATGGTGGATTGTGAATGCTTGATGAGAAGTATGATTAATTTCTTGACTAACTTATAAATACAGGTTGAAGAGTCGTTGGTTATTGAGGTAAATCTTAGATGTTTTATGTGTGATTTGGAAAGTAATAGTGAGTTAATATGCATGATATGTAAAATTGGACTACTTACGTAAATTATTAGTTGCCTCTGAACTAATTAAATTATAACTTGATGAAATGTGCATGATGTTTAAACAGATTTTCTAGAACAAGACTAATATGTACAATTCTACAATTCTATTTTCAAACCTTGTGATATGGTGTTTTTCTAACATTTTACTATACTATGTTTTAAATCTAATTTTTAAACAAAATGGTTTTCCAAGTCCCTATAAATATAGCCTTTTACAAAAAACCCAACTGCATGCATGTATGTTTAACTTAAGTTTTCGAGGTAATTGCCTGTTAAATACTAAATTACAAATTAGTCTTGTTGTTAATTTGATGATCAAAGTAACGCAACGAAAGCATGATTCTAGAATTTGAAGTATTCTCTAAATGATTGTATGGTGTGATTGGTCGATTAATGTGCTTTGTGGTGGTTTAAATAGAGAGTCACTTCGGTGGCTAATGTGACGTTCAAAATTTCGGTCGGACCATCCCAGCCGGGTTTGGGGCGCCATACCTTTGCCATTCTTAGATCAAATGCTGGATAGACTTGCGGGGTAAGACTATTACTGTTTTCTAAACTAATACTCAATAAACAACTAGATCATAGTAGAACCGGAGGATCAATACAAAACAACATTCACCTACTCGTATGATATATTTGCTTTTAGACGTATCCCTTTGGTTTATGTATTGCACCTAATACATTTAAAAGATATGTGATGGCAGTTTTTGCTAACATGGTTGAGAAGTTTTTGGAAATTTTTATAGACGATTTTTCAGTATCTGAAGACACTTACAATGATTACCTAGACAATCTAGCTAATGTATTAAGGCAATGTGAAGAAATAAACCTTGTGCTCAATTGGGAAAAATATCATTTCGTGGTATAAAAAGGTATTGTTTTGGTGCACCGGATAATGAGAAAAGGGATCGAAGTAGATAAAGCAAAGGTAAATGTTAGAGAAACTCCCACCTCCGACATTTGTAAAATGTGTTAGGAGCTTTTTAGGACATTCTGAATTCTATCAGAGATTCATCAAAGACTTTTTCAAGGTTGCTAAACCCTTACGCAAATTATTAGAGAAGGACACAACACTCAATTTCGATGAAAAATGCTTGAAAGCTTTTAATGATTTGAATAATCAATTAGTCTCTGCACCAATTATTATCACACTGGATTAGGAGTCTCCATTTTAATTGATGTGTGACGCAAATGACTTCATGGTAGGAGCTATAATTGGCCAGTGAAGGAACAAATTTTTCATCCCATCTACTATACAAGTCAGACTTTGATGTGAGCTTAACTGAATTACATGGTAACCTAAAAAGAGTTACTTGCTATTGTTTTTGCTTTTGATAACTTTCGATCTTATCTTATAAGTACCAAAGTGACTATTTTTACGAATCATTCGACTATCAAATACTTACTTGCCAAGAAAGGTGCCAAGCCAAGACTAATTTGATGGGTACTTCTACTTCAAGAGTTCGATCTAGAAATCTAAGATCGAAAAGGGGTAGAAAACCAAGTTGCAGTTCACTTATCCAAATTGGAGCAATTAGAAGAGACTTCTCCTCTTACACCCATTAAGGAGACATTTCTGGATAAGCACATGCTTAAGGTAATTCACATCCATAAAACCTTTTTTTTTCTAATTTTGCTAACTATTTAGCTTTTAGTGTGATGCCACCCGATAAGATGTATCAACAAAGGAAAAAATTTATTCACAATATGAAGTATTATTTTTGGGAGGAGTCATACTTGCTCAAATAATGTAGAAACCAAATGATCAGGAGATGTGTGGAAGATACGAGGTAAATGAAATTTTATATCATTGTTATTCAGCTACAAGTGGGGGACACTTCAAAGGATCACATATTGCAGCCAAAGCTTTACAAGCCAGATTCTTTTGGTCGACTTTGTTCAAAGATTTGTATGCTTATGTAAAAAGTTGTGATTGATGCCAGAGGAGTGGAAATATAACCAACATAAATGAAATGTCATGAACGGACATTGTTGAGGTAGAATTATTTGATATTTGGAGTATTGACTTTCTTGGCCATTTTCCTCATTCTTTTGGTCACAGGTACATTCTAGTAGCAGTTGATTACATTTCTTAATAGATTGAAACCAAGGCATATTCGACAAATGATGTCAAGGTAGTGATGAAATTCTTACAGAAGCATGTGTTAACAAGGTTTGGAACGCGAGGGCTATCATTAGTGATGAAGGGTCCCACTTTATGAACAAATGGTTGAAATGGTTACTCAAAAAATATGGAGTGAGGCATAAGATTGCCACAGCTTACCAACCACAGAAAAATGGGCAAGTTGAGTTGGCGAACAAGGAGTTAAAAGGCATACTTGATAAGTTAGTCTGGACGAACTAATGAGATTGGTCCAAGAGACTAGATGATGCTTTATGGGCCTACCGAACAACATTCAAAATCCCACTAGGGATGTCTTCCTATCAATTAGTTTTTGGGAAAGCCTGTCACTTGCCTTTAGAGTTAGAACATAGAGCTTTTTGGGCTCTCAAGTAGCTTAATTTGCACCTCAAACTTGTTGGAGAGAAGCAAATGTTGCAGCTTAATGAATTAGATGAACTCCGGATGTTCACATATGAAAATGCCAAGCTATGTAAAGAGAACTAAAAAGGAGGCATGACAAACACATTCGAGTTCATGAGTTTGAAGCTGGTCAATAGGTTTTTCTGTTTAATTCCAGATTAAAGTTCTTCTTTGGTAAGTAAAAATCTCGTTGGTCCAGTCCATTCACCATTTGTTAAGTCTTTTCATATAGGGTCAATGCCTTAAAAATTATTGAGGTCATAAAGTTGAGCGGAATAAAAACTCGCTCATCTTATTAGACCCCTAATTTTTCACTTTAATTTCAAATAATTGACTTAGATAATATTTTCTTGATCAGTATATTAAAAGAAATTCTGTTTAGGAGGTCGAATTTTAAGTGAGACCATTTTGTGACCCCTCCAATCTTTCTTGTGGATTGCTTTTTATATAATTTTCAAGAAAATATTTTCTAAGTAATTAAATAACTTTTAATTTGCTATAATAAATGGGTCAATCTTTATCCAAGAGTTAATTTTATGTTCTCTTTGATTTATTTTTCAGTGCAGGTACTTAATTGAATTGTTTTTAATAAATGGTTGTGTTTTCTGTAAATAAAATTTTCAAACAACCATAAATAAATGCTTTTTTTATTTAATAAGATAATAATATATAATTATATAAACATATATTATATATTATTTGTTATAAAATTTGCTTAAAACAAGGATTAATAGTATTTTAGTCAATTTATTCCCTAAGTAGTTGATTCAAACTCTTTTACCCACACATTAAATTCCAATCACCTTCTTCTTTCTTTCCACCTCCACTTTTTCTCTCCACTGTCGACCATACATCACCTTTGCCCCTCCGTTCACCTTGCCTTCAACCAAGCAGCACCTTGTGCCCTATTCCCACTTCAATGCTGCAGCAATTTCCAACATAAGCAGCCATAGATCCACTAGCCTTTGGCAACAACAACCGCACGTCCCTTATTCCCTTAAGCCCTAGTAATTGCACCATGCCACACAAGCTGCCACACCTCTTAAACACCACTTAAACCACCATCGACCACCTTTAAACCCTTATACCTAACACCGCTTCCTCCATGTGTAATAGCCCGATTTTGACCCAAATCGGAACAGTGGTTTCGGGACCACACATCCGAGTCTGAAAAATATTTTAATATTTTTTTCTGTGTTTATTATGTGTGAATTTATATATGTGAAAGTTTCGTGAATTAATTTTATTGTTTGAGTGCTTAATTTGAGAATAGGGCTTAATCGAGTAAAATAAAAATTTAGTGGTTATTTTTAGAAAGGCCAAATAGTGGTTGTTCTTTTAATATGAAGGTTTCATGTTGCAATTTTGCCATTGAATTAATGAATGGACGGCACTATGTATATATTATATAGTTTTTATAGTAATTATAAAGGTTATAATAATAAATAATATATTATAAAGTTATTATAATAAAAAAAACAAACATAAGTTAAAAAGCCATTATCATTTCTTTTGTTTCTACTAACCGAATGTAAAAGAAAAGAAAAAGGAAAGAACAAGCTAAGGGTTCGGCCATTTTGAATTTTGATTAAGGTTAGTTCTTTGTTCGGTTTTTGATAATTTTTACGTTTTTGAGATCGTTGCTTTGTGTTCTTTAAAGCCCATGCTTCAATTTTGTGAATTGGTGATGATTTTGAAATTTGCCATTGATGTTAGCTTGATGTTTTTGTGGTTTGATGATGAAATATAAACTTTTGTTGATAGATTATTATGTTTAATTAAGTGATTTTTGATAAAAATGTGTATTAAGGATTAAATTGAGAAAAGTGTACAAATTCAAGGTTAAATGTGTGAATAAACTAAAAATATGGGCTGCTAGTAGTATGGGTAGAATTCGGCCTAACAAGGATTTAGTGAAATTTTGTGTATTTTATGTTATTTTGAAATAAGGACTAAATTGAGAAAAATGCAAAATGTTAGGGGCTAAAATGCAAATTTCCATTTATATGTTCTTGAATGAAAATTTAATGAAATGTTGAATAATTAAGTTAAATTTGATATTAATTAGATTGGAAAAAGTGGAAATCGGATTTGGATTGGGAAAATCAGAAGTTATCGATTAGTCGTTCCGGTCCGTTCGCGTTCGTACGAGGTAAGTTCATAAGTGAATAAATGCTGTTAAATTTGAATGTATATATGTTATATGTGCTGAATTTATCTTTAATAAATATATGTGCATATGCTGAATTGAATTTAGAGTTGGAGAACTAGTTACGAGCTTGAATCGATAGAATTACGACGTCCGGAAAGCCCCGTACGAACCATAGGAATAGTTAGGATACATATGTCATGACATAGGATTCCGATATATGTTATCGTGTAAGACCACGTCTGGGACGTTGGCATCGATTTGAGATTTATGTATAAGACCATGTCTGGGACATCGGCATCATATTTGATTTCGTGTAAGACCCTGTCTGGGACAGTGGCATCGATATTGATTACATGTAAGACCACGTCTGGGACGTTGGCATTGTACGATTTTTTTTTGAGCTATCCAAGTATCCTATTTAATTCTGAACGGTTCAACGGGGTATTCCGAGAAATAAATGAGTATATGAGTGTGTAGCCGAATCAGGTATGTTTATGATGAATATGAATTTGAGCAATGAAAGTAAGTATGATTATGATTATTCGTTATATAATTTATGTGAAAATGAGATGTGAATTGTTATGCTTATTCGGGCTTGGAAGTGTATAAAAAGAAATTGATATATTTTTTACGAATAAATTGTAATAAATGATCATGATTCGGTTGGTATGTAATGAAATTGTGGAAGCTTAATCCTACGAATGAGTTAATGGTAGATATATAAATTTGAAAAAAAAAACGGTTTATATGTCCATCCATAATTAACTCTAGTGAAGTTACCTAGTGTGGTCTTAAGAAATTGAGATTATGATGAATGTATATGTGGTTGAGATTTTTTAAATTCAGCTTAGTTAAATTGAATTATAAACATTATTGGAATGATTTATTTGCTTATGGCTTACTAAGCTTTCAAAGCTTACTCTGTGTGTTTTTCCTATGTTATAGAGTTTCGGAGACTTGCTCTGGTTGGAAGTCTTGGGAGATCTCATCACACTATCCCGTATTCATTTCGGTAAATAAACGCTTTGAGATTTGGTTATGTGGCATGTATAGGCTAGTTTTGATATATTTGATTTTTGAAATTTGTATATGTATATAGCCATGCGAAAATGGCTTGTTCATGATGCAAATGTTGGCAATTATTTTTGGTCATGTTATAAGCTTAATTGAGAGGTATGATTTATGGTAAATATGTTGTGATGTTGGTTATATGATTTGGCAATGAGAAGTGGTAAGTAGGGTATATATTTGGCTTATTAATTAACTTACTTTGGTGGCATGAAAAGTGGTATAATATGGTTTGGTAAAAGGGGTCATTTGAATATCTATAAATGACATATTGTTTTGATGTTAAGATATGAGATACTATGTTTATCTTATAGACTGGGTGATGGAGATGTTATGATTTATTGAGTTAAATTTGATAACCGAAAGGTTATTTTTTTTAAATTGTTGGACATTTGAGATATGAATACATATGCCTATTTAATGTTTGCTTGTAGTTTCGTTTTAAAAAGGTCAAATCATTGATTCAATGATGGTTATAAAATGTGTTATATATATAGGTAGTTATATGTTCGGCTATGGTATTTGACTATTTAGGCTCGATTTTTTAATGACAAAGAATGTATATGATCTAATTGATATGGAGGTTAATTGAATGATTGATTATTGAAAATATTAATTGGTTGTGTATATGAATTATAGGCATGATAATTCGCATGCGAATTAGGTATGGGGTTCATGTGTGTGGTTGAATATAACATGTTAGATATGCTATTTAGCTTGCAAATTAGATATTTTATGACTTGGCATTTGTATTCGAAAATGGTTAAATTTTATTTAGTAAAATGTACATAAGGTTATAATGTTTAAAATGCTATGATTTGGTAATTGAATTTAGAAATGACTTTTGGTTTTAGGGTGTTATGCACATGGTTGGATGATGTAAAAAAACTTAGTTGGTCATGTATAAAGTTACCTAACGTTTTATGTGCAAATGGTTATTAAACTGTGAGATATGGCTAAATTAGTTTAACAGGTGTATGTATAATTTTTATTAAATATTACGTTTGTTATTTAGTTTGGTTTTGATATTTGATGGCTTGGCTTGAAAGTTTTGAATTAGCAAACGTAATTGAAATGGTTAGATATTGAAATATAGTTCATATAAGAGAATGTTCGATAAGGCATGATATGTGTGGTTAGATATGTGATTCGAATAAATGATTTTGACTTGTATGAATAAGAGGTTGGTTTATCAATTTATTTCGAAAAATTTTATAAGGGAGAATACATTACTGGGCCTATGATTTGTAAAGAATGTCTGTTTTGAACTGTGTTTTGTTTGGTAATACCTCGTAACCTTAGTTCGGCGACGGACACGGGTTAGGGGTGTTACATTTTATTGGTATCAGAGCTATGGTTTAGTCGGTTCTAGGACTAACATAGCTAATGTAAGTCTAGCTATACATGCCATATATAACTTGTGATAGTGTGATATCTCCCGACTCTGACGAAAATTGTTTTGGTGAGACAGATGTGTTTTTCCAACCGAGCTAATTCTGATAGTACAAAAGTAAATACTCAAATGTTTGAGTGAAAATGTGTTGATTATGAGTAGAAACTCATAAAGTTAAGGACCAAATTGTATGAAATGTTGTTATTGATAAATGTTGTACTTATATGAGCATATGAGATATGATATTTGAGTTACGATTGCTATCTGAAATGCTTTGATTGTGAGTTAGTGATTTGAATTGGTATATGAATAATGTGTTAAGAACAAAAGTGAATATAACCAAGTGTTTAGTAAATGTTTGGAGAATGTGAAATTGTTAATAAATTGGCTATTTGTAATAGTATGTGTTATGTGCATTTATGTCCGAGTTAAATTTGAGGCTTTACTACCCTCACCCCTTATCAGTAAAATATTACAATGAAATCTGTAAGATTTGGATCGAATAAGCTCACAAGTGTGGAGTTACAGAGGTTTGTGTTTGAAAGATTACTAATGTGGTCAGATAAGAGAATGGGTCAGCAAATTGAGACAGTGCTATAAGAGATATTGAATCGTTTTAATGGCCATTCGTATTATGCAAAGTCGCTTTTAACGAAGAAGTGGAATTTGATGAAATAAAACTATTCAGGTTTGATATATATATAGAAAGGTATTAACTAAAAGTTCTTTGAAATTGATTTTTGTTATTGATGGGATAATATGGACTTAATGATGACAGAATTAGACAGTTGAATAATGTTTGAATGGTATTGATGGCTGAGTGCAGTGGTTATATTCGAACAGTTACTATGATTTCTTCTGAGCATTCTATGTGTACATTTATCCCCAGAAGTATATGTGACTGTTTAATTTTAGAAGGAATTCTTATCGTGTAAGAATATTAGTTAAACATACTAATAGACAAAAGCATCGTAGGTCTGTTTGGGTTATGTTCGACATTGCTCCGTCTTTCTCTAGTATTTATTCCATTGTGTGGATATGAAAGTCGACGGTAAAATCTGTATGAGGCTAATATTCTGTTTCTACTGGTTAATGTTCTGTTGAATATACGTGAAGATTATATTACTTCTGTTACTGTGGATCTCAATATTTATGAATGAGTTTGTTCTTTTTAGAAATTTTCTGGGATATCATCGGAATTGTTATCATTTTATATGGGCTGTAATTTCCAGATATCATGTGTAGCTTCATATGTTGAAATTCCGCTATCCTGGTTTTCTTATGATTCTATGTGATTTTCTATAAGAGATATCCATTTGACGGAAATGGTTATATCTATTATAATTTTTGTTTTGAAATATGGGAGTACTGCAGTACTGTTATCAGAGTTATAGAAGTTGTGTTTTTGAATTGGTTGCTGTTTAAACCATATTTGATTTTCTTCTGTGTTCAAATGCTTTATTAACAGCCAGGATAATATCTATTTATAGGGTTGAGACATCGTTCTCCTTAAGGCCCAATGATTTCTATTTGATAAAGGTGAATTCAGTATAATTCAGAACTTCGATGATTAAAAGGTGAGACAGCTTTATCATAAACTCTTTTCTAGTTCTCGTAAAAGGTTTGACATCGGCAAAAGTGAAAATGATAGAAGATCAAGATCAAATCTGGAAAATGATATATTTGGGGCTATCCTTTTAACGAGAAGAAAAGATTTCTTCGAAAGTCTGATTCAGCGGTTTAGTTTGATTTGAATTATTTGATTAAAAAGATAATTGGGTTATATGTGTTTGAATCTATCCACCAGACTGGAAATAAACTTTGAACGTACATATGTGAATTGAGGGATAGTTTGGAAGAAGAATTTGTATTATTGAAGATTTGATACAGAATTATATCTATCAAAACGATTCTATCTGGGAAATGTTGTAGTAAATTAAAGTTAGTTCGATTGTTGAAGTTTTCCTTTTTGCACGAAGATATTGTCAACCGAAACATCAGTACTCGTTCAGCCTAACTTGAATAAAAAGTTTACGATTCTCAGTAATGTGTCAATGAACGGTTTGAAGTGTGTTCTAATAGAAGAGTGTACAGAGATATCTTATGATTCCATATAGTTAAAGTTGTATGAAAAGAGTTATGTGTCATATTTGATGACTCAAAAAGATCTGAATTTAAGACAACGTCGATGCTTAGAGTTGTTAAAAGACTACGAGCTTGTACTTGACTATTATCTGGGAAAGGCTAATGTTGTTGCTGATGCTTTAAGTAAAAAAAAAATCGTTGTTTTCTTTGCGAGTAATGAATGCGCATATGACTATGTCCAATGATGGTTCGATAATAGCTGAATTAAAAGCTAGACCGTTATTTGTTCAACAAATTTGTGATGCTCAGAAAGTTGATAATGATTTGTTAGCAAAATGAGCTCAATGTGAATCGAGTGGTGTAACAGAGTTTCGAGTTGATACCAATGATTGTTTGAGGTTTAGAAACTGAATATGTGTTCTGAAGAATTCAAAGTTGATTCATATGATTTTGAACGAAGCTTATAATAGTTGATTATCTGTTCACCCGGGTAGTACAAAAATATATAATGATCTGAAATAGCTTTATTGGTGGCATGGTATGAAACGAGATATTTCTGACTTTATTTGGAAATGTTTAGTTTGTCAACAAGTGAAAGTAGAGCATCAAGTACCTTCTAGGTTACTTTAGCCGATTATGATACCCGAGTGGAAGTGGGATAGAGTTACAATGGATTTTGTATCTAGTTTACTGTTGACACGGAGTAAGAAAGATGCAATCTGGGTTATTGTGGATAGATTGACTAAATCAACACACTTTATTTCGGTTTGTACAGAATATTCACTTGATAAGCTGTCTGAATTATATGTTTCTCAGATTGTGAGATTGCATAGAGTACCTATTTCTATTGTTTCAGACAGAGACCCGAGGTTCACATCGTGATTTTGGAAGAAACTGCAAGATGTTTTAGGTATGAAACTACACTTTAGCACAGCTTTCCATCCGCAAATAGATGGTCAATCTGAACGAATCTTTCAGATACTTGAGGATATGTTGAGATGCTGCGTTCTCGAGTTTGAAGGTACGTAGGATCAATACTTACCTTTGATTGAATTTGCATATAATAATAGCTTTCAATCTAGTATCAAAATGGCACTTTACGAGGCTTTATACAGTCTTAAATGTTGTACACCATTGTATTAGACCGAGCTCAGAGAAAATAAGATACACGGGGTCGATTTGATTAAAGAGACTGAACAGAAAGTGAAAGTGATTCGTGATAGTCTGAAAATAGCATCGGATTGTCAGAAATCATATACAGACTTGAAAAGAAAGGATATAGAATTTCAGATCGAAGATAAAGTCTTTTTGAATGTGGAAGAAAATACTCAGATTTGGTCGTAAAGGCAAATTGAGTCCGCGATTCATTGGACCATATGAGATTATAGAGCATATCGGGTCGGTTGCTTATAGACTGTTGTTGCTACCTGAACTAGAAAAGATTCATAATGTATTCCATGTTTCGATGCTTCATAGATACTGATCCGATCCTTCGCATGTGATCAGTTTGACCGAGATTGAAATTAAGTCTAATATGTCATATGAAGAAGAACCGATTAGCATTCTGGCTCGTGAGGTTAAAGAATTACGAAATAAGAAAATTTCGTTAGCCAAAGTACTGTGGCATAAACACGGAGTTGGGGAAGCAACTTGAGAACCAGAGAATGCAATGAAAGAACGTTGCCCACACCTACTCACCTGTAAGATTTTCGAGGACGAAAATCCCTAAGTGGGGGAGAGTTGTAATAGCCCGATTTTGACCCAAATCGGAACAGTGGTTTCGGGACCACACATCCGAGTCTGAAAAATATTTTAATATTTTTTTTCTGTGTTTATTATGTGTGAATTTATATATGTGAAAGTTTCGTGAATTAATTTTATTGTTTGAGTGCTTAATTTGAGAATAGGGCTTAATCGAGTAAAATAAAAATTTAGTGGTTATTTTTAGAAAGGCCAAATAGTGGTTGTTCTTTTAATATGAAGGTTTCATGTTGCAATTTTGCCATTGAATTAATGAATGGACGGCACTATGTATATATTATATAGTTTTTATAGTAATTATAAAGGTTATAATAATAAATAATATATTATAAAGTTATTATAATAAAAAAACAAACATAAGTTAAAAAGCCATTATCATTTCTTTTGTTTCTACTAACCGAATGTAAAAGAAAAGAAAAAGGAAAGAACAAGCTAAGGGTTCGGCCATTTTGAATTTTGATTAAGGTTAGTTCTTTGTTCGGTTTTTGATAATTTTTACGTTTTTGAGATCGTTGCTTTGTGTTCTTTAAAGCCCATGCTTCAATTTTGTGAATTGGTGATGATTTTGAAATTTGCCATTGATGTTAGCTTGATGTTTTTGTGGTTTGATGATGAAATATAAACTTTTGTTGATAGATTATTATGTTTAATTAAGTGATTTTTGATAAAAATGTGTATTAAGGATTAAATTGAGAAAAGTGTACAAATTCAAGGTTAAATGTGTGAATAAACTAAAAATATGGGCTGCTAGTAGTATGGGTAGAATTCGGCCTAACAAGGATTTAGTGAAATTTTGTGTATTTTATGTTATTTTGAAATAAGGACTAAATTGAGAAAAATGCAAAATGTTAGGGGCTAAAATGCAAATTTCCATTTATATGTTCTTGAATGAAAATTTAATGAAATGTTGAATAATTAAGTTAAATTTGATATTAATTAGATTGGAAAAAGTGGAAATCGGATTTGGATCGGGAAAATCGGAAGTTATCGATTAGTCGTTCCGGTCCGTTCGCGTTCGTACGAGGTAAGTTCATAAGTGAATAAATGCTGTTAAATTTGAATGTATATATGTTATATGTGCTGAATTTATCTTTAATAAATATATGTGCATATGCTGAATTGAATTTAGAGTTGGAGAACTAGTTACGGGCTTGAATCGATAGAATTACGACGTCCGAAAAGCCCCGTACGAACCATAGGAATAGTTAGGATACATATGTCATGACATAGGATTCCGATATATGTTATCGTGTAAGACCACGTCTGGGACGTTGGCATCGATTTGAGATTTATGTATAAGACCATGTCTGGGACATCGGCATCATATTTGATTTCGTGTAAGACCCTGTCTGGGACAGTGGCATCGATATTGATTACATGTAAGACCACGTCTGGGACGTTGGCATTGTACGATTTTTTTGAGCTATCCAAGTATCCTATTTGATTCTGAACGGTTCAACGGGGTATTCCGAGAAATAAATGAGTATATGAGTGTGCAGCCGAATCAGGTATGTTTATGATGAATATGAATTTGAGCAATGAAAGTAAGTATGATTATGATTATTCGTTATATAATTTATGTGAAAATGAGATGTGAATTGTTATGCTTATTCGGGCTTGGAAGTGTATAAAAAGAAATTGATATATTTTTTACGAATAAATTGTAATAAATGATCATGATTCGGTTGGTATGTAATGAAATTGTGGAAGCTTAATCCTACGAATGAGCTAATGGTAGATATATAAATTTGAAAAAAAAAACGGTTTATATGTCCATCCATAATTAACTCTAGTGAAGTTACCTAGTGTGGTCTTAAGAAATTGAGATTATGATGAATGTATATGTGGTTGAGATTTTTTAAATTCAGCTTAATTAAATTGAATTATAAACATTATTGGAATGATTTATTTGCTTATGGCTTACTAAGCTTTCAAAGCTTACTCTGTGTGTTTTTCCTATGTTATAGAGTTTCGGAGACTTGCTCTGGTTGGAAGTCTTGGGAGATCTCATCACACTATCCCGTATTCATTTCGGTAAATAAACGCTTTGAGATTTGGTTATGTGGCATGTATAGGCTAGTTTTGATATATTTGATTTTTGAAATTTGTATATGTATATAGCCATGCGAAAATGGCTTGTTCATGATGCAAATGTTGGCAATTATTTTTGGTCATGTTATAAGCTTAATTGAGAGGTATGATTTATGGTAAATATGTTGTGATGTTGGTTATATGATTTGGCAATGAGAAGTGGTAAGTAGGGTATATATTCGGCTTATTAATTAACTTACTTTGGTGGCATGAAAAGTGGTATAATATGGTTTGGTAAAAGGGGTCATTTGAATATCTATAAATGACATATTGTTTTGATGTTAAGATATGAGATACTATGTTTATCTTATAGACTGGGTGATGGAGATGTTATGATTTATTGAGTTAAATTTGATAACCGAAAGGTTATTTTTTTTAAATTGTTGGACATTTGAGATATGAATACATATGCCTATTTAATGTTTGCTTGTAGTTTCGTTTTAAAAAGGTCAAATCATTGATTCAATGATGGTTATAAAATGTGTTATATATATAGGTAGTTATATGTTCGGCTATGGTATTTGACTATTTAGGCTCGATTTTTTAATGACAAAGAATGTATATGATCTAATTGATATGGAGGTTAATTGAATGATTGATTATTGAAAATATTAATTGGTTGTGTATATGAATTATAGGCATGATAATTCGCATGCGAATTAGGTATGGGGTTCATGTGTGTGGTTGAATATAACATGTTAGATATGCTATTTAGCTTGCAAATTAGATATTTTATGACTTGGCATTTGTATTCGAAAATGGTTAAATTTGATTTAGTAAAATGTACATAAGGTTATAATGTTTAAAATGCTATGATTTGGTAACTGAATTTAGAAATGACTTTTGGTTTTAGGGTGTTATGCACATGGTTGGATGATGTAAAAAAACTTAGTTGGTCATGTATAAAGTTACCTAACGTTTTATGTGCAAATGGTTATTAAACTGTGAGATATGGCTAAATTAGTTTAACAGGTGTATGTATAATTTTTATTAAATATTACGTTTGTTATTTAGTTTGGTTTTGATATTTGATGGCTTGGCTTGAAAGTTTTGAATTAGCAAACGTAATTGAAATGGTTAGATATTGAAATATAGTTCATATAAGAGAATGTTCGATAAGGCGTGATATGTGTGGTTAGATATGTGATTCGAATAAATGATTTTGACTTGTATGAATAAGAGGTTGGTTTATCAATTTATTTCGAAAAATTTTATAAGGGAGAATACATTACTGGGCCTATGATTTGTAAAGAATGTCTGTTTTGAACTGTGTTTTGTTTGGTAATACCTCGTAACCTTAGTTCGGCGACGGACACGGGTTAGGGGTGTTACACCATGTCCTATGGAAATTTCTTATTTGCTTGTTACAAAGGTAGTAATCAACTTGTTATCAAATTTTCCATTACTTAAATTTATTTCATCTTTTTTATTAAAATTAAATATGTTGAATATTTGCTAAAAAAGTGGAATATTACTATTTGTGTTGTTTTTTTTAGGTTGTTATTAATTGCAATATGTCTCGAAAAAGAACTCGATCTTTTGTTCAAATCGAAGAATCACAAAACAAGTTCCATTCCAATAAAGCAAAGGCAAGATACGAGAACATATTCAAAAAGTAACAAATGCTTCCAGAAAAAAAAAGGATTTAATTTGGGAGAAAGTAATCACACGAACTTCATGGAGAACATTCAAAAAATTGCTGAAGCATTAAATTGGGAAGTGTTTTGTGATTAGAAACCGACCTCAAATCCTAAGTTAGTTCTAGAATTCTATGCAAATTTGACCTCATCTACTGCAATATAAGTAATTGTCCGAGGAGTTACGGTACCTTTTAATTTGAACGCTATTAATGATTTCTTTAACTTACCTGACTTTGAAGACGAGGATTACTCATCTATAATGAAGAATGTTGAAAAGGAGATGTTCCAAGAAATTCTACAAAAACTAACAATTCCCGGTTCTAAATGTTCTGCATCAAGATATGAGAGTCATATTATCATAAAGATCAATTGACACCTTTAGTGAAT
Organism: Gossypium hirsutum; assembly: GCF_007990345.1. Lineage (NCBI taxonomy): Eukaryota > Viridiplantae > Streptophyta > Magnoliopsida > Malvales > Malvaceae > Gossypium > Gossypium hirsutum. The sequence goes on along the minus strand of NC_053430.1, from coordinate 35,286,177 downwards.
GTATAGTTTTATTTCGTCTATTTTAGTTTAATGCCTATCTCACATGGTACCACAGTTTCTATGGAATGAATGGCTTTGTTATATTCCATTATGATAACAAAGACTATTAATGTAGGAAATATTATCCTAAAAGAAATTTGAGACTGTGTTATAAGACATTTTAACTCATCATATTTCCCTTTGATGATCATAATACTGTGTATGAAAGCTTGTATCTGTCCAATTGTAGAGATGGAAAGGTATAATCAAAGAACAATTAGTGATTGGGACCTTTTCAGAATAGTAGGAGATGCTATCCTTCAGAAGCAGTGTGAACCGATCAATGACATTGAAAAAGAGGGAATTCCTGCAAAACCAAAACCAGTGCATCCAATTGAAGTTCCTAACTTGGCAGAACAGACTGAAGCAATTCATGAACCAGAGATGGTAACTCCGACATTTAAAGCCCCTTCATCAAGCACCATTCCACGGAATGACCAATCGAATGTAATGGACATATACCAACACATGCAATGGCAATAACAAGCTTTTTGGAGATATAGAAAAATATGGAATGATTCATTCAGAGATGCATTTAAGAAAATATTTCGTAACCCGTTTATTTTTTTGCCAGAATTTCCAGACTTTATATTCGAACCATGAACTCCAACGGTAAGGAAGGAACAAGGTGACTCAAGCAAGAACAAGAATGATGAAGTAAAAGATAGGTCGCATTTTAAAAGGTCTACAAATAAATTAAAAAGGGGGGTCTTTCCTTTCCTTTATTTTTCTTTTTAGGATATTTTAAGTTTGTAGTTTTAATTTCTTTTAAGATAATTCTGTTTCTCGCATAATAAAATCATAAGTTGAAATCATTAATAAAATTAAACAATTTTCACTTTATTTAAGAAAAATTCTTGAAAAATAAGAAGTGTGGCAATAGATATGTACATGTTTAGGATTGGATCTGTCTAAGAAAGGCTTGGTATTTAAGCAATCAAACTTGACTCACCTCCTTTTCTTGGGATCTTACCTGGTGTATAGTATTTATTCACTTCTCTATTTTTGTTCCTTCTATCTATTGTTTTAACTATAGAGATATTGTTCATCTTAAGTTGGGGGACCAAAAATTGAATTGTTATTTTCAAGAATTCATTTTTCATATCAAATTGTGATTAAGTTAAATTTTGCTAAAAAAATTTAAATTTTTGTAATTATGCTAAACTTTAGTATAAATAAAGTTCTATTATCTCAATAATTGTTATGTTAGTTGAATTATGACATAAATGTTAATCTTAGTAAAATATATAAATCAAACCAGGAGATTTTTAATTCCTTAGAAAAGTTATGCATGCATGAAGGTTTAAGTCTTTAGAATTGACTTCGTAATTTCTTGAGGCGAAATCCTATGAGGCATGGAACTTTAAAAATGATTTAGGAAAACTTTTTTTTTGGACCGTTTGAGCTTTTCAAGCCAACCTTAATGAATATTTATCCCTTGAAACCAACTTTAAGACTATATGGCCTGATTTTATATGAACCTTGCATTAATAAGCCATCCCTTCTTTAATATTTATTCTTAAATTGCCCGAAACACTAGACTCAGTTTATTTAGAATATTCTTGAAAATAAGTTTGGGGAAAGGTATAGAGATGCACAAGGAGCATGTGTATTCAAGTTCAAAAATAGTTGGTGAATTTGGGGGTATTTATTCTGAAGGTCTGATGCAAGCTGAGTCTAGGGTTTTAGCTTAAAATTATCTATCTTTTACCTACCCTAGCCAAGCCACGTTACAACCTATTTAAAAGACCTATTTATTCAAATTTCTATGCAGACTACATTAGTTGAGAGAATTTGCTAAACTTAACATATGAAGACATAATTAAACTTAGGGATTGCAACTTAGTCTTAAATAAGGAAATAAAAGTTAACTGGTATGAATTTAGTATATATTTACTAAGAGAAAGCATTTAGTCTAAATTCTTGCTATCATGATAATAATTGAGAATAATTTAACAATATCTATACTTAAGTTGCATAATTTCAGTTTTTTTTCCTTGAGCATAATTGCATTAAACTCATAATTGTGGGAAAAATAATTTTTGAAGAAAAATTTCAAGGGTGATTTTCTTAAACTTCTTTTGCAATTTGAGCATTACTTGAGACAAATAATGAATTAAGTTTGGGGGTGTGGAAAGACTAAAATATATAGACTTTTTCAGCACCTTTTGAACATTAATTCATGCAAATTCTAAGTAATTTTTATCATATTTTATGCTCTTATAATAAAATAATTAAATTGAACTTAATTTATGATACATTTTGGATTTTATTTATTTTTATAATAAATTTACATAATTCGACCAATTTTGGACAACTTTGAGCAATGAAAGAAAAATCAGCTTAGTAGTCATCTTAGAAGAATTAATTGATGGGGAATTTTTGGAGAATTAGCTAATGATTTAACAGTCATGGAAAATCAAAATTATGTTCTGGGGCTTTCTAAAAATTGTTTGGTCCAGTTAAATTTTGTTTGATAACATTGGACAACTTGATGCGGAAGAAATAGCCCAAGTTGACCAATTAAAGAAGGAAGATGGACAAGCCCAAGGAGTAGCCCAAAATCGTCCAGCCTTGTCCAAAATTAGCTCCCAAAAGCTAATAAAAATAATTTCAAAACATCCCCTTAAAGTTCTCTTAATGTCGTTCCAACCCCTCCCCTTTTTATGCCTTCTATTTTTAGCCACAACCCAAAAATAACAAAGCTATCCCAACCTCCCTCTGACTTAGCATGGCTGGCCATTTGAGGGAGTGAATGGTATCTAATTGCTATTTTTATCCCTTACCTATTAGTATAATTAGAGCCCTCAAGTGCCTCTCATAATCACTCATTCACTCATCAAACATTAATCTCATTCTCTCTTCTTTCCACTAGCTTTTTCTTTTCCTTCTCATTATCTATTTCTCTCTCTTAAAAAAGAGCCTTTTCATAGCCTTGGGAGCAGCCTTAGTCAACTTTGTTGGGATTAAATTGCTTAGTTGTGATAGCAATCTAGAAAAACGAAGGAAGGAGCAAACGGTTTATGCCTCAAGAATTTCCAAAATCGACTAGAGTTTTCTCTTCCCTTTTCAATCTTTTGTTTTGTTCAATTCATAAACATGATGTCAATTAAGCATTTGATTTTCAATAATATCATGATTGCTTAAATTCATTTGTGTTGGAATGATCTAATTTCCTTAGTTATTTAATTTTGTTAAGAGATGTTCTATGATTTTTTATCTTTTTATTCATACAAGTAAAATCATGATTAAGTTTCTGTTGCATGATTAATGTGAATGAATGTATGAATTAATTAATTAATCTGAACAAGTTTTTAATTAATTGACATAATATTTGTATGGTGTAATATTTAATTATGAAGGAATTAAATCTGTAATCACTACAGGAAAATAGGGCTTTAGCGGCATTTTTAGTGGCGTTTTATCAAAAAACGCCGCAAGTAAAATACAGAGCAATAGCGGCGCCGCTAAAAACAGAGCAATAGTGGCTTTTTTTGCTAAAATGCCGCTAAAAACCTTAAACCCTAAAAAAATCATAAACACTAATCTATAACCCCTAAAACAATAATTATTAAAAATTATGGTTATACAATATATCAAATATTTTCTTATATAATCGTAAAAAGAGATAGTATTAAATTTAAAATATTGAATTAATTATCATTATAGTTTAAGGTTTATGGTTTAAGATATATGGTTTAAGGTTTAAGGTTTAGGAGTTAATTAGTATTTGAAGGTTTAAGATGAATTATGGGTTTAGAGATTATGGTTTAGGGTTTAGGGTTAGAGTTTAAGGTGTAAGCGTTTAGGGTTTAGGGTTTAGGGTTTAGTGTTTATGGGATAGGGGTTAAGAGGTTTAGGGTTTAGATTAATTAGCATTTTTTAATTATATATTAAATGATTTATTATATAATTGTAAAAAAGATAATATTAATTTGAATATATTAAACTTATGATTATAGTTTAAATTATTTAAGAGATAATAGGTAAACTCTATATATATATTAAATGGTTTAAGATTTAATCTAAAAATATTTTGATATATTAAAAACAATTCAATTCAAATTAATTCCTTTACACTTAATTTATTTAAGTAAAATTTAAACTTAAAATTTAGTCATTATATTTTAATTTGATTAGTTTTAGGCCTTGTATTTTTCAAATCAATCAATTTTATCTTTTGTACTTTTTAAAATTTAAAATTTTAGTCATGATCACTCAAATGATAGCAATTATATATGTTTGGTTAAATTCTGCTATTAGTCTTGGTATTGTGCGTAAAGTTGTAGGTTGATTTTATGTTATCTAATTAGATCATTATTGGTCCCTATACTTTTCGAATTTTGAAATTTTAATTTTGACACAAATGACAACCGTTAAATCCGTAACTGACTTTTTGTGAGTAATATGTTTGTTACATTAGATTTTAGAAATAGCAAAACCTAATGAATTTAATAGCTACCATTTAATTAATACTACAATTTCAAAATTTCAAAATTACAATGACTAAAAATAACAAAATTAAAGTAAAATGACTAAAGCCAAAACTTACATTAATTCAATGACTAATAGAAAAAAAATAAGAATTAAAAATATTTAACTTGTTTATATTTAAAAAATTAATAAATATTAAATGAAAATAACATGTATATATTTATAAAAAAAATTAAAACAATATCATTAGGTTTAAGTAAATTTAGTTAAGTATTTATAAATATGATGTATTTTAAATAAAATTCAATGGGAGATTTAAGGGTTTAAAAAACGCCGCAAAAAAACATAACTATTAAACGGGATTGTTTTCCTTCCTAAAATGTTTTCTTTTTCTCTTGCCCGACACGAAAACCCCTAATTTTTTCCCCTAAAATCAGTATCCTCAAAACACCCCAAATCTCCCCCCTCTGTTGCCCTATTCAATAAAGAAACTCCCCAACAGCAGCGTCTCCGTTGTCTGGGTGTCTCTTGCTTCCCCGACGCCGGAGGAAGAGGTGTGGCCGCTCTCCGGCCGATTAGCAAAAGAGAGTTGCTTCCTAAAGTTCCAAAATCTGCCTTAATCACAACTGACTCTCTTCTTTCAAGAGATGAAACTTTGTCTCTTGCACTCAAAGCCCATCATTCTCACTCTTCTACCCAAGTTTGCTTTTGTGTTTCAGTATTCGATATATGTTTTAATCTGCGTTTCAACCAAACACAATGACTGGACTAAAGCAATTTGTCTATTTTCATTTACAAGGCAGGTATTCACTGTTTGTTTGTTATATGAAATCAATAAAGGAAAGGCTTCTCCATTGCACCCTTATTTTCTACACTTGCCTCGTAGTTATTCCATACTCGCCGCTTTCGGTGAACTTGAAATGCTTTTGCTTTCTCACATTTGCTTCACTTGTATTTCTTTTTTTCTTTTTTTTTCTTTCTAACCTTGCTATTTATCTCGTTCTTAGGTGGATTATGCCATCTGGGCTGCTCAAAAAGCTGTCACAAAAGCTAAATACGAGTGGGAACAAGCCTTCACTCTCATGAAGGAACTTAAGCTTAAGCCTCCACTTCTCACTTTCAGGGCTTGGATTTGGGCTACTGGGACTGTAAGTTCACAGTGTTTATGCTTCTCTGGGTTTTTCTTTTTCGGTTTTTACTTATGTTGGACAACTTCAACTTAGACTGTTATGCACATTTCACACGCATGCGTATGGATAAATGTCTGGATAAACAAGCATACATGGGTTCCTAATTTATCTTCTCGTGTCTCTACTTAACATTTTTCTACATATCATTGCTTTGAAAAAGGTTCAGATTATTGCTCAGGACAAAATACCGCAGACTTCCAGAAATATATGTTATTTATGCAAACATTTCTTAGTAAGATGAGATCAAAATTTTGGAGTGTCAAACAAATAATACTATTTGAAAAGTTCAGAATTGGAACAGACTGCTGCTTTAACGTATCTGTATGGATGGTTACGACATCACCCAAAGAAAAGTCTTATCAGTACATTCTTCTCTAATAATTATATATATACATATCTGTTTCTATAACTATTTGATCAAATTAAGCGATGGATAATAGCTGCAGCTTCATATCATGCGACAAGCTAGATCATATGGCTACCTTTTTTTTTTCTGTTGTATATATGTGAAGTATGTTTCTAGGTTAATTGCGAATCAATTCGTGTACACTTTGGCTTATGATTTGGTGTCAATTGTTTTTTTAATGGTGATTTCAATGGAATTTATGAATTTCATTCTCATTTTTGGCTTTCTTTTTGTTTGGATAATTCAAGGATGACACAACTTGACGATTTTCAACTCATTTGCAGATGCATCGTAATATTCTGATTTCATTGGAGTTATGATATTTAACTTTAGGAACAAATTCATGAATATCGACTGCGATAAAGTGAATTAATTTTTACTGTTATTTTTCTTTAACTAAAGAATGCTGCTTATTTTATTTTATTTTTTAGAAAAACAAATGCTATTTTTAACTGAATTATTGAATGCATGATGCCGTTGACTAGTACAGTTACATTTATGTTCAGCGTTAATGAATTGCATTCTTGATGTGTCCCTTTGGCATATGTATATATATAATTATGCATATGTAAGTACACTAGGGTATAATTCTTTGTTTTTTTGGTTAGTTTTTTTCTTTTGGAACAATGCCTTGATATTGCAATCTTGGTTTGAGTGTAAGGCGCTTCCTCTAATGTTACTGTGGGATAGTTTGCTTATGTTGTGAATGCTGTGATTACAAGGGTGTCTTTTTGCATATGATTTCCATGACTGCAGTGATTATATTTGGGACTTAGAGTTTTACATATGGTGATAGGATATAATTTTCCTTAAGAATACTAGAAGCTTATCCCTAACATTACATTTTGGAAATGTTATTGTTATATTCTGGTGTTAATCAAAGTCTTTTCTGCCATACATGTGATAACCCAACATGTCAATCTTCTGTGTGCCAAACTCATATGGGTTGCATCATCTTTTCTTCTATTTCTCTTCTTTCTTATCTTTCAATGGTAAAGTGATGCATTGGTGTGTTATACAGCTCTCTTATAGGGTTGAATTATTTACTTGCTCTATCTTTGTAACCTTAGGCTGCTAAAAAGATGCTCCAAATAACATGTTGCACCTAGTTGGACCTTAGAAGACAAACTAGCTCTTCTATTCAGCTCCATGTAATTAGTTATTTGATTTGTTGAAGCTATTGGTTGATTTAGATGATTTGATTGTAATAGCCAAATTTTTCAGTGGTGTCGGAAACAGTGATTCGAGATCACTAAATTCGACGAGTAATTTTAGAAATTTTAACAAATAATAATTATAGGCCAAGCGCAAACTTAAAATAATTATTTTTAATTAGTGAATTTTGCGATTTTAAAAGAATTAATCAGGTAAATTTGGTTGAAAACGAGGTATCGAGACCTCGGATTTATAAACCGAGCCATAAATATTTTTATAAATATTTATGGAGTGTTACTAAGTTAGCATTAAAGTTTCGTTAGAAAATTTTAACGTTTGGTTAGTCAATTAATTAAAAAGGACTAAATTGAAAATAGTGCAAAATTTATTAAATTGTGATTAAATAGTTTAAGTGATTAAAAAGGAAGGATTTAAAAGGCAATTGGACTCAAATTGTATGGGCTGGACGGTTGGGCAAGAAAATCAGCAAAAAAGACAAGGAGAAACAAGGGCAAAATGGGAAATTTTGCAAATTAAACATATAAAACAAGACAAATTTGAAAAATCTAGAGATATCATCATTTTTCTTCAGCAAAAACGCCATGGGAGGTCTGAAAGCTGCTGGTTTTTCATACTTTGACATATGTGAGTTCAATTCTTACCCTTTTCTTTGAGATTTTTATGTTTTTGTGACTTTTACAATTAGGTCCAAGTGTTTAATTCATTAGTTTTTGATTTTATGAACAAAATTAAAAGCTATCATTGATAAGTGTTAGCTGTTTATGATGAAATAAAATGAATTTGAAGCTTTGATTTTGTTGTTTGATGATTTTATCAAGTAATTTCAATAGAAATTGATTTTAGGACCTAATTGTGAAAAAGTTGTGAATTAAGGTTTAGTGTTAAAATTCTGATTTTCAAAGATTGTGTAATAGTTTAGAATGATGGAATAAAATTTTAATTGAGAAAAATTAGCTTAATAGATGGGCTAATTGAGCAAGGACTGACTTGTATGACCTTTGAAATTTAGAGGAAAAATGGTAATAAACATCTTGAACTAAAACAATATTGGACAGCAGAAGTAGACTAACTTTGAAAAATAACCATAAATTTTAAAAATCGAATTAGAAGATGAATAAAATATGAAATTAAAGCTTATTGAGTCTAGTTTTTCATATAAGAAACGTTGTAAGCAATGGATTTGTAAATTATGAGATATAATGAATTTTGTGAGACAAGGTTAGAATGAATTCGGATTCCCCTGTTTTGACTTTGGAAAATTACAAAAAATTGGAGAAAATTAATTAGAGTCTCAAATTTATATGCTTAGAATCCTTAATGAGTCTATTTTCAATAGAAATCAATGGGAACATTATCCGAGTTTTGTACTCTGATATAATTAATTTTTAGTGAAGAGAGGTCAGAACTGTTGGATAGCGAAACAAGGGAAACTTAAATGAATAAACTGTACTAATTGGCTAAACCAAATAAATTGAATACATGAAAAGGATGTTACATGAAACATGAAAATGAATACTAAATAATATAAATTAATTGAAATTATTCTGAAAATTTCGGTAATGCCTCGTATCCTATCCCGGATCTCAAGTACGGGTATGGGGTATTACATTGATTATGCACTTCCTCAATTTACATATACCCTTGATCATCTCTTCCAAAATGCCTTTTTTAATGCATTCAGATCTTGCATATGCAGTTTGATTTGTTTAGCCTCTGTTACTGAGATTGTCCATTTAAAATTATTTGATGATAAACTTCCCTTTGCCTGTGGTGGCCATATTTTCAGCACTATTGAATTTAGTCTTTTGGTCTATGTCTTGGATCTTTAGGCACTAGATTTGAAGCCAAACTATGTGCGTGCTTGGGCAAACATGGGTATCAGTTACGCCAACCAGGTTTGTTATCTCCTGCACTGTTCTCTCATTGTCTTGACACATGAAAAGGGAACTGCATTTCTTACTTTATGTCTTCATTTCCTTTTGCATATTAAATTTATGCTTATTAATTAAACAACATAAATGATATTTTTTTGATCTCCTTAATTATTTAGGTCCATCCTACATAATAGTCAAATTTATTAATCAACTAGCCACTATTATTTGCGTGACTTAATATTGAGTCTGGATTTCAGCAATTTTTAAATGTAGTCAATGTTATTCCAGTATAAAATGCAGTTGGTACTAATTATATGAGTGATTACCGATTGATTTCGCCTTTACCGACCGAAGTATGGTATATCGGTAGATAAAAAAATGAATTTTAAAATATAATTTTAGATTTAAAGTTAAATATTTTATTCTTTATTTTGGATTTGTAGAAGATTAAAATATGTCATAAGCCCATGTACGCTTTTAAATTTTGAAATTTACTCCCTATACTTTTATTTTCAAGAATTTAGTTTATCTATTTTTTAGATTTTAAAACAACGTTAATAGTTGGACTTAAATTTTGAATTCGGAAAAATATATGGACTAAATTCTAAAATTTTTAATAGTAGAAGGATTTAAGGCATATTTTTAAAATTTTCGAATTATGGATAGTATGGGATGATCTTATTGTTTAATTTATGGAACACTTTTTTTACTTGTTCATTTTGAAATTGTTTAGTGCTAGATTGTATTTGCAAGGCTTATTAAAAAGTATTTTATATTATTGATTAATATTTTATATTTAATATTTATAAATATTATATATAATTTTTTTAAATAACAATAAATATGAAATAAACCAGATAATATTGACTTTATTAATAAAAATAAAAACAATCAAATCTATTTAAGTGCATATATTTTTTTAATCAATTAAAATTATTGTTGGTTTGGTTTTGAAGATCACTTATCCACAAAGCATAACTCATTCTATAATCCATCAGATTTATGCTTCTTTTTTTTAGTGTTTTTGTTATACTTTTCGGTGTTCAGCCTTATGAAACACTTCTTATATTTGTCTTTTTTAAATCTTTGGATGTTGTCATTTTTTTGATAGTTTATTTCCTGTTATGTGTTTTATTTTTTTCGATTGTGTATTTCCCTTTGATTTAACAACATTTTCTTGCAAATCTTTGTATAATTGAATCCTAGAATATATGTGTTTGAAATTTATTGATGTGGTCTGTGAGTTATCTTTTTGTTGTTTTATGCTGTTTATTATGATTTACTAAATAAGAGAACCTAAATTAAGAAAAAAAAGGTGTCTGAAAAAAATGGTAGTTTTAATTATTGTTTCCTGCTTGAAGTTGAATGCTGTCCATATATGACTTTGAATACTAGAAATTTGCAGCATTTAATTTCCTGCTTGAAGTTGATTAAACCATGCTGTAAATGCAAAACATTTATATGCTGTTCCCATGCTAAATTAACCATTAGTGAGCTTAAAATTGATCTATTCGAATGTGTTAAACTCATTGTTCAACATGATGTTATTTATGCTAATGTATTGAGTATATTAAGTTGTGCAATTTGATGTTATATGTGGCGTTAATGTTGACTTGTTAATTGCATATTTTATTATTAATTTGACGTTATATGTGTCATTCATTAACTTTTGTTTCTTTTTTCTCAGGTTTGAGTTTTTGTTGGATGCATGGTCCAGGATTAGCTGAATTCATGCATAGTGACGACTTGTTTGAGCTAATTGCTGATCTTAAAGTGTACATTCTATCATTATTTTGTTCTATTTGTATTTTGTTAGATTTCTGGTGTAGTATGATAAGTCCGGTATTTTGTTTGATTGTTATTGATAAACTTTTTATTTGGTGGGATATATATTTATATCATAGATGTTATTCTTCTTTTCAATATTTTGATAATGAATTTTAATTTTTTTTATATTTTTCATGACTTTTTATAATTTTTTTTTAAAATTTTATGACCTTTAGCGACGTTTTTTTAGATAAACGCCGCAAACTTTAGCGGATGGTTGTTCTAACCTAGGAAGGATGGTTGTTCTAACACTTATATGCCATTGTGATAAACTCTTAAGACTTGCCTAATTTTATGTGTTTAATTTCATACTTAGATAATTTTATTTTACTAAATTAGATAGTTAATTCACTTTATTTAATTACATCACATTTTCAACTCACATTATTTTACCTTCACCAATTTGTTTAAGTTATAATTTTCACAAATATTTACTTGTTCAGTCTCTGTGGAGATGATACATTGAAATACTTATTATTTTATTACTTGATACAATTTTGTACACTTGCACATTTCAATTGTTTCAATTTGCGGACTCTTCTATTAAGCTATCCGCCAACCCTAAATGTTTTGGGCGAGCTCATTAGTTGCAGCTCGATAGATTTCTTTTCGTGTTTAATATATTATGATGGCTCGGTTAGTAAAGTTGGAGTTTAGTTGAGACCTATTTAGAACTAAACTAAGGTACTGTAGATGATTAGATTTTTAATTATTTTCTTTTCAAACTTCTAAAGTGATCATAGGATCCTCTAACTTCTATTAAGTTTTGTTCTTTGATGTCTTTGCTATATAAGGATATCTAGCTAGCATGTTTTTACGTTTTTGCTTCTGCTTCTTCTTCTTCCTTGCGTTCTTCACTAAATATTTATAAATTTCTAAGTTGGAATCATTAACGAGGAGCTTCCAATATCTAGTTGACGCCATTGTTAGTATCAATTTATTGGTAATTCCTGGTAAACCCTTAGGTTATTATTGAAGGAATTTATTTATTTACAATAAAGCATGCATAGTTTTAGAACTGCTTGTGAGGAAGGAAACTTCCTAATTTTAGGTTACATGCTACTGATTTATGCATGTATGTTAAATTTTAATAGTTTAATGATTTGATAGTTATATTTATCTCTCTTTTAGCTTAAGAAGCTAACGAAGGTCTAAACAATGAGGGCAAGTGACTTGCTGAGTATATTAATGTAGTAGGCTTTCTGGTGAGTTCCTTCTTACTTACATGTGTTATAAATTCTCTTGCGGTATAATTTGTGTAAGTTAAGTGTTCCCTCTCAATAACGTAAGGTGTGGTGTATGGTTTTGTGATGTTAAACCAGTATTGTCAACGTGAGTAGTGTCAGTTCATGTTTCGATGAAAAATAACCTCCTTACTGCACAAACCCAATACGATCTATATGTGAAATATGATATGTGATGAAGGAAAATGAGATATATTTGTAATGCCTCTGGTAGGGCAGCTATATTGTAAATCGAATTGGCAGATCACGAGAAAACATGTTCAGCTAAACAAAAATCATGTGAGGAGTTAAGGGGTTGAGTATATGCATATGAATATGACTAATTGATATAATTTTGATTCTAAATTCTGGGTCTGAGATTGGCACGAGTATAAGTCATGTGCAAAACATGCTTATTGTATTAGGTTATGGTTAAACGGGCAGATAGTGTTTGCCTATGAGTCGTGTTAAGTTGATAGATAGAGTCCACCTAAGAACTATGAACGTTATTGGATGTATTATGTTTAGTATGTATAAACCTTTCTGAAAGGTTGAGTATTGTTATGAGTAATGTTTGCCTACCAGTAGTATCCCTATATATCGTTTGTGTTACCTTTATAAATGGAACTCACTAAGTTTGAACTTATTCTGTTAATCTTTCCTTCCCAGGTGTGTTGATTGAAGAAAGAGGTTCTGTAGAAGGGGACTATGCTAGAGTTATTGTTGGTAGTGAGACACTTGTCTATTTCTGTATCATGCATGACATTTTGGTAGGATGGCATGTAGACTTGTTTGTAACCAACTTTGTAATAATTTACGTCGTTCACTAAAACATTGTTTTTTGAGATATTTTGTGAACTTCTGAAATATATATTAAATCTTATTTACTATGGTTTACTAGATCATCTTTTAGGCGTATAAGCCAAACTGTTTTGAATGATGTTTAACTGCCAGTGATGCACTTGAAACTTTTGTATGAGAAATGACCCATCTTGAAATTTATATAACTCTATCATATTTTATAAGACTTCCGCCAAATGTTTGTATGAAATTGATTTGATTGTTTTGTTATTGTTATAATGGGGTTTACACCAAACTTGGGGTATATGTTGAGACCACAAAGCTTTAAAATTTTCAAGTATTTTTGTCAAATTCATTGGGTTTTTAAGTTGTGACACATAATACTATGATCTGATAATCGGGTTCGGTTTGGGTGTTACATAAACAAACACGTAGGTGAAAGAAAGTAGTACGTGGAATACCTTTTTATGAGAATCACATCAACTCTTAAAAAGTTTCAAAACTCTTTTTATATATGATTTTGGACATAAAATGGCATGTACATTAGGTGTTTATGATATGTTTAAGTAATAATTAATGACAATGTTAGGAAATTACATGGTATTTTGTAATGAAAATGAAAATATGATATTTTGGATGTTAATCTTATATATTTTGAGGGTTAAATATATTATTAAATGTTTGGAAATGATTCAAAAAGCTTAAGTTGAGCTTAATAAGAATAACATTAAGTATAAAAAGTATATTTGATATTTAAGTGACTTAGTGCCAAATGTAACATTAACCCGGTTTAACCTAGGTGAATGGTGTTACAATATGGAGGCTTTGCTATTGGTTGAGTTTTAAGAATTAATTCAATTTCAAATTCTATTTCCCAATTCGGTGGTCAGTGGCGAAGTCAAAATTTTTTTGAGGCGGCATAATTAAATTGTATATCTTTATGATAGTAAAATTACATTTTCACTATTTTAATAGTCCATATCTTTATTTCAACTTTTTTCATTTGGGGGGGGGTCAAAATGCAATTTTACCATTACTAATTTAAAATTTTATAAATTATAAAAAGCCTAAATGAAAAATTTTCCATTTTAAGAGGGCTGAGGCCCTTACCAGTCCCTTAGCTCCACTACTACAGGTGGTAAACCAAGTAAGTCTTCGGGAAATACATCAAAAAAATCCTTGGCAATCGAGATATCTTCTAATCATAAGCTTAGATCCACTTATGTGTCCTTTTCATAAGCCAGATAGCCTTGACAACCCTTTTTCAATGATTGCATAATAGTTAAGATTGACACCACTCGAAGTGGAGAATTGACATGTCTGCTCATATAAATAAATTCGTGTTGTTCGAGAGAATGAAACACTATCCTCTTTCATTTGCAATCAATGAATGCATGGTGAGTAGACAACCACTTCATCCCCAGTATTACATTAAACTCTTGCATTTGCAATTGTACCAAGTTGGGGATATCTATTGAGACTGCAATTGCTTCTAGTTGTAAAGGTAGATTGAGCTCTAGCCAATAAATTTTTGGATCTATTGTTGAATAAATCATTCATTAAGTAAGGCTCTACAAAGTAAAATTATTATCCGAACTATGTTAACAAATTTCGAGTATTTAATTTTCTTTTAACTATATTATCTTTAATTACCTTTATAAAACAATCTTGTTTCAAACTATATTGGAATATCAAGTTTGGACAAGGAGCAAACAACCGTCTTTTCAGATAACAGTGTCTCTTCTTGATATAACAAAATTAATATATATTATATTTATTTATAAGTTATTCATCAACCTCATAAATTATTAGCGAAAGCCTAGGTTAGAACCCAATTGTTAAATATGACTCCTATTTTCAGTCAAATTTGAGAAATAATCTTTCAGTTAAACTCTGTTTATTTGTTTCTATCAAACACTAATTAGTTTAGATTATTTTATTATTATTTGACCTATGAATTTAGCCTATAAATAGGCTCTTTTACAATATTAAAAAATACACCTATTCAATATTAGACCTCATAACATATTTAGAAAATTTTGTGTTTACGTTTTGAGAGTTTTTTATTTTCGGGTTTTCGGGGTTTAGTTTTTATCTCCATCTTTTGTACTCTTCGTTCTTTTTCCATTATAGTAAAATTATCTTTGCCCGTGGTTTTTTTATCCTTTTTGGAGGGGTTTTTCCACATTAAATTTGTGTGTTCAATTTCTCAATTTATTCTGCTATTTTTTTACTTATTACTTAATCGGTTTGATCCTAATAATTGGTATCAGAGCTAGCTCAATTTTCATAGATCATCTCATTCAGAGATGGCAACAACAAGGTTTAAAATTGAGAAGTTTGATGGTGAGACAAATTTCAATCTATGGCAAGTTCGGATGATGGCAATTTTAGTTCAATCCGGCTTGAAAAAGGTTGTTACCGGGAAAAAGCCTGAGAATCTAAATAAAACAGAATAGGAAGAGCTTGATGAAAAGGCTTTGTCTGCAATCCAGTTGTGCCTCGTGAATATGGTATTGCAGAAGGTATTGATGGAGAAAACCTCTCCGCCTTGTGGAAAAGGTTAGAAACTCTTTATGCGACTAAGTCTCTGGCTAACCGTTTAATGTTGAAACAACGTCTATTTACGTTTTGCATGAACGAATGTGAGCTTCTTAGAGATCATATCAGTCAATTCATTACTCTTTTAAATGATTTAAAAAATGTTGAGGTTCATATTGATGATGGAGATCATGCTATGCTATTATTGTGCTCTTTACCCCCTTCATACAAGTCTTTCAAGGAGACCCTGATTTATGACAGTGACATACTCTCTTTTGAACATGTGAAGGGTCATTTGTTGAGTAGAGACAAACTTGACAATGAGTTTCATTTGGATAGCAAGACAGATAGGCAAGCTTCTGTTTTGGTAGCATCAAAGAAACGAGACAAAAGGTGTCGCTATTGTAAAAAGTTAGGTCACGTCAAAGCAGATTGTTATAAACTGCGAAATAAAAGAACTACAAGAGTAACGAGGAAAATGTAGCTGGTGCTAATTTGGCCGATGAAAATGGTGATGATTTCTTGTTAGTGTCAACAAGTGATAAGTCTAAGCTCACGTCTGAGTGGATCCTAGATTCGGGATGTTCTTTCCACATATGTCCAAATAGAGAATGGTTCTCCACATACAGTTCGGTTGAAGGTAGAGTTATGCGCATGGGAAACGATTCATCTAGTAAGGTAAATGTATTGGTACTGTTAAAATTAGGATACACAATGGAACGGTTATGACACTCTCAGATGTCAGGTATGTACCTGATTTACGAAAGAATCTCATCTCATTGAGTATTTTAGACTTGAAAGGATGCAGAATCAACATCAAGTCGAGCAACATTAAAGTATCTCGTGGAGCTCTCGTTTTGTTAAAAGGTAAAACAATTGACAGTCTTTATATTCTGGACGGTTCTACAGTGACCGGTGAAATCGGATGTCCCTTGTCCGTTATGGAGTCGAAGTCAACTCGTTTGGAGCTGAGGCAACTTGGTCATGGAGGGAAAAGATATGATCGTTTCGTTGAAGTGAGGTTCTCTTTTGGGTACAAGTTTTCAAAAGTTAGGGCACTGTGTTCGTCAAAATTAGACTCGGGTTAGTTTTGATTTGGTAGTGTACAAGTCGAATGCTAGAAGTCTTCCAATTTCTAAGCACAAATTTGACTCAGTTAATTCCCTGCATAGTTCAAGATAGGCTTGTGGCAGGCTTTGGCAAAGATGATGTTGTGGAAATATGAGTCAAGGTGAAGATTTGTTAAATATGACTCCTATTTTCAATCAAATTTGAAAAATAATCTTTCAGTTAAACTTTGTTTATTTCTTTCAATCAAACACTAATTAGTTTAGATTATTTTATTATTATTTGACCTATGAATTTAGCCTATAAATAAGCTCTTTTACAACCTTAGAAAATACACCCATTCGATATTAGACCTCATAACATATTTAGAGAATTTTGTGTTTACGTTTTGAGGGTTTTTTTTATTTTTGGGTTTTCGGGGTTTAGTTTTTATCTCTATTTTTTGTACTCTTTGTTCTTTTGCCATTATAGTAAAATTATCTTTTCTCGTGGTTTTTTAACCTCTTTGGAGGGATTTTTTACGTTAAATTTATATGTTTAATTTCTCAATTTATTCTACTATTTTTTTAGTTATTGGTTGATCGGATCAATCCTAACACCAGTTAAATGCCAATAATTTAGCTTACATTAGCTTCATTCATATATTATATAAAAAGAAAACACACAATTCATGAATAAAATATTCCAAATGTAGCTGTAACACATGCAATTTAAATAAATAAAATTTTTTGAATGATTTTATCACCATTTTATTTAATTTTAAGTTGAGCGCAGCGTCGTGACAATTTCGAACAAAAACAATTTATAAATGATAAAAAAAAAGAAAAAAAAAAAGAGACAATGCATATATGATAAGTAATGGGTTCTCGATTAAGATGCAAAAGAATGAAATGTAAAAAAATAATAATAAAGAAAGAAATTTATTGAAAATTGGGTTTTGTTGGGCGTGACTGATGATTCTGTTTTTAAGCTTTGGTGGCAACTAGAGCGTGTCTAGGGATCCTAATAAGGGCGAAAAGTTATTAGTGACATTTCATCTTCTAGAACCGGTTATGGTTGTTAAAAAATTAGATAATATCTAATTTGGTTTTTAAATTTGTTTATTTACATTTTGTTGGTTTTTTTTATTTTTTATCTTATTTATGAATCTATATTTCGTTAATTAAGTTGGTATTTTTTTATTAACATTATTAATTTATATTTTATTATATTACTAATCAATTTAAAAGTGTCATGTGGTAATTTTTTAAAACGCTATGTGATAAACATAAATTTTAAAAAATAAAAATATATAAATTAAAGTTTTATTTAACATTTTAAGAGGTTACTATTTGATTATGTCAGAAAAATTAATAGTGTTAGTTGAAAAATACAAACTTAATTAATGAAATATAAGTTTAGAGATCAATATGAAATATAGAAATTATTTATTATTCCTTAAAAATTGAAGCTGATGATTAAATAAAAAAAAATACATATGATGATATAATAATCCAATTTAAGCATGAATTGTCATTGCGGACGCATCCATTTCTGACAAAGAAAAGTCCGGTGGTGAAAGACACTCCACCGACGCCAACCAATCAGTCACCAGAATATTGATAAAGTTGGTCAGAGTGCTAGAGTAACTTCGCATTTCAAAGTCAAAACAAATAATTCCACTGAAGCGATAATTAAGAATACCACCAATTCCCCTGGAAAGTAAGAGATATGGAAGGAGATAAAGGAACAGTGTGCGTGACTGGAGGGACCGGTTACGTTGGCTCCTGGTTGATCAAACTGCTTCTTGAGCTCGGTTACTCTGTTCATACCACTGTTAGAGCTGACCCAGGTCAAGATCTGTAAACGCCCAATTTTAATTTAGTAAAGTTACCTTCTTTTTTCTTTTTTTATCTCAGTTTCTGCATTGTAGCAGGTAACAATAGAGACCTTAGCTTCCTCACCAACCTACCAGGAGCAAATGAAAGGCTTAAAATCTTCACAGCAGATCTTAATGATCCCGAGAGTTTTGGTACTGCCATTGAGGGATGCAAAGGAGTTTTCCATGTTGCTGCTCCCATGGATTTCCAGGACAACGAACCCGAAGCAGTTGTGACCCAAAGATCAATCGATGGAACATTAGGCATCTTGAAGACATGCTTGAGATCAAACACAGTGAAGAAAGTTGTATACACTTCTAGTATTACCGCCGTATATTTCAACAAGATCAAGAATGTGGAGATTATGGACGAGAGTTATTGGAGTGATGTGGATTACATTCGATCAGAAGTTAAGTCATACGTGAGTTCTTATGCCATAACCAAGACTTCAACAGAAAAAGCAGTTCTTGAATTTGCAGCACAACATGGATTGGATTTGGTTTCCATCATTCCTCCTATGGTTCTGGGTCCCTTCATCTGTCCCAAGATGCATGGTCCAGTGCGCACCGCATTGTCTCCCATCCTAGGTATATGTTGAACTTGTTTTTCTTGCTTACCATGAATCAGTTTAACATACAGATGTAGTTTATCCTATTGATTATCTGTTCAGGGAGTAGGAAAAACAATATTCTTCTTCTCAATCTTGCAATGGTGCATATGGATGATTTGGCAAGGGCATTCATCTTCCTGCTTGAGCATCCTGAGGCAAAAGGAAGGTATAATTGTTCCTCTGATACGGTTACTGCTCCAAAGATAGTTGAAATTCTTTCAACTAACCATCCGGAATTCCCAATTGTAGAGTGAGTAGAATTTTTTTTTTATTTTAATTACAGCTCATGTTATGTTAATGTTTGGAGTAAAAGAAAAGCTTTTAATCCTTGTCATGCAGCACCCTGGAAGGAATTGAAGGTGCTAAATTGCCTGGTTTGTCATCAAAGAAGCTCTTGGATTTGGGTTTCAGATTCAAGTATGTGGTTGAGGATATGTATGATGGAGCTATTAAAAGCTGCAAGGAGAAAGGCCTTTTCTAGTAAGCATAAACACGATATGGAATCTGTAGGAATGATGTTAACTCATTGTTTCATTACAGGGACAAAGGGGCCCTGATACGATGCAATCAATAGATGATGCTGATGCAATACTTCTTTTGAAGATTATAGGATTCTTTTGCTCTAATTACATGAAAATTTAAATTTATTTTTCTGCATTTTTCATGTTTGAATGCTTGTGTTTTCATGGACTTCATACATGTTAGTTTGTTTCGGAGATAATTGTATGCAGTTTCTTGCTCGTCATCTGAACCCATCACTGTGCCTGTAATTACTTTCTTTTTATTATAGAGGAATATATTCAGTTGATGGAAACAAATGAAGGGAATATTTCAAATTTGGGTATTAATATCTGATGCAAATACTCTTATAGATAGAACTTTTTAAGGGAGAAATATAATATAGAGATGGAAAGGGCGAAAAGGAATCATTTGTGTGACGCGAAGGTACAGGGTTCATAGCTTCATGGACCAGTGATTCCTACTTTTGTGGTTGGTCCTTTCGTCCCCTCACCATTGGGTCTGGCATTAGGTACAAGCTAGTCGTTGTCTCCAGTTGATAATCACAAAGTTTTTACTGATTCCGTTAAGAGAATATGCACTGTGATGATGAAACTACAGGGACCGAACTTGACTATCCAATGATATAAACATATTTTTCCTACTTGAATATCCATCGTAATGCAAGAAGGGAGATGCAAGTGTTCCAAAAGAGGGCTGAAATTCTTTCTGCAGGCATCCAGAGTTCCCAGTGAGCTAAGTTTCTTGCCTCTGCCGTTGTTTTTACCTCAATAATCCGTCCATAAGTGTTATAAAAGTTATAACTTTTTTTATATAAAAAAAATTTATAAAGTTGATTTGCTATTAAAATACCTTTAGTAAGTAAGCTACAAATTAAGTTTACAAAAGCTATAATAAAAAATTGCATTGATAG
This sequence comes from Gossypium hirsutum, assembly GCF_007990345.1. Taxonomy (NCBI): domain Eukaryota; kingdom Viridiplantae; phylum Streptophyta; class Magnoliopsida; order Malvales; family Malvaceae; genus Gossypium; species Gossypium hirsutum. The sequence continues at coordinate 35,265,697 of NC_053430.1, read as the reverse complement.
GCATCTCAAAATAGGTTAAAAAATTACATATGGATTTTGTAAAAGCAGACATCAAGAATTTAGACATGGCTGATTCCGATGTTAGTGTCGATGGTGTACTTTGCTCCGATGAGGATCAGAACACAAAGAAAGTTAGATTCAAGGAGGGAGTGGAAAAGGAGATTGCTGTGATGGCTGTAGATCCAGATTTGTCTCCAAAACTGACAGGGAAGGATATGCTTTTGGGAGAAGCCTCTCGTTCTGAACCAGACCGTAATGGCTCCTCTGAGGGACGTGATAACAATTTCGATTTTTTGGAAGGGAACGTGAGTACGGACATGGTTGACGGGATGCCCTCTATTGCTTTCTCGGAACGGATTAAGAATATTCTGTTCAAAGAAATGGATTTAACGATTGTCCTCAAGCTTTTAGGGCGTAATATTGGCTACAATGCTCTCCATAACCGTATCCTTAGCCTCTGGAAACCCGTTAAATCTTTTCATCTTATGGATACTGTAAATGGTTATTTTTTGGTGAAATTTCAGGATATTGGTGATTACAACAAGTTTTAACTCAAGGCCCTTGGATTATCTACAAACAATATCTTACCATCCAACCATGAACTAAAGACTTTAATCCTTTGCAGCCATATCCCAGGTGGTGTTGGCCTGGATCCTATTGCAGGGGCTTCCGGGATACCTGTACAATCGGAAAATTATTGAAGTTATTGGCGGACTCATTGGAAAAGTTGTCAAGCTTGATTTTCAAACCGACAATAGAACTAGAGGTCGGTTCGCTTGTCTCGTCGTTTTTATTAATCTTGACAAACCCTTGATTTCGCAGGTAATGGTGGACGGCACCGGCCAACAAGTTGAGTAGGAGGCTTTCCCGACGGTATGTTTCTCATGTGGTAGATATGGCCATACTAAAGAGCTTTGTCCGATGGTTGTGGCTGATCAAAGTCAGGGACAACCGACGAACGTGGTGGTTGAAGCTCAAGGTGACAATAGAGGCAGAACTGGTGGCGACAAGAGACCGGATTTCGGGCCATGGATGCTAGTGGAGCGCAAGGTGAGGCTTGGTCAACTCGGTCTTCAGGCTAGTGGCGCAGAAAAATCCGGCAATGAGTCTTTTGGATTTAGATTTTTGGCACTTAATCAGGTTGGAGATTTGTGGAGTGTTTTAAGGGCAGCTGTTGAAGATTTTACGCAGGAGACAGTGAAGGAAAGGGAGGCTGTTGGTGTTGGGAGTTTTAAGGGTAGGGCTAATGAGAGTGTTTCTAAAAAATATGGGCCTTATTTTGAAGCAGGCCGTGGGAAGATTTCGGGCCGTAGTAAATCTTCAAGGCCTGCTACGGTTTCCTCTTTGGATAGCTTGGAAGCAAATGTTTTGGGCCAGGAAAATAATTTTAATTTGGATAATTTTTGGGGGAAAAGGCCTATGGAGATGGAGAATAATGGCGAGAACAATAAAGGCCCAATTTTCAATTCTAATGCCAATATTTCTTTCTTTCTTTTTTTTTGATGAGGATGCCAATTTTTCTTTTTCGTTTGTGCATGCAGGTAACAAACAGAATAATTCTGATTTAATGGGTTTGGGCGTGGAAGGTGTTAACCAAAATTCTTTAAATTTTGGTGCTACGAATAATTTAATTTCTGGTAATTTAGAAAGGGTTAAGGCTCATTTTAATTCAGCTTTCGAAGTGTCTGAAACAGTTGATATCCAAATTTCTGAAGGTGCCCTTGATCCCGGGAAACATTCTGCGGTGTCTTTTAAGGAAAATATTATTGTTGATCAACAGGCTAAATCTGGAGACCGGTCAGTAGAGAAGTTGGGTATCACTTTAGTTTCAGGTTCGAGTGTGGACAAATCCAATTTTATTATTAGTAAGGGTGACATAAAAATTAATAAAAACCGTGGTAGCCACAAAAATTCTAATGCTTTTGGGGACGTGGGAGTCGTTTTAAATCTTCTGGTAGTGCACGAATTCCTATAACAGAGACCATGGAGGTGTTGACGAATATTCTTTCTACTCGAAATCTAGTCATAAGGGTACTGAGGATGCGGGAGTAGCAGACTTACACGTGGCTGGGGATTTAGTCCCTCAGTAATATTGGTATGTTTTCTAGCATTCTGTTTTTATTAAGAATTTAACTATTTTTTTTTGGAATTATCAGGGTTGTGCTAGTGTTAAATTCTCTTGAATTTTTCGGGAATATAATTTGGAACATAAACCGGATATAGTTTGCTTGCTTGAGACAAGATTCAGTGGGGCTAAAGCTGATTGCATTATTGCAAAGTTAGGGTTCCATTACTCCCATCGAGTTGAGGCGATTGGCTTCTCTGGAGGTATTTAGATTGGGAGGAAAGATTCTTTTCGTGTGGAGGTTGTTTGTAGTCATCTTCAATTTATTCTAATTAAAGTTTGGCCTATGTCCTTTACACGTCCGTTTTTTATTTCTTTCGTTTATGCTAGCCTTAATCGGAAAAAACGAAAAGACCTTTGGGATGTCTTAAGATTTTCGATTTCGTCAGGCCATTTTCCATGGATTGCTATTGGCGATTTCAATACAATTCTTTCTTCTTCTGAAAAGTTTGGTGGTCTTACTAATGGTAGGAGATGTCCCCAATTTCGTGATTTTGTGGAGAAAGCTGAGCTGCATGATTTGAGCTTTAGAGGTTCTCCTTTTACTTGGCATCGGAGGGCACTTTTTGAAAGGTTGGATCGCGCACTGGGTAATAAAGCGTGGATTCGTACTTTCCCCAATAGCTTGGTCACTCACTTACCTAAGATCAAATCTGACCACCGTCCTCTTCTTTTAAATCAAAATCCAGAGGTTATTTTACCTAGAGGGAAACCCTTTCGTTTCTTGGCAGGTTGGACTGAACATTCTGATTTTGATAATTTTATGAATGCTAATTGGTCTTTCACTGGAGACATGGCTAATTCTTTATTTAAGCTTACTCTTAATTTAAAATAGTGGAATAAGTAGGTTTACGGGTATATCACTACCAAAAAGAGACCTTGTGCGTAAAATTGCTAATATTCAGAGTAGAATGGATCTCTCTGGTTCAAATTGGTTAACTCGGGTGGATTTGATTCTTAGACAGGAGCTTGAGAATGTTTTACATCATGAGGAACTCCTTTGGAAGCAAAAAACGAGATGTGATTGGCTGCACTTGGGAGACCGTTGTAACACCCTGAACTTTGGGCCTAGAAGTAATGGGCATTGAGTTTGGTATCGGTTAGAAGGCGGCTTAAATAACTTAAATGTGTTTAAATATTTTATAATTGTATGTTTAGTTTAATTGTGAAGTGATTTAGGAAGGGTTGGTAGTGTGGAAAAAGTCCTGGGTTCGATCTAGGGCTTTAGCAAAATTTTGAATTTTTTTTTAAAAGACCCTGAGCATTAGGTGGAAGGCTTATTAATAAGGCCTGGTAAAATCTGACACAAGGAAACGCTTGGCTTAGTGGCAAAAGGTGTTGGTAGCAAGTAGGAAGTCTAGGGTTCAAGTCTTGGCCTCGGCGAAAATTTTTATTGCGCATATGATTAGTAAGGAAGCTAGTGTTTAGGCCTTATAAATATGTTTGGTGGAAATATGGCACAAGAGTGCCCTCGGGCAATGGCGAGAAGCATGCTATGGATTTGAAAGGTTGCAGGTTCGAATCCCAAGCCTGGAAAAGTTTTAAATTTTTACTCTTTAAGGAAACTGAGACTTAGGCATATAAGCCTTATAGTTAATTTTGATCGAATGGTAGCACAAGATATGTGGCAGTGCAGTGGCCAGCAGTGTGTTAGGAAGTTGGAGGGCTGGAGTTCGAGTGGTTTCATGCTCAAAAGGGAATTCAATTTTTCCTATGCAACGTAAGGAAGGATTGCCATTCGGTGGAAGCAATTTGAATGCAATTGTTGGCTAAAATCAAGGTTACGGTGGAGATAAGGATAACGATTAAGTGTGGATATGATGTTGATAAAATTGGAGAAATTGAAGGGAATTTAACTTGATGAGTTTAAGTCGATTGGGGAGTGTAGATTTGTATTTTTTTTTAGTATATATACGTGTGTCGTATGGGCAAGTAAGGGCATTTGTTGTTTTTGTGTGCTTCAGTTGCATATTCTTAGGGGAAATTTCTTTCAACTTATTGACTCTTTTGTTTTTTTTTTTTTTGCAAATACCTGAGTAATTTCAAATCCTTCATCTCCTCTTTTCTTTAAGCCAAACTCTTGATCTTTTCTTCTATTTTAATCAAATCAACCTCTTCTTTCTTTAACTTAGCCGGTTGCTCCATTTTCATTTAAGAGCCGATTCATACACTTTGAGGGCTGATTTTCTGTTGGCAAGCGATCTCGCGATAGATAAGTGAATTAGATCTTCTTCGACTTTTGTTAAATATTTCTAAGTTCTTTCGTTTCTACACTCTTAAAAGCCGATTTTTCTTTATCTTTTCCAATACCATTACTTTCGTTAACCTATGGTTTCTCTATTTATTTCTCTTTCTCCTTCTCATTCATGAGTGTGATCGCTGGCTAAATATTAGTTGATGGAAAAATGGGGTTTTAGCAGAGAGGTTGGGATAGAGGCTCCCAAGTTTAAGCGACGAAGGTATCAGCCGTTAGGGACTTTCCGCCTGGATGCAGAAGGGGGACTACGTCAGATTTTGAGTTACGAAGGCAGATCGCTGCCATCAATCTAGTCAAGGCAAGTATAGGTTGTTCTTCGGTCAGTAGTGGATTTATTTTTAATTAATGGAATGTGACTAATGGAGTATAATATTGAATATAGGTTTGGCCGATTATGAATACTTAGTACTCCAGGTGATAAGGTGTGTACTTCTACCCTATGATAGCTTGATATAAAGCCGAAGGTCTGCACATACATTGCACACACGTTAGATCGGCAAATCCCGAAATGCCGAAAAGTCAAAAGTCTGGCTATGATAGTCTTGTGAGTGCGTGAACACTCGTAATGGGGAAATTGATACGTTGGCAGAGGCCCCATAAGCGATCTCATGGATCTGGGCCATACTTAGGCCATCTGGGCCAGAATGAGCTAAATTGGTCCGACGGGTCGTGGGCCCAAAATAAGCGAATTTTTTGATTTGGTAATAAGTGATGAACTAGTCATGTTGGTTACATGGCTTGGAATTGATTCGGGCTAGATGGGCAATATGAACGTGATTTGGGCCTAATGGGCCATATGAATGTGATTTTGGCCTAATGGGCCATATGAATGAGATTGGGCCTAGTGGGCCATATGCATGTATGTAGACTTGTTTGGGCTTTGTAAGGGGTTGTAAGCCTAGTATCTGATAACTGCTTAAACAGACATAAAACTTAATTAATTAATTAATCGTGACTGTGGACAAGTCATAGGGTTAAAGTGTGGCAAGGGGTATATGCATGTCTAGGATTGGGTTTAGGGAAAGCATGGTACTTAAGTGGTCTTAATGACTCACCTCCTATTCGTTGGAATCATACTTGGTGCATAATATCTATTCACTTTAGCCAACGGGGACTTGTTAACGGGACGAGATAGGTAATAAACCCATAATAAAGAGGAATTACCGAAATGCCCTTAAGGGCAAAAAATGACTAAAATACCTCTACCTGTTAAATGTAAAATTTATGGATGTTACATGTATACCTGCTGCATTTACATGATATTCTGTTTAGGTTGCATATGGGTTGGGAATTATGGAACGGAGGAAGTATATGAGGATCGCATGGTTGCTTGACGACTGTAGATCCACCGATGGCTATTAAGCACAATATTTGATTAGCAGCTTGTTGCAATAAAGGTAGTACCGCAACCAGGCTACCATTGATGTGTATCGAATGGGTGGGTCGATATTTATATCCCCACATGATGTGTACCGGGGGACAGAGTTGGTGTGTAGCGGTTGGATTATTGGGGTGGGGTGCACAGCATTACATGTATGATATTATTGTGATATTATTGCGATGTGGGCTTCGGCCCAACTAAGGCTAATATGGGCTAAGGCCCAAAGGCCACTGTTATTAAATTGGGCTCAGGCCCAAAATGACTGATGATTGCTTTATACTCATTGAGGGTTGTACACACTGAGTTTTCGAAACTCACTCCCCCTCCTTTTAAATTTTTCAGGTGATCCTTAGTAGGCGGTTCGACGGATGGAGGGATTCGGAGGTGGCCAACTAGTAAAAAGTTTAGACTTATTCTTTTATATAATTTTTAATATTTTGGTTTTAATTTTTTTTTGATTTGGGGTGTAATAAGGCCTTTCCTCTGGTTATTATTTCAAATTAGGATTATTATTATTTTTATGCTTTATATTTGTTAGAAGTAGAACATGGTTTTTCCTAAACCATAACTATTTTTTTTAAATATTACATTTCCGCAACTTAATTTTTAAATGACAAGTTTTCATAGATCATCTGTTTTAAATAAAGCTTCTGCAACTGAAAACAGATTTTACAAAGTAATTATTATCATACAAGAAGGAATAGTTTTTTTTTAAAATACACCTCGCTTTGAAAGCAACAAATACAAGCTGGGATTTTACTCAAGGTTTTTATTTTAAAGAAGGGTTTTCAGTGAAAACAAGGTTTTCAAAAAACACTTCAATGTGACACGCCAGGTTTAGCCATAACGTCTAGGCCGGGTTTAGGGTGTTACAACCGTAATACAAAATTATTCCATTCTCGAACTTTGCAAAGAAGGAAAAGAAATTGCATAACTGCTATTCGGAATAATGATGGGGATTGGATTTTTGATTCGAAAGCTATTGAAGCTGAGGAAAATTCTTTCTTCCAAAAGCTCTATGGGGAATGTCCTAGTACTATCGGTGATTTTCCTCTTAGTAAGTTTCCCCAGCTGGAGCGTAACGACATTATTTTCTAGGGAAGCCAGTTTCTAATGATGAAATTCAAGACGCCCTTTTTGACATGGCTCCTCTTAAAGCTTCAGGTAGTGAAGGATTTCATGCCCTCTTTTTTCATCAGTGGAGTAAAATTTGGGGGACAATTTGTGATTGGGTTAGAAAGGTTTTCAATGGGGTTTCTATTGAGGCTGAACTGAATAATACCCTGATTGTTCTTATTCTTAAGGTGGCGAATCCTGAAGGTTTTGGACAAGTTCGTCCAATTAACCTTTGTTTTGTCTTTTATAAGCTAGTAATGAAGGTAATTGCTAACTAGTTTAAGCTTGTTTTCCCAAAAATTATTACGCAGGAACAGGTTGACTTTATTGCAGGTAGGAATATAACCGACAGCATTATTATCGCTCAGAAGGTAATTCAAACTATGAGATGTCAGAAAAAAAGGTGGGTGACGATGAAAATTGATTTGGAGAAAGCCTATGATAAAGTGAGATGGGACTTTATACATGCTTCTCTCCAAGCTTCAGGTATTCCTTTTTATCTTAGTAAAGTTATAATATCCTTCATTACGAATTCTACTATGCAGGTTACGTGGAATGGTGTACCTTTGTCTAAATTCAGACCTGCCAGAGGTATTAGACAAGGGTGTTCACTCTCTCCCTATCTTTTTGTACTTTGTATGGAATGGCTTGGTCATTCGATTCATTCAACCATTTCAGCGGATAAGTGGAGCCCCATATGAATTTCTCAACATGGGTCGTATATTTCACATTTTTTCTTTGCAAATGACCTAGTTATTTTTAGCAAAGCGGATTTGGTGCATGGTAAGATCATAAAAGATATTCTGGATCATTTTTGTGGTTTCTTTGGACACCTTATTAATGCTAGAAAGACAAACATTTTTTTCTCTAGAAGGGTGGAAGATTCTTTAACTGATTTGATCAGCTCCTTATTTGGATTTCAAAAAGTTCACGACCTTGGACGTTATCTTGGGGTTCCTCTTTTTCATCAAAGGGTAACGAATAGCACTATGAATTTTGTGGTTGAAAAGGTTCATGGAAAGCTTCAAAATTGTGATTCCAAAAAACTCTCTATTGCTGGTCGAGTTACCCTAGCTCAGTCGGTTCTTTTATCCATTCCTAGCTATTTTATGCAATCTATGATGATTCCTATTAAAATCAGCGATGAGATTGAAAGTTTGGTGAAGCAGTTTATTTGGGGATCTTCGGATAACAGAAAAAAAGATGTTGCTGGTAGGGTGGGATTCAATTTGTCAACCTAAGTGGTGTGGTGGTGTTGGGCTGAGAAGACTTAGCGATCAAAACATATCTTTTCTTTTAAAATTGGGGTTCAATATTACTTCTAATAAGGATGCTTTATGGGTTCGCGTGCTTCATTTGAAGTATCATATGAAGGAGGATCTGTCAAAGTGCATTACTCGAGATAGAAGTGCTTTCCTTTAGAGGTCTCTTTCTAAAGCTAGGCCGTTACTTCGTGAAAATATTTTCTGATCTGTTGGAGATGGGAATAAAATTTACTGCTGGAAGGATAAATGGATCCCAAATGTCGGGATTTTGACTCGATATATTCCGAATAATATTTTTCAAGATTCGGATTGCCTCATTAATGAGATGACCACTGAGGATGGTTCTTGGAACTTTGATCTTTTCAGGTTTGGCTTCTTGAGGATGTGATTCAGCTTATTAAAGGCATTCCGCCTCCTCACCCATCTACTGGTCTTGATAAAATTTCCTGGTGTCACACTTCGGCTGGAGGTTTTTCAGTCAAATTAGCTTACAAGATGTTAAAAGGAAGGCGATTGGAATCCAAAAGATGAAAAATGGAAGAGTGTTTAGAAGCTGCCAGGTCATCAACAAGTTCGATTTTTCATTTGGACTGCTCTACAAGGAAGGCTCCTTAGTAATATGGAACGGGTTAGACGGGGTTTAGCAGCTGACCTTTCTTGTCCCATCTGTGGTTTTCATTTGGAGGACGCTTTAAATATTTTGAGAGATTGCACTGTTGCTAGTGATGTTTGGAACCAAGTTGTCCCAGGTAATCATCTATCGAACTTTTTTCTAATAATTTTCAGGATTGGCTTCTTGCTAACTTGCAGGATAATAGCATGGTTCACGAAGAAGGATCCAGTTGGGCTTGTCTTTTTGGCCTTCTTATTTGGAGCCTTTGGAAGAACCACAATTTATCCATCTTTCAAGGAAGATCTTGGAACTCGATGGAGATGGTTCAAGTTTCTTCAAGTTGGGCGTGTAACACCCCTATCCCGTAACCGTCGCCGGAATAGGTAAGGGGCATTACCGGACTTGTAACTCATGTCAGAACAGGAAAATTTTAAACTTTTTCTTGAAATAAAGATCATTCATTTAAATAAGTACTAAGCACAGCCAGAGATAAAATTTAAACTTCACTAAGTAAACATTCAAAAGATGCCATTTTCGCATGGCTTATATATATTAACCAAAAATATTCTTCCGCCATTAGTCTATTCCATACATGCCATAAAATAGTTCTAAACATAACAGTAACAAGCAGTGGATAGTGATAGTGTGACTAGTTGCTGACGATCCCCGAGCCTGTAGCTTCGCAATGAGATCTATAAAACAGAGGAAACAAAGTAAACGGAGTAAGCATTACAATGCTTAGTAAGTTTTAAGCAGTGTCAACAGATAACAATCAAATTATAACATAGTTGTTCGTATTTTTATTTCACTTTTCCTTCGGGCATATCCCTTTACCGAATATGCACATCTCATCATATACAATAGGCAGATAAACTTTCACATAAAAGTGAGCTCATGTGACATAGATATATCGTATGATTTCACATAACCTCTCACACTGATCCAATGTCACATAATCATAGGAATAGTCTCATAGATTGCTCTCGTATGCATCACATAACTACCTTATGATTTAGTGCAAATCAAGCTCACATATAAACTTGGAGTACATACCTGTTTAACCTTTCGCATTGAATATATTTATAAGCAATTCTTATTACGAAGTCTTATAGCTTTAACCTCTACTCGGATTATCGGTGAGACCTTTAGCTCAGACGAAATCTCCACACGAAGTTATCGGGTCTTACCCGGACAAAATCTCCACACGTAGTCATCGGGTCTTACCCGGACATAATCTCCACACGTAGTCATCGGGTCTTACCCGAACACAATCTCCACACGTAGTCATCGGGTCTTTAGAGCTCGGATATAGTACGAGCATGAAGCTTACGGACATTAATCAGTGATAATATTCTCGCATAAAGCCTGCGGGGTTTTAACCCGAATATAGTACTGACACAAATGCCCTTCGGGACTTATCACATTTATACACTTTCACATCCATCACGTTGGCCACTCGGCCCTGTCACATATATACACTTTCACATTCATCACATCGGCCATTAGGCCTTATCACATATATACACTTTCACATTCATCACATCGGCCATTAGGCCTTATCACATATATACACTTTCACATTCATCACATCGGCCATTAGGCCTTATCACATATATACACTTTCACATTCATCACATCGGCTATTAGGCCTTATCACATATATACACTTTCACATTCATCACATCGGCCATTAGGCCTTATCACATATATATACACTTTCACATTCATCACATTGGTCATTCGGCCTTATCACATATATACACTTTCACATTCATCATATCGGCCATTAGGCCTTATCACATATATATACACTTTCACATTCATCACATTGGCCATTCGGCCTTATCACATATACACACTTTCACATTCATCACATCGGCCATTAGGCCTTATCACATATATATACACTTTCACATTCATCACATCGGCCATTAGGCCTTATCACATATATATATATACACTTTCACATTCATCACATCGGCCATTAGGCCTTATCACATATATATACACTTTCACATTCATCACATCGGCCATTGGGCCTTATCACATATATATACACTTTCACATTCATCACATTGGCCATTCGGCCTTATCACATATATACACTTTCACATTCATCACATCGGCCATTAGGCCTTATCACATATATATACACTTTCACATTCATCACATCGGCTATTAGGCCTTATCACATATATACACTTTCACATTTATTCAAATATACTTCACATACCACATATACTATCATGTACAGACTTGGTCTTGGCCGAATCTACATCCATCACTTTCCAATGAATAATTCAATTTTACGCCATACTATCATTTCATATTAGAATACTCATAAGCTTACAATATCACGATTTAGAATTCAAGTATGGGTTTAATCACTAGCTTATGAGCAACTAAAACAAGTTTTATCCATGTTTACAACAAAATCACATATTCACTACGAGCTGTTTTCCTGAGTAATGGTCACTAAATTATTTATAACTGGAGCTAAAAAACTCCAAATCACTTGCCATTAATTTTTCCTGAATATAGACTCGTATATCTTCCATCCATAAAATTTCCAGAATTTTAGGTTTGGCCAATCAATACCAGATTTTTCTTAAAGTTTCCCCTGTTTCACTATTTGACTAATCTGACCACTCTTCACTACGAATCAAATTTCTCATTTTACAGAATTCAAAATGTGTTGTATTTGATTTCATTTGAAACTAGACTCATTAAGGAGTCTAAGCATATAAATTTTATCTTATAACCATTTTTGTACAATTTATAATGATTTTCTAAAAACAGAACAGGGGATTTCGGAGTCATTCTGACACAGTCCCGCACAACTTTAAATATCTCTTTATAGGCAATTTCTTTCCTTACACGGTCTCTTTTATAAGAAACTAGACTAACTAAGCTTTGATTACATATTTTATTCAGCCTATAATTCCACACCAACAATTTATAGTGATTTTCTAAAATCACGTTACTGCCGCTGTCCAAAGCAAATTATTACAATTTGCTCTTAAATTTCCAAGTCCAAACACTTATGAACTTACCATTTGAGTTTAAGACATATCATGGCCACATCATATCTTATTAAATCAACTCATTATGTCCTATTATGATTGAATTTACTCAACGTTTAATCACTTAAAACTTACCTCGGAAGTTGCCGAACGATTACGATGGCTCTTCGATCACTTTTTTCCTTTCCCTTATCCAAGTTTGATCCTCTAGGCTCTTGAGCTAAATCAAACAAATTTACTTCTCAATCAAACACATACATACGACAACCATATACATTTCAAAAACCAATTCATTCGTATCATTTGTCCATATATTAGCTTTTAGCATATTTGGTCATTAGAGCGACCTATTTAACTTTCAAGCATTCATTTCTAATTTTAATTAAACAATGCCGAATGCCATTAGCTACTAATGCCACACACACACATGTGCATAAAATTCTTCCATACATAACCTCTAGCTCATTCGGTCCTTCATCTCTCAAACCTATCAAAGTTTCATGTCAAACTTCCCTGGCCGAATACACATATAAGCACATAATGCACATTTAGAATTTTTTTATTTACTTCATGATACATTCGGCCTTGGCAACAATTTCATTAGAAATCCCTATTAGCCACTTCATCAATCAATTATATCATCTACTTAATATTTCATAACTTATCATGCTAGCTGAATATTATTTATTCAAGTTCATCATCTTCATATTCGGCATTAGCATCAAATATAATAGCCCATTTCTTCCCACTTTGAATCTATGCATCCATTTAATCATAGTTTGTTCAAGCACTCATACAACAAGATTCATCCAATTTAACAAGAAACAAAAACTTTATTCCTCCATAGCTACAATGGCCGAAAGATCTAGACATCTCAATACCGAAATTTCTAACATGGGTTGCCTAAAGAATTTGGTAGGGAGTTCAAATTTATCTAGCATTTCAAGTAACTTAACACATCCATATAGCTAACATTCTAGTAGTATCAAGGCATCAACTAAAATTTTGAAGCCTCTTAGCCGAATCCTAACTCTCCAACAACTCTAATTTCATCCATGAGATAAATAGAAGTAGGCTAACCCTCCAAAGGATGTGTAAACCTCCAAAAGCAACATTGAACATACCTTAATCTCAAGAACCACCTTGGCCGAACTTCCCCTCTTCTTCTTCCTTCCATTCACGGCAATGGAGGAGCAACCTAGCTCATTTTTTTGTTTCTCCCCTACTAACCACTATTATTTTATTACCCATGTTCTTTATTTTATTAATTCTAACATAAAACACTAACATAAAATGTTTATAATACATTTTAACCCATAGCATGGCTGGCCACTAGTCAAATTTTGGGTACTTTGACATGCAAACCCACAACTTTAATAGTTTAACATTTTAATCACTTGGACATTTGCCTATCATATTTTTAAAGTTTCTCAAATATGCCCTTTTTAGCTAAATTTCACATCCAAATGACAAAATTAAAGCATGAAATTTTCACACATACTTATTCACAAATAATAAGCATAGAATATAACAATTAATTATTTTTGTAACTCGGTTTTGTGGTCCCGAAACCACTTTCCGACTAGGGTCAAATTAGGGGTGTCACAGGGCGAATCAGCTCTTCTCAGCCTCGAGAGCAAAGTCTAAGGCTAGTTTTAAAACACCCGCTGAAAAGGAATCATTTGAGGGCCCGATCTTCCTCAACACTGATGGAGCAGTGCAATTAGGATCTGGAAATACAGCTGCTAGAGAAGTGGTTCGTGATGCCAATGGAAATTGGATTTTTGGGTATAACTGCTACCTTGGAAAATGTTTTATTTTTAATGCTGAACTTTGGGGTATCTTGGAGAGACTTAGGTTAATTCAAAGAAGGGATCACGATGAAATTATCATACAATTTGATAGTATGGAAGTTGTTAAAGCTATACTTGATAGTTCCTCAACTGAAGCAAACTCAACATTAATTAGGCGTATCCAAAGTATTTTATTTCAAGAAAAGTAGTGGTTTTTGCAGTACATTCCGAGAGATCAAAATCAAGTTACAAACTATCTAGTAAAACAAGCTTTGATCAGAACTGATAATTGGCAAGTGTTCGATGCTCCATTTCCGATGACGCGCTCATTTATGGAATTGGATAAGAATTTGAATGTTTGTCTTTTTCAGAATACCACTATGTAATTAGTTTGATATTTTCTTTTTCACAAAAAAAATACATATGGTAATCATCACTTTTCATTTATTTTATTTTATTTTTTACTAAATTATTCAAATTGTTATATGTTATTATTTGTAGAAAAATATTATATAGTAGATATTGATGATGTAAATACAAAAGATTTTCTTGCATCATATTATGAGGTATGATGCTATTGGGGAGAATAGAAAGACAACTCACAAACTTTTTAATTTGAGATATTCAAAACTTCGAAATGTGGATGAGAAGAAGTTTACTGTTCTAAAAAAAGATTTCTCATATTAACACCGCCACCTTAGTATAGTATAAAAAAAGTTAGACTAGATCGCGTTAACATGTTGCATATTTCATAACTTCATTCATAAATGGAATTGAGATGATTAATACTTTAAAGAGTACATGGAAGAAGAAAATCTTGATAATATTAATGACACAAATTCTGATTCTGATGAGGAAGAAATTGATGAGGGACCAATGAGTAAAGATAAAGAGTATATGTTAAATGTTAGAAAGGGAATAACTTAACAAATATGAAATGTTAGAGCAATTGGATAAAATTGCACATTATGTTGATTTTTCTTGTTATTTTTATTAGTAATCACATTGTCGATTATTTTCTTGGATTAACATATTGAATACAATGATTTAATTTTAATTTTTGTTACTTATTTAGAATTTTTAACCTGAAATAACTTTCTATAATAATTAATATTTAAAAAAGTTAATTTATGTAACTTATAAATGAAATTTTTACTATCAAACACAATATGAGGAACTAAGATATAACTTACTCAAGTCTACCAAAACTATTCAGTAAATTACATTTTCTTGTAATTACTACCATAACATTGACATTTTCATCCAATTACTTTGTAGTGTCAAAACGCATCCTAAAATTCTTTTTAAATTTTCACTGCTTCACTTCATTCCTATCACAAAAATACTTTATTCGGCAATACCCAAGAGGGCACTCTCAAGAAATTTTAGGGTTATAACTAATATTGTAACACCCCTATCCGTGTCCGACGCCAGAATAGGGTATGAGACATTACCGGACTTAATCGTTCACAAAAATGCAAAAATCGTCTACAAAATTTCAATCGTATCAAAAATTTTCATACACATGCATAATGTCCCATACACTGGCCTACGAAGCCCTAAACATGTATTGAAAGTAGTTAGGGACTAAACCGAGAACCTTAAAAAGTTTTGGGAAACATAGAAATTTTTTTTCCATGACACAAAGTCACACGCCCGTGTGGACACAGGGACACGCCTGTGCGCCTCTGACACGCCTGTGTCCTCAGGTTGTGTATCTCTCTAACTATGATGTCAGAGAATAAGTTGAACACACGGTTAAGCCACACGCTCGTGTGCTAAGGCCGTGTCCTCTACACGGTTGAGACACACGGTCGTGTCTCAGCCCGTGTGGCCAACACTTAGGCTATTTTCCAAGCCTTTAAGTTACCCTTAATCCTTCACATCTTCATTTCCATATTACACATTTAATTCATGGCCATAACTATTTAGATTGGTCATAAAACATTCATCATGCACATATTTCATAACACCAACCATATATGGCCAACAAGCATAATCACATCATCTCATCACAAGCATTAGAACATAGCATAGATAGATAGGTTCACAAACCATAATCAATATGAGACACACCTCTTGGCCATATACTAATAACTCATTATAGACCAATACATTAGGCTAATCATAATAACACATATCATAAAAACCTAGTCCCTATACATGCCGCTGACTTGAACACGCTTAACATATATCCGTATTACAAAGGTGATGACTTAATAATGTGATGCTGCCTCCGACGATCTCCAATTCCAAGCTAACCTGACAACACTAAAGAAAAGGAAAGGAAGGGAGTAAGCTTTATAGCTTAGTAAGACTGTATGAAAAATAATAAGCAATTATCAACTTGTTCCTCAAGGTAATACAACCATATTTGCACTTTTACTTATGTTCAGACCAAGCTATTACCTCGAGTCATAGTCACTAAATCATTTATATCTAGAGCTACGAAACTCCAAATTAAGATACGCTAATTTTTCCAGAAACTATACTCACATATATTCTTACCATAAAATTTTTAGAATTTTGGTTTAGCCAATTAGTACAGTTTATTCCTTAAAGTTACCCCTTTTTCGCTGTTTGATAGTTCCTAACCCTTTTCACTAAAAATTAATTATCTCATAATACAGGACTCGGATGATGTTACCGTCTATTTCTCTTGAAAATATACTCATTAAGAATTCTAATCATATAAATTATAACCCATAACTATTTTGGTACAATTTTCAATGATTTTCTCAAATCAAAACAGGGGATTTCGAAATCGTTCTGACTCTGTTTCACACAAATTCAAATATCTCATAATATGAAATTCCTTTGCTTATACCGTTTCCTTTATAAGAAACTAGACTGATTACATTTAATTCCATATTTCATTCAATCTTTAACCCCATTTCCACTATTTTTGGTGTATTTTCTAAGTTAGACTACTGCAGTTATCCCAAAACTATTTAGTGTAAAATAATGGTAACTAAGCTTATAACAGCTCTACAAACCATTTTAAACATCATGGTAAAAATACATATCGGTACATCATAAGCATAGAACCATAATCATAAGGTCATCAATATTTCATTCTCACAGGCATAGCTTACTTATTTGTATCCTTATCAAAGATGCATCATTTCATGATTGTAATAGTATTTGAGCTTCGAGTACATACCTGTACCTTTTCAACATGCTCATATACTTACCTTCTCGCTTTCATCACAAGTTTTGAACTACCCTTTGAACCACTTGGAATACTATAGGATATTCAATAGGCCTCAAACATAGGGTAAGATGTTGACGCCATGTCTCGAACATGGTCTTACACTGGCTCACGCATCAAAATCGATGCTATGTCCCAGACATGGTCTTACACTGTCTCTCATATATCGAGGCCGATGTCATGTCCCAGAATGGTCTTACACTGGCTCTCATCTGTCGGTGCCGATGCCATGTCCTAGACATGGTCTTACACTGACACATATCAAGCCCATGCCATGTCCCAGACATGGTCTTACACTAGCTTTCATATCTCGAGGTCGATGCCATGTCCTAGACATGGTTTTAAACTAGCTCTCATCTCAATGTCGATGCCATGTCCCAGACATGGTCATACAATGGCTCTCATAATATGGCCGATGCATGTCCCAGAAATGTCTTACACTAGCACACTGTCACCCAAATGTCATAGCATGAATATCCAATCTATTCTCAAAGTTCAGTCGGGAGTTTAGCATGTTAAGTCTCATCATACATTTCTCATAGCCATATTCAAACATTTCATGCAAAATTAATCATTCAGTACATAATTACGATAAAGCTGTAATATTTATGCACAACTTACTCGTTTCAATGGAATATCATATTCCATCAAATTTCCAAGCATTCAATCATCACATAAATGTTATTAACATTTGGCATCACTTTCTCATATACAATATCATCAACATAAAATTCAATACAATCATAGCAAGATAGATTTCAAGTATATTAACAATAACTTGGATATCATGCTTATTTAATCACACAGACTTACCTCGAATGCAATTTCGGCTAATTATGCCATTTTAGTCCATAATCTCGTACTTTTCGATTTAAGCTCGAATCTCAGTTCCTTGATCTAAAATGATAAAATTCACTACTTTAATAATCACATTAACCAATACATTCCATAATTTATACTTTTGGAAAAAAGACCATTTTGCCCCTAGACTTTCACAAAATTACAATTTTACCCCTAGGCTCGTAAATTGATTTTTATCGAATTTCTTCATTAATCAAACCTAGCCGAATTTATTTTAGGCTTATAGCAGCCCACAATTTCATTCATTTCACACACTTATCACCTTTTTATCAACCTTTACAAAAAGGTCCATTTAGGTGTTTTTCTTGAAAATCCTTTCACAAAAGTTGTTTATTACACAACCATGACTTATTTTCTTCCATAAAAATTTAGCAAACAACATAAATATTCACATGGAAAAACCCTAGACTTTCAACCATTTTGCAAAATAATCCCCTAATTGCTAGATTAAACTACAAGGGTTCCAAAAATACAAAAATCATAAAAAATGACCATCAAAATCACTTACTTGCAAGGGAACTAAGTGGCTGAAAATTTAAACTCTCAAAACCCCCAGTTTTGCTGCCATTTTCGGTGGAAGAAGAAGAAGAAATGAAAAAGATGACAACTTTTTCTTTATTTTATTTTATTACCAAAAAAGTCACCTAATGCCACCAAATGTTGACTTTTCAAATTTTCTTGTCCTTATGGCCGGCCATCACTCTCCAAATGGCGTATTAGCACCTTAAAGACCTCCAATTTTGGTTCTTTAGCTATTTAACATATTTGGGTAGTAAAACAAAACTTTTTCCCTTTATGCGATTTAGTCCTTTTTCGCAATTAAACTCACAAATGCTAAAATTAATTCACCAAAATTTTCATGCACTCATATAATCATACTATAACACAGAAAATAATATTAAAATAATTTCTTGAGCTGGGATTTGTGGTTTCAAAACCATTGTTCCGACTAAGCCTTATTTTGGGATACTACAATTCTCCCCTTAGGGACTTTTGTCCCCGAAAGTCTTATCGAAAATGAGGTGGTATTCGCATAGGCTCCATTATTCACAACATTATTAGAGAACCCCCCTAAGATTGAACTTTTAGTTCTTAACACTTCAATCTTTCGTGCCGAAGTCATTAGCAGTTCTTCATCATACAACACATTATCTTAATCTTAATCTATATCGGAGAACTTATATACACAAAGGGTACGATCCATACTGTCATTTTACATATACACATAACACACTTGAATCTTCTCAAATTCGCATGGTGAAGCTAGTTAATAAATCACTGGCCTTATACTCTATTACGTCGTACGACCCCAATGTTTACGAATTCAATTCTCAATTACTTTTAAATTCTGAAACACAGAAATAAATCATATTGTCAAGAATCTGAACCGATCAAACCGAAAATGAAATGGCGGTGCCAAAACACAACCACGCATTCAAAGCTTAATATGAAATCTGACAACGTCAAACACAAGCAATTCAATTACTCTGTTAAACGAGAATTCTGTACATACTAAAATAATTTGCAGATCTCGTCAATTACTCAATAATAAACCCACATAACACTTCTCTTTTCTAGAGACATGAATTATCTCGATAGGAATTCTATAGTACTCTTTCTCAGCTTCCTTCTGGTGCCAACACTGGCTGAAGTAGTACTGAAGACACTTGATATTCGACTTTAGTCATGTTATTACTCCAAATATTCATGCACAAGATTTGAAATGTCGAGTCCCAAACTCGATCACTAATGCATTATTTCTATGAGTTTTCTTGCATTATTTCTGTATAGGTTCTGGGTTTTCTGTTACACAAATATTTACTCTAATATAATATCATTCATCAGGTCTGACTTGAAATTTACAACCAGATGTCAACCCTCACTGTACCCGTTTAGCTTACAATTCACTAACACTTTTCTCAACTGTACAGACTTGTAATGAAATTTCAATTTTCAATCTTGAATTCAGCTAAGACCGATCTTGTCAACAAACAAATTCAACCGTGTAACCATCATTCTCAAAGTAAACGGGGTTTTCTTAACCAAACACTTATGATACCTCAGACTCAGATCTCTATCCATGACATCGGATATTTTAAACTATCACATTGTCTTATAGTCTCAAAACACATTATAATCCACTTAATGACACATCATTGAAAAAAATCGAGAACTCTCTGCCCGAGTTAATCTAAACTAAATTTAATACCTCGGTTAACAACACTTCCAACCATTTAAAACTCTGCTAGTATATAATAGACAATTTTAATTTCCCATGAAAGTGATAACTTTATCAATTAGAACAATTTTAACTCATGTCATGGTCTTCTAAAATATGCATTCTTTTTCAGACTACCTATCTTTTTACCATGAAGAAATGAAATTTTGTTCTGAGACTTGAAAAGAGACTCGGACATAAATATCTCATTTAACCTTTCGAGCAAGTAATCTGCACAGATTGAACAACTGAATCGCCCTCAATCATCAATCATTAATAATTCAAGAAATCCCTTCATACTAATAACAGAATAAGTCGAACATACAACCCTTTTATGATTCTTTCATAGCACAAATCAAAATTCTTTATGAACTGGTTTTGTTTAACCGGACCATATAGTCTCTTGCTAATCCCAATAGAAATCAAGATTACCAGTAAATGAAACTTATTACACAATCTGGACTTGAGCTATCACAATCTATACGTTGGTAAATTTCAACCCTTTTTACAAAACTAGAAAACATTACATCAATATCACCTTATTTTCGTAATCAGGCTAAAGATATAATCATAATAAACACTTTTAACTCTAACCCAAGAATATCCCATACAATGAACCATGTTTGATACATATTAACAACAGGAATGACCAAAGATTCGAGAATTTACTTTCAAGATATGAAGACATACAGAATTTCTGAAATCATAGTCCAGATGAAATAAATAATAAAGATCTTAATGATCCCCCAGAGAAAAGAAATCCAGCAGAGGATACTACCCAGACTCACTGGAATCAAATACAACAAGGACCACATCCTGTTCATACATATGTACCGAAACAGAGTACCATCCAGAAGAAACAGAATCATAGCTTCATGCATATTTCCTCATTAACTATTTTTGTCATCACAAATCCCATATTAATCTTTTCACTAAAGAAGATCAGTTCTGAGGAGATCTCAATCATTACATTTTCTTGGCCTCGTACCTTAGTAATTTGATTTACCAAAGTAAATTTCTTCTCTAACTGTGACAGTGCAATACTCAAATAATCTTTTTGTCAACCTAATACTTTTCTAGCTCTGACTTACTTATCAACTCATTATCAATCTCTAATCATATTTATAGTTATTCCTCCACTGAACTATTTGGTTTCACACTTGTGAGTTTATTTAATGTAAATCTCACGAAATTCCATCACAAAACACCACTCTGATAAGGGGGTGAGGTCGTAGGGCCTCTGACTCGACTCTTATATACATATGTATATGACATAATTTTCATCATCATAGCGACACCATCACAATCATGTCATTCATTTTAGGAAAAATTATCATTCATATTTGTATTTCACAATTTTCTGATTATCTTATTCACTCAAATTCACTTATGCACACATTCTATGAATTCGAGACAACTTTTCTCATCATATTCACTTAATCAAACATATCAACAAACATGGATGAATATACATTACAATCGAAACTTTGATTTCGCATATCATCATATGCATGTCATTACAATCATATAAATCTATCCGAACAATTTAATGCATTTACTTAAGCTATACGAGCTTGCCAATCATATCATTCAAATAATTATACATGAACATTCGTTCTACCTGTATTTTTAGTAAGTTATCTAAACACATGCATTCAGTCGAACAAATCAATCATATACACCATGGGATTGTCAATCAACCATAGATAATCTCATTATGCTATGTACACATTCTATTTCATGTTTCTCATATCACAAATATATATATACGTTTCATGAATTCTTATTCTTACCTTTCCGAGTTTCAACTCATCATAACTGCACTTGTAATAACCCGAATTTTGCGGTTATCGGAAAAGTGTATTTTCGAGTCTTCGTTACTAAAAAAAAAGATCCGTAAATATTTATCAAAAATATTTAAAAAGTTCAGAGTGGTTAATTAGAGTTTAATTAAGTGAATTTAGCTTAATTAAGGATAATTGGATAAAAGTATTAAATTGAATAAAGTGTGAAAGTTTAATTATAGATTAAAAGAAAATAAAAAGGACCAAAATGACAATTATGCCATTTAGCATAAGTGAGGCAGCATATAAAATAAAAATCTAACAACACGTTTGGTTCGCTGTATTAGATTAGAGGCGTAAAGGAATAGAGGTGTAATGGATTAGAGGTGTAATGGAATAGAGGTGTAATAGCAAATCAACTGTTTGGTTGAATGTAATGGAATAGAGGCGTAGTAGTAATCTTGTGTTTGGTTGAATGGAATAGAAGTGTAATAGCATAATGGAAAAAACTAAAATAACTAGAATACCCTTAGCATAAATTTGTTTTGGTAAATGATTATTGTTATTGTTATTTAAATTTTAATAAGATTATTATTATCAATAATAAATAATTTAATCATATTTAAACATAATTATTATTAAATATATTATAATTAAAATATATAATTTAATAAAATTCTTAATAATCAATATTCTTATATGAATTTACTCAAATCATAATATATGATACTATAAAATTTACTAAAATCATAATACATAATACTATAAAATATAATTTAAAATAATTATTATTAAATATAATTTAATAAAAATATATAATTCCCCCCACGTTATTTGGAGATACAGGATACGAAACGAATTAATTGTTTGACTAATCAAGGGACTGATTTTGTTTAGCCATAAAATACATCAATATATATATTTATGTAATGAGAGTTTTTCATTTACATCCGAGTTTAAACTTTTAATGGGAGAAAAATTATCAAATTTAATTAAACCAAAAAAAAAACTTTAATGAGAAAAAAATTCCAAAAAGATCTAACTCTGCAAAAAGAAATAAAATATCAAACTGTTTTACTTAATTAATCAGATTGCTTTGCGTTGAGATCTTATTTATCTTTCAATTTCCAGAGCTAAAATAGATCAAGAGTGCTGAATTAAATTCCTCGTTCATGAAAAGTAAAGCAGAGATTACTGAAGTTACCAAAAACAATTAAATTAAAATACAGCATTTAAAACAAATGGCGACAATAGATCAAACGATGCCATTAACTATTAAGTGCTTAAAGAACACCATATCCCTCAGAAAACAATACATTAGAAAAACTAGAATTCCATACTGTCTTAAAAAGTTCCCAACAACATGACATGACATGAAATGAAATGAATAAACACCATTTAGAAAAGAGATGTTCCCTTCCCCTTCTTATCGCCACCAATTTCAAAATGCTTGCACCTCTGCAACAACACAAGACACAAACACCAACACATTAGCTCATCAAGCAAACACATTGGTCAACAAAGGTTTTTTCTCAATGCACAAACCTTGATTGGATGCTGGGATACATGCTTGCAACCCTGGCATTGCAGCCTCAGCACAATCTTCTTGGTGGTCTTGGCCTATTCAAACCATACAATGCCATTAATATTATATAACATGCTAGGAGTCTTGACAAATAGCAATGATCAGAATGACAAAATGAGTTAACACTTGGTACTAACTAGTACCAGAAGATGCAACATAAGATATTAGATCCTCTCTCGGTGTATCAAGAAATAGCAATAGCTAAACATCCTTTACTAACTAGTATCAGAAGATGCAGCATAAGAATTCTAGATATTTTGGTTATATAACTAAACACCAAGCAAGATATAAAAGAAAAGTGAAGAGGAATTACCTTCTTGTGGAACACTGGTTTGGTCTGACCACCATAACCTGATTTTTTTAAGCAAATTTCTACTGCATTTTTAATGCCAATTTGATGTTCTTAACCAACTGCCATTAAACATTTACAAGAAAAAGAGAGAGTCGGCTGTTAATTAATAATAACCAATTAAATAATCATGCAGAGCTTAGTTACGCAATATTTATTGCGTCATTAGGGAATATATTGACCTAAGCAAACCTTGTATTCATCAAGCTAAGGCTGAAGATATCTATGTATTAATTTCAACCCCATAGTGTGGCATTGAAAGGGTTCTGAGCATGTTAACAGACTGATTTGATTATTGATGCAAGAACGAAAATGATAAGAATCGGGTTGAAAAACAGGTAGTATAATCCATGAACAAGCAACAGAATGTGAATCCCATGCTGCGAAATGTAATAAGACCATGTTTTTGCATGGGATAAGCAAACCAGATAGCATACATAAACCTTAAGACATAACATTGCAACAAAGTATAATCATCTAGGCCTATTGAATAGAGGTTTGATTCTACAAGAATGAATATGGTGCAACTTTACGACAAAAACTTGATTGCGATTTCAAGCTGTATATAAAGCAAGCAAAGAAGCAGAATTGGGTTCTAACTGACCATAGTGCAGTGTCATAGTGAACATGTAGAAAGCTTCATAGCTTCCAACTTCATCCAGGTTCGAAAATTAACAGCCTTAGCATAGAAACATGCCTAATATGCCACAAAAGTGAGAACCCTATAGGCCTAGACTAAGGTCATGCAACTGAAAGCTGCAATAGAAGAAGCTGAAACCTATACTAGATGATAAGATAAAACCGATATACGATTTGTACGAGCAACGGTATAAACAAGTCATCAAGTGAAAGCATTACAAATTGTTCTCTATCAGCAAACATGAAAACTTGCTCTAATGAAAGCATTGTTGCAAACGGTTTAAACACGAAAATAGAATATTCGTTGCAACCCCATGGTACAAATATGTTTCAAACAAAACCGAATATTAAACGGGGAACAGATTCTGTCTTGCAATGAACATGTAAGGCATATATCGAATCGACGTAAACGACATAATGTATGAATTATGATACAATATAACAAAGGATAAGCAAAACAAAGGATAACCAAAGTAACATGAATACAAACAAGCAAAATAGAAGCAATTCATTCAAACTTAAATGGAAATAATTTAGCATATATCATCTATGCTAGTTGATCAAATGGAAATAATTTAGCATGTCAGAGGAGAGGACCTAACATTCTTTAGGGCCTAAGATGAAACTTAAATGATATATGACTATGCATGCCAGGAATTTTAACATTATTTCTACTTTTATGTTACTAAAACCTTGTCCCTCAGAGAATTTTGCTATTTTGATCAGGTGACAGAAAGCAAATTAGATCAGTCCCAGCCTTTAGAAGACAATTCTAACTCAATTTCAAACAATGGAATGCACTAAATCGAAATTTTAAACTAAATAAATTTAAAACACTAATCAGGAAACATAGATAAACATCTGAAGCGTAAAAATTAAAGGAAATGAGACAAGGTATTCTCACTGGTAGTAGAGGCGCAGGCGGCGGTGCTGGAAGTTCAAATCTGTGAAAGTGATGAAATTTTTGGGTCTTGATAAAAAAAAGAGCAAAAACGTATGAGAAGATGGAGCTGAGGGCAAAAATCAGTTTTAAGTTTACCTCTGCAATCAATGGAAGGGAAACGTCGGAGAGGATGAAGCTTGATGAGGGCAGAAAAAGATTACCTCCCTTCCCGCTACTGTTTCTCAGTCGTTGCAAGAAGCGGAAGAATGGTGAAGCCCTTTGGCTGTCAGCGTACCTTTGGCTGGAAGAAGATGAAGGCGAATCGATTTGGCTGGAAGAATATGTGAAAACGTGAAGGTGAATCGATTCGGCTTGATTTGAGGATATGAAATCGACGGGAAATTTTTGGGGAGAAGAAGGCAGGTTATTTTGATCTCAAAATTAAAGAAGAAAACGGTGAATAGCTATTACAAACTAAAACCCAGGAATACCTATTACAGCTGCTGAGGGAATAGGCAAGGAATAGCAAAACCTCCGACTAGGTAAACGGTGAACCAAACGGCTATTAGGTGGGGCCACCGAATCGGGGTGTAATGGATTAGCCATTACACCCAACCAAACATGGTGTAAGATTTTTACTTAGATTTTAATTAATATATATATTAGTAATAAATTATATTAAATTAATTTATTATAATTATATTATAAGATATTTATATGATAAACAAATTAATATAAAGACAAATGTATAGTAAATAAAATATACAAGTGTATGGATAAAAATACATACATTTGTAATACATGTATTAGATATTAAATAGATATTTATTAATTAAATAATTATATTATAAGATTTTATATGATAAATATATTAAATAATGACAAATGTATGGTTATAAATGGATACAAATGTACTAATAATATACACATGAATAAATAAATAATACTTATTGTTCAAGTATAAATACATGTGTGTATATATAAAAAAGGGAAAAAAAGGGAAAAAAAAGGAAAAAGAAATAAAGGAGAGAAATAAAGAAACAAAGCAAACGAAAAAGCAGGGGAAGGAAGGAAAGAAAAAAAGAAAAGAAAGAAGAAAAGGGAAAATCAAAGGTGTGAAGCTTAGAAGTTTAATAGGTAAGTCAATTGAGCCCTTTTTACTTAATTTTGATATTTTAGAAGCTTTGGACAAGATTTTGATGAAATTAAGTTGATATTTTGAAAGATATTAGATTTTTAGATACTGTTCATGTTGAGTAAAATGATGAAATAAGGGTTAAATTGAGTAAAATGATGAAATAAGGGTTAAATTGATAGAAATTCAAGTTAGAAATGAAATAAGGATTGAATTGTAAAGTAATTCATAAGTTTTATGTTGAAGGGCTAATTTGAGGAAATTTTGAAACTAGTTAAATAAGCTGAAAATTTAGTAGTTAAATTTGAGTTGGGATGGAACTTGAATAGAAATAGAGTATGAATTAAGTTAGTAAAATTAATGGAAATTGATTTTAGGACATAATTGTGAAATGTTGGAATTAAAGTCTAGTGCTGAAATTATGATTTCCAAAAGTTGTAGAGTAGTTTAAAGTGATAGAATAAAGTTTTAATTGAGAAAAATCAGCTCAATTGAGAGGCTAATTGAGTAGGGACGAAATTGTTATTTATTAAAGCTTAAGGGAAAAATGGTAATAAACAACTTGCACTAAAACAATATTGGACAGCAGCAGTAGACTAACTTTAAAAAATCACCATAAATTGTATAAATCGAATTAGAAGATGAAAAAAATATGAAATTAAATCTTATTGAGTCTAGTTTTTCATAGAAGAAATGGCGTAGAAATAGATTTGTAAATCATGAGATATAATAAATTTTGTGAGACAACATCAGAATGATTTCGGGTTCCCCTGTTTTGACTTTTAAAAATCATAAACAATTGGATAAACATAATTATTGGCTTAAATTTATATGTTTAGAATCTTGAATGAGTCTAGTTTCAATATAAATAAACGGGAATATCATTCGAATTCTGTACGAGAAGATAATTAATTTTTAGTGAAGAAGGGTCACAACTGTCAGACAACAGAATAGGGGTAGTTTTAAAGAATAAAATGTACTTATTGACTAAACCAAAAATTCTGAAAATTGTATGGTAAGAAGATATATGATTATAGTTTCATGGAAAATTAGCAGATCTTAATTTGGAGTTCTATATCTCCAGATATAAATAATTTAGTGACTATGACACAAATGTACAGCTTGAATATTCATAAAAGTAAATAATAAAAATTATAGATGATGTTACTTACAAGTGTGTTATATACATTAAGGATGTGGAATGGAGAGGAGGAGAAGGAAAAATATATATGAATATCCAGCTAGCATGGCTAATTTGCATGTTTTAGGCTTAAGGACTAAATTGAATAAAAGTAAAACTTCAGGGGCAATTTTGTAAAAATGTCAAAATGATCAAATTGAAGGGAATGAATTGTTTTATTATCTAAATTAATAAATTGAATGAAATTGTCAATTTAATATCGGGTGAAAATTGGGAAAATGGTAAATTACCAAAATGTCCCTAAATCTTGATATTTCTACAATTTCGCTAGGTAAGTTTATGTAACTTGAATTATATTCTTTAATGCTTGAAATATATGTTATTGATGTGAATATGATTTGAATGTTCATTGTATGAAAATTGATGAAACATTGATATATTTGATAAAATGGGAAGAAATTCCGGTTGAATGAAAGGAAATTTCGATGGATCTCTGAAAAGGAATTGGTGGTAAAAAAGATCTAGCCCGGACGGGTGACCTATCCTGATATAGCCCTCCCGAAGAATATGTGAAAAATGGATTTAGCCCGGATGGTTAATCCAAATTAGGGTCTGAATTTAGCCTAGACTGGTAATTCAGATCCAAGCTCATTAGAGTAATTGTCATTGCAGGGGATTTAGCCTGGACTGGTAATCCCGACAATACTCTATGAGTTTATATTACAGGGGATTTAGCCTAGACTGGTAATCCCACTTTAAGGATGAGGTTCGCGGGAGTGTGCTCTCTGATATGAAATGTGTAAGACCATGGTTGAAAGATACCATGGCAACCTGATATGAAATGTGTAAGACCATGGTTGAAAGATACCATGGCAGCCTGATATGAAATGTGTAAAACCATGGTTGAAAGATACCATGGCAGCGTGACATGAAATGAATAAGACCATGGTTGAAAGATACCATGGCAACATGACAGAAAATGAGTAAGACCATAGTTGAAAGACACTATGGCATCATGTCAAAGATAAATAAGACCGTGGAAGAGAGACGCCAAGATATCTGTTGAACAACTAATATTCAGGTAATATGTACCAGATGACAAATAGTTATATGAATTGGTTGTACAAAATGGTTGTGTGAAATGTTTACAAGAATTGGTCATATGGAAATATATGTACAAAATAGTTGTATGAAATAATTAAGAAGATAGATAAATTAAATAAGTATAGATACATGGAATTTAATTTATGTTAAGTTTAATACGAACTATTACCAAAGTAAATATACATAAGATATAAGGAAATGATGATGCATGAAATATTGATATAACGAAATGAATGATATATGCTTATGAAGAAATAGTAAGAGAATAATATATTTTGTGACATGTACATATATAATTATCTTTGATATGTTGATATAAGGATATTATGTAAGTTGAGACTATTATTGAACTTAAGTGTGATATGTTGAGAAAATAGGTATATCATTGTTGAATTTATATGAAGTATGTGCAAGTATACTAACAATGTTGTTGTATGGTGCTTAGACAAGTGCCAAGCTATTGATTGAATGGTAACATGTTTAATTATAAGGAGCATTGAAATGGTAAGTACTTAGATGAAAATATAATTTAAGATTTTGCAAAATTTTTTTATGATCCCGATTTAATTCCGGTTGGTTTTTAATGTATGTTTAGGGCTTCGAAGGCCCAATAGAGAAACATTATGGTTATTTTCAAAATATGAATAATAAATGACTCAAAATTATCTGAAAATATTTAGTAAACTCCGGTAATGCCTCGTACCCTATTCCGGCAATGGATAGGGTTGGGGGTGTTACAGCACTTTATTTGAATACCTTCGTATCTCTATCTACGTGATCGGGTGTAGCTCGGTTGGAGAGTACCTTGTCCACACAAGATAGTTCTCATTCGCGCTGGGAGACATCACACTATCACGAATCTGTGGCATGTATAGCTAGACTTTTACACGTGCTAGGTTAGTCCGAGAACGGACTAAACCATAGCTCTGATATCACTAAATTTAACACCCCTTACCCCTGTTCGATGCCGGAATAGGGTATGACGCATTACTAGACTTAATCTTTCACAAACATGAAAAAATTGGCTACAAAATTTCAATCATATCAAAACTTTTCATACATATGCATAATGTCCCATACATGGGCCTAAGAAGCCCTAAACATGTATTTAAAGTAGTTGGGGACTAAACTGAGAACCTTAGAAAGTTTTGGGAAAACATAGAAATTTTTTTCCATGACACAAAGTCACACGCCCGTGTGGACACAGTGAGACGCCCGTGTGCCTTCGACACACCTGTGTCCTCAGGCCGTGTAACTCTCTGACTATGATGTCAGCGAATAAATTGAACCACACGCCCAACCACACGCTCGTATGCTAAGGTCGTGTTCCCCACACGGTTGAGACACATGGCTGTGTCTCAGCCCGTGTGGCTAACATTTAGGCTATTTTCTAAGCCTTTAAGTTACCCTTAATCCTTCACATCTTTATTCCCATATTACACATTTAATTCATGGCCATGACTACTTAGATTGGTCATAAAACATTCATCATGCACATATTTCATAACACCAACCATATATGGCCAACAAGCATAATCACATCATCTCATCACAAGCATTAGAACATAGCATAGATAGATAGGTTCACAAACCATAATTAATATGAGACACACCACTTGCACATATACTAATAACTCAATATATACCAATACATTAGGCTAATCATAATAACACATATCATAAAAACCTATTCCCTATACATGCCGCTGACTTGAACACGCTTAACATATATCCGTATTACAAAGGTGATAACTTAATAATGTGATGCTGCCTCCGACGATCTCCAATTCCAAGCAAACTTGACAACACTAAAGAAAAGGAAAGGAAGGGAGTAAGTTTTATAGCTTAGTAAGACTGTATGAAAAATAATAAGCAATTATCAACTTGTTCCTCAAGGTAATACAACCATATTTGCACTTTTAATTATGTTTAGACCAAGTTGTTACCTCGATTCATAGTCACTAAATTATTTATATCTAGAGCTACGGAACTCCAAATTAAGATCCGCTATTTTTTCCAAAAACTAGACTCACATATATTCTTACCATAAAATTTTTAGAATTTTTGGTTCAGCCAATTAGTACAGTTTATTCCTTAAATTTACCCCTTTTTTGTTGTCTGATAATTTCGAACCCTTTTCATTAAAAATTAATTATCTCATAATACGAGACTTGGATGATGTTCCCGTCTATTTCTATTGAAAATAGGCTCATTAATAATTTTCAGCATATAAATTACAACCCATAAATATTTTTGTAAAATTTTAAATGATTTTATCAAATCAGAATAGGGGATTTCAAAATTGTTCTCACTCTGTTTCACACAAATTCAAATATCTCATAATATGAAATTCCTTTACTTACACTATTTCCTTTATAAGAAACTAGACTCGATTATATTTAATTCCATATATCATTCAATCTTTAACACCATTTCCATTATTTTTGGTGTATTTTCCAAGTTGAACTATTGCAGTTGTCCCAAAACTGTTTAGTGTAAAATAATGGTAACTAAACTGATAACACCTTTACGAACCATTTTAAACATCATGGTAAAAATACATATCGCTATATCATAAGCATAGAACCATAATCATAAGGTCATCAATATTTCATTCTCACAGGCATAGCTTACTTATTTGTATCTTTACCAAAGATGCATCATTTCATGATCATAATAGTATTTGAGCTTTGAGTACATACCTGTACCTTTTCAACATGCTCATATACTTACCTTCTCGCTTTCATCACAAGCTTTGAAATACCTGTTGAACCACTTGGAATACTATAGGATATTCAATAGGCCTCAAACATAGGGTAAGATGCCGACACTATGTGCCGGACATGGTCTTACACTGGCTCACACATCAAAGTTGATGCCATGTCCTAGACATGGTCTTACACTGACTCTCATATATCGAGGCCGATGTCATGTCCCAGAATGGTCTTACACTGGCTCTCATCTGTCGGTGCCGATGCCATGTCCCAGACATGGTCTTTTCATATCTCGAGGCCGATGCCATGTCCCAGACATGGTCTTATGCTAGCTCTCATCTCAATGCCGAGCCATGTCCCAAACATGGTCTTACACTGGCTTTCATAATGTGGCCGATGAATGTCTCAGACATGTCTTACACTAGCACACATGTCACCCAAATGTCATGGCATGAATATCCAATCTATTCTCAAAGTTCAGCCAGGAGTTTATCACGTTAAGTCTCATCATACATTTCTCATAGCCACATTCAAACATTTCATACAAAATTAACCATTCAGTACATAATAACGATAAAGCTGTAATATTTACGCACAACTTACTCTTTTCAATGGAATATCATATTCCATCAAATTTCCAAGCATTCAATCATCACATAAATGTTATTAACATTTGGCATCACTTTCTCATATACAATATCATCAACATAAAATTCAATACAATCATAGCAAGAAAGATTTCAAGTATATTAACAATAACATGGATATCATGCTTATTTAATCACACGGACTTACCTCGAATGCAATTTTGGCTAATTATGCCATTTTAGTCCATAACCTCGTACTTTTCAATTTAAGCCCGAATCTCGGTTCCTTGATCTAAAATGATAAAATTCACAACTTTAATCATCACATTAACCAATACATTCCATAATTTATACTTTGGCAAAACGACCATTTTGCCCCTAGAATTTCATAAAATTACGATTTTACCCCTAGGCTCGTAAATCGATTTTTATCGAATTTCTTAATTAATCAAGCCTAGCCGAATTTATTTTAGGCTTATAGCAGCCCACAATTTCATTCATTTCACACACTTATCACCTTTTTATCAACCTTTACAAAAAGGTCCATTTAGGTGTTTTTCATGAAAATCCTTTCACAAAAGTTGTTTATTACACAACCATGACTTATTTTCTTCCATAAAAATTTAGCAAACAACATAAATATTCACATGGAAAAACCCTAGACTTTCAACCATTTTGCAAAATAATCCCCTAATTAGCTAGATTAAACTACAAGGGTTCCAAAAATACAAAAATCATAAAAAATGACCATCAAAATCACTTACTTGCAAGGGAACTAAGTGGCTGAAAATTTAAGCTCTCAAAACCCCTATGTTTTTTGCCATTTTCGATGGAAGAAGAAGAAGAAATGAAAAAGATGACAACTTTTTCTTTATTTTATTTTATTACCAAAACAAGTCACCTAATGCCACCAAATGTTGACTTTTCAAATTTTCTTGTCCCTATGGCCGACCATCACTCCCCAAATGACCTATTTGCACTTTAAAGACCTCCAATTTTGGTTCTCTAGCTATTTAACATATTTGGGTAGTAAAATAAAACTTTTTCTCTTTATGCGATTTAGTCATTTTTTCGCAATGAAGCTCACAAATGCTAAAATTAATTCACCAAAATTTTCATGCACTCATATAATCATGCTATAACACAGAAAATAATATTAGAATAATTTTTTGACCTCAAATTTATGGTTTTGAAACCACTGTTCCGACTAAGCCATATTTCGAGATGTTACAAATATTACAATATTGGTTTTAATATCTGATTTATGTTTAGACATTTTACACTTTCTATAGATTACGTCAAACAACCATCATCCCTTCAACCCAATTACGTACTTTTACTGTATTAGAATTATAATTAAATATGGAATTGGTTGGTTAAAGAATCGAAAGGGAATCAACACTTCAAAGTTGCCTCAACTTCCAATTTGTGTCTAATATCTGACTGTAAAAGTCATGACATTATTCGAGTCTTTCAACTATGAAATAACATTTAATAACGTCTAACCAAAGACGTTAAATAAAAGTGTTTACCGAGAGGCAACTTCGTGGTTAAATATATATTATTTTATTTTTAATTTTCGTTTTCATTGCTTTGCATGTATAATGTATCTATAGGTTACATAGCACTTTAATTTTATCTCATTTGCATTATTTATTTATATTTTATTTAAAGTCTTTTCGTTTTTAAATTCTTTTTAGTATTTTTGGTGTGTAAGATCAAGTCAGAGGAGCGAATCAGGCATTCAACGAAGTCTAGAAAATTTAACAAGACAAAAAAGGGAATTATATAATTTATTCTTATTTAATATTTTTTCAAACAAAACATTTCATATTCATATTTACATACATATAGTTGTTTATAATAATATTAATAATAAGTTTTGAACTAAAAAGAGAAAAACCACCCCACGGTCCTCCATTCTGTTTCCCCTTCCCCTGCATGCCCAACCTCTCATTTGCTCCCACATCCCGTGCAGCCCCTTCCCTCATTTCCCCCCAAGACCCTAACGCACGCTCGATGTATTGGAGCCCCCGCGTTGGTGGGTAGCCCCCTAGCGTGCGAATCTTGGTGCCCTGGAATTAGATTCTCAGCCTTGCCTGAGGCCCTCTTGTTTGTTTTGGTGCCTTGACGCGCGATTGCAGGCTTGTACGTCCGCACCCCTGCAGCGGTGGTGCTTTCGTGCCAACAGAGACATTCTCGATTTGATATTTTTTTTTGGAGTGGACTGCCCAAACTCATATTTTAAAGCTATTTTGGTATTTTAAAAAAAATTATATTTGATATTATACTCTTTATTTGACCTCTTAAATGTGGTTTTACTCGCTTCAGTCCTTTTTTTTCCCTTTGAAATCGAGTGTAATAAAAGAAAATTTTCAACGATAGCTAAAGGGAGCCACTTCGAAAATTTGGTGAGACTGTTTTAATTTGTTATTTGATTTGTTTATTTCCTTAAATTTTCATTGTTGTTGGACTTATTTCTTGAATATTTAGAAAAGAGAGATAGATGTGGTTGCGAAGAGTTACCTTATCAATTAGATTAGTTAATTTCTTAATTGTTTAATTTATTTTAATACTAGTGATGAATTGCATAATTCGTTTATGTCATAATTTATGTTTATGTGGTGTGAATGTGTGATCTAATTTAAATGAATTTCGCTAATGTGAGTTTGTTGGTTAGAATTAACTCTCTCTCATTCTTAATGTTGCAGGCCAATTTTGACCCACCTAACCTAACCCAAATTGAATCAAACCAACCCAAAACCCTTAACCTATCAGACCCACTTAAACCCATTTACATCAAAACCCAACAGAAGCCCAACACTTAAATTAACCCCTTACAATTTTGACCCAACAATACCCCAAACACTAAAACCCAAAATCAGAAACAAACAAAAAAAAAAAAAGAAAAAGAAAACCTAAATCTAACCCTAGCCCCCTAACTTGCGGCGCCACAACCACCCCCTGACTTTCGGCCAATTGCCCTCTGCATCACCAGCCACCTGCAACACGCCACCGTTGCCCACTTGCACCTGCAAGGAATCAAAAAGAAAAGACAACAAATAATAAACAAAGACATTGTAAAGGCTATAAAAGCCACCAAAAACAACAATGTAAAGGATTCGGCAATTCATGAATATAAAACCATAGTTTTAAACACAAAACAAGTGACTCCAAACCACCAAAGTAGAGAATAACACTAAAACAGAGGATAACCAAAAGCAAGAATAAAATACAGAAACGACAGAAGGTGGTTAGCATCCTTTTTTTCTTCTTTCGAATCTTTTTTTCTTTCTTTCTTTTTATGTTTTTTTCTCTTTTTTAATATACATATACATATGTATTATTAAAGTAAAAAAAAACAAAAAACGTTACTTTTTTAACTTCTTGCCACCGTGTACGGTGGCCGGCGACAGCAACGTGTGGCGGAGGTCCCATCGGAGTTTGGCCGGATTCAAAGGGTGGGGGAGAGATTTTTTTTTTGAAAGGTTTTCTGGTTATTTTTTGTTTGAGATTGTTGAAATGAAGAAAAAAGAAAGTTTTTGGGGTTTAAATACCCAAGCAATACGACACCGTTTTGACCTTGGGATCCAGGGCATAAAACGACGTTGTTTTGCCCTGGATCGGGTTGACCTGACCCTACCCACTCAGGATTCGCGCGTTTTTGCTCTTAGGGGCTAATTGAGCGCGCGGTCCTTCCGCTTTTCCTATATTTTGCAATCAGGTTTTTATTTCTATTAAATTGGCCTTGAAATTTATCGCGCTTTGCGATTTGGTCCTCCCTTCAGTGACGTCGTTTTAAGGGCTCGAGTAAATTGCTTTTTTGGCCCTCTGCAATTGCATGCGCGTTCAAATGGGTCCTCTTTTTTATATTTTATTTTAAATTTACCCCAAAACTTCGATTTTAATCTAATTTTAGTCCTTTTTTCGTTTATTTTTC
The DNA here is from genome assembly GCF_007990345.1 of Gossypium hirsutum. NCBI lineage: Eukaryota > Viridiplantae > Streptophyta > Magnoliopsida > Malvales > Malvaceae > Gossypium > Gossypium hirsutum. The sequence continues at coordinate 35,229,973 of NC_053430.1, read as the reverse complement.
GTATTTATCTTGAATTTTATATTATTTTTTCTGTTTCATTTAGCTTTAAATATTATTCATGTTATATATATTATTGTTATCACTATTATTCTTTATATTATTATTATATTATATTTAGATATATTTTTTAAATGTCTCGTTTTTTATTATTATATGCATATATATATATATTTATTATTATTATTATATTTATTATTAATATTATTAGTACTAATATTGATTTTCACTTAATATTTATATATGTATATACATGTACGTATTTATGTAGTGTATTAATAGTTTTTTTCATATTATTATCATTTCTAATATATATATTGTATATGTTTTTATATATATATATTATGTATATATTTTTAATATTATTAGTTATATATATATTTATACTATTTCATGTATATATTTTTATATTATCTTATATATATATTTTTAATAACTATATTATGTATATATTTTTAACACTATATTATGTACATACTTTTAATATTATTATGTACTTATTTTTAATATATATGTACATATTTATGTAGTATTATTAATAGTATTGTTTTTTAAACATCATTATTATTTCTAATATATATTATGTACAATTTTTTATTTCTATTTTATTTTTTATTTGTCAATATTATTTAATATTATTCTAATATTTTGATATTTTAATATTTTATATATTATATTTTATATATTTTATTATTCGCATCATTATTCGCATTTTTTTACAATAATATTATTAGATTTTTTACTATCATTTTAGAAACTTTTTTACATTTTAATTTTAAAAATAAGGTAATGTACCGATTTTAACATCAAGTCTGTGATTTCATCGCTATGTTGGATGAATCACGTTGGCTCGTGTTAAAAAAAGGGACATCCTTCAAAAAAAAACCAAAAAAACTTGAAATTTCTCGTGTTTTAATCGGATCACGATTAAATGTTATATTGAACTCGCATTTTTGAAAATCAAGACAACGCATGTTTAACAAGATACCAATTTTGGGCGTCGCGAGGGTACTAATACCTTCCTCGTGCATAACCGACTCCCGAACCCTATTTTTCTCTGGATTTTCGCGTAGACCCAAATTCGGCCTTCATTGTTGTTCAAAAATAATTTTTTTTTGAAAAAAAAAAGATTTATTAGGTGTCTGATCACACCTAGAAAAAAGATCGGTGGCGACTCCTTTTCTTTTTAAAACCAAAATTCCATTTTCAAATTTTCAAATAATCGCCTCAACTAGCGACCAAAGCAAAAAAAATTTACGTCGCTACACTTAATATTGTCGATAAGTTAAATCTTGAATACTAAATTACAAGATTATTTGTCGGTTAAGGAAGTAAATTCAAATGAACTACCTCTTGGTTACCAAACAGGTAATCAGAGATTGTTTGTCTGATGCTGAGTCAGCAACTAGAACTAATTTATTAAATGCATTGAAGTTATATTTTTGTCAATGATCAAATCTACGAATCAAACAGAGATTTTATCTTTGGCTAGAGTTTTTTACTGTTGATTTTTTTTATGATCTCTTTTTACTTTGTTTTAGTTTTCAATTCTAACCCCTTTATTTTTACTTTTAAGGAAATAAAATTAACACCGGTCTATGTGGATACGATCCTACTTGCTGCTATCTACTAATTTATATTTTTCAAGTAGATTTTTATTTTTGTAGGTCTTGACAACATAACAAATTTTATATGGTTAAATTTCGATTCTGATCCCTTTAGTTTTTTGAGATTATATAGCAATAGTCAAATTTTAGTTTTGGTCCCTATATACTATGCTCAAATTTGAGATTTAAACTCTATAGTTTTACAATATATAATTTTGTACCTTAACTTTTATAATGTTATTAGTGACTCTAAATATTTTATTCTAGTTAAAATATTTATGTAAATTTTAAGAATTGTTAAAATCATTAAATTTAGTTATTTAGGTTCTAATATGTTTTTCTAAATGAGGTTGAAAATGTCACACAAAATTTAACAGAAAAATATTAATAGTGTTAACAACTAAATCTGAATTTTTAAATTTAAAAGATAAATGAACTAAATTCTTTTATATAAAAATATGAGAACTAACTTTCAAATATACGAAAGTATAGAAACTTAAAAGCTATTATAACTTTTAAATTTTTAGTTTATAATTTATTTTAAAAAAATTAATTCAACTTAAAATGTGAATAGAAATTATAGATTAAAATCATCCATTGGCTTCTCTTTAGCTGAAAGTTGACTAATATTTAAAAAAAAAATAACTCAACGTAAAACGTGAATAGAAATTATAAATTAAAATTTGAAATTTAAAAATGTAATATCTAATATTTAATTATGATTCCTTAAATTTTTCACATATAATAACATGAATTTTGAAAGAAAATGATTTTCAATATTTTTTGGTGTCTACAAAAAAGTTGAATATTTATTTTAAATAAAACCCGTAAATTTACTCAACTAAATAGGGTATCCAATTATTAATAAACACCAATAATTGAAATGGCGAAAGATTCATTAATCGATTTAACTTGGGACATTGTCTCGTTATTTTCATTTAGACTCTGTTTATTTTATTGAAAATGACTTCTAGAAAACGTTTTCTGCATTTCCCTGTATTTGTTTCATAGAAAACAGATTGGTCAATGGAAAATTACTTATAGGTCAACAAAAAATAAGCCATTTTTCTTATAAAATGACATACCTTTTTGAAAAGTAGAAGTTATTTTCTAAAAGAAAGCTCTTTTAAGGGTGATTTCATTTTTATATAAAAATTAACTTAACTCACGCTTAATATTATTATATTAATAATAAATTTTTATTTTTATTTTTAAAAATATTTAAAATTTATAAAATGTTAATATAAAATGAGAATAAATTATATTAGGATGATCGTAAAAAGCATAATTTTTAGGCACCAATAAAATAATGACACGTCATAAAATTGTAAAGATAACAAAGTATTATTATATACTCATCTATATTTAATATCTTCTCCAACTTAATTTAACTTTAATTAAATTACTTAAAATTATTAATTTTTTAAATTATAAACAAACATCTTTTCTTATTTTGCAAAATTTAATCATTGTGAGTTTTTTTTCATATGTTAATATTTTTTTTATTTTTGTGCAACCAATTTCTAAAAAAAAAACTTTAGTAAATTTTGTGTAATTTTTGCATGTCATTAACACATAATTTTGATAATTATTTTACCCTGAACCCAAAATCTTGAACTTTGAACTCAAACCTTTACCCGTAAACCTTAAATCTCGAATCCTAATGTTTAGGGTTTATAATTTAAGGTTCAATATTTGGGTTAAAGATTTAAGGGTTCGGGTTACGAGTTATGAGTTTGGAATTTAGGGTTTGGGTTCAAGGTTATGGGTTTGAGTTTAAGGTTTGGGCTTATGGTTTAGGGTTCAAGGTTTGAGATTCTAAATTTATGGTTTAAGATTTTAGGTTTATGGTTATAGTTTCGAGTTTAAGGTTTGGGCTTTTAAGTTTTGGGTTCTAGGTTTGATATTTTAGATTTAGAGTTTAGGGTTTAAGGTTTGAGATTCTAGATTTAAAGTTTATGGTTTAATATTTAGGGTTGAGTTAGAGTTTAGGGTTTGGGTTCTAGGTTTTGAATTTAAAGTTTAGGATTTGAGGTTCAAGGTTTAGGGTTCGAGTTCAAGGTTTAGGATTTTGGGTTCGGGGTTCAGAGTAAAATAATTACCAAAATTATGTGTTAATGACATGGAAAAAATTGCACAAAAATTGCTAATTTTTTTTTTAAAATTGGTTGCGCAAAAATAAAAAAATTAGCTTATGGGAGAAAAAAACTAAATGATTAAAATTTGCAAAAGAAGTAAAGATATTTGTTTATAATTTAAAATTAATTATTTGAGGTAATTGAGTTAAAGTTAAATTAAGTTGGAGAAGATTTTAGATATAGATGTATGTATAATAATACTTTGTTATCTTTAAAATGTTGTGACGTGTCACTATTTTATTTGTGCCTAAAAACTATATTTGTTAGGATCATCCTAATATAATTTATTCCCATATTAAATATTATAATTTTCAATATTATTAAACATACATTTTTAATTATCTATATTTAATCATAGAATAAATTATTAATATAATTTATTATTTTAATAAATGATTTAATATTTTAATTTTATTTTAATAATAAATTTTAAAAATAATAATGTTAAATAATATTCTTCATATATGTTATTTAAAAATATTCAATATCAATATTTTAATAATAAATATTTATTACAATTAGAAATATATTAATAATAAATGTTTAGTAGTATAAATGTTAAAATATGTGATAAGTCTATGTACTTTTCACAAATTTAAAATTTAGTCCCTGTACTTTTATTTTCAAGAATTTAGTCTCTCTACTTTTCAGATTTGAAAATCAAGCCAAATTGTTAACATTGTTAATTTTCTTTTATCAATTTTGTTGATGTCACATTTTTCAATAAAAAATACTCGGTTTTCATGTAACTAAAAAATGATGTTATAATGAACATGGATTTAATAAAATAATTCTAATAATGCTAACAACTGAATCTGAATTTTGATATCTAAATAGTAGGACTAACCCAAAAATAAAAGTACATGGACTAAGTTTCAAATTTACAAAGAGTACAAGGACTTATTGTTGGATCTAGTGCTTTAGTGTAATTTTTTCGTCTAAGTACACTTGTAATTTTTTTAACAGATTGGTTAATAAAATATTCTTGAATTACATTAATACTTTGTATATGTCCTTACATGGTTTTTGCACGCAAAAAAAAAAGCAGAAGCAAATGTTGCTTACTAGTTATCTAATATTTAACTAATATTAAGTAGTATTACGTGGTCGGATCGTAATACAGAAAGACAACTTATATTAGTAGATGAACCTAATCATGTCCTTAATCTAATCAGAAATGAGCAAATTGATTAAAAGGCTAATATGTCGTCTATCAAGTTCAATTGGGGAGATGCTTTATCTTGGGCATCGAAGCGAATGACTCACAAAAGATAAAGACATAGATGTGACTGATTGGACTAAAAATACATCAGACTAGACCCAAGCAAAATAGATCTTGAATTTGTTTATGGATTTATTCACTTGTGACGTTCATAGTGAGGCATACCTAAATCCTGAGTGGATAACAAACTATGTATGCGTGGCTCGTACACTTTGATGTAAGTAAAAGCCTGAATTTGAATAGACAAGGAACCAAAAGTTGGTGCGTTTGGTGTACGACTTCTACAGTATGTAGTGTCATTCACAATAGTGGAATTCATAGCCCGAGACATGGGTAAATGATATTCTCTCATTGGCATTACATGGTTGATGAAAAGTAAACGTGCATAAGGGTTATTAACTTTGAGGTTTGATAATAAATAATGATTGTAAAAGGTCATTGTACTATAATTGTGAAGTTGATTTTACATTTGACTAGGTAAATCGCGAAATACAAGCACATCATATATTAGATTTTATAAGGATTAAATTGAATGAATGCATATCATGTACAAATTGAATGAGTGATTAATTGAAAGTGTGGTTTTAACTTTGTACTTATATTTTAGTTTGTACTATCATGATTTGCTTTGTTTTCGTGAATTCAAATAAATAACTAATTTTGATGAATTGTTAGTGATGTGAAATTACAAAATGTATATGTTGGCTTAATAGGTAAGTCGACATGTACGCGTATGTATATAAAATTCCCTATGGTATTGTAATACCTCAGACCCAGCCTAGATGTTATGGCCGATTCTGGCGGCGTTACATGAGAGAGTGCTTTTATAAAAGCTCAGTAAGTTAAAATCATTCAGATTATTATCTTTACTGAAATCGGGAAATCCTTATTCCATTAATTATTTGAAAACCATTCTTTTACGCTGAAGCTAAAATGTCAATAATTCGTAAATCAACAACTTAATAATTTAGAAACCCCAAAACAAATAGCTCAAGTCCTAAAAAAATTAAATCCCAAAACAAATATAGGAAAAAAAATGGAACAGATGAAATAAACGTTACTCAAAACTCCATGAGTCTAACAGTGGTCACCATTGAGCCCTCCGCCACACTGATCCATCTACTGCTGAGGATTACCTGGCATAAAATAAATAAAGAGGTGAGTTTTCGCAAACTCAGTGTGTACATCCCCCCAAACAACATGCATACAAATAGATAACATAATATAGATATTCAGCCTTAGCCATACAGATATCGTATGCAGATCAGATCAGATATCAGAGAATAGAAATCATGTCCACCAACCCTGCACACCACCTCCGTCCAACCCAACACACCATGTGGGGATAAAATCGACCCACCCAGCCCTACACACTAAGTATAGGGATAAAATCGACCCATCCAGTCCTACACACCAAGTGGTATTGTAAAATAGTACATAACAGATATATGCAACGGCACTGCCCGATAATAAGCTATTCGCCTTTCAGACTTCCTTCTCTTTACAACAACCCAATCCAATGCAATGCATCATAAATATCATGGCATGCTTATATGCAGAAATCAGATCATATCATAGCAGAACAGATATATAAGATCAGACAGATATATATGCTTATTGTAACATGCTTTACATACAACACAGTAATCATTCATAGTATGGGATCTAAATAACGCTTACCGACCCTACAGGCAAGTCACAGTCGACTTAGGTGACCCGTGCAACCTTACAGAACATTTTAGGAAAATTGGGCTCACACGCCCGTGTGCCCCGTCTGTGTGGGCCCACACGCCCGTGTGGCCTATATAGCTCAAATTAGCCTTGTCTGTGTAGATCACACGGCCTGGCCCAAGACTCACACGCCCGTGTGGTTCATCCATGTGACCCACATGCCCGTGCAGCCTACACGACCCAAATGGTCGAGCTTGTGCCTCGCACATGGCCTCGCCAGCCTCACACGTCTGTGTCCGTCGCGCTCGTGTCTCGTGACGCAAGCTACCACACGTGCAAACTACACGCCCCTATGGCATCGAGAGACTGGTTTTTCGGCTTTCATCGAAACTCGTTTTCTGTACAATCGAAGTACACACCTGATTCATTTTCAGTGTTAATCCAACCACGAGCACTCTAAAGCCTAAGATTGACAAAATCGAGCCCAAATCAATCACTTAAATCGATTTACCTAATATTGGATAAAACCCAAAACACGAGATCTACTTACCCTCAATAAAGAACGATGTTTCCTTGCTGTTTAGAACCCCGATTAATGATTCACATATCCTTGAACCCCCCAAATCGACAAAATCTACTAGCAAAGCACCAAGCCAAACGAAAGGGAAAGAAAAACGAATGGAGAGGAGAAGGAGAAAAGGAAATTTTGGGGAAAAGAGAAGACGGCAAGTAAAAACTATTTTGCCGCAAAGGAGAAAACAAAAAGATAACCCTAGGTTTTTCCCTTAAAGCTCACAACCCAGAATTCTAATGAAGCCCAACGCTTACTAAAACTTGCAGCAAAAAAAATAATCCTAACGCCACTGCAGAGAATCGAACCCCTGACCCTGAGTGTAATCCCTTGTCACCTAACCACTAAACCAGCAGGCCTATTCTGTTAAATTTTTACCAACAATTTCTTTTAAGCCCACTGACCTCAAGTCAGACTTAATTCAATTAAAAACCTAAATTTAGCCCAAGTTATAGCCTGAACTTAGGAACTCCCAAACACACCCTAGAGCTTATAATTACTTAACCCAACATACATTTAAGCCAAAATAACATGAACCATAAATTCAGACACTTCCAAGCCTGAAAATCACAAAAAGCCAAAAATAAAAAAATTTGGGGCGTTACAACTTTACCCCCTTAAAGAAAATTCGTCCTCAAATTTTACCTGATCAGAAAAGGTGAGGATATTGCTGATGCATCGAATCCTCTGGCTCCCAAATAGCCTCCTCAGTGCTATGATTTCGCCACAACACATTCACTAAAGGAATAGACTTCCTACGAAGTACTTTAACATCGCAATCCAAAATCTGAACCGGCTCCTTCTCGAATGTCAGATCTGTCTAACCTCAATCTCCCCCACAGGCATAATGTGAGTAGGATCAGAACGATACTGTCTTAACATTGATACGTGGAATACATCATGAATACGATCCGACTTTAGAGGTAGCTCCAACTGATATGCAACTACCTCACTCTTTACAAAATCTGGTACGGCCCAATAAATCGAGGACTCAACTTACCCTTACGACCAAATCTCAGAACCTTCTTCCATGGTGAGACCTTAAGAAAAACCATGTCTCCTACAGAATACTCGATGTCATTTCTTTTCAAATCCGTGTAGGACTCCTGTCTATTAGAAGTTGCTTTCAGTCGGTCACGAATCAAATGGACCTTATCCTCAGCGTCTGAAACCAACTCTGGACCCAGAACACGCCGCTTACCTAACTTAGTCCAGTACAAAGGAGTGCGACACTTATGACCATAAAGTGCCTCATACGGTGCCATCTGAATACTAGACTGATCGCTGTTATTATGAGCAAACTCTGCCAACGAAAAATACTCCTCCCAACTACCTAGGAAATCCATGACGCAACCCCTCAACATATCCTTCATGATCTGAATCACCCTCTCCGACTGACCATCTGTCTGAGGATGAAGAGCAGTACTGATGTCCAAACGAGAACCTAGAGCTTCATGAAGTTTCTGCCAAAACCGAGACATAAAACGAGGATCCCTATTGGAAATGATCGAAACAGGAACCCCATGCAACCTCACTATCTCGAAAATGTAAAGCTTAGCCAACTTTTGCAAGTAGAAGTCCATCCTAACCGGAATAAAATGTGCAGACTTGGTCAATCGATCCACGATGACCCAAACAGAATCCTTCTTAGTGGGTGTTAAAGGCAATCCACTAACGAAGTCCATCGTTACTCTCTCCCATTTCTACAACGGTACCTTTATTGGCTGCAACAAACCTGAAGGTAACTGATGCTCAACCTTAACCTGCTGGCACGTCAAACAACGAGCAACAAAATCGGTAACCTCACGTTTCAACCCTGCCCACCAGTACAACTCTCGAAGATCTTTATACATCTTATTTCCACTAGGATGCATAGCGTAAGGACTATTATACGCTTCCCTCAGAATCGACAGTCGCAAATCCTCACCATTAGGTACACAGATCCTACCTCGAAAACACAGTACCCCATCATTATTAATCCCAAAGTCAATAGTAGTCCTAGTCTCAACTTGACGAAATCGCAACTGAAGAGACTCATTTCCTAACTGCTTATCCTTAATTCGATCCAGCCACGTCGGCTTAACCTGCAACTCAACCAGAAGACTCCCATCGTTATAAAGACTCAGTCAAGGGAACATTGCCCTCAAATCGGTCATCACCCTACGACTTAACGTATCTGCCACCATATTGGCTTTACCAGGATGATACTCAATACTGCAGTCATAATCCTTAAGAGGCTTTACCCATCGACGCTGCCTAAGATTTAACTCCTTCTGGGTGAGGAGGTACTTGAGGCTCTTGTGATCAGTGTAGATGGTACACTTCTTACCGTAAGATAGTGCCTCTAAATCTTCAATGCAAAGACAACTGCCGCCAACTCCAAATCATGCATCGGATAATTAGCCTTGTGAGTCTTAAGCTGTCGAGACGTATAGGCAACCACCTTACCGTCTTGCATCAAGATGCAACCCAAACCCACATACGGCGCATCACTGTAAACCACGAAGTCCCTACCAGGTTCAAGCTGAATCAAAACTGGAGCCTAAGTCAAAACTGTCTTAAGCTTCTCGAAGCTCTCCTGCTGTGCGTTAGTCCAAACAAAAGGAACTCCTTCACACAATAACTTAATTAGTGGTGCTACGATTAACGAGAACCTTTCTAGGAATCGTCGGTAATATCCTGCCAGTCCTAGAAAACTGTAGATTTCTGACACACTTTTTGGCTATTTCCAATCCAACACCACCTCAATCTTACGAGGATCCACTCAAATCCCCTCAACAGAAACTACATGACCCAGAAACGTCGCTTCCTGAAGCCAGAACTCACACTTGCTGAACTTCACATACAACTGTTTCTCACGAAAGATCTGCAGAACCTCTCTTAAATGCTCATCGTGCTCGCCCTCAGATTTAGAATACATCAATATGTCATCGATGAACACTACCACAAACTGATCCAAGTAAAGCTGAAACACACAGTTCATCAAATCCATGAATGCCACCGGTGCATTAGTCACCCAAAAGGCATGACTAGAAACTCGTAATGCCCATAACGAGTCCTAAATGCCGTCTTGTGCACATCGGCCTCTTTTACCCTCAACTGATGATAACTTGACCGCAGATCAATCTTAGAGAACACTGAAGCCCCTCTGAACTGATCAAATAAGTCGTCTATTCTTGGAAGTGGGTACTTATTCTTAATCGTCAACTTGTTCAATCGACAGTAGTCGATACACATCCTCATGGTACTGTCATTCTTCTTTATGAACAGAACAGGTGCTCCCCACGGAGACACACTGGGATGAATAAATCCACGATCCAACAGCTTTTGAATTTGAGCCTTCAATTTCCCTAGCTCATTCGGTGCCATTCGGTAAGGGGCGATAAACATCGGAGCTGTACTAGGAATCAACTCAATCCCAAATTCTACTTCATGGCTCGGAGGCAATCCTAGTAGTTCCTTTGGAAAAACATCTGGAAAGTCATTCACAGTATGGATGTCCTTAACCGATAAGTCCACAGAATCTGAGACACTGATGTGGGCCAAAAATGCCTCATATCCTTTCCTTACCAACTTCTCTGCCACTAATGCATATATCACATTGCTCAGATAATTTCGTCGTTCTCCAATCACGACTACCACATTATCCTCCTCAGTCCTCAGAACCACCCAATTTTCAGCACAATCTAGACTTACACGATGCTTTACCAACCAGTCCATACCAAGAATTAAGTCGAACTCCCCAAACGAAAGTTCCATTAAATCAACCAAAAATATTGTCCCTTGGACTTCCAACGGAATGTCCCTGAACAACTTACTAACTCTAATGGTCTGTCCTAATGGACTCACCACAGAAATCTCACTAGAAGTACTCTTCTGCAAAATCCCCAAGGTCTCAGACACCGAACATGCAACATAAGAATGAGTAGAGCCTACGTCTATCAGTGCAACATAAGGTACATTAAGGATTAAGAACGTACCCATGATGATCCGGAGCATCTCTATCCTCACGACAACGTGCAGCATAGACAAGTGTAGGATGCCTTACCTTAGTTGGCCCAGCACCTCTGCTTGGTGCTCTCTGTTCTCGGCCCGTACTGTTACCACCCCTAGCTTGTCTTCGACCCCTAGGTGGCTGTTGTACCCCTCTTTGCAGCTGCACTATCTCAGCAATCAGAGCTTGCATCTGGTTACCCCTCAGTGGATAATCCTTAACTCGATGCTCAGTCGACCCACACCTTAAACAAGCTCCAGTAGATCTCCAACACTCTTCCGAATGGCGTCTGTTACAAAGATGACAAATTGCCACCTCAGTAGGTGCAACAGTAGGCCCAATTTTCACGGGCACGTAAGATCTGGCATTTTTCCTAGGCCTCAACCCAGTACCAGAAGACTCAGAATTCCTCTTAACCTTCTCTTTCTCACGGTTTTGGAGTTCAGAGTGCTTCACCTCTTCGACTATCTTGGCTTTCTCGACCAAGACTGAAAAATACCGCTCTTTTTGAAGAGCTATCAGAACCCTCAGACTATCTCGAAGACCATCATTGAATCGAACACAGCGCTCATACTCAGTCATCGCCATACCCCTCGCATAACGACTTAGTCTAAAAAATTCAGCCTTATACTTGGCCACTGAACGGTCCCCCTGAGTAAGATTCAGGAACTCACGCCTCCTAGCGTCGATATAGCTAGCTCTCACATACTTGCTCTGATAGGTGGTCTTAAACAAATCCCAAGTCAACCGATCAAGTTGAGTACCCTCCTTGACGGTCAACCACCACAGGTATGCCTCATCGCGAAGCAGAGACACAGCCCCCTTGAGCGTCTGCTCAACAGTAAAATCTAAGTCACCCATTATGCGCTCAGTGGGCTTCATCCAATACTCGACCACACTCAGAGAAACTCTAACGATGCCCCTAAATATCTCAGTCCCATTCGATTGGAGTCATTTTGTAACCGACCCACGGCTTTCAGATCCAACATTAGCTCCAGTAACCCTCTCCAAAATTTGTAGCATGGCCTGGGACAATGCGTCATCCCCAGTTGCACGGTCCTGAGACTAAGCATCAGTCTCAGTAACAGGTGACACCGACGTCTCGCTAGTGTCCAGATTCAGCATCGTATCAGATGCAAAGAACTCAGCTCGAATCCCTCTACGGCCTTTACCTCGGCCTTTAGTACCACGTGTGCTCATCGTAATTTCAAATTGATCTATATTTAGAAGTTTTATGCACATCAGTTTATAGTTTTGATAATTATTAGTAGATATTTTATGCAAAATAGTATCAGAGTTTCAGAGACAATTATCACGAGTAATAAGCTCACTACAGTTTCAGTTTACACTAGCTAAGTGTTTTTAGTAAAGTACTACCTATAGTAGTCTCAAATGCATACATAGAATTTCAGAAAAATACAGATAATATTTCATTTTAAGCATGCTTCAAATAATATATATTAAAGTTTAAGAGAACTTATAGGATCAGGGCCTGAGACTCAATGAACCACATACTTATTCAAAGTATTTGAAAACATTCTAAAACCAAATTTTCAAACCCAAAATTCACAGTCGAGTTTTGAACCTGGCTCTGATACCACTAAATGTAATATCCCCAAACCTGGCCTAGACGTTATGGCCAATTCTGGCGGTGTTACATGAGAGAGTGCTTTTATAAAAGCGCAGTAAGTTAAAATCATTCAGATTATTATCTTTACTGAAATCAGGAAATCCTTATTCCATTAATTATTTGAAAACCGTTCTTTTACTCAGAAGCTAAAACATCAATAATTTGTAAATCAATAACTTAACAATTTAAAAACCCTAAAACAAATAGCTCAATTCCTAAAAAAATTAAATCCCAAAATAAATATAGGAAAAAAATGGAACAGATGAAATAAACGTTACTAAAAAATCCATGAGTCTAACAGTGGTCACCATCGAGCCCTCCGCCACATCGATCCATCTATTGCTGAGGATTACTTGACATAAAATAAATAAAGGGGTGAGATTTTGCAAACTCAGTGTGTATATCCTCCCAAACGCATGCATACAAACAGATAACAGAATACAAATATTCAGCCTTAGCCATACAGATATCGCATGCAGATCAGATCAAATATCAGAGAACATAAATCATGCCCACCAACCCTACACACCACCTCCGTCCAACCCAACACACCATGTGGGGATAAAATCGACTCACCCAGCCCTACACACCAAGTGGTACTGTAAAACAGTACATAACAGATATATGCAGCGTAACTACCCCATAATAGGCTATTCGCCTCTCAGACTTCTTTCTCTTCACAACAACCCAACCCAATGCAATACATCATAAATATCGTGGCATGCTTATATATAGAAATCAGATCACATCATAGCAGAACAGATATATAAAATCAGGCAGATATACATGCTTACTGTAACCTACTTTACATACAACACAATAATCATTCATAGTATGAAATCTAAATAACGCTTACCAACCCTATAGGCAGGTCACAGTCGACTTACGCGACCCATGCAACCTTACAGAATATTTTAGGAAAATTAGGCTCACACACCCGTGTGCCCTGCTCGTGTGGGCCCACACACCCGTGTGGCCCACATAGCCCAAATTAGCCTTGTCCGTGTAGATCACATGGCTTGGCCTAAGACTCACACGTCCGTGTGGTTCACCCGTATCACCTACACGCCCGTGCGGCTTATACTGCCTAAATGGTCGAGTCCGTGCCTCGTACACGGCCTTGCCAGCCTCACACGTCCATGTCCGTAGCTCCCGTGTGGCGTGTGCACGGCCTGGCTCATCTGTCACATGCCTGTGTCTTGCGACACAAGCTACCACACGGGCAGACCACACGCCCTGTGGCATCAACAGACTAGATTTTTGGCTTTCATCGAAACTTGTTTTCTGTGCAATCGGAGTACACACCTGATTCATTTTCGCTGCTAATCCAACCACGAGCACTCCAAAGCCTAAGATTGACAAAACCGTGCCCAAATCAACCACTTAAATAGATTTACCTAAGATTGGATAAAACTTGAAACACAAGATCTACTTACCCTCGACGAAGAACGGTGTTTCCTTGCTGTTTAGAACCCTGATTAATGATCCACAGATCCTTGAACCCTCCCAAATCGATGAAATCTACTATCAAAGCACCAAGCCAAAAGAAAGGGAAAGAAAAATGAATGGAGAGGAGAAGAAGAAAAGGAAATTTTGGGGAAAAGAGAAGGCGACAAGTAAAAACTATTTTGCCGCAAAGGAGAAAACAAAAAGATAACCCTAGGTTTTTCCCTTAAGGCCCACAACTCAGAATTTTAATGAAGCCCAACGCTTACTGAAACTTGCAGCAAAAAAAATAATTCTAGCTCCATTGCAAAGAATCGAACCCCTAACCCTAAGCGTAATCCCTTGTCACTTAACCACTAGACCAACAAGTCCATTCTGTTAAATTTTTACCAACAATTCCTTATAAGCCCACTGACCTCAAGTCAGGCTTAATTCAATTAAAAACCGAAATTTAGCCCAAGTTATAGCCTGAACTTAGTCCCAAACACACCCCAGAGCTCATAATTACTTAACCCAACATACATTTAAGCCAAACTAACATGAACCACAAATTTAGACACTTCCAAGCTCGAAAATTGTAAAAAGCAGAAAATAAAAAATTTAGGGCGTTATAGGTATTAAAATGATTATCTACCTTATTGTTACATTGAGAAATATATAATGCAAGAGTTGATATTGTGCGTGACTTTGCATTTCAAAGTCAAAACAAATAATTCCATTGAAGCAATAATTAAGAATACCACCCATTCCTCTGGAAAGGTAAGAGATACGGAAGGAGATAAAGGAATAGCGTACATGACTGGAGGGACTGGTTACGTAGAGGCCCATTTTTATTCGGCTCAAAAATAACCTAAAAACATAAATAAATAAACAAAAAAAGTCCATTAATTAAAAGTCCAATCCATTACAAGCCCAAATGCAAAACCCTAAAGCCCAATTTAACTAAGCCCTAAAGCCCAAAACATTAAAAAAATTTAGAAACCCTAGCTCCCCCTAAAGTCTCTAATCGCCACTCCCCTCGCCACGTCAGTAGGCTTGCCATCTAAAGCTTGACACCACCGCCTGATTTTTGCTGCCACCTCTTGTAGAAAATAGAGAATAGAAGAAGAGAGACAAAAAGAAAGAAGACAAATAATATGTTGCATTTTCGGCTATAAAAAGCCAATGAACAATTTGTAATTTTTCTCTATTTTTTACGAAAAATTTAGCAGAGAATACAAAGACAAAAAATTACAAAGGTGGTTTTTTAAGACTCCTATTTTGATTCTTAGTCGTTTTTTTTCTTTCTTAAAGAGCATAAAAAATATAGAAACAAGGTTAAAAAAACTAATGTTCATCTTTTTTTTTGTTTTTATTTCAAAAAACATAAGAAAAAATAAAATAAAGGTTTGAACTTTACCTATTTATCACCGCTAAAAGGTCTTCTTCCGATTTGGAAGGGTCTTCAAATCCCTTGGGGTTCGTTAATGGCTTCATTAAAAGAGAGAAATAGAAGGGTTCCCTGGGTTATTTAGGAATTTCGGTGAAGTTTCAGGGGTATTTAGCGCTGGATTTGGGTTAAGGAAGTTGAAAGGGTAAAAAAAGGGGTCTTTTGGCGATCTTTGGCCACAGAGGCGGTAGTCTCTATCGTCGATAACTAGTGGTCACGGCAGAAACCACCGTCCCATGGCCGATTGGAAAAGTGGAGTTGAGAGAGGACAGAAAGTGTTTTTTTTAAAGGTTGCAAATGATTTGTTTTTTAGATTTTTTTTTACTTATATAAGCCTATTAAAACGTTGTTTTGAGCTTGGCTTCAAATGCCCAAAACAAGGTCATTTCGAGCATAACCGGAAGATCTGACCCAAAAGCGTTGGGAAAATTGCTTTCTAGACTCTTCCACTTTTTTCCCTTTTTTTTAATTTCATCCTATACTCTTTTTTATTTATTTCATTTTTACCCCATAATTTTAATCTCCTTGTAAGTCAGTCCTTAGACCCACTGTTGAACCAAGGAAATGATGTGGATTGGGATAATTTCCCTTTGAGGCCTTGCACTTTTCCATTTTATTTTAATTTGATCCTTTATATTCTTTTTTTTTGTTTTTTATGATTTATGTTTTAATTTTGCTACATATTAAATTCAGTCCCCAAACTATAGACCCTTTGGGGAATGACGTGTACTGGGTTTAGGGTTATTTACCCTTTTGGTCTCTGCATTTTATTGGTTTTATATTTAACCATTTTATTTACTATTTTTATTTATTTATACTTGAGGTAGTGTCACAATTTCAATTTAGTCCAATGTTCATTTAATTAAGTCCATGTACTTGCTGTTTTTTAATTTTTTGTCGTCGAATTTCCTGATTATTTTATTTTGGTCGTTTATTCTTAATTATTAATATTATTAATATTATTAAGTGATCATCGTTGTTAATTAATATTAACTTTGTTAAAATTTACCCAAAAATTAATATTTTATGAACGTAATTATGTTATTATCATATATTCTTATATTGTTTCACTATTAGTATTATTATATAATATTATTAATTGAATATTTTTTTATTCCATCATTTTTATTATTATTTTATTTCATCATTTTTTATTTTACTCTTTATATTATTGTCATTTCATTTTATTATTTATGTTGTTATTTTGTTAATGTCATAATTTTTCCATCATCGTCCATTGTAAATATTGCTACATACAGCCATCTGTTTTTCTGCGCAAACATATAAGAAATGATTTGAACCAAGGCGATATTCTTTATTTTGAGGATTCGAGAAATTGTGCCCCTAACTTATGGGGTACGATTTTTTCCTTGAACCGAAATAATTAAATCTCTCTTCTGCCTTTCAAAAAATAAAATAAAAAATATAAGATTTGGGCAATAATTAAAAGGTGGTGAGCATTCTTATTTTTGAGAATTCGAGATTTTATGCCTTAACTTACGGAATATGATTTTTCATCTTGATCAACTCAAAATGCGAAGATCTCCTCATTAAAAATTCAATTTAGATAGAGACTTTTTTAATACCATCAAATAACATCACACGAAAGGGATTGCATTTTAAATTCTCTTCAAATTCTCAATTTTTGACGTCAAGACATTAAGTAATTAACTAGGTACCAATTTTGGGCGTTATAAGGGTGCTAATCCTTCCTCATACGTAACCGACTCTTGAATCCATTTCCTGAATTTTGTAGACCAAAATTCATCATTTTTGTAAATCTAACATTTTATTAAAATGACCAAGTTTTAAGGTGATCCAATCACACCTAATTTAAGAGGATTGACAGCGAATTACCTTTTCATTTTTTAAAATAAAAACTTGATTTCCAAAACGGTTTCGACAGCTTGGCGACTCCACTGGGGATACCATATTAGAGAGTCAAGTCGCGAGTTGATTAATTTTTGGTGTTTTTGTCCAAAATGGAATTCGGTTTAAATTGACGATGCCTTCCTTACATTTCATCTTTCATGTTTATTTTGGTGGTGAATAATGTCTTTATTAACTCGGGTTACGTAGCGATCTAATACATCTGTTTTATTGGTTTGAGAGTTTCTCTTTGTATTTTTTACATATTGCACAGTATAATTGTTACATTTTACCCTTCTTAAATGAGAGCAAGAAGCTATTCCTTCGTGAGGTCTTGACCTCCATATAGGACAGTGGATCGCTTCCAGGATACATCTGTACCTATGTCTTCGTGAGGTCTTCACCTCCGTACAGACATAGGGAAATGTATTCCCCTAAATTGAATTCGGTCTGTATGAGCCTATAATGAGTGAGGATTGAGGAATTTGTCAGATTAGGTACCATTACTTTAGAACCAAACCACATGTAATAAGCCCTAAAGAAGAACCATGTCAAAACTTTAACGGTTACCTGA
Organism: Gossypium hirsutum; assembly: GCF_007990345.1. Taxonomy (NCBI): domain Eukaryota; kingdom Viridiplantae; phylum Streptophyta; class Magnoliopsida; order Malvales; family Malvaceae; genus Gossypium; species Gossypium hirsutum. Next base: position 35,211,825 of record NC_053430.1, on the reverse strand, counting down.
ATAGATTACAAAGAAAAGACATTTTAATTGTTATTTTTGCTTTGTATTCAAGCTTTATACAAAATGTACTGACGTGTTTCGTTTTGTTTTGGCTGTGGTTGCATTGCATTTTAATCTTAGAGGAAAGGTGTTGATTTGTGTCCAATTGCTAAATAGAGAGCTTGTCATGGAAAATGGGTTTCTTGATAAAGTGGAAGTATCTGTTTTATGTAAAGAAACTCATTTTCTAGTAAAGTTGTTCTAATGGAATTAAACTAGAATCAATGCCTTTTTACATGCATCTTTTCCATTCATTAGCATTACATTTCATTACATGTATTAAAATTCATAAAAAAGACTCTAATTAATCAAAATTATGACAATTACCCTAGAAACCACCAAGAACTTACCAATCAGATATTGCTACGGTACCCGCGGTAAAACCAAAGCCATGGATCAGAGGTTAGAAAGACTTGAAAAAATTTAGAGTGACGTACAAGATCAGTTGCAAGCATAGTTGCAGGATCAATTAGCTAAGGTGCAACAAGACATGAATGACCAAATATTAGAGTCCCAAAGAGACATAAGAAGCCAGTTGACCCAGTTACTGGCTGAAGGAATTGAAAAAAGGAAGAGTGCTGTGGTAAACTCTGGATATGATAACGATGACTTTACATACCACCTGGGCTTTACCCAAGTGAACTTCCAAGCCCAAACGGTGACATACCCACAAAGAGTACCCATTACCATAATATCACAACAATACTAGTGTAACACCCTTTACCCGTGTCCGACGCTGAAAAAAGGTACGAGGCATTACCGGACTTAATTGTTCACAAGCATGCAAAAACTAGCCTATAAAGCCCTAAACATGCATTAAAAGTAGTTAGGGACTAAATCGAGAACTTTAGAAAGTTTTGGGAAAACTTAGAAAATTTTTCCATGACACAAGGTCACACGCCCGTGTGGACATAGGGATACGCCCGTGTGCTTTTGACACGCCCGTGTCCTCAGGCTGTGTAACTCTCTGACTATGACGTTAGGGAATAGTTTGGACCACACGGCCAAGCCACACACCCTTGTGCTAAGGCCGTGTCCCCCACATGGTTGAGACACACGACCGTGTCTCAGCCCGTGTGGCCAACACTTAGGCTATTTGCCAAACCTTTAAGTTACCCTCAATCCTTCACATCTTTATTTCCATATTACATATTTAATTTAGGGCCATGACAGTCATAAAACATTCATCATGCACATATTTCATAACACCAACCATAAATGACCAACAAGTATAATCACATCACAAGCATTAGAACATAGCATAGATAGATAGGTTCACAAACCATAATCAATATGAGCCACCCTTCATGGCCATATACAAATAACTCAATATAGGCCAATACATTTGGCTAGTCATGTTAACACATATCGTAAAAAAAAAAGTTCCTAAAAATGCCCTCACTTGCAAACGCTTAATATATAAATCAATACTCAAAGGTGATGGCTTGATAGTGTGGTGCTACCTCCGATGATCTCCAATCCTGAGCTAACCTGACAATAGTAAAGAAAAGGAAAGGAAGGGAGTAAGCTTTATAGCTTAGTAAGACCATATGAAATTAATAATTAATTTATCAACTTGCTTATCAAGGTAATACAACCATATTTGCACTTTTACTTATGTTTAGGTCAAGTTGTTGTCTCGAGTCACAGTAATTAAATTATTTATATTTGGAGCACAGAACTCCAAATAAAGACCTGCTAATTTTCTATGAAACTAGACTCACATATATTCTTACCATAAAATTTTCATATTTTTTGGTCTGGCCAATAAGTACAGTTTATTCTTTAAAGTGACCCCTGTTTTGCTGTCCAACAATTCCGACCCCTCTTCACTAAAAATTAATTATCTCCTCGCACAGGATTCAGATGATGTTTCCTTTTGTTTCTTTTGAAAATAGACTCATTAAGGATTTTAATAATATAAATTATAACCCATAATTATTTTTTTACTATTTTTAATGATTTTCCTAAATCGGAACAGGGGATTTCAAAATCATTCTGACTCTTTCTCACAACAATTCAAATATCTCATAATATTAACTTATTTTACTTACACCATTTATTCTATATGAAACTATATTCAATAATTTTTAATTTTCATATTTTATTCATCCTCTAATTAGATTTTCTCAATTTTTGATGGATTTTCAAAGTCGGACTGCTACTGCTGTCCAAAACTATTTCAATGCTAATTTTACCCTTTCATAATTATCTTTAAATAGGCTTTTGTGCCAATCAATTTCTCTTTTCATATTCATTAGGCCACAAGATGAAGGGATAAACATATCATGTCCTAATTTAATTCGACCTAAAACCCTCATACATAATCATCCATCAAATTTGCCACATAATTACACACCGTAGGTATCGACCTAATATTTAAAAGGTCTTCACAAAGTCATCTTATGCATATGGCTTACTCATTTACATTCTTACCAAAAGCCAATAAGCATCGAGCTCATCACTCATGAATTTTTAGTACATACTTGTACCCTTTCAACATGATCATAAACATAGCTTACTCATTTTCAGAGCTAGAACTCACTCATATCATTCTAACCATCAAGGCAGCATAATTAGACTCATATCTGATGAGTTCGAATAAGAACCTGCACCACTCACAATGTAACATCTCGAATTAAGGCCTAGTCAGAACAGTGGTTTCGAGACCAAAAATCTGAGATAAAAATAATTATTTTATGATTTTTATGAGGTTTATGTTATTAATAAATGCTTGAGTGAAAGTTTCATGAAGAAATTCTATGCATAAGATGTCTAATTGCATTTTAGGGCCTAAATTGAATAAAGTGCAAAACTTACATTCTAAAAGCTTTAAGTATGAAATTGCATTAGATTATGAAATAGAGGGTCCTAATTAGCAATTTGACCAATTTCTATAATTTTGGACAAAAATGGACATGCATAGGAAAAATGTGAAAGAAAAACGTTAAGGGCATTTTGGTCATTTGGTAATTAAAAGAATAAAAAGGGAAAAATAAGTCAAAATTGGTGTCCATCTTCTTCCTTCATTGCTGAAATTTGCAAGACACCATAGCTAGGGTTCAAGCTTGATTGTAAGTGCATCCTAGCCCCGCTTTTAATGTTCATTACATTTTTGAAGACCTTGAAGCATGATCTACCCATTTCTAGCTATATTTTGAGCTAGGCTTCATGTATAAAATTTGACCCATGTGTAAAATGCATGTATTTTGATGATTAATGGAGGAATATGAATGTTTGATGCATGATAAACATCTTTTAAAAGGTGATTTTTAGTGAAAACACCTAAACAAGGGACTTGTTTGTAAAAGTGTAAAAGAGAATAGCAATAATGTGAAATAAGAGAAAATATGGGCAGATTAAGCTTAGTAAAGGTTCAGCTAGGCTTGGGTAACCAAGAAAATTCATGCATTTCATTTTTCGAGTCTAAGGACCAAAATATAAATATGTGAAAGTTTAGGGGTCAAAATGTAAAATTGAAAAAGTATGATTTATGGTCCCATTTAAATAATTTGAATAATAAATAAGTTAAATTTGGCATTATAGATAAAGAAAAACGTGAATTGGGACTTGATTGAGGAAAGAATAAAGTATACGACGATTAGGCTCAATTATTATCATTTTGTACCGAGGTAAGTACATATACAAATAATATGGTGTTGTAGTATGTTTTAATGTTTTAATATATTGTGATAAATTTTTTATTGTAATTATGATGTTACATGCTTATTGATTGTTATGAAAGCATGAATGTTATTATGGTCGTTATCCATGACGTTACGAGCAAGTACGATGGAGATACTATATGCAAGTGAGGAAAAATCCCATTTGAATGTTAGGAATAGTTTAGGATACAAGTGACATGTCACTAGGAACTAAGAAGTCCGAACTCGTTGAGTGGTTTGGGTTCGTGAGATATGTGGCATCCGAGCTTGTTGAGAGGTCCTAGTTTATTATAGATGCAAGCATACGATCTTGTTGAGTGGTCTGAGTTCATAATGTATGCGATTCATGCAACATCCGAGCTTGTTGAGAGGTTTGAGTTCATTATGGATGTGTTACATGTTATGTGGTAGCTTTGGCTACGTTTGTATATGTGGCACTTATGTGCAAGGTTTCCGTATATCCAATAGTATTCTGAGTGTTCAATGGGTAATGTAATGAATGTGATGAAAGTCCTGAAGTGGACATATGAAAGAGGTATGGTTATCGATACTTTACGATGAATATAGGTATGTATGCTAAACCTATGAGTAATGCCTTGATAAAGATCAATTTACAATGAGCAAGTATATATGTGCGTATGATGAGTAAACAAAAAGGTTTGAATGATGAATAATCTTATGTATATTTTGCTATGTTTTTGCATGTTGATTCCTTACTACTATTTCATATATTTGTATGCAGACTTACTAAACTTTAATGCTTACTCCCCTCTCTTTCTACCTTTTTGTAGTTTCGCCAAGCTAGTTCGAGGATCAAAAGCTGTCGAGTATTCGATCACACTATCAAAAGACTATTTGGTATAGTGAAATTATTATTTTGAGTATGGCATGTATAGGAAGCTTGGTCATTTTGTGATATGCTATTTGGTAAAATTGTGAAGGCCTATGATGATGATGATTCTTTTTGTAATGGCCATGTGATATGGCTCATATTTGATCATTTGCGTTGTAATCTAATTACCAGTGCATGCATGTGTTCGTGTTTTGATGGTAGGATATGTTATTTCTTGGTGAGTGCATGATAATGATGTGATGTGTTGTTGATCGATGAATGTATGGTAAAGTATGAATCTGGTGCTAAAGGATAAGAGATGACCTAATAACTTAAAATCACTATATGCATGAATGCTCAATTTGAAGTTATGGTAACAAGTTTAATAATGCATGAAATTGGTGTAAAATGCCTTTAAATGGTGTAACAAATGAATGTGTAATAGGATGATATTATGAAGATGTGAGAGTACCATGGTGTGGAATAATTGAGGGCCTAAATATGTTATGTTGTATATTATTAAGTGTGTTTGAATGCATGAGTGATTGAGGGTGACTATTGGCTTAAAAAATAACCTTTAAATGGTCCACACGGGTAGACATACGGGCATGTCTCTAGACCGTGTGTCACCATAGGCGTGTTGAATGGCCGTGTGTCATTTACACCTAAAATTTCTAAGTTAATATGCATGGTAGTAAACACATGGGTAGAGACACGACCATGTGTCTCAACCGTATGAAGGACACAGCCTAGCACACAGGCGTGTGCCTTGGCCGTGTGCCCCTAAATGAATGATGACGTCATAAGCAAAATATCCAAGTTTTTGGACACGAGCAATGACATGGGCGTGTCTAGGACATGTGAGGGACACGGGCTAGGGGCACGGGCGTGTGCTCGGACGTGTGAAAACCCTTCTAGGTTTGAAATGAAAAAGAAATTCTAGAAATTCCACACGGGTATGGGACACGGGCGTGTCCCAAAGCACACGGACGTGTGCATTGCCTCCATATGGGCGTGTGAGGCTTAAACCTAGAAATTTTCTTAGAATTTTCTTAAGTTCTCGGTTTAGTCCCGAATTACTTTTAATGTATGTTTTAGACCTCGTAGGTCCATGATAAGGACAATATGATTTTGTTTGATCGGTTTTAATTTGGAGTGAAATTTTATGACCTGTATTTTCCAAAAATGCCCTGTTTATGTTCGGTAATGCCTCATACCTTGTCTCGGTCTCATGTACGGGTAAGGGGTGTTATATTTAGTGGTATCAGAGCTATGGTTTAGTCGATTCTCGGACTAACCTAGCAGAATTGAGTCTAGCTATACATGTCATACGTATATATAGAAGTAATGATAGTGTGATGACTCTTGACAATATTAAAATGTTTTCATATAGCAAATGGATCCCGACAGAGTAGTGGCGGATGACGTAGAAAGTAACGTGCCTTCTCCAACTGAAAGAGCGGTGCCATCTGAAAGTAGGCCCAAATCTTTTATTAGAGGAGAAGGAGACAGAGAAGCCTTTCTCTATATGATGCATGCATGGTATACGGAGTTCGTTCGAACGAACCCAAATGCTCAACCTCCCTCACCTCCCTTAAATCCTCAACCCGCACCTGTGATGCCTCAACACATGGATTTCATGAGATTTGCTAGAACACTTATTGATAAAATTCAGAAAGAAGGTGCGAGGAATTTAGGGCAAATGCAAATGATGACCCTAAAAGAGTGGAGTTTTGGTTAGAGAACTCGATACGGGTATTTGATGAATTGTCATGTACACCCAAGAAGTGTTTAAAATATGCCATATTCTTGTTGAGAGATGCGACGTATCAATGGTGGAGAATGCTGATATCTGTCGTACCACTAGAGAGGGTTACTTGGGAATTCTTTATAGAGGAGTTTTTAAAGAAATACATTAGTGAAAGATTCATCAAATAGAAGCACAAGGAATTCCTGAAATTGAAACAAGGTCGTATGACAGTTAGTGAGTATGAGAGAGAATTCGTCAGACTTAGCAAATATGCTCGGAAGTGTGTACCCTCTGTAGCTAAGATGTATAGAAGATTTGAAGATGGGCTCAAAGAGGATATTAAGACATTAGTGGGTGTTCTTGAGTTGCAAGAATTTTTAGTACTTGTTGAACGGGCTTGTAAAGCCGAAGACTTGGTTAAAGAGAGGAAATAGGTCGAGTCTAATGCAAGAGATATAAGAAAGAGGTACATGAGTAAGTCATTTCCATCCCAGTCTAAGAAATCTAGAGAGATGTATTCTTGTTCACATGTGTCAGCTGGACATTCATACGGGAATCATAGAAAGCAGAATTTGGGTTTTAGATCCCAGGTTATGTTTGTGGCAAGCGTGGGTAACGCTAAACCTTCCAAGGCTGAATGTCCGCAATGTGGTAGACGTCATTCTAGCAACTGTAGAGTGAGTGAAGGATCATGTTTTAAATGTGGTTCTTTAGACCACTTTATTAAGGACTGTCTCGAGATGATGAAAAAAAAAAGATTTCAGAGTCCAAGACCGAGTGGCGTAACTTCTAGGGGAAGACCCTCGAGAAATGCCGGGAATGGGTTCGGTAGTAAGAATGTGACACGAGACATAGCAGTGAGGTCTGAAGCTAGGGCTTTGGCTAGAGCCTATACCATACGTGCACGCAAAGATGCAACTTCTCCTGATGTGATCACTGGTAAATTTTCTCTCTAATGTTATTACTTTGATAGACCCTGGCTCCACTCATTCGAATGTTTGTATGAAATTGGCATCTAGTATGAATATACCTATTGAGTCTACAGAATTTGTAATTAAGGTGTCTAACCCATTAGGAAAGCATGTGATAGTTGATAAAGTATGTAAGAAATGTCCTTTGATGATTAAAGACCATTGTTTTTCGGCCGACTTGATGTTGTTGTTGTTTGACGAATTTGATGTCATACTGGGTATGGATTGATTGACACTACATGAGGCTATAGTGAATTGTAGACAGAAAGTTATGGAATTGAAATGTGGAAACAGTGAAATTCTTCGGGTTGAATCAGATGATGTAGATAAGTCGCCGATGATGATTTCTTCAATGATTTCTCAGAGATACTTGAGAAATGGGTATGAAGCTTATTTGGCATATATATTGAATACAAAAGAATCCAAATTAAAAATTGAATCAGTGCCAGTTGTGTGGGAGTATACGGATGTATTTTCAAAGGAATTATTGGGTTTGTATCCAGTTAGAGAAGTGGAATTCAGTATTGAGCTAATGCCGGGGATATCACCCATCTCTATTGCCCCATATAGGATGGCCCCGATTGAACTAAAAGAATTTAAGTCACAGTTGCACGAGCTGACCGACAAGGGTTTTGCGAGACCAAGATTTTCGCTGTAGGGTGCTTTCGTACTGTTCGTGAAAAAGAAAAACGGTTTTATGAGATTATGCATTGACTATTGGCAACTCAATAAAGTGACAATAAAAATAAGTATCCTTTTCTAAGGATTGATGACTTGTTTGATCAGCTAAAGGGAGCGGCGTGGTTCTTTAAGATAGACTTGAGGTCCGGACACTACCAGTTACGAGTGAAAGAGTTTGATGTGCCTAAGACTGCTTTTAGAACGAGGTACGACCACTATGAGTTTCTTGTTATGCCATTTGAACTAACAAATGCTCCTGCCGTGTTTATGGATTTAATGAACTAAATTTTTCAGCCATATTTAGATAAGTTTGTTGTGGTGTTTATCGATGATATTCTGATTTATTCTAGAAAAGAGGCAGAGCATGCCGAACGCTTGAGAACTATTTTACAGACTCTGAGGGATAAACAATTATATGCCAAATTTAGTAAAAGCGAGTTTTGGCTTCGAAAGGTTGGGTTTTTAGGCCACATTTGTTTCAGGAGATGGTATACGAGTTGATCCCAGTAAGATTTTTGCTATTGTCGAATGGAAGCCGCTGAGGAATGTAACTGAAGTTAGGAGCTTTTTGGATTTAGCCGGTTACTACAGATGGTTTGTAAAAGGATTTTCAATGATAGCCACCCTAATGATGAGGTTGTTGCAAAAGGATGTTAAGTTCGAATGGACCGAGAAGTGCCAATAGAGCTTTAAGAAACTGAAAGCGTTGTTAACCGAGGCACCAATGTTAGTACAACCGGAATTAGGGAAAGAATTTTTGATTTATAATGATGCATCCTTGAATGGACTAGGTTGTGTCATTATGCAAGAAGGTAAGGTAGTAGCTTATGCTTCGAGGCAAATGAACCCCCATGAGAAGAACTATCCTACGCATTATTTAGAATTAGCCGCTATTGTATTTACTTTGAAGATTTGGTGGCATTACCTATTCAGGGAGAAATGCCATATCTATTCAGACCATAAAAGTCTTAAATATCTGATGACTCAAAAGGACTTGAACTTCAGGCAACGAAGGTGGCTTGAATTGTTAAAAGATTATGAGCTTGTGATAGATTATCACCCCGGTAAGGGAAATATGGTTGCCGATGCCTTGAGCAGAAAGTCTTTATTTGTTTTGAGAGTTATGAACGTACGACTAGCCCTATCTCATGATGGTGCTATTCTAGCAGAGTTAAAAGCTAGAGCAACTTTTCTTCAACAGATTTGTGATGCTCAAGAAGCTGATAAAGAGTTACAAGCTAAGAAAACTCAGTGTGAATCGAGCTGTGAATCAAATTTCCATAGAGATCCTGATGGTTGTCTGAGGTTCCGTGGAAGGATTTGTGTTTCGAAGAATGCTGAGTTGATTTGGGATATTTTGCATGAGGCTCATAATGGAGGTATGTTAGTTCACCCGGGTAGCACAAAAATGTACAATGATTTAAAGAAAATGTATTGGTGGAATGGCATGAAAATAGATATATCCAAATTTATATCGAGATGCTTGATTTGCCAAAAAGTAAAGGCCGAACACTAGGTACCTTTAGGTTTACTTTAGCCTATCTTAGTTCCCGAGTGGAAATGAGACAGAATTACTATAGACTTTGTGATAGGCTTGCCGTTGACACCAAGAAAGAAATATGCCATATAGGTAATGGTTAACAGATTAACTAAATCGGCTCATTTTATACTGGTACGCGTTGATTATTCACTTGATAAGTTAGCCGAACTGTATATTTCTGAGATTGTGAGACTTCATGGAGTACCTTTATCGATTATTTCGGATAGGGATCCGAGGTTCACTTTGCAGTTTTGGAAGAAGTTACAAGACGCTTTGGGTACAAAGCTGAATTTTAGCACCGCTTTTCATCCAAAAACTGATGGACAATCTGAGAGAGTAATTCAGACACTTGAAGATATGCTTAGATGTTGTGTTCTTAAATTCCAAGGTAGTTGGGAAAAGTACCTACCTTTGGTTGAATTTGCCTATAACAATAGCTATCAGACGAGTTTGAAGATGGCACCTTATGAGGCATTTTATGGACGTAAATATCGTACACCGTTGTATTGGAATGAGCTCAAGGAGAATAAGATTCATGGGATAGATTTGATTAAAGAAACCAAAGAAAAGGTGAAAGTAATTCGTGATTGTTTGAAAGCAGCGTCGGATAGAGAAAAGTCGTATGCGGATTTGAAAAGGAAAGAAATTGAGTATCAGGTTGGGGATAAGGTATTTTTGAAAGTATTCCCATGGAAGAAGGTTTTGAGATTCAGTAAAAGGGCAAGTTGAGTCTTCGTTTTATAGAACCGTATAAGGTTACCAAAAGGATAGGGCTTGTTGCTTATCAATTGGCTTTGCTGACTGAATTAGAAAAGTTCATTATGTGTTTCATGTGTCCATGTTGTGCCGCTATAGATCTGACCCTTCATATGTGATTGTACCGACAGAAGTTGAGATCAGACCGTATATTACTTATGGTGAGGAACTTGTTAATATCTTGGCTCGAGAAGTCGAGCAATTGAGAAACAAAAGTGTTGCTCTTGTAAAAGTTTTATGGCAAAGACACGGGGTTGAAGAGGCTACATGGGAGCTTGAGGAGGCCATGAGGAAACAATATCCAAACCTTTTCACCGGTAAAATTTTTGGGGAGGAAAATCCCTAAAGGGGGGAGAGTTGTAATATCCCGAATTAGGGCCTAGTTGAAACAGTGGTTTCAAGACCAAAAATCTAAGATAGAAATAATTATTTTATGATTCTTATGAGGTTTATGTTATGAATGCATGCTTGTGTGAAATTTTCATGAAGAAATTCTATGCATAAGATGTCTAATTGCATTTTAAGGACCAAATTGAATAAAGTGAAAAACTTGCATTCTAGAAGCTTTAAGCATGAAATTGCATTATATTATAAATTAGAGGGTCCTAATTAGCAATTTGACTAATTTTTATAATTTTGACAAAAAAGGACATGCATAGGAAAAATGTGAAAGAAAAACGGTAAGGGCATTTTGGTTATTTGGTAATTAAAAGAATAAAAAGGGAAAAATAAGTCAAAATTGGTGTCCATCTTCTTCCTTCATTGCTGAAATTTGCAAGACACTATAGCTAGGGTTCAAGCTTGATTGTAAGTGCATCCTAGCCCCGTTTTTAATGTTCTTTACATTTTTGAAGTCTTTGAAGCATGGTTTACCCATTTCTAGCTATATTCTGAGCTAGGGTTCATGTATAAAATTTGACCCATGTGTAACATGCATGTATTTTGATGATTAATGGAGGAATATGAATGTTTGATGCATGATAAACATCTTTTACAAGGTGATTAGTGAAACATCTAAACAAGGGACTTGTTTGTAAAAATGTAAAAAAGAATAGTAATAACATGAAATAAGAGAAAATATGGGCTAATATAAGCTTATTAAGGGTTCGGCTAGGCTTGGGTAACCAAGAAAACGCATGCATTTCATTTTACGAGTCTAGGGACCAAAGTGCAAATATGTGAAAGTTTAAGGGTCAAAATGTAAAATTGTAAAAGTATGATTTATGGACCCATTTGAATAATGTGAATAATAAATAAGTTAAATTTGGCATTATAGATCAAGAAAAACGTGAATCGGGACTAGATCGAGGAAAGAATAAAGTAGACGATGATTAGGCTCGATTATCATCATTTTGTACTGAGGTAAGTACATATACAAATAATGTGGTGTTGTAGTATGTTTTAATCTTTTAATATATTGTGATAAATGTTTTATTGTAATTATGATGTTACATGCTAATTGATTGTTATGAAAGCATGAATGTTATTATGGTCGTTATCCACGACGTTACGAGCAAGTATGATGGAGATACTATATGCAAGTGAGGAAAAATCCCGTTTGAACCTGAGGAATAGTTTAGGAATAGTTTAGGATACAAGTGACATGTCACTAGGAACTAAGAAGTCCGAACTCATTGAGTGGTCTGTGTTCGTGAGATTGTGGCATCTGAGCTCATTGAGAGGTTCGAGTTTATTATGGATGCGAGTATCCAAGCTCGTTGAGTGGTCCGAGTTCATAATAGATGCGATTCATGTAACATCCAAGCTTGTTGAGAGGTCTGAGTTCGTTATGGATGTGTTACATGCTATGTGGTAGCTTCGGCTACATTTGTATATGTGGCACTTATGTGCAAGGTTTCCATGTATCCAATAGTATTCCAAGTGTTCAACGGGAAATGTAATGAATGTGATGAAAGTCCCGATGAGGACATATGAAAGAGGTATGGTTATCGATACTTTACGATGAGTACAAGTATGTATACTAAACCTATGAGTAATGCCTTGATAAAGATCGATTTACAATGAGCAAGTATATATGTGCGTATGTTGAGTAAGCAAAAAGGTCTGAATGATGAATAATCTTATGTATATTTTGCTATGTTTTTGCATGTTGATTATTTACTACTATTTCATATTATTTGTATGTGGACTTACTAAAGCTTTAATGCTTAATCCCCTTTCTTTCCACCTTTTTGTAGTTCCACCAAGCTAGCTCGGAGGTCGGAAGCTATCGGAGTATTTGATCACACTATCAAAAGACTATTTGGTATAGTGAAATTATTACTTTGAGTATGGCATGTATAGGAAGCTTGGTCATTTCATGATATGTGTCATGCTATTTGGCCAAATTGTGAAGGCCTATGATGATGATGATTCTTTTTGTAATGGCCATGTGATATGACTCATATTTGATCATTTGGGTTGTAATTTAATTATCCATGCATGCATGTGTTAGTGTTTTGATGGTAGGATATGTTATTGCTTGGTGAGTGCATGATAATGATGTGATGTGTTGTTGATCGATGAATGTATGGTAAAGTATGAATCTGGTGCTAAAGGATAAGGGATGACCTAATAGCTTAAAATCACTGTATGCATGATTGCTCAATTTGAAGTTATGGTAACAAGTTTAATAATGCATGAAATTGGTGTGGAATGCATTTAAATGGTGCAACAAATGAATATGCAATAGGATGATATTATGGAGATGTGAGAATGCCTTGGTGTGGAATAATTGAGGGCCTAAATATGTTATGTTGTATGTTACAAAGTGTGTTTGAATGCATGAGTGATTGAGGGTGACTATTGGCTTGGAAAAAAGCCTTTAAATGGTCCACACATGTCCGTGTGTGACATATGGTCTGCCTCATGGGCGTGTTAAATGGCTGTGTGTCCGCTGCACCTAAAATTTCTAAGTCAGTATGCATGGTAGTAAAGACACAGGTAGAGACACGACCGTGTGTCTCAACCGTGTGAAGAACACGGCCTAGCACAGGGGCGTGTGCCTTGGCCGTGTGCCCCTAAATGAATGATGATGTCATAAATAGAATGTCCAAGTTTTTGGACACGGGTGATGACACGAGCGTGTCTAGGCTGTGTGATGGACATGGCTAGGGACAAGGGCATGTGCTCGGCTGTGTGAAAACCTCTGTAGGTTCGAAATGAAAAATAAATTCTAAAAATTCCACACGGCTGTGGGACACGGACGTGTCCCAAAGCACACGGGCGTGTGAGGCTTAAACCTAGAAATTTTCTTAGAATTTTTTTAAGTTCTCGGTTTAGTCCCAAATTACTTTTAATGTATATTTTGGAGCTCGTAGGTCCATGATAAGGACAATATGATTTTGTTTGATCGGTTTTAATTTGGAGTGAAATTTTATGACCTGTACTTTTCAAAAATGCCTTGTTTATGTTCGGTAATGCCTCGTACCTTGTCCCGGTCTCGGGTACGGGTAAGGGGTGTTACACACAACATGATTATATCATTCCATATCATTATCATAAGCCTTAAAATAACCCGTGAACCCTTTTGGAATACTAATGGATATTTGATAAGCCTCATACAAGAGGGTGAATTGCCGATGCCATGTCCCAGACATGGTCTTACACTGGCTCACATGTCAAGGCCGATGCCATGTCCCAGACATGGTCTTACACTAGCTCACAATCAACTCCGATGCCATGTCCAATATGGTCTTACACTGGTTCACAATCCATGCCGATGCCATGTCCAACATGGTCCTACACTAGCTCGTAATCAATGTGAATGCCTTGTCCAACATGGTCTTACACTGGTTCACAGTCAATGCCGATGCCATGTCCAATATGGTCTTTCACTGGCTCACATGTCACCCAAATGTCATGGCATGTATATCCAATCTATTCCTAGGTTTAACCAGGAATTTACCACTTTAATTTTCATCATACATTATTCAACCATATTATGCAAAATCATTCATTCAACATATAATAATGATAAAATTACCTTACTTACGTACAACTTACTCGCTTCCATGGAATATCATATTCCATCAAATTTCCAATGTATTCAATCATCACATAAATGTTATTAACATTTGGTATCACTTTCTCATACTCAATATCATCAACATATAATTCAATAAAATCATAGCATGATAGATTTAAAGTCTATTAACAATAATATAGATAACATGCTTATTTAGTCACACGGACTTACCTCAAATACAAATTTCAGCCAATTATTCCATTTTAGTCCATAACCTCGTGCTTTCCGATTTAAGCCCGAAATTTTATTTTCTTGATCTAAAATAATAAAATTTACTTATTTAATCATCATATTAAATTAAGCGTTCCATAATTCATACTTTGACAAAATGACCATTTTACCCCTAGACTTTCACAAAAATTAAGATTTTTCCCCTAGGCTCGTGAAAAGATTTTTATCAAATTTCCTCATTAGCCAAGCCTAGCCCAACCTTTATTACTCTTGTAGCAATTCAAAATTCCAATTATTTCACACAATTCTCATCCATTTAACAAACTTTACAAAATGGTCCATATTAGGTGTTTTCATGAAAATCCTTTCACAAAAGTTGTTTATTTAACAACAAAGATTCATTTTCTTCCATAAAAATTCAGCAAAAAACATGAATATGCTTATGTTAAAACCCTAGACTTTTAACTATTTTGCAAAATAGTCCTCTCATTAGCTAGATTATGCTAAAAGGGTCCCAAAAGTACAAAAATTATCAAGAAAGGCTATCAAAATCACTTACTTGTAAGAGATATAATTTGCTGATATTTTGAAGCTCCAAAACCCTTATTTTTTCTGGTATTTTTGGTGGAGAAGAAGGAAGGAAAAAGATGAAGTCCTTTGTTTTATTTTAATCTTATTTCTAGTCAAAATAGGTCACCAACTTCACCTAATTTTGACTTTTCTATTTCCTTTATCTTTATGGTCGGCCAAGCATTTCTTAAAGGTCTATTTGCTCTTTAAAGACCACCAATTATGTTTCTTTAGCTATTTAACACATTTAACTAGCAAAACAAAACTTTTGCCCTTTATGTTTTAATTAATCCCACAAACACTAAAATTAGTTCACCAAAATTTTCATGTATCCATATAATCAAGCTATAACACCAAAATGATATTAGAAATAATTTCTCCAGCCTCAGTATAGTGGTTTCAAAACCACTGTTCCAACTAGGCCCAAAATTGAGCTGTTACAACTAGGTTGGCACCTCAGGACCGGTGAACTACCCAACGGGTTCAAGTTCCATCCCCAGAGATAATCCAACCAACCTCATTGTTCCAGATTTTGGCAACATGCAGCAATATAAAGGGCAATAGTAGAACTTCCAAAATCAGTGAAAGATCGGTACAAGTGGGTGTAGGAGAAATTTAGAGCTATAGAGAGTGTTGATTACCTTTGTGGTGTCAATGCTAAGGAATTGAGTTTAGTCCTGGATCTAGTGCTCCTACCAAAATTGAAAACCCTAAAATTCAAAAAATACAATGGGACTAGTTTCCCTGAGGCCCATATCATAATGTTTTGTCGAAGAATGACTGAATACATCAACAATAATTAATTGTTAATCCATTGTTTCCAGGATAGCTTGATTGAGTCGACTTATAAATGGTAAAATTAGATGAGCCATTCTAGGATTAATTCATGGAAAGATTTGGCCTAGGCCTTCATGAAATAGTATAGCCATGTGACTGATATAACGCCTGATATAATTACATTGCAAAACATGGAAAAAAAGCCAAACGAAAGCTTTAGGCAAGACGCCCAATGGTGGAGAGATGTGGCAACACAGGTTTAGCAACCTCTATTATAAAAAGAAACGATAATGTTTTTTTTCAATACCCTGAAAGCCTCATTCATCAATCACATGCTAGGAAGTGCTATAGTTATGTCCGGAGAAATGATTGAGAATGCGATAAGGAGTGGAAAGATAGATACGGGGGAAAATGCTAAAAGGCCTATCCCGAGAAAGAAAGAAATTGAAGTAAACAGTGCAAGCTTATATACTAAGAGTGGGGGCAAATGTGATAATCGAGAGTGGGGGCAAGAAGACTAAAAACGATGTTACAAAGGTGAACTCCCCTCTAAAATGGGTTTGGAAAAAAATGATAGACGTGGGTTTGATCATTCAAAATTCAGAAAAGGTGCCAAAAGCAGTAAAGAACCACTGTGAGTTTCACGCTGTGGAATGTCATGAAATCCAAAAGTGTGCCGAGTTTAGAACTCTGGTACAAAGCCTAATGAACAAAAAAGAGTTGGAATTCTTTGAAGATATCAAGGGTTTAGAAGGGAAAAATGTTTGTGCCTCTAAAGAGGAAACTGAAGAAGAAAATCTATTAGGAATTTGTCCCTTCATCCCTAGAAGTGTTTTGAACAACTAGACTTGGAGGAGATCTCTGTAGTTTTTAGGACTATTTTAGAGTAATGTTCAGAACACACCTATTGCTCTAAAGCCTTGGAGCAATAGGAATCCTTTTGTGAAAAGGCGTATGTCCATTATCTTTATTTCAATAAAAACAATGCATTTTTATGTCCTCGCATGGAAAACATTTTAGGATTTTTTTTTCATTTCATTCGTACTCATACCACACAGCTAATCATTCTTAAATCCATTTGTTCTTTGGGTCTCTTTTTATTCCTATAACAGGTCCCCAAATATTAAAGATATGGATGATGCTGCTGTCAACTTAGAGTTTCCTTTTGAGCAGGATATGTGTCCAAAGGAACCTCAGGACTTTGAAGATGATCGAGATTGGAATTTGTATCTTGATTTGTTAAGGATGGTAGAGCAATATAAGAAACAGATCCTACCTCATAAAGAGTCAGTGGAAATTGTGAGCTTAGGGGATGAACAAGAAAAGAAAGAGGTCAAAATTGGGACTTGTATCACTGCAGAAACAAGGTGAGACCTTCTTGAGTTACTCTAAGAATTCAAAGATGTCTTCGCATGGTCGTATCAAAACATGTCTTGTCTAAGTACTGATATCGTGGTACACCGGCTTTTTATAAAGGAAGAATGCAAGCCAGTTTAGCAGAAACTTCGAAGGATGAGATCAAATGTACTGTTGAAAATAAAAGAAGGGGTCAAGAAACAGTTTGATGTTGGTTTCCTACAAGTGGTCAGATATTCGAAGTGGGTAGCCAATATAGTCTCCATCACTAAGAAAGACTAGAAGGTGTGATTGTGTGTAGATTAGAGGGATTTAAACAAGGCCATCCTAAAGGACAATTTCTTGTTACCCTATATTAATTCTTTGGTGGACAACACAACATGTCATTCGCTGTTCTCTTTCATGGATGGTTCTCCAGGTACAACCAGATAAAGATGCATCTAGAAGATATGGAGAAAACCACATTTGTAACAATGTGGAGAACATTTTGTTAAAAAGTGATGTCATTTGGACTGAAAAATGCAGGAGCAACACATCAAAGAGCCATGGTAACTTTGTTCCATGATATGATGCACAAAGATATTGAGGTTTATGTTGATGATATGATCGCAAAATCCCAAATAAAGAAAGAGCATGTGAAAGTCGTAAGGAAACTATTTTTGAGGTTGAGAAAATTCCAACTAAAGTTGAATCTAGGAAAATACAGTTGGGATTTATAGTCAATGAGAAAGGGATTGGGATTGGGATTGCGATTGCGATTGCGATTGATCTAGACAAATTCAAGGCCATATAGGAGTTACCACCATTGAGTACCCAAAAGAAAGTTCAGGGTTTCTTAGAGAGATTAAATTACATTGCTCGGTTCATTTCACAACTAACCAAGAAATGTGACCCCCATATTCCGTCTCCTTAAGAAGCATAATCCAGGTGTATGGGATGAGGAATGCCAGAAAACTTTCGAAAATATTAAACATTATTTGTCCAATGCCTCAGAACTGATGCCATCTAGCCCAGATAAACCATTGATACTATACTTGACAATATTTGCAAATTCTATGGGATGTGTACTAGGCCAACATGATGAGTCAGAGAGGAAAGAAAGAGCAATCTATTACCTCAGCAAGAAGTTCACTGAATGCGAGACAAGATATTCACCAATCAAGAACCTGTGTTTGAACCTTAGTCTGGACTACCCAGAGGCTGAGATAGTTCATGTTGTACCATAAGACTTGGCTCATTTAAAAAAAATTGACCCTCTAAAGTACATGATTGAATCGACAGCATTGAATGGAAGAATGGCTCAATGGAAAATTTTACTCTCCGAATTTGATATAATCTATCTAAACCAGAAGGCAATAAAGGGGAGTGTAATAGAAAATTTCCTAGCTAACAGAACTTTAGAAGATTATGAGCCTTTAAACTTTGATTTCCCGATTGAAGATCTGATGTATGTTGCAACCACTAAAGAAGGTGTTCTAAAAGAACATCTCTGGAAATTGAATTTTGATGGCACCTCAAATGCGATGGGTGACAAAATTGGAAAGTCTTGGCATCCCCAAACGAAGATCACTATCCTTTCACCAGTAAACTTGATTTTGATTGCACAAATAACATGGTGAAATATGAAATGTGTATCATCGGTATCCATGAGGCTATAAAACGTAAGAAAAAAGTACTGAAGGTGTATAGGGATTCTACGTTAGTAATCTATCAACTCAGAGGTGAATGGGAGATGAGAGATCCCAAGCTGATTGATTATCGAAAGCTAGTTCTCGAGTTAATTAAGGAGTTCGATGACATTACCTTCTGCTACCTCCCATGAGATGAAAATCATATGGCTGGTGCCTTGTCTAGCTTAGCCGCCATGGTCAAAGTGAACAAACAAGAGGATATAAAACCTATCAAGATGATCATTTATGAGGCCTTGGCTTATTGTTGCAACATCGAGGAAGAAAAAAGGGATGATTACCTTAGTACTATGACATAATATGATATGGAAAGAACTACAAATACCCTGAGCAAGCAACCGAGAATTATAAAAGGACGCTAAGAAGGTTGGCCAATGAGTATGTCCTAGATAGGGAGATCCTATTCAAAAGAAGAAAGGATTAGGTGTTATTGAGATGTGTGGACGCTATTGAAGCCAAGAAAATTCTATAATAAGTCCATGAAGGCGTTTGTGGAACATACGCCAATGGTTTTATAATGGCAAAGAAAATCATGAGATTCGGATATTATTGGTCAGTAATGGAAGGGGATTGTATCCATTATGCCAAGAGGTGTCATAAATGTTAAACTTATGGGGAAAAAATTCATGTGCCTCATTCAACTCTCCATGTGATGACTTCTTTGTAGCCTTTGTCTATGTGTGGCATGGATGTCATTGGACCAATCTTGCCAAAAGATTCCAATGGGCATCGATTCATCTTTGTGGTCATTGAATACTTCACCAAGTGCGCAGAAGCCACTTTTTATGCTAATGTCACAAAGTTAGTAGTTAGCAAATTCTTAAAGAAAGAGATCATATGTTGGTATAGAATGCCAACAAAGATCATATCTGACAATGCATTGAATTTTAACAACAATACAATAGCAAAGGTCTGTAGTCAATTCAAGATCAAACATCACAATTCATCACCATATCGCCCAAAAATGAATGGTGCAGTGGAGGCAAGTAATAAGAACGTTAAGAAGATCGTGGGGAAAATGACAGAGACTTATAAAGATCGGCATGAGAAATTACCGTTTGCCCTCTATACTTATCGAACATTTGTCAGAACCTTCACCAGGGCAACACCTTTCTCATTGGTTTATGGAATGGAGGCAGTTTTACCTATCGAAGTTGAGATTCTTTCTTTCCGAGTTTTATCAGAATTAAAGTTAGATGAAGCAAAATGGATCAAATCTATATATGATCAGCTGAACTTGATCGAAGAGAAGAGGTTTAAAGTTATCTATCATGGTCAGATGTACAAAAAATGAATGATGTAAGGTTATGAAAAAAAGGTTCACCCGAGAGAATTCCATGAGGGGGACCTAGTGTTCAAAAAGATTCTTCCCATACAAAAGGTCTTTAGAGGAAAATGGATGTCAAATTGGGAAGGACTTTATATTCTAAAGAAATCCTATTCTGGAGGAGCGCTGATTTTAACCGAGATAGATGGAAAAGATCTGCATAATCATGTGAAGTCGGATTCAGTCAAAAAATACTTCACCTAAAAAAATGGAGAGGCCAAGGCTAAAACCCGCAAAGGACGTCTTGAGACCAAAAGAGTTTTGAGTTGAAAACCCAAAAAGGGTTGATTAAATTTTGATCAAAGAATGGGCATGTAGTAGTCGTTCCCCCCAAAGGAAACAAGGAGGGGAAACTTTATATTTTGGGGTATCAACAGAGTACTCCAGATCTCTCAAACACATATCAAGCTCAGATTTATCCTCAACAAGTTTGCTCAGAGAAGCTCATACTGTGATATTTGGGGCACTTGGTTTCATTTTTACCCACTTTGTGTTTTATCAATGTTTGCCACTTTGATTAATCTTTTCATTAAGGGCTTTGCTCCCAATAAATTTTAGTCTTATCCATTTCTTTTATGACCTTGTTCAAGCATTTTTTGCATTGAAATAATGGCTAGTAGACTAATAATGTTAAAGTATAAAAGGATTTCTGCATATCACTCTGAAAATTTCTAAATAGTACAGGGACCTGAAACAAGAGCACTAGTTGGAAATAACCAAATTTGAAAGATGGAAAGATCCTAAAACAAATAGTCAAAATTGCGATTACCTTTTTGAGTTTCCTATCAAAGATACCAGACTTGAATGGAAGGCGTGGTAAAGCATCTGTATAGAACTTGTGCGAATGACTAGTAATATCAACCTAAGTGTTAAAAGACAAAACCATTCTAAAAAATGACATGTTGCATTCATTATTCATATGCATCTAGATAGGAGCATTTGATTCATTCTACTCATAACATCCTAGTTGTTTGGCAAAATATAAGCCTATGAAATAGATTTTACAGTTCCTGTTCCCTAGAGAGTGGTGTAACAGATCAGTGAAATAGTGACTCCCATATCCTTGAAGATGCAGTGGATCGGATCAAAGTTACAATAGAAAATATTATCTCTCTAAAGTTGCAATGGAACAAGATGAAGCTACGAATCTTATCTCCCTAAATTTGCAGTGGAGTAAGATGAAGCTATAAATCCTATATCCCTGAAGATGCAGTGGATCAGATCAAAGTTATAATATCAAATCTTATCTCCCTAAAGTTGCAGTGGAGCAAGATAAACCTACAAATCCTATATCTCTGAAGATGTAGCTGATCGGATCAAAGTTACAATCGCGAATCTTATCTCTCTGAGGTTGCAGTGGAGCAAGACGAAGCTACAAATCTTATCTCCCTGAAATTGAGTAGAGCAATATGAAGCTATAAATCCTATATCCCTGAAGATGCAGTGGATTGGATCAAAGTTATAATATCAAATCTTATCTACCTAAAGATGCAGTGAAGCAAGATTAAGCCACAAATCCTATATTCCTGAAGATGTAGTGGATTAGATCGAAGCTACCATAGTAACTCTTATCTCCTTGAAGTTTCAGTGGAACAAGATGAAGCTACAAATCCTATACCCCTGAAGTTGTAGTTGTTTGGAATGAAACTAAAAATCTTATATCCCTGAAGTTGTAGTGGAATGGATTGAAACTACAACAACAAATCTTATCTCCTTGAAGTTGCAATGGAGCAAGATGAAGCTATAACACAAAATCCTGCCTTCCTAAAGTTGTAGCGAAGTGGGTACAATAAAGTAGAGTAACCAATGAATTGAAAAAGTGGGTTACTTAGAAATGAGAAGCACCGAGAAGTTGAGATGCAGCGGGATTGGACAAAATTGGTCATCTTTTAAAGTATTTGCTCCCTTCCCGTTACACGACAATGATCAATGAAGGGCGGTAGTAGAGACCCATTTTTATTCGGCCCAAAAATAACACCAAAAAAATAAATAAACAAAAAATAGTCCATTAATTAAAAGTCCAATCTATTACAAGCCCAAATGCAAAACCCTAAAGCCTAATTTACCTAAGCCCGAAAGCCCAAAACATTAAAAAATTTTCAGAAACCCTAGCTTCCCCTAAAGTCTCCAGCAGCCGCTCACCTCGCCACATCAGTAGGCGTGCAATCTGAGCCCTAACACTGCCGCCTCGTCCTTGCCGCTACCACCTGCAGAAAATAGAGAAATAGAAACAGAAAGAAACAATACAAAAATAATATGTTGAATTTTCAGCTATAGAAAGCCAATGAACAATTTGTAATTTTTTTCTCGTTTTTATGAAGAAATTTAATAGAGAATACAAAGAACAATAAACAAATTACAAAGGTGATTTTTTTAAGACTTCTATTTTGATTTTTTTTTCTTTCGTAAAGAGCATAAAAAAATATAGAAACAAGGTTAAAAAAATTAAGGTTCATCTTTTTTTTTTTAATTTTGAAAAATATAAAAAAATAAAATAAAAGTTTGAGCTTTACCTGTTTATCACCGCTAAAAGGTCTTTTTTCGATCTGGGAAGGCCTCCGAACCCCTCGGGGTTCGTCGATGGCTTCATTGGAGGAGAGAAATCGAAGGGTTCTCTGGGTTATTTAGGAATTTCGGTGAAGTTTCAGGGGTACTTAGCCCTGAATTTGGGTTAAGAAAGTCAAAAAGGGTCAAAAAGGGAGTCTTTTGGCAATCTCCGACCACCGGAGGCGGCGGACTTTGTCGCCAATGATCGGTGGCAATGGTGGAGGCCCACCATCCCATGGCCGATCGAAACGGTGGAGATGGGAGAGGGCATATAGAGTTTTTTAAAAGGTTGCAAATGATTTGTTTTTTTTAGATTTTTTGACTTATATAAGCCCCTTAAAACGACATCATTTTGGGCTTGACTTTAGATGCCCAAAACGACGTCGTTTCGAGCATAACCCGAAGATCTGACCCAAATGGCCCCAGGATCTGCTTGTTTTTTAAAGGGTTGGGAAAATTACTTCCTAAGCCCTTCCACTTTTTTCCCTTTTTTAATTTCATCCTATACTTATTTTTTATTTATTTCGTTTTTATCCCATTATTTTAATCTCTTTGCAAGTCGGTCCTTGGACCCACTGTTGAACCTTGAGGTGTGGATGGGTCAGGCTACCCGGCCCCGCCCGAAGGCTCCCTCAAAAAATGGAAGGGTTCGGGTAAAAATATAGGCCCGAAATATGGGTTTGGGCAAAAAATGAGGCTCGTTTAGAAAATGGGCCAAGGCTCGGGTAAACCTTTTTTGGCCCGGGCTTGGCCCGAATTATATACTATATATATATTTTTTATTTTTAATCATATTTACATTTTATTTTCAATTTTAATATAACCATTTTTTATTATATTTTTAATTTATGTATTGTTTTAAGAATTGTTTTTCTCATTTTTTATTTGTTTCTTGTTTTAATATTTGTTTTTATGTTTTTAAATGTATTTGATTTATTATATTTTAAAATTTTTTATTTAATGAAATAAGCTAAAATAAATTTAATATGGGTCGAGTCAGGCTTGGGCTTAACAATTTTATTTTGGGGCAGGCTTGGACAAATTTTTAGACCCATATTTAAGGCCGGGCCTGGGCCTAGAAAACGAGCCTAAAATTTTATCTGGGCCTAACCAGAACCCGGCCCATGCACACCTCTAGTTGAACCAAGGAAATGATATGGGATTGGGATAATTTCCCTTTGAGGCTTTTCACTTTTCCATTTTATTTTATTATTTATGCTTTAAGTTTTTCTATATATTCAGTTCAGTCCCTAGACTATAGACCCCTTAGGGAATGACATGTACTGGGTTTAGGGTTATTTACCTTTTTGGTCCCTACATTTTATTAGTTTCTATTTAACCTTTTTATTTACTGTTTTTAATTATTTATACTTGAGGTTTTGTCATAGTTTCAATTTAGTCCCTTGTTCATTTTATTAAGTCCATGTACTTGCTGTTTTTTAATTTGTTGCCGTTGAATTTCCCAATTATTTTATTTTGGTCCTTTATTTTTAATTAATGATATTATTAATATTATTAAATGATCATCGTTGTTAACTAATATTAATTTTGTTAAAATTCACTTAAAAATCAATATTTTATGAATATAATTATATTATTATCAAACATTTTTATATTTTTTCACTATTAGTATTATTATATAATATTATTAATTGAATATTTTTTATTTAATCATTTTTTATTATTTTATTTCATCATTTTTTATTGTACTCATTATATTATTGTCATTTATTTTATTATTTATGTTGTTATTTTGTTAATGTCATAATTTTTCCATCATCGTGCATTATAAATATTGCTACATACATCCATTTGTTTTTCTGCACAAATGCATAAGAAATGATTTGAACCAAGACAATATTCTTTATTTTGAGGATTCGAAAAATTGTGCCCTTAACTTACGAGGTACGGTTTTTCCTCGAATCCAAATAATCGAATGTCCCTTCTCTCTTAAAAAAAATTAAAAATATAATATTTGGGCAATAATTAAAAGGTGAGCATTCTTATTTTTGGAAATTCAAGATTTTGTGCCCCAACTTACGGGATATGATTTTTCGTCTTGATCTCCTCATTAAAAATTCAATTTAGATAGAGACTTTTTCAATACCATCAAATAACATCGTACTAAAGGGATCACATTTTAAATTCTCTTCAAATTCTCAATTTTTGATATCAAGAAATTAAGTAATTAATTAGGTAACAATTTTGGGCATTATGAGGGTGCTAATCCTGAGGAATTGTTAGCGATGTGAAATTACAAAATGTGTTTGAATATGTAGAAATATATGTTGGCCTAATAGGTAAGTCGATATGTACACATATGTATATAAAATTCCGTATGGTATTAAAATATTTATCTACCTTATCATTATATTGAGAAATATATGCATGAGTTGATATTGTGCATGACTTGGCATTTCAAAGTCAAAACAAACAATTCCATGGAAGCAATGATTAAGAATACCACCCATTCCTCTAGAAAGGTAAGAGATATGGAAGGAGATAAAGGAAAAGTGTGCGTGACTAGAGGGAACAATTACGTTGGCTCCTGGTTAATCAAACTACTTCTTGAGCTCGGTTACTCTGTTCATACCACTATTAGAGCTGACCCAGGTCAAGATCTGTAAACACTCAATTTTAAATTAGTGAAGTTACATTCTTTTTTTATTATTATCTCAGTTTCTGTATTGTAGCAGGTAACAAGAGAGACCTTAGCTTCCTCACAAATCTTCCAGGATCAAATGAAAAGCTTAAAATCTTCACAGCAGATCTTAATGATCCTGAGAGTTTTGGTACTGCCATCGAGGGATGCAAAGGAGTTTTCCATATTGTTGCTCCCATAGATTTCCTGGACAATAAACCCGAAACAGTTGTGATCCAAAGGTCAATCGATGGAACATTAGGCATCTTGAAGACATGCTTGAGATCAAACACAGTGAAGAAAGTTGTATACACTTCTAGTATTACCGCTGTCTTTTTCAACGAGATCAAGAATGTGGAGATTATGGAAGAGAGTTATTGGAGGGATGTGGATTACATTCGTTCAGAAGTTAAGTCATATGTGAATTCTTATGCCATTACCAAGACTTCGATAGAAAAAACAGTTCTTGAATTTGCAGCACATGGATTGGATTTGGTTTCCATCATTCCTCTTATGGTTCTGGGTCCCTTCATCTGTCCCAAGATACACCTTCCAGTGCGCACTGCATTGTCTCCTATCCTAGGTATATGTTGAACTTGTTTTTCTTACTTACCATGAATCAATTAAACATAATGTAAAAAATAGAATGTCGATAATGACAATATCTCTCAAAGAAA
This sequence comes from Gossypium hirsutum, assembly GCF_007990345.1. Classification (NCBI taxonomy): domain Eukaryota; kingdom Viridiplantae; phylum Streptophyta; class Magnoliopsida; order Malvales; family Malvaceae; genus Gossypium; species Gossypium hirsutum. The sequence continues at coordinate 35,185,810 of NC_053430.1, read as the reverse complement.
AGAGAAATAAAAATAAAGAACACATAGATTTTTACGTGGAAACCCTTTCGGGAAATAAACCACGGGCAGAGGAGAAGAAAATTCACTATAACGAATTCGAATGATTACAAGAGGAGTAGACTATGTCTATTTATAAGCTTATAAAACCATATTCTAATAGGAGTGTAGTAAGATTGAAACACCTTATTCTAATCAATATCAAATAGATGGAGTTTAATAAGGTTTAAAAAACCTTATTTTTTAAAAAAAGTATAGTTCTATATGGATTTTACTTTTATTTTATTTTACCACTGTATTTTATTTAAAAAAGGATTCGAGTCTCTTAATTCTATCAATCTCCACCTTGACACGAATTCTCAATGAAAAAATTCTTCATCGTGAACTCTTAATGAACAAGTTCTCCACTTCTTTCATAAAACCCCTTAAGGGTTTAACATCAACAATGAACACCAACAAAGTCTAAGCAATGCTCAAACTTGGTTATAGGAAGTGACTTAGTCATCATATCTATAGGATTTTCATGAGTACTAATTCTGCTCACAACAATATCACTACAAGCAATAATATCACGAACAAAATGATACCGATCATCAATGTGTTTTGTTCTTTCATGAAATATTTGATCTTTTCTAAGGAAGATGACACTCTGACTGTCACAAAATATTGTACTGATTTGAAGGTCTTCATTGAGTTCATTAAAAAGTCCCTTCAACCAAATAGCTTCTTTACAAGTCTCAGTAATTGTCATGTACTCAACTTCAGTGGTAGACAAAGCGACTGTAGTTTGCAAAGTGGCTTTCCAACTAATTGCACAACCTCAAATTCTAAAGACATAACCTGTAAGAGATCTTCTTTTATCAAGGTCTCCAGTAAAATCAGCATAAGCATACCCAATGGCTCCATCTCTAGTTCTTCCAAATTGCAAGAAAACATTAGTAGTACCTCATAAATATCTTAAAATCTACTGAACTGCTTTCGAATGTTCTTTACCAGGATTCACCATGTATTTGCTAACTGCACTGACTGCATATGATAAATCTGGACATGAAAAAACCATAGCACATATGAGAGATCCCTTTGCACTAGAGTATGGAATATGTGACATGTACTCAATCTCATCATCTGATTGTGGAGACAAAACCGATGAAAGTATAGAATGAGCTACTAAAGGAGTATTAACTGGCTTAGCACTCTGCATATTGAACCTGTAACGAACTTTCTCAATGTACCCCTTCTGACTTGGTGTAATTTACTTGCTTTTCTATCTCTAAGAATCTCCATAACAAGTATCTTCTTTGCTAGGCTTTAACCTTTCTTATCTCTCCTTTATCTTTCGTTGCTATTAACATGTCATCAACATAAAGGAGTAGATAGATAAAAGAACCATCACTGTTTTTCCTAAAGTAAACACAACTATCAAAGCTACTTCTTTTAAAATCCTAAAAAGTCATAAAGAAACCAAACCTCTTGTACCAACTATCTTGGTGACTGTATAACCTGTATCCGTCACTAGATTAAGGTTAAGAAGCATTACCGAACATATTATAATTCACACATATATGCATAACATAATATAGTTCAAAATTTCAATCACATCAATTATTATAACTAAATCAATTAACGAAACTCATAATATATGCCATTCATATTATGATATAAATTACACATAACCCATCATTTATACATATACAGAACATATAACAAATCAATAATTTCATTGTTGAATATTAGACCTATTTTTATAAAAGTCCTGCACATGCATAAATTACAGACCATTTAAAATAAAATATACATTATCAACACTTTGTTTCATATATATACAACACCAACATATTAATCTATATGAAACTTGTATATTTTGCATATTAACACAAAATATAATAAGCTTCCATTTAAAAACAAACTCATTCTCGTTACTAGTACATTCAGTTAACATAGATCATTGTCTTAGTATATATGATAAAAGTACACCAAATGGTATCATGTATGTGTCTCAGTTTTTAATTAACAATCACATGGCCTACTTTAACTTATTTAACACTCAATATATACATATAGTAGAAATACAAAACATTTTCACATGCATCATATACTCAGATACACTTCCAATATAAGCTCAAATCAAGATTAAATATTTATATGTATTTATAATCATATAACATAACCAATTTGTTCATGCCACATTCAAAATCAACAATCAATCCTCAAGACTTTCATATAACAGAAATTATGTTCAACCATGATATACAACATGATAACCAAATAAAGTTTAACTATAATCCAACCAATACTGAATTTAAACCTAATATAAAGCCATTTTCAATGCATAAAACATTTACCAAAAACATCATACATCCATAGTACTTAACACTTTAACTGAAATGAATTTTTACCACATTCATGCATAGCTCATTAAACATAATAACTAAGTACACATAAAACCAAGACTAAGCATAAATACCAAACCATTTTCGCACGGCTTTATACAAAACCAAAGTTCATCATTTCAAAACAAGTTCCAACCTATACATGCCATAAGCTTAAAAATTTAGTTTATAAAACACCGAAGGTGATCGATAGTGTGTTAGACTTTACTGACGATCCCCGAGCTTGTAACTTGAATCCGAAATCTATAAAATAGAGGTAAACATAAATACACAAAGTACGCTAATTTAGCTTAGTAAGTCATAAGCAAATTTAATCATTCAAAAGAATAATCAAAGCATTTAAAAGAAGCTAAATTATAACATTATTGTTATACTTAATCTCAAACATATCATCTCATTTATTTATAACTTATAATTTTATACAAATAAGTTACCTTGGCGTAATGCTAATGTCTCACATTTAGCATAATATCATTCAACTTTTCATTCCCAAAATGACATTATACTAAGTATGCTTACATTCAAATGTATATATAGTCATGAATCAAAATTCAACTTCATATATATATATAGCCGAAACATACTTCTCATCTCTACTCACATTCTTCACTTATATCTTACATATCTTATAATAGATATCAAGAGGCTTACTTAACTTGTTTCAATTAAGTAATAAGCTAAGATCATACCTAGTCATTTTAGCTCATTTAATATATTCAATTTCCACATCAGCATAAATCCTTTTAAGCATAAACTTATAATAATTCACCGGTATAAAGCCTGCTAAGCCTAAGCCTGTATTTCACACCGGCACAAGACCTGCTAGACTCAAAGTCTGATTTTTATACACTGGCAATAAGCCTGATAGGCAATAAGCCCGATTAAATTCACCAGCACAAGGCTTGGCCCGAATATCACTATTATAACATTGTCTCATAAACAATTCATACGTCGAAACTTTCAGATATTCCAAAAATAGCATATTAAATATTCCAAAAATAGCATATTAAACTAAGTTACATCTAAAATTAACGATGTTTAATTGCTTAAAGACTTACCTTTGATGATGAAAAACCGGTACGGATCGGCTAGTCGACAACTTTATTTTTCCCCCGATCTAAATCCGATTTTCTCTTTTCTTGATCTAAATTAATATAAATTAAACTTATTAAATCAAATATTCAACCAAATTCATCCAAAAACACACAAATAGGAAAATTACACTTTTACCCTGATATTTTACATTTTTCACAATTTAGTCCATATTGCATAAAACACAAAATATGCACAATCTCACAACAAAATAGTTAGGCTAAATATTCCTTATACTCATACTACTCCGTATATTTCATTTATTTCACATTTTAGTCCTTTAATTTATTATTTTTGCAATTTATCCCTAATTACTCAAATTCATCAAAAATTCCAATACAAAACATGTTAATCTAAAACATATCTTTAATATTTCATCATCAAACATAACAAAACACAAATATTCATCAATGGAACAACTCAAAACATTCATCAAAATCAAAAATTCTAGCATGGGTCGGATAGTATTCGAAGCAACGATCTCAAAAACATAAAAATTATCAAAAACTGAAACCAAACTAACCTTGAATCAAGCTTGAGAAATGGCCGAATATCACCAAGCTTTAGTTTCTTTTCTTTATTTTTATTTTTGGTCAAAGCATGCATATATGAACATCATTTTATTGTTTATGTTATATTATAACATTTATATTATTTACCTAATTTCATATTTAACCTTTTAAAACTAATAACAAAAACATACATAATAAGGATACATTCGGCAATCACATAGTCTAAAGGTTTATTTGCAACATAAATACTTCAATTTATAAAGCCATTAACAAATTGTTCTTTATAAAATAAAGTATCAATTTTTCAATTTACGCGATTAAACCCTTTTATTAAATTAAGCCAACAAACGATCAAATTTTCATACGAAACTTTCACACATGAAAATTTGCATATAATAAACACAGAAAATAATATTTAACTATTTTTTTGACTCAGATTCATGGTCCCAAAACCACCATTTCGATTGGGGTCTAAATCAGGCTTCTCCCCCTTAGGGATTTTCGTCCTCGAAAATCTTATCGATAAATAGGTTTGGATAGCATTCTCTCATTACATCTTCTGACTCCCACATTGCTTCCTCAACACCGTACTTATGCCATAGTACTTTAACCAATGAATTTTTCTTATTTCGCAACTCTTTAATCTCACAAGCCAAAAATGAATCGGTTCTTCCTCGTACGTCATATCGGGCTTAATCTCAACTTTGGTCGGGCTAACCACATGTGAGGGATCAGATCGATATCTACGAAGCATCAAAACATGAAATGCATTGTGAATCTTTTCTAGTTCAGGTGGTAACAATAGTCTATAAGCAACCGGCTCGATTCGCTCGATAATCTCATACGGCCCAATGAATCTCGGACTCAATTTGCCTTTATGACCAAATCTGAGTATTTTCTTCCACGGTGAGACTCTCAAAAACACTATCCCCGATCTAAAACTCTATATCTTTAAGTTTCAAGTCTGCATACGATTTCTGAAGATCTGGTGCTGCTTTTAGACTTTCACGAATTACTTTCACTTTCTGTTCAGTTTCTCTGACCAAATCAACCCCGTGTATCTTGTTTTTACTGAGTTCAGTCCAATACAATGGTGTACGACATTTACAGTCGTATAAATCCTCGTAAGGTGCCATTTTAATACTCGATTGAAAGCTGTTGTTATACGCAAATTCAATCAAAGGTAGGTATCGTTCCCACGTACCTTCAAACTCGATAATGCAACATCTCAACATATCCTCAAGTATCTGAATGATTCGTTCAGACTGACCATCTGTCTAGGGTTGAAAAGCAGTGCTAAAATGTAATTTCATACCTAGTGCATCTTGCAGTTTCTTCCAAAACTGTGATGTAAACCTTGGATCTCTATCCGACACAATAAAAATAGGTACTCGTGTAGTCTCACAATCTGAGAAACATATAATTCATCAAGTTTATCGAGCGAATAATCTGTTCGAACCGGAACAAAGTGAGCTGATTTAGTCAATCTATCAACAATAACCCAGATTGCATCTTTCTTGCTCGGTGTCAATGGTAAACCAGATACAAAATCCATCGTGACTCTGTCCCATTTCCATTCAGGTATCATGATCGGCTGAAGCGATCCAGAAGGTACTGTTCGGCTTTTACTTGTTGATAGATTAAACACTTTGAAACATAGTCAGAAATGTCTCATTTCATACCATGCCACTAGTAAAGCTGTTTCAAATCACTATACATCTTCTTACTACCTGGGTGAACAGATAGCCGACTATTATGAGCTTCATTCAAAATCATCTGAATCAACTCTGTATTTCTCAAAACACATATTTGGTTTCTGAATTTGAAAACATCCCTCAACACCCACTTGGAATTCTGAATCAACATTCAATTCACATTGAGCCCATTTTAGTATCAAATCATTATCGACCTTCTGAGCTTCACAAATCTACAGAATAAATAATGGTCTTGCTTTTAACTCGGCTATTATCACACCATCATCTGACATAACCATATGTGCATTCATTGCACGCAAAGAAAACATGGATTTTTGACTTAGAGCATCAGCAACAACGTTAGCCTTTCCAGGACGATAATCAATTACTAGCTCGTAATCTTTTAACAACTCTAACCATCGACACTGTCTCAAATTCAGATCTTTCTGAGTCATCAAGTACTTCAAACTTTTATGATCGGAATAAACATGACATTTCTCACCAAACAGATAGTGACGCCAAATTTTTAACGTAAACACAATAGCTGCCAACTCTAAATCGTGCGTCGGATAGTTCTTTTCATGCAGTTTTAACTGTCTCGAGGCATAGGCTATAACTTTACTTTCCTGCATCAAAACACAGCCCAAACCATTTAAAGATGCATCATTATAGATAACAAATTCTTTACCCGATTCTGGTTGAACTAACACTGGAGCCTCGGTCAAAAGGGCTTTCAACTGATCAAAACTTTTCTGGCACTTTTCTGACCACTCAAACTTAACATCTTTCTGTAGTAGCTTCTTTATCGGGGTTGCAATCATAGAGAAACCTTTCATGAACCGTCTATAATAACCAACAAGTCCCAGAACACTTCGAACTTTAGAAACGTTTCTCGGAGGTTTCCAATCAAGTATTGCTGAAATCTTACTCGGATCAACCCAAATACCTGATGCTGAAATAACATGTCCCAAAAAGCTAACTTCGTGTAACCAGAACTCACATTTACTAAACTTTACATACAACTATTTTTCTCACGAAGCTTGTAACACAAGTCTCAAATGCTCAGCATGTTCGTTTTTATTACAGGAGTAGATCAATATATCATCAATAAACACAACCACAAACTGATCCAAATACTATCTGAAGATCCAATTCATCAAATCCATAAAAAAAGCAGGTGCATTAGTAAGTCTAAAGGGCATAACCAGAAACTCGTAATGTCCCTACCTTATTCGAAAGCAGTTTTTGGCACATCTGAGTCTCTGACTCGCAACTGATTATAACCCGATCTCAAATCTATCTTCGAAAACACTGAAGCCCCTTTCAACTGATCGAATAGGTCGTCAATCCGTGGCAACAGATATTTATTCTTTATAGTCACCTTATTTAGCTGGCAGTAATCAATACACATTCTCATAGTTCCATCTTTCTTTTTCACAAATAGAATTGGCACAGCCCAGAGAGAGAAACTCGGTCGCGCGAAACCTCTATCTATCAACTCTTGCAACTGAGCTTTCAATTCTTTTAATTCAGTAGGTGCCATCCGGTACGGAGCTATTGAAATTGGAGTTGTCCCCGGTACTAACTCAATACCAAACTCTACCTCTAGGATAGGTGGCAAACCCGACAATTCTTTAGGAAACACGTCCGGATACTTGTATACAACTGGTACGGATTCAATCTTCTTTTCAGCCACTTTACTATCAAGCACATAAGCAAAGTAAACTTCACAACCTTTTCTCACATATTTTTGAGCTAACATCGAAGATATTACTGCTGGTAAACCACTCAGATCATTAGATTCAATCCGAATAATCTCGTTATTCTGACATCTAAAATCAATGGTCTTTCTTTTACAATTAACAACGGCATCGTGCAAAGTCAGCCAATCCATACCCAAAATTATATCAAACTCGTCGAAAGGTAACAACATCAAATCGGCCGGAAAGCATGAATCTCAAATCATCAACGGGCAATTTTTACATACTTTGTCAACCAAAACACACCGGCCCAGGGGGTTCGATACTCGAATCACAAACTCAGTAGACTCAATAGGCAAATTTCTATTGGATACTATTGTTTCACACGTATAAGAATGAGTTGAACCAGGATCAATCAATGCAATAACACTAGTATCATAAATAGTGAAAGTACCGGTAATAACATCTAGGGAAGAAGCATCCTCGCGAGCGTGTAAAGCATATGCTCTAGCAGGTGTACGAGCCTCAGATCGAACTGTTATATCTTTCGTCCCTCTCTAACTACCACCTACATTACCCAAATGCCTGGGTGATCTGCCTCGCACTAACATATTACTCGATCTTGCGTTTTGAACAGTGTTTTGCTCGGCTAACATCAGGCAATCTTGAATAAAATGATCCATCGATCCACATTTAAAACAAGACCGGTTATGCAATCTGCAATCTCCAGAATGCCATTTACCAAAATGCTTGCACTCAACTCTGTTCTGTCGAACATTGCCAACACTAGCTATCGAAGTAGCTCGTGAACTCACAGGGGGTTAGTCTTGGTCTCGTCTAGAAAAGCCCGCAGTATCCTTAGATCGACTAGGATCATCTCTGAACTTCTTCGATGTTGAGTGAAAAGTCTTACCCGATGATCTTTTACGGGATTCTCTGGCTTCAAAATCAACTTTTCTTTTCTCTTTCCTAAGCTCTTCAGCTTTGCAAGCTAGCTCAACAAGTACCACGAACTCTTTGATTTCAAGTATACCAACCAACAATTTAATGTCTTCATTCAAACCGTCTTCAAATCTTTTACACATGATAGCTTCAGTTGAAACACACTCACGGGCATATCGACTAAGTCTCACAAAATTCCGCTCATATTCTGTTACAGTCATACGACCCTGTTTTAATTTGAGAAATTCCTTGCGCTTCTGATTAATGAATCTCTGGCTGATATATTTCTTACGGAACTCAATCTGAAAGAATTCGCAGGTCACTCGCTCTTTCGGAACCACCGATACTAGTATATTCCACCAGTGATATATGGTGTCTCGTAGCAAGGATATGGCACATTTTAAGCACTCATCTGGGGTACAAGATAACTCATCAACACGCTGATAGTATTATCAAGCCAGAATTCAGCTCGCTCAACATCATCGTCGTTAGTAGCTTTGAATTCTTCAGCCCGTGTTTTCTAATTTTATCAACATGAGGCTTGTTAAATCTCATCAGATCAATCATCAGAGGTACCACAGGTATCGGAAATGGATTATTCGGGGTGGAGGTTGTTATGTAACTGGGTTAGTTCAGATATATTGAGTAAACCAATCATTCATCATTTGATAGAAGGCTTGTTTAGCCTCCCCCTCATGGCTACTCGAGATCGGCCGAGATTCAACTGGCGCTATCCCATGCACGGGAGCAAGCACTATACTCTCGACATCATCAGCTACAGCTCTGTCGAGATCCATTTACTATACGAAAACACATTTTTAAATGCCAGAAGTCATCACAATATCGCAGTATATATTATGGCATGTATAGCTAGACACACACGCGCTATTTTAGTCCTAGAATCGACTAAACCTGGCTCTGATGCCAATAAAATGTAACACCCCTAACCCATATCCGTCGCCGGATTAAGGTTATGAGGCATTACCGAACATATTATTATTCACACAGATATGCATAACATAATATAGTTCAAAATTTTAATCACATAAATTATTATAACTAAATCAATTAACGAAACTCATAATATATGTCATTCATAACATGATATAAATTGCACATAACCCATCATTTATACATATACAGAACATATAACACATCAATAATTTCATTGTTGAATATTAGACTTATTTTTATAAAAGTCTTGCACATGCATAAATTATACACCATTTAAAATAAAATATACATTATTAACCCTTTGTTTCATATATATACGACACCAACATATTAATCTATATGAAACTTGTATATTTTGTATATTAACACCAAATATAATGAGCTTCCATTTACAAACAAACTCATTCTAGTTACTAGTACATTCGGCTAACATAGGTCATTGTCTTAGTATATATGATAAAAGTACACCAAATGGTATCATGTGTGTGTCTCAGTTTTTAATTAACAATCACATGGCCTACTTTAACTTATTTAACACTTAATATAAACATATAGCAGAAATACAAAACATTTTCACATGCATCATACACTCAGATACACTTCCAATATAAGCTCAAATCAAGATTAAATATTTATTTGTATTTATAATCATATAACATAACCAATTTGTCCATGCCACATTCAAAATCAACAACCAATCCTCAAGACTTTCATATAACAGAAATTATGTTCAACCATGACATACAACATGATAACCAAATAAAGTTTAACTATAATCCAACCAATACCGAATTTAAACCTAATAATAAAGCCATTTCCAATGCATAAAACATTTACCAAAAACATCATCCATCCATAGTACTTAACACTTTAACTGAAATGAATTTTTACCACATTCATGCATAGCTCATTAAACATAATAACTAAGTACACATAAAACCAAGACTAAGCATAAATACCAAGCCATTTTCGCATGGCTTTATACAAAACCAAAGTTCGTCGTTTCAAAACATGTTCCAACCTATATATGCCATAGGTTTAAAAATTCAGTTTATAAAATACTGAAGGCGATCGATAGTCTGTTAGACTTTGCTGACGATCCCCGAGCTTGTAACTTGAATTCGAAATCTATAAAACAGAGGTAAACATAAATACACAAAGTAAGCTAATTTAGCTTAGTAAGTCATAAGCAAATTTAATCATTCAAAAGAATAATCAAAGCATTTAAAACAAGCCAAATTATAACATTATTGTTATACTTAATCTCAAACATATCATCTTATTTATTTATAACTTATACTTTTACACAAATAAGTTACCTTGGCGTAATGCTAATGTATCACATTTAGTATAATATCATTCAAATTTTCATTCCCAAAGTGACATTATACCAAGTATGCTTACATTCAAATATATATATAGTCATGAATCAAAACTCAACTTCATATATATATATATATAGCCGAAACATACTTCTCATATCTACTCACATTCTTCACTTATATCTTACATATCTTATAACAGATATCAAGAGGCTTACTTAACTTGTTTCAATTAAGTAATAAGCTAAGATCACACCTGGTCATTTTAACTCATTTAACGTATTCAATTTCCACATCAGCATAAAGTCTTTTAAGCATAAACTTATAATAATTCACTAGCATAAAGCCTGCTAGGCCTAAGCCTGTATTTCACACCGGCACAAGGCTTGCTAGACTCAAAGTCTGATTTTTATACACCAGCAATAAGCCTGCTAGGCAATAAGCTCGATTAAATTCACCAGCACTAGGCTTGCTAAGCTTAACGCCTGAATATCACTATTATAACATTGTCTCATAAACAATTAATATATCGAAACTTTCAGATATTCCAAAACAGCATATTAAACTAAGTTACATCTAAAATTAACGATGTTTAATTGCTTAAAGACTTACCTCGGATGATGAAAAATCGGTACGGATCGGCTAGTCACAACTTTATTTTTCCCTCGATCTAAATCCGATTTTCTCTTTTCTTAATCTAAATTAATATAAATTAAACTTATTAAATCAAATATTCAACCAAATTCATCCAAAAACACATAAATGGGTAAATTACACTTTTACCCTGATATTTCACATTTTTTACAATTTAGTCCATATTGCATAAAACACAAAATATGCACAATCTCACAACAACATAGTTAGGCCGAATATTCCTTATACTCATACTACTCCATATATTTCATTTATATCACATTTTAGTCCTTTAATTTTTTTTTTGCAATTTAGCTCTAATTACTCAAATTCATCAAAAATTCCAATATAAAACATGTTAATCTAAAACATATCTTTAATATTTCATCATCAAACATCACAAAACAAAAATATTCATCAATGGCACAACTCAAAACATCATCAAAATCAGAAATTCTAGCATGGGTCGGATAGTATTCGAAGCAACGATCTCAAAAACATAAAAATTATCAAAAACCAAAACCAAACTAACCTTGAATCAAGCTTGAGAAATGGCCGAATATCACCAAGCTTTAGTTTCTTTTCTTTCTTTTTATTTTTGGTAAAAGCATGCATATATGAACATCATTTTATTATTTATGTTATATTATAACATTTATATTATTTACCTAATTACATATTTAACCTTTTAAAACTAATAACAAAAACATACATAATTAGGATACATTTGGAAATCACATAGTCTAAAGGTTTATTTGCAGCATAAATACTTCAATTTATAAAGCCATTAACAAATTGGTCTTTATAAAATAAAGTATCAATTTTTCAATTTACGCGATTAAACCCTTTTATTAAATTAAGCACAGAAACGATCAAATTTTCATACGAAACTTTCACACATGAAAATTCGCATATAATAAGCATGAAAGATAATATTTAAATATTTTTATGACTCAGATTCATGGTTCCGAAACCACCGTTCCGATTAGGGTCTAAATCAGGCTGCTACAGTGACTGTTCAAACCATAAAGGGACTTTTTCAGCAAGTAAACATAGTCCTTTTTTTTGGGGACTGTAAAACCTCTGGTTGTTGCATGTGAATATCCTCCTCAAGTTCTCCATGCAAAAATGAATTTTTTACATCTAACTGCTCAAGCTCTAAATCTTGCATGGCCACAATACCAAGCAAAGCTTGAATCAAACTATGCTTCACAACTGGGGAGAACATATCTATGAAGTCTACTCCTGGAATTTAACTGTAACCCTTTGCAACAAGCCTTGATTTATATATAGGTTCTTCAACTCTTAGGGTCCCTTCTTTTTTTTTTAACATCCATTTACAACGAACAACTTTTTTACCTTTAGGAAGTTTCACAAGATCCCATGCTCTATTTTTATGGAGTGATTCCATCTCCTCTTGCATAGCAAACATCTTATTTTCTGAGTTTTCACAGCTAACCACCTTAGAATAATTAGGTGGCTCTTAGTTTGTATCTATATCTTCAGCCACATTTAAAACATAAGCAACTAGATCAACCTCGACATACTTTTTTGGAGGTTTAATTTCTCTTATAGTTCTATTTTTGGCGATAAAGTATTGTGGTGAAGAAGCAACTCTATTCTGAATTTTTGTATTGGCTTAAGGAGCCAACTTTATTGTAGATTCTGGATTAACCTGATGCTTCACCTGCTTTTGGTTTTCTTTATTGGAAGTGTCCTTAAGAGATAAGTTTGGTATCATAGTAGTTTCATCAAAAACAACATATCTGCTAATCCCAACTTTCCTATTTCCAAGGCACCATAACTTATACCCTTTTACACCAGCTTTATAACCAATAAAAACACATTTAATGGATCTCGATTCCAATTTTCATTATCAACATGAGCATACGCAGGACACCCAAAGATCTTTAAATCAGAATAGTAAGTAAGATTACCAGACCTTATGGAGATCAGGTGATCAAAAAAATGCAGTAGAAGTTGCTTCAGCCGAAAACGACTTTGGTAAGTTGGCATTTGACAACATACATTGAACTTTCTCCATGATCGTTCTATTCATTCATGCTGCAACACCGTTTTACTGTGGAGTATAACGAACTTCAAGGGTCTTACGATCCCTTCAAACTTGCACAATTTATTAAACTCATCAGAACAAAACTCTAAGCCATTATTAGTGCGGTGGTATTTTATTTGTTTTCCTTCTGTTTTTTAATCATATTTTTCCAAAACTTAAATGCGAAAAACATATCGCTTTTTTACTTCAAGAAGAACGCTTAAACTTTTCTGGAAAAATCATCTATAAAAGTTAGCATATAATTAGCTCCACCTCTCGAAGGCACTCTAGATGGGCCCTACAAATCAAAATGAATATACTCCAATGTTTCCTTTCGTGCTATGGATACCTTTGGTGAAACTAACTCTTTTTTGCTTCCTAAAAACGCAATTGTCACAAAACTTTAGTTTGCAAATTCTTTACCCATCAAGAAGTCATCTTTTGCCCAATTCTGCCATGCCATTCTCATTCATATGTCCTAGGTGCATATGCCAAAGTTCAGTAATATCATCATCTGATAAGAAAGAGGAAGTGACAGTTGCATCACCAGTAGCAGTAGAACCCTACAAAACATATAACTTGGCAGTCTTTCTCTGCCTTTTCATCACAACGAGGGAACCTTTGGAAATCTTCACAACCGCACTTTCAGTTGTGTATATGTACCCTTTTGAATCAAGAGTACTCAACGAAATTAAATTTCTCTTCATTGGAACATGTCACACGTCATTAAGTGTTCTGACAACTTCGTCAAATATCTTAACTTTAATTATTCCAACACTTGTAATTTTACACGAAGCATTATTTCCCATCAAAACAACAACTTCAAACACTATTTTGTAAGTTGTAAACCAATCCCGACTGGGACTCATGTAGAAGGGGCAACCCGAATCAAGGATCCACTCCTCCCTTATTTTAGAATTGTTGATAGAAGTGACTAGAAGTTCACCATCTCTATAATCTTCTACAACATCAGCTTCACCGGATTTTTCTGGTTGTTTTCCCTTTTGATTTGCAGCCTCCCTTTTGATCTTGTTCTACAGCTTATAGCACTCAGATTTAATGTGCCCTTTTTTCTTACAGAAGTTACAAGTTTTACCTCTGTTTGAAGACTTTGATCTACCTTTAGATTTACCACGAGGATTTCGTTCCTGTGCCCTTCCACGATCATCATCAGCATTTCAATCTTGTCTCCCATGAACAATGAAGCCTACTCCTTGAGAGTCAGGTTCAACCACACTATGCTTCATCTTATTATACGAGGTTAAAGAATGATAAACCTCATCAGCTGTGGGAGACTTACAGCTATATAAAATTTTGTCTTTAAAGGTTGAATAAGACGGAGGCAATGAACAAAGTAGAATCAACCCTAGATCTTCCTTATCATACTAAACCTCTATGGCCTCCAAGGTTGAGAGAATTTCTTTAAACACTGTTAAGTGTTCGCGCACAGACGTACCTTCTTCCAAACGATGAGCATAAAGATGCTGCTTCACATGCAACTTGCTGGTTAGAGTTTTCGACATACATATTTGTTCTAGCCTCTTTCATAATGCAACACCGGTCTTCTCCTTCATCACATCCTGTAAAATTTCATTAGATAAATGCAGATATAATTGTGTTAATGCCTTTCGATCCTTACGCTTCTTCTCTTCATTCGTTAATGTCGAAGGCATCTTATCTATCCCTAGTAGGGCATTTTCCAGATCTATCTACGTAAGAGCTGCTTGCATCTTAATCTGCCACAACACAAATCTGGTGTTGCGATCCAGCAGCGAAATTTCATACTTCAAAGATGCCATTACCTTGATCAAAATCAACAAACCGAAAGCTCTTATACTAATTTGTAAAAAATATAATGTCGCTAATGGCAATATATCGCAAAGAAAAGAAAATAAAAATAAAGAACACATAGATTTTTACGTGGAAACCCTTTCGGGAAAAAACCACGGGCAAAGGAGAAGAAAATTCACTATGTCGAATTCGAATGATTACAAGAGGAGTAGACTATCTCTATTTATAGGCTTGTAAAACTATATTCTAATAGGAGTGTTGTAAGATTGAAACATCTTATTCTAATCAATATCAAATAGATGGAGTTTAATAAGGTTTAAAAAAACTTTATTCTAAAAAAAGTTATAGGTCTACATGGATTTTACTTTTATTTTATTTTACCACTGTATTTTATTTAAATAAGGATTTGGGTCACTTAATTCTAACATATACAGAGGTATATGCAGAGGTAGTTTATCCTATTGATTATTTGTTCAGAGAGTAGGAAAAACAATAATCTTCTTCTCAATCTTGCAATGGTGCATATGGATGATTTGGCAAGGACATTCATCTTCCTGCTTGAGCATCTTGAGGCAAAAAGAAGGTATAATTGTTCCTCTGATACGGTTACTGCTCCAAAGATGGTTGAAATTCTTTGAACTAACTATCCAGAATTCTTAATTGTAGAGTGAGTAGAATTTTTATTTTTATTTTAATTACAACTCATGTTATGTTAATGTTTGGAGTAAAAGAAAATTTTTTAATCCTTGTCATGCAGCACCCTAGAAGGAATTGAAGGTGCTAAATTGCTTGGTTTGTCATCAAAGAGGCTCTTAGACTTGGTTTTCAAATTCAAGTATGGGGTTGAGGATATATATGATGGAATTATTAAAAGCTGCAAGAAGAAAGGCTTTCTCTAGTAAGCATAAACATGGTGTGGAATCTGTAGGAATGATGTTAACTCATTGTTTCATTGCATAAGCAAAGAAAGCCTAATACGATTCAATGAATAGACGATGTTGATGCAATACTTCTTTTGAAGATTATAGGATTCTTTTGCTCTAATTACATGAAAATTTAAATGTATTTATTTGCATTTTTCATGTTTGGATGCTTGTGTTTTCATGGACTTCTTATATATTAGTTTGTTTTGGAGATAATTGTATGCAATTTTTTGCTCTTCCTATGAGTATATCACTCAAACCTATTTGCTCTGCTTGTGATTAATTTCCTTTTTAGGGTAAATTACACTAGCAGAAACTCAACTTTAAATTCAATCACTCAACTTTTAAAAATAACAAATCAATCACTAACGTTATCGAAAAGTAACAAATTAGTCAACCATTAACATTACATGCTTAACAGGATAGGTGACGTGACCAATTAACTGGCTACGTTAGCTAGTTAACTTACCACGTTGGATGAGGCAAAGTTGAGTGACTGTTTTTTTTCGTCCTTCCTTTTTTCTTTTTTAATAAATGGCCCAATATTTTTACTTTTTTGCGTAAGTGGCTCAATATGTTTATACTTCTTCTCCTTCATTCCAACAATCTCACTGTCACTGCCTTTGCCACAACCATCTTTAGCGTCACAATCATTAACCTTCAAACCACCATGTCACACCACAAAATTTGTCCGAAAAGTTTCAAGGGTAAAATAGGGATTTTAGCTCTAGTGAGCTCGAAAATTTTATTAGCATGGTATTCGGAATTGTTTTTTGCCTATGACATTTTGGAAATTAAATCACTTTTTGAAAATAATGTTTAAAAGACTTTCAATTTTGAAATAAGGACTGATTTGTAAAGTGGTCTAAAGTATGAGTTTTTAAAAGGCAATTAAACTAAATGTTAATTTTCACACTATTTTTCTCCTTCATCTTTATAAAACCCATTTTAGTTTATTGTCCATATTTTTGTTTTGTCATCCATTGCATTCCAAAGCTTTTTTTCATTCAATTTTGATTCCCAAACTTAATTACTTAGATTTCTATCATTCCCCAAACCATAAATCTTCATAGTATTTCAAGAAAAACATCTAAGAACACCATAAATTTCTCTATTGTTGAATTTTTGGGTTTTTGGGGTTTTCAATCAAATGTTCAGTTTTTCGTCAACTAAGGTAACGATTCGATTCCTTATTAGTTTTTTTTATGTTATTTGATCCTTTAAACTGAATTTTTAGCCATTAAATCTCATGTTTTGAATAAAAGTCAAAATTTGGGTCGTTAATGGTGGATTTTGAGATTTTGGAAAAAAACATGGTTTCAAAGTGTTTTTCAATTAGTTTTGACATGATTAGAAGGTTTTAAACTTACTTTAAATTTTTTTTGAAGATTTCCAACATTTTAATAATTTTTTGTGAAAATTGCCAAAAACATGTCAAAAATTTGATACCATGAATTTGGTAATTTTGAGTAGTTTAAAGGTTGAGAGTCAGTCGTAGGTGAATAATTAGATAAACATAATCAGTTTTAGGCAAAAAGATTTAGTATAGACCGAGATAATTGAAATTTAATTTTGCTATGTTGAAGGTTTCGACTAAAAGAGAATTTAGCTTAGGCTTGTGTTTTGATTGTTTGAAGTGAGTCTTGGCAGATTGTTGATTGTGTATATTGTCTGTTATTATGTGTGAAGCATCGAAACCATTGAAGCTTTCTATGAGCAAGGCAAAAGGCAAGGAAAAACTACTTTAAACTTTTAGCAATTAGGGGAAAGCGTGATAGGTGAGTGTTTGGAATTGCTACTTGTAAACACGATTCATAGTGTTAATTGGGAGATTAGGAATAACCTAAACCCCTATCCTAAGTTTCGAGTGTAAGCTTTCTATTTCCCTTGCCTTATTTTGGCTAATTATGTGATTATGTGAATAATTGTAGATTGATATTATGATATGATATTATGATATGAGATATTTGTGATGACTATTGTGAATTGTGTTGTGTTGTGGGCATGATGTACATGTAAAATGACAGTGATAATGATATACTAATAATGCAAATATGTAGTGAAAGCAAGTGGAATTTTGGTAAGATATATGTGTTGAATTCTGGAATGTGATATTATTATGACAAGAAATATGTGAGAATACTTGCATGTGATATATGATGTATTGATTTTAATGCACTCATATATGGTTGGACAGGTGATGGCTCAATGAGCATTATTATGGCACTTAAAGAGTAATTAAATGTGAATCTGATTAGCATGCATTGTGTACAAATTGTGATATGAATTGATGAATATAAATAGAGATGATTTGCATTAAATCAGTAATTAAAAATGTGTAATTGTGGATATTTTGGCCTTGTGATCTCTTTAAACCGTTGGCTATAGTTGGCATAACTCACTTATATATATTGTGTTTTTGAGCATTAAGGCCTTGAGATAGGTTGGAGAGATAAGGGAATGTGAGTTAAGCTCCATTCAATGGGACATGTTTGATGTAATAGGAGAGTGTTAGCTTTATGCTACACTTTTGGGATATGTTCGACTCTACGAGCAATTTGGTGTGCTAGAGATCCGTATATCCGATGTGTGGTGATAGAGCCCACTTTTATGTTTCATAACCTCAAGTGCCAAATTATCGTTTAAATGTGATCTTATGTATTGTGATAATACGATGCGAGATGGATGCATAAACATGTAATTAATATGCTAAATGAGTTGATTTAAGTTTCATGAAAATGTTAGTATGTTCTCATGGTAAATTGTGTATGTAATTGTAGTTTGGGTCGTTATCATTTTACTTGTTAATACATGTGAATATATAAGTTAGACTTGTGAGTCATTAAAGCATGTATATGTTGTTTAGTCTTGATGAATTATTGTTAAATGAATTACATATATAAATGAGTTGAGTGTAATTGCATGTAGGAGTATATGTTAGTTTTATGATTTAATGAAGCGTGAATATGTTATTGTGACTTGGTTAGAATATTCCTGTGAATGTGTTATAACATGCTCTTATTTAACCTTTAATGTTGTGTATACATTGTGGTTACTCTTTGACATTTGCTGAGCTTGTTTAAGCTCACCCACTCTCTCTAACCATTGTAGATATTTAGCGTTTATGGTGTGAGTGATGTGGGGATACCAAGGAAGTTATCCAAGTTAGGGTTTAGTATTTGCATAGATGGTATTAATATTATTCTTTGAACTATGGGTATAAGGCAGTGTGGTTAGACTTTGATCAATTATTATTGTGGTCCTCATGATATTTTATGGGTTTAGTTATCTAGCACTTTTGATGGATTCTATAATTATTTCATTGATATTGTTTTGGTTTAAATATTTGCTATGTTGAAGTGCCATGAACTGCATATATGGTCAACTAACATTGAATAATGTGGTAGAACTGTTGCATGAATTTTGTCTTAATGTTTTGATTACTTTCATAGCTTACTTTCTCTTAAGATTTACAGATATTGTTCTTGTTATATCATTTGCTTACTCAGACAAGTTTTCGATGATTGAACCGTTATTGTAGTTGTTTTGGTGATTACTTAATAAGGTAAAAGTTGCATGTTGAGTAGTGAGTTTTTGAATGGATTATATGTCTTAAACTGCTGAATTTTTGTGGTTTAAAGAAGAGGTATCGATATTCGTGTTTTGAAATGATACCTCCATGATTTTTGAAAGTGCTAACATAATTTGGTATCGATACCATATCACAAGAATCGATACTTGGGGTAGAATAATCGATACTTTATGAAAGGTACCGATAAATTCTGATATTTTGATTTTAAGAGAGAAACAGATGCTTTTTTGGTATCAATTCTCCAAGCAATATCGATATCATTTGAAAGAAATATCGATACCTTTGATTTAGTATCGATACCTATATGAATAATTCTGAATCTTTGTTTGGTGGCCTAAAAGCATGTTTAATTCTCGTTTTAATTTTGTTTGATGAATGTTGAACATGTTTTAATGATGACTGGAACATGTATGACTTGTTATTATTCAAAAACTAAATCGGAAGATGTGTGCTTAATAACGAGACAATTTGTAATGCTTATGATGTGTGATGGTAGTGTGACATCTTGATATTCGGGCTCGGCGACTGAGCAGGATATAAGGAGTTACACACCAAACTATCCTTTTTTTCAACTCCTTCCCCCAATAGAAGAGCCACAACGATTGGGATCCTACTATCTTTTTCAACTGCCCGAAGCCCTTAACTTTCAAAAAACCAGATCGAAATGGGATTAGAGACAATTTGGGGTCAAACTATCAGTACCCACAACCAAATCAGTAAGGAGAAAAACTTCCAAAGAAACATTGTAGCTATTCAAGAACCAAAATGAATTAGATTTGTCTAGATATTCATGGGATATGATGATATAAACAAAATGGTCATCAATTAAGCTAAACAACACTAACTCCATGCCAACATTATTAAGTTGCATAAAACAAAATCAAAAGAAAAACAAGAGGAATATCCAGATAATCCAAACAATCCATTGAACCCATCATTTTTGGGAACAAAGAAAGCGATTCCTCCAAAGGGGTAGACAAATGCCGATAAGTGAAATTTTGGGTTGGGTCTGTGATTAGCAAGATCCCAAATTTGAAATCAGACTGGATATTGTAGCAAAAGATTTTTTTTTTGTTCCTAAACGATTGAGATGGTGCAATTGGCCAGATACGACGAAGAAAAGCTCTCAATCGTTCTTGTCACCAAAACTATTCTTTATGAAGCTTACCCCATCGCCATCGCCACAATCCATAACCTCATGCTGCTGTTGAACCACTCTAGAATTTCTCTCTTCTTCTTCTCATCATTTTCTTCTTTTCTCTTCTTGTTTTTTTCTTTTACTATCCAGCCCAACCAGAGTTTTAAATTGGGGTCATTCACACAGTGGCATAACAGGTCAGCTTTCTGTGAAGTTTGTAACAGAAAATGGTTAGTATGAATGATTTGCTAGTTTTTGAAAGTTGAGTGATTGAATTGAAAATTGAATGATTTTTTGTCATTGATGTTAAAGTTAAGTGTCTGTTGGTGTATTTTTACCCTTTTTTTTATTATAGAGGAATATATTCAATTGATGGAACCAACTGAAGGGAATATTTCAAATTTGGGTATTAATATCTTATATAAGTACTCTTATAAATAAAACTTGTTAAAGAGAAATATAATGAAGAGATGGAAAGGGGAAACGAAACAATTTGTGTGATAGTGAGGTACAAGGTTCATAGCTTCATGCTTTGTGGTTGGTCCTTTCATCCCCTTACCATTGGTTCTGGTATTAGGTACAAGCTACTCGTTGTCCCCAATTGATGATCACAAAGTTTTTATTTTATTTTCTTATCAATTATTCAAAATGTTATATGTTATTATTTGTTGAAATATATTATATAGTAGATGTTGATTATGAAAATACAAAAGATTTTCTTGTACCATATTGTGAGGTAAGTTATCATTTGAGAGAATAGAACTAGACACTAGCACCAAATACAACTCACAAACTTTTGAATTTGAGATATTCAAAACTTCGAAATGTGGATGAGAAATGTTTGTTGTTCTAAAAAAAGATTTCTCATAGTAACACCACCACCTCAATATAGTATAAAAAAAGTAAGGTTGGATCGTACTATCATGTTGTATACTTCATAACTTTATTTGTAGGAGAAATTGGGATGATTTATACTTTAAAAGGTATATAGAAGAAGAAAATCTTGATAATGTTAATGACACAAATTCCAATTCCCATGAGGAAGAAATTGAGGACCAATGAGTAATGATGTAACACCCCTAACCTATATCCGTCGCCAGAACAGGGTTACAGAATATTATCGAAGTTTACAGAATAATTATAGATAATTCATGTTAAATACTGTTCATTTCCGAAACTAGCCATATCGTCCCTTGAATGGATCTTTGAGGCCCATTATAAATGTTGGAATCATGTTGGGACTAAATCGAGAACACAGGAAATTTTTCGTAAAATTTCACAATTTCTCCCATATACAGGGGTCACACGCCCGTGTGGATAGGCCATGTAGCTCAAACGATCAAATGACACACCCGTGTCCTAGGTTGTGTGGTGTATGAAATAGGTCACACGGCCGTGTCCCCAACCGTGTAACTCTCTAACTTGCAAAACATTAAGGTGCAGGTTTCACGGCCAAGACACACACCCTTATTTTAGGCCGTGTAGCACACACAGCTGAGACACTCGCCCGTGTCTCTACCGTGTGCCAAATTATGAGCATTCTATTTCTAAATTTTAGGATGCAGGGGACACACGGCCAAACCACATACCCATGTGCCAGGCTGTGTGTCACACACGGTCAAGACACACGCCCGTGTGTCTACCTATGTGGACAAAATAAAGTCATTTTCTAGCCTTATTTCTCACTCAAACCTTGCCATCAACCTGCTAAATCACTTACACACATATATCAGCCAATTCAAGTATGGTAACCAAGCTAATTTTATTATCTAACATGATATATTATTGCATGCATTCATGCTTTTAATCTTACCTTTTATAAGCATACTCGTTTAACCTATCTCAATCAATCAATAATAAACACTTATGTTATCATCATGAAATAATCATAATAGGTCGATGGATAATGTGAGTGATCTTCACCAAGCTTCCATCCAACGAGCTTCTGTTTTACTATAAAATAGGGAAATAAAACTAAGTAAGCATATAATAATTAGTAAGTTTGTATAACGTGGTACTTAACTTACCATTCATTCTATTTTAAGATAAAAATGTAAGGCACATTCAATGAATTTGATCTCAAACCCTATACATATCCTCATTGCCCTTGTTAGTCATACATTCGCAATATCATCAAGAAACATATATGGGCTTTACAACAATCAGGTTTCTAGGCATATATGCTTTCCACATCACATATTCATTTAACATGTATAAATTATATCTTTATATTACAAGTATATTTTCATAATAATTCATCTCGAGTTCTGATTATTTCATATCATATATTTTCATAATAATTCATCTCGAGTTCTGATTATTTCATATCAGAACTTTACTCATATCATTCAAAATATCAATGTCACACAAGTAGTATACTCAAGGTGTACAAATCTATAATCACGGATGAACATATTCATCAAATAAATCTCATGTACAAATATCATTATCTCATATTTCCATAATTATCATTTATCATCATTTTCATTTATTTCAGACAGATATGTGTAATAACTCATTTTTTATTCATGTCTTCTCATGTCAGTATTTTTCCCATTGACTTTATCTGAAATATCGATGGATACACAGGTAGTACACTCGAGGTGTACAAATTAGGATTCATCAATTCGTATTCAAGGTTACCGATAGGGCACATAACTAGGGAGCACACTCTTGAGCCACATATTAGGATTCTCAGATGAACCATGTAACAGGGCACTTATTCGGGCCAAACAGGAAACTCATAAGAGTTTTACTTAGGAAGCTCGTAGAGCTTATCAGATATCTTCAAAGAGATAATATTAAGGAGCATCGAATAAGGTAACAGGGAGTTCAATCGAGCCATGTCATGAACCTCATAAGAACCTATATTAGGACGCTCACGTAGAGCTCTGTTTGTGTCTGCATTATATGCTAGATCACAACTGATCGAATCATGTAACAAGACGCTCATAAAGAGCTGCGGTAGTGCGCAACACATGCTAAACCACTACCAATCAGGATGCTTGGAGGAACTATACATCAGGATGCTCAAGAGGGCTTTTATTAAGTTACTCGTCCGAGATAAATCCCATCCGCGACATATGCAGGACCTTAATATTAATACAGGAAAATACTGTATCCATCGACTTTCAATTATTCAAACGAGATTTAATATTTTTCAAGCATGTGATTACTTCCTACATTTACAATATTCATATAATTTAAATAAACACATTCCACATTCATTTCAAGCATAAAAGTAACATTTTTATCATTTATCATTTATTGAGCATTATCATTTATTTCAGGCATTATCACTTATCGGGCTTTGTTGGATATGTTTTCAATGTTATATATATATGATATTTATAAAATTCACAACCACAACATTTAATTCAAGCATATAAATATACACAATTTAGTTACACGAACTTACCTAGCCAAATGTTCGTGTACGTAAAATCTACTAATTCGACATTTTTCTCTTTTCCTCGTTCTAACTCCAAATTTGGTCTATCTAGATCTATACGAGTAAATTTAACATCAATTTAAAACAATTTAAACTCAATTCAATCAAATTCACATCTTAAGGAAAAATCACCATTTTTCCCTTAAACTTTTAATTAATGATGATTTCGTCCTCAGGCTCGGAAACTAAAATTCATGCAATTTAATCCTTGTTCCATGTCTAGCCAATTTTCACATGTAACATTTACAACAAATGTATTTCATAAAATTTAGAATTTTTCTATGAATATTACAACTTTTCAATTTAGTCCCTAAATCATATTTTCATCAAAATTCATTTTGTAAAAGTTGTTTATCTATCAACAACCTTTCATATTCTACCATAAATTTCAAAATTTCAGCATATTCATCCATGACAAAATTTTCATACTTTGATAACTTTACAAATTGATCCCTAAAATAGCTAGATTATGTTATCCTGATCTAAAAAATATAAAAAATACTAAAAACAGGACTTGAATACTTACCTAATTAGTCAAGAAAGCTTTCTTTCTCTTTCCTAGGGTTTCCATGCATTTTAGGGAAGAAGATGACATAAAATGATGATATTTTTTTATTTAATTAATTTATCACCTTTTATTTTTCATCTTTCCAATTTCATCCTTTTCTTTATTTTATTTTCCATGGATGAATTATCATCCTTAACAACTAAGAATTTTTAATGGTCTAATTACCATATAAGGACCTCCATTTTAAAGTTCTACAGCTATTTAATCCTTTTAGTTATTAGAGCTCAACTTTTGCACTTTGTGCAATTTGGTCCTTTATCAAACTAAACATGTAATCAATAAAATTTCTATACGAAATTTTCACACAATATTATTATCATACTGTAGATCCTAAAATAGTATTAAAATAATTTTTCTTTCCGGACTTAGATCTGTGGTCCCGAAACTACTGTTCTGATTTTATCAAAAATGAGCTATTATAAATGATAAGGAGTGCATGTAAAATGTTAGAGAGAGAATAACTCAACAAATATGAAATGTCAGAGCAATTAGATAAAATTGCACATGATGTTGATTTTTATTGTTATTTTTATTAGTAATTGTATTGTCGATTATTTTCTTGAATTAACATATTGAATACAATGATTTAATTTTATTTTTTGTTACTTATTAAGATTTTTTTTTTCTTCAAGCATTATTGTTAACTTTTTATAATAATTAATACTTTAAAAAAGTTAAATTTTGTAACTTGTAATTGCAATTTTTACTATCAAACACAATGTGGAGAACAACCATGTAACTTATAAGAGGATGTAATTACTACTATAATATTTACATTTTCATCCGTTTACTCTATAGTTTCTAAATATACCCTAAAATTTTTTTAGATTTTCACTGTTTCACTCTATTTCTGTCACGAAAATACTGTTTTCGGCAATGCTCAAGACAGCACTCTTGAGAAGATTCTAAGGTTATAACTAAGATTACAACGTTGACATAAATTTTAGGTTTTTTTTGGCGATAAAATCCTAACTAAATTAAGCAACTAAAGCTAACATTCTCCTACCCTACCATTCCAACAATTTCATAAGAGCTACTCTAAATCTAACATACGATCACTAAATAGGTCCCAATTAAACGCTACTATGTACTGTTTTGCCTAGTTTACCGATACCTTAATAGTTTCCACTATGCTCTAAAATACTCCTTGAAATATTAAAAAAAAATTATTCTACCGTATACGCCAAGTTACCATACCAAAAAAACGTTTGCCAAGGAACCCTATCCTCGGTGACCATCTAAAATTTCCCAGATTTTAGATTTAATTGCATCTGATTGCTAAAATGTGAAGAACCCTGTTCAGAATTAGGTTCATATTTTACAATACCAACAGAAAACAATAAATTTCACCAACCATAAAGAGTAATGATTTTCATGCCGTAAGCATGCAAAATACTGAAGTCCTTCCACACGCATTAACCAATTCAGGGTCAAAATATACGTTTCTCCAACTTTGGCAGTGAACTTTCAAGAAAAAAGCAAAACCATCGTGGAAAATGCAATTTGTCAGTATGAATAAGATGTTGGTGGAGATATTTCAATGTATACTCATCCGTGCTTTAAACTGACACCACACGGACAGTTGCACATCGAAAATGACAGACAACAGAGTCATCCAAGAATTTTTGTAAATAACGAGGAAAAGCTCAAGATTATATATATATGAGCCTTTTCTTAATTATATTTTTTATGCAAAATACTCTAATAGAGTAGAGAGAAATGGAAGGAGATAAAGGAGCAGTGTGTGTGACTGGAGGTACTGGGTTCGTAGCTTCATGGCTCATCAAGAGCCTTCTTCAGGAGGGTTATGCTGTTCGTACCACTGTTAGGGCCGATTCAGGTAACACGACTTAATTTACTCAAAATAACAAGGAACACTTTTTCTTTTGAACCATCACAATTTATAAGCAAATCCATTTAAATATGCAAATTTCAAAACATTAATACTTTGAGCAAATGTACATGATTTACCCCCACTTTCCTGTTGGAGCTTTGCAGAAAAAAATGAATCCGCACACCCCTCTTTTCTCGTCTTTTGATGGTTTCTAACAACTGAATGTTTAGTTGTCTTTCTAAAGAGTGGAGCACTAGGCATCTTGAAGGCATGCTTGAAGTCGAAAACAGTGAAGAGAGTTGTGTATACTTCAAGTGCGTCCACTGTTATGTTCAACGGGCAGGATGTGGAGGTGGTGGATGAGAGTTTTTGGACTGATGTGGACATCATTAGGGAAAATTTAAGCCCATTCATGCGTTCTTACATGATTTCCAAGACATTGACAGAAAGGGCGGCCCTTGAATTTGGTACACAACATGGATTGGATGTGGTGACGGTGATTCCTAGTTTGGTTGTTGGTCCTTTCATATGCCCCAAATTCCCTGGCTCAGTGCGCTTGTCATTGGCTCTGGTCCTAGGTACAAGCTTGCTAGTTCTCCCATCCCTATATAGACTTTTTAATTTGCTTCAAAGATTTCAACTGCAGCAATAACCTCATTTCTTGTTTAACTATCATTCTGAAGTCATTACTTTGATGATAATGATTGAAAATACACAGTTTTTTACTGAGAAAGTGCAGTGCACTAAGACGAGGAAGCTGAATAATGTGTACAGGGAACCAATCTGAATATAGTCTCCTTCTGAATGCATTGATGGTGCTTGTTGATGACTTGGCAAGGGCACATATATTCCTGCTTGAATATCCAGATGCAAAAGGAAGATACAATTGTTCTTCCGACACCATAAGCCTTGAGAAGTTGTCTGAATTTCTTGGTGGCAAGTACCCAGAGTTCCCAATTCCATCACCAGAGTGAGTGCATCTGCATCTTTCTCCCAACTTCCATTATAAAACAATAAAAACCATGGAGTGACAGCAGAGTCATCCTCCAACTTCTTGTTGTGATTGCAGATCCTTGGGAGAAATCAAAGGTATGAAATGGCCCGGTGTGTCATCAAAGAAACTGTTGGACACAGGTTTCGAATTTAATTGTGGGGTGGAGGAAATGTTTGATGGAGCCATTCAGTGCTGCAAGGAAAGAGGATATCTCTAGTTACCCAAATTTGCCATCTCTACTATCCAAATAATGCAGGGAGCAAGGGCCTGGAAGAAGATTGGATCGAATCAGTTGAAAGAGGAATAAATTAGTTCCCTTGTCTCGATGATGCAATGTTATAATAATGTAATTTTAATTTTAAAAAAAAAACATATCAATGTATGTTGTTTTTAATGTCTCCAAACTAGTTTTTGTGAGGACAGGAACTGCACTATGTATGGTTTCCTTTTATATAGAAATTGATGTTTCCGTCGCAGTACTCAACTGTGATCCCTTATCCTCACTACCTTCTATTGTTGCTTCTTTTGTTCCTGTTTGTTTCTCTAGAATTTCAAATTTTATTCGATTTTCTTACTTATGCATATTGTCAATTTTACTTTTTCGGCTGAGCAAAAGGAAGAAAAACACCTCTTTACAAAATTAGAATATATTAAGTCCTTGTTTGGCAGTTGGCTGATAGTTGGTCGGTGTAAAATGAAAAATAACTACATTACATATTTTATATTAAGTATTTATTTGCTTATAATACTTTAGTCTTTATTGGGTAGAATTATGGAAATAAAATATTATTTCCAAAGAATTAAAACATCTATTATGGAAAATTAATTAGTGAATATTTTTGAAAATTTCTTACTTTTTTACAAATATTAACATTGTAGAAATTGATAAATATTACTAGTGTATCAATACAATTGTAAACTATATTTTTAGTGATAATTATGTTATGTTCTTAGTATATAAATTAGTGATTATTATGTCACACTCTAAATAAATTTGTCAAGTAACATATTTCAATTAATATAAAGTTGTATAAGAAATTCTTTTACACAAGTAAAGAAAATCAATTAAGAGTACGTATATATTCAAAGATGAATGGGCTTGATTGAAAATTTCTCGCGGCAATGTTGATTTTTGTAGATTCACAATGATTTTTTCTTTTTGAGATTTACTTTGGACTTTGGAGGTAAGAGTGAAAATGAGATAATGGAGGTTACAGATATCTTGACATCCCTATTAGGTTTGAGCGCATGTGGCAAAATGAGTAATTTTTTAGTAAGCATGG
The DNA here is from genome assembly GCF_007990345.1 of Gossypium hirsutum. Taxonomy (NCBI): domain Eukaryota; kingdom Viridiplantae; phylum Streptophyta; class Magnoliopsida; order Malvales; family Malvaceae; genus Gossypium; species Gossypium hirsutum. The sequence continues at coordinate 35,156,947 of NC_053430.1, read as the reverse complement.
TCAGGTATGTCATTCTATACATCTCATTCTCAATGTGGAACGCCCCAAAAAATTTGATAAATTATTTATGTAAATAATACACACATACATGTCTGTTTCAGTGGTTAAGTGTCTTAGGAAGTGTTTGACAGGTTTCAAGTTCAAGCCTTAGCTTTAGGTAAATTTTTAGTATTTTTATGAATAAAGCTTTAACTGGGTTCAGTTGGCTCTTAAGTAAAAGTTGGTTAAAATGTGTTAGAATGGACTTGCTGGTCTGGTGGTTAAGCAGAGTGTTGGTTGCTAGAGGTCCTGTGTTCGAGCTTGGGCAGGAGCTTTATTTTTATTATTCTTGCCATGTAGGAGTTTGAAGTATAGTCAAATGCTGATTGTTTGAGTTGTGGGGGGAGAGTAATGGATGGTTTTTAGGAGGAAAATAAGGGATTGGGGGAGGTGGTTACCGAATTTCTGATTACTCTGCGCTTTTTGGCAATTTTAAGCTAATCCTCTTCTCTTTTCCTCCCCTTGCTGTCGACTTTCCTCGAGTTTTTCTATTTTTCTTGTGTGCCGAAATTTATCTTCTTTCTCCTCTTTGGTTCCTCGTCCAATCGATTTTCTATCGTGCAGCAGTTGTTTCCCTTGATTCGGTAAGTGGTTCTTCTTGAGTTCTAGCTTTATTTTTGATTAAGCGATTAACGGAGGAATCGTTTCACTTACGTTTAGGTACTGCTCGAAGGCCTTAATCGGGTTCTCGTGTTACAGAAACGTTGGTTTTTGCTCGAGGGTAAGTTTGGTCGCCCGTTGGATGAGCACTCCATTTTGGGTTTAATTTGATTCGATTGTTTTAGATATAAACTGAGGAAAACGTTGTTTAATTATAGGTGATGGTGAACTCAGGATTGCGTAAGCAGCGGATACGAACCAGGTGTGTACCAGAAAACAAGAATCGGTGAAAGCCAAAAAATGATTCTATCGATGCCACACGGGCGTGTGGTCGCCCGTGTGGTAGGTCTTGTGACAGTACACAGGTGTGTGATTGATGAAACAGGTCGTGCGCACAAGACACGGGTGCTTGACACGGCCGTGTGATGGCCGGTTAGGCTGTGTGCGAGACACGGGCTCAACCAAATGGGTAATATGGGCCATACGAGCGTGTGGAATTTTTGGGATCACACGGCCAAGGCCAAATTAGCCTGTGTGGGCTATACGGACGTGTGGGCCCACACGGGCAGACCAAATGGGCGTGTGAGCCCATTTTTTTGGAAAATTCTGTAAGGTTGCACGGGTCACCCAAGTTGAATGTGACCTGTCATGGGGTCAGTAAGCATTACTTAGACCCCTGATTTCGTGATCTAGTTATATGATGTATGATTTAAGCATGTAGCATGTAAATCTGAATTGTTTGAGTAGTCTGATAAACTGCAGTTTAACATGCCATTTATGCATATTGCATTGCATCGGGGTTGGGTTGATGTTATATTGGAGGAAGTATTTTGAAAGGCTTTTAAGCCTGATATCTGGCAGCTCAGCTACGATTATCTGATTATGTATCGCACTTCGGTACAGCCTCGTGTGTAAAGATGGGTGGGTTGATTTTATCCCCACATAGTGTGTAGGGTTGGACGGAGATGGTGTGTAGAGGTTGGTTGGTAGGACTCTAATGATCTGTTCTACATCTATATCTTAGTGGGTTAAGGCCCAGACTGGTTTTGTAATGGGCTCTGACCGCAGACTATATTCTGATGTATGTTTGAATGCATGTTTTATCTGTGGGGATTACATACTGAGTTTGCAAAAACTCACACTTTTCTATTTTATTTGTTCAGGTAATCCCCCGTCAATAGACAGATCGAAGTAACGGAAGACTCAGCGATGGCCACACGATTTGTCCACTTGGACTATTTTCTGTTTACTTATGATTTAATTTATATTTGGGGAAATTTGATGTAATTAAGGCCTTTACGAAGTTTTTCTTAATTTGGAATTTTACGATGTTTTTACGGTTTTTACTACTAGTAGTAGGAAAACTCGAGTTTTCAAAAGAATCAAATGTTTTATGAAACCACCACGCATACGAAATGGTTTTAAAAGCTTCCGCAAAGTTTAACATTTTGAAAATGGTTAATAATTGAAAACAAATTACACGTTTTAGAAGATAGCATAAGATAATTAAAAGAGGTACCTACGGAGATATGGTCTTAATGTCAATGCGATTTCTAAAGTACTATCATGTGACATCACTAGATTTGACCATAACGTCTAGGCCAGGTTTGGGGTATTACATTTAGTGGTATCATAGTCAGGTTCCAAAACTCAGCAGTGGATTTGAGTTTTAAAGATTGGTTTTAAAGAAATGATTTATAAATAATTTGAAATATTTTTGGAATAAGTATGTGGCACATCGAGTCTCTGGCGCCGATCCTATAAGTTTTCTGAAACTCTATTTAGAATTGTCTGAAATTATGATTTGAATATTCTGAAACTACTTTAGGTAGTTTACCATACTGAAAACACTCTAAGAAGTGTAGATTAAAACCAATGGTGAGACTACGATTCGCGATAACAGACTCTAAACTACTGATACTATATTGCATAAAATATATGTTAATAAAATATCAGAACTGTTAACTAATGCATAAAACTGTTAATATAGATAAATTCTGAAATTTACAATGAGTGCATGAGGTATCCGCGGACGTGGTACTAAAGGTCGGGGTAGAGGCTATAGGGGGCTCGAGCTAAGTCCTCATCTTTAGGAAACATGTCGAATCTTGATACAAGCGAGACACCGGTTTCACCAGCTACAGAGAATGGGTTTCATGATCGCACAGCCGGGGACAACACACTGTCCCAAGCCATGCTACGAATTTTGGAGAAGGTCGTTGGGCCAAATACTGGATCTGAGGGCCGAGGTCGGTTATGGAACGACTCCGATCCAATGAGGCTGAGTAATTTCGGGGTGTCACTAGAGTAACCCTTAGTGTGGCCAAGAATTGGATGGAGGCCACAGAAATAATTATGGACGACTTGGACTTTACTGCTGAGCAAAAGCTTAAAGGGGCTGTTTCTCTGTTTCGTGACGAGACATACCAGTGGTGGCTGACTGTTAAGGAGGGCGCCGAGCCCGAACGGTTGACTTAGGAGTATTTTAAGATAGCATTTCAGAGTAAGTATGTGGGAGCCAGTTATATTGATGCAAGGAGATGTGAGTTCTTAAATCTCACCCAGGGTGACTGATCAGTAGCAGAATATGAGGCCGAATTTTTGAGACTAGGCCGAATATGAGAGATGTGTCCGATTTGAGGACGACCTTAGGGATAATCTGAGGGTGTTGATAGCTCCGTAGAGGAAGCATGAGGGAGTGTGAGTTTGTTGTTTTGGTTGAGAAGGCTAAGATTATTGAGGATGTTAAGCACGCGGAGCATCAAAATAGGGATCGCGAGAGGGGTAAGAACAAGAGGGATTCAGAGCCCTCGAGTTTTAGGATGAGGCCTAAGAAAAAGGCCAAATCTGATGGGCCAATGCGAGTTGGGCCTTCTGTTGCACCTACTGGGGTAGCGCCATGTGGGCACTATAGTAGACGCCATCTGGGTGATTGTTGTAGAACTATTGGGGCGTGCTTGAGATGTGGGTCGACTGAGCACCGTGTTCGGGATTGCCCGTTGAGAATTGATCAGGTGCAAGCTCTAGGTTCTGGTACTGTACAACCGCTGAAAGTAGTTCAGCAGCCATCTAGGGGCCGAGGTCAGGCCAGGGGTGTTAATGGTATGGGCTGAGGATAGAAAGCACCGGGTAGAGGTGTTGAATCGACTGAGGTGAGACAACTTACTTTGGTTTATGCTGCTCGTCGCCGTGAGGACTAAGATGCTCCAAACGTCATTACGGGTACATTTTTAATATTTAATGTATCTTATTTAGCATTGATAGACATAGGCTCTGCCCATTCATATGTAGCTAGTACTGTGTCTGAAACCTTGGGGATTCCAATCGAGGGTACTGATAGTAAGGTAACTATGTTAAGTCCTTTAGGGCAATCTATTCGGGTGAGTAAGCTGTATAAAGATGTTCCGCTAGAGGTCCAAAGGACAGTATTTCTAGCTGATCTAATGGAGCTTCTGTTTGGGGAGTTCGATCTAATTTTGAGAATGGACTGGCTGGTTAAACATCGGATAAGTCTAGATTGTACAACAAAAAGGGTTATCTTGTGGACCGAGGAGGACAGTGAGGTAATGGTAATTGGGGATCGACGAGACTACCTGACTAATGTGATCTCAGCTTTGGTAGCAGAAAAGTTGGTTCGGAGAGGATGTGAGGCATTCTTAGCTTACATTATGTTTCTGATTTTGGAAACTCTTTGGTTAAGAACATCAGAACTGTGAGAAATTTTCCAGATGTGTTTCCTGAGGAGCTACCGGGGTTACCTCCGAGCCGTGGGGTAGATTTTAGGATTGAGTTGTTTCCTGGCACATCTCAGGTGTCTATCACCCCTTACCAAATGGCATCGAAAGAGCTGACTGAACTTAAGGCTCAGATTCAAGAGTTGTTGGATCGTGGGTTCATTCGTTCTAGTGTGTCTTCATGGAGAGCACCTGTTCTTTTCATGAAAAGAAAGATGGGACAATGAGGATGTGTATCGACTACCGCCAGTTAAATAAGCTAACGATCAAGAATAAATACCCACTTCTGAGGATAGATGACTTATTTGATCAATTTAGAAGGGCCTCTGTGTTTTCTAAGATTGATCTGCATTCAAGCTATCATCAGTTGAGAGTTAAGGAGGCTGATGTGTATAAGATGGCATTTAGGACTCGATATGGACATTACGAGTTCCTAGTTATGCCCTTTGGTTTGACTAATGCACCGACGGCATTTATAGATTTAATGAACCGAGTATTTCAGCCCTACCTAGATCAGTTTTTAGTGGTGTTCATCGATGACATTTTAGTGTATTCTAAGATAGAGGATCAGTACGATGAGCATCTCAGAGTGGTTCTACAGATTCTTCATGAGAAACAGTTGTATGCGAAGTTCAGCAAGTGTGAGTTCTGGCTTCGAGAAGTGACATTTCTAGAACATGTAGTTTTTATTGAGGGGATACGAGTCAATCCTCGTAAGATTGAGGCTGTGTTGAGTTAGAAATAGTCAAAGAATGTGTCTAAAATCTGCAGCTTTCTGGTGCTGGCAGGATATTATTAACATTTCGTAGAAGGTTTATCTTTAATCGCAACCCCGTTGACTAAGCTTATGTGTAAGAGAATTCCTTTCGTTTGGACTGATGCACAGTAAAAGAGCTTTGATAAGCTCAAAACTGTTCTGACAATGGCTCCTGTTCTGATACAACCTGAGCCTGGTAGAGACTTCGTGGTATACAGTGATGTGTCGCATGTGGGTTTGGGATGTGTTCTAATACAAGATGGAAAGGTAGTTGCTTATGCATTTCGACAGCTCAAGACTCATAAGGCTAATTGTCCGACGCATGATTTGGCATTGGCAGCGGTGGTCTTCGCTCTGAAAATCTGGAAGCACTATCTGTATGGGGATAAGTTTACTATTTACATTAATCACAAGAGCCTCAAATATCTCTTCACTCAGAAGGAGTTAAACCTTAGGCAGCGTAGATGGGTTGAACTGCTTAAGGATTACGACTGTACTATTGAGTACCATTCTGGTAAGGCCAATGTGGTGGCCGATGCGTTAAGTCGTAGGGCTATGACCAATCTGAGAGCGATGTTCACTCAACTTAGTCTCTTTGACGAAGGGAGTCTGTTGGCAGAACTTCAGGTTAGACCGACATGGATTGATCAGAGTAGAGATAAATAGATGGGGGATAAGTCTCTAGAGTTGCATTTCCATCATATTAAGAGTGGTACTACTACGGAATTTGGGATTAATAAGGATGGGATATTGTGTTTCCACGGTTGGATTTGTGTACCGAATGATGAGGACTTGAGACAATCGATTCTGAAGGAAGCGCATAGTAGTCCTTATGGTATGCATCTTGGAGGGAACAAGATGTATCAAGATTTGCTAGAATTGTACTGGTGGCTAGGGTTAAAGCGTGAGGTTACTGGCTTCGTTGCTCGCTGCTTGACTTGTCAGCAGGTTAAGGTTGAACATCAGTTACCTTCGGGTTTGCTACAGCCGATTAAGATATCGTTATGGAAATAGGAGCGAGTAACGATGGACTTCATTAGTCGGTTGCCTTTAACACCCACTAAGAAGGATTCTGTCTAGGTCATCATGGATCAATTGACCAAATCTGCTCACTTCATCCCAGTTAAGACAGACTTTCTCTATGGAAATTGGTTAAACTCTACATCTCTGAAATAGTGAGGCTACATGGGGTACCTGTCTCGATCATCCCTGACAGAGATCCTCGCTTCACGTCTCGATTCTGGAAGAAGTTGAATGAGGCTCTGGGTTCAAGGTTAGACTTCAGTACTGCTTTCCATCCTCAGACAAATAGTCAGTCAAAAAGAGTGATTCAGATACTGGGGGACATGTTGAGAAGCTCTGTTATCGATTTCCGGGGCAGCTAGAAGGAGTACTTGCCTTTGGTTGAGTTTGCCCACAATAACAGTTACCAGTCTAGCATCCAGATGGCGCCTTAAGAGGCCTTTTACGGTCGTAAGTGTCGCACTCCCTTGTGCTAGACTGGATTGGGTGAGCGACGTGTTCTGGGTCTAGAGTTGGTCTCCGAAACTGAAGATAACGTTCGACTTATTAGAGATTGACTAAAAGCGACTTCTAATAGGCAGAAGTCCTATGTAGACCTGAAGCGTCGAGAGATAGAGTATTCTGTGGGAGACTTCATTTTTCTCAAGGTCCCACCATGGAAGAAGGTATTGAGGATCGGTCGTAAAGGCAAGCTGAGCCTCGGTTTATTGGGCCGTACCGTATTTTGAGACGAGTAGAACCAGTTGCTTATCAGTTGGAACTGCCTCCGGAGTTGGATCGTATTCATGATGTTTTCCATGTCTCGATGTTGAGACGTTACCGCTCTGATCCCACGCATATTATTCCTGTGGAAGAAATTGAGGTTCGGCCAGATCTGATCTTCGAGGAGGAAGCCAGTTCAGATTCTAGATCATGACGTAAAGGTCCTAAGGAGGAAATATATTCCTTTAGTGAAAGTGTTGTGGCGGAATCATAGCACTGAGGAGGCTACATGGGAGCTTGAGGATGTGATGCGTCAGTAGTACCCTTATCTATTTTGATTAGGTAAATTTCGAGGCTGAAATTTTCTATTAGGGGGTAGAGTTGTAATTCCCCAGAAATTTGATAAATTGTTTCTGTAAATAATACACAAATACATTTCTACTTCAATGGTTAAGTATCCTGAGAAGTTTCTGAGAGGTCTCAAGTTCAAGCCTTAGCTTTGGGTAAATTTTTGGTATTTTTATGAATAAAGCTTTAACTGGGTTCAGTAGGCTCTTAAGTAAGAGTTGGTTAAAATGTGTCAGAATGGGCCTGTTGGACTAGTGGTTAAGTAGAGTGTTGGTTGCTAGAGGTCTTGTCTTCGAGTTTGGGCAGGAGCTTTATTTTTATTATTCTTGCCGTGCAGGAGTTTAAAGTATAGTCAAATGCTGAGTGTTTGAGTTGTTGGGGGAGAGTAGTGGACGGATTTTAAGAGAAAAATAAGGGATTAGGGAGGTGGTTACCGAATTTTTGATTACTCTGTGCTTTTTGGCAATGTTCAGCTAATCCTCTTCTCTTTTCCTCCCCTTGTTGCCGACTTTCCTTGAGTTTTTCTCTTTTTCTTGTGTGCCAAAATTCGTCTTCTTTCTCTTCTTTGGTTCCTCGTCCAATTTATTTTCTATTGTGCAATAGTTGTTTCCCTTGATTCGGTAAGTGGTTCTTCTTAAGTTCTAGCTTTATTTTTGATTAAGCGATTAACGGAGGAATCATTTCACTCACGTTTAGGTACTGCTCGAAAGCCTTAATCGGGTTCTCGTGTTATAGAAACGGTTTTTCTTGCTCAAGGGTAAGTTTGGTCACCCGTTGGATCAGCACTCCATTTTCGGTTTGATTTGATTCAATCGTTTAAGAGATAAACTGAGGAAAATGTTGTTTAATTATAGGTGCTGGTAAATTCAGGATTGTGTAAGCAGCGGATACGAACCAGGTGTGTACCCGAAAACACAAAAAAAGAGAATTGGTGAAAGCCAAAAAATAATTCTATCGACGCCACATGGGCGTGTGGTCACTCGTGTGGTAGGCCTTGTGGTAGTACACGGATGTGTGATTGACGAGCCAGGCCATGCGCACAAGACACAGGCGCTTGACATAGTCGTGTGTTTGCCGGTTAGGCTGTGTGCGAGACACGAGCTCAACCAAATGGACAGTGTGGGCCACACGGGTGTGTGAGATTTTTGGGCCAAGCCGTGTGATCTACACGGCGAAGGCCAAATTAGGCCGTGTGGGCCATACGGGCATGTTGGCCCACACGGGCAGACCACATAGGCGTGTAGGCCCATTTTTCTAGAAAACTCTGTAAGGTTGCACGGGTCGCCCAAGTCGACTGTGACCTATCATAGGGTCAGTAAGCATTACTTAGACCCTTGATTTTGTGATCTGGTTATATGATGTATGATTTAAGCATATGATACTTAGCATGTAGATATGAACTGTTTGAGTAGTATGATAAATTGCATTTTAGCATGACATTTATGGATGTTGCATTGCATCGGGTTTGGGTTGATGTTATATTGGAGGAAGTATTCTGAAAGGCTTTTAAGCTTGATATCTGGCAGCTCAGCTGCGATTATCTGATTATGCACCGCACTTCGGTACAGCCTGGTGTGTAAGGATAGGTGAGTTGATTTTATCCCCACATAGTGTGTAGGGCTGGACAGAGATGGTGTGTAGAGGCTGGTGGGTAGGACTTTAATGATCTGTTCTACATTTGTATCTGAGTGGGTTAAGGCCCAGACTGGTTCTGTAATGGGCTCCGGCCCCAGACTATATTCTAATGTATGTTTGAATGCATGTTTTATCTGTGGGGATTACACACTGAGTTTGTAAAAATTCACACTTTTCTGTTTTATCTGTCCAGGTAATCCCTAGTAATAGACGGATTGGAGTAGCGGAGGACTCAGCGATGGCCACACGATTTTTCCACTTAGACTATTTTCTGTTTACTTATGATTTAATTTATATTTGGGGAAATTTGATGTAATTAAGGCATTTACAGATTTTTGCTTAATTTGGAATTTTGTGATGTTTTTACGGTTTTTACTACTAGTAGTAGGAAAACTCGGGTTTTCAAAAGAATCAATTGTTTTACGAAACCACCAAACATATGAAAATGGTTTTAAAAGCTTTCGCAAAGTTCATCATTTTGAAAATGGTTAATGATTGAAAACAAATGACACGTTTTAGAAGATAGCATAAGATAATGAAATGAGGTACCTACGGAGATATGACCTTAACGTCAGTGCGATTTCTAAAGCACTATCATGTGACATCGCTAGTTTTGGTCATAACATCTAGACTGGGTTTGAAGTATTACACAATGAGCTGTTAAAAAAAAGTTGACCATTGCAACTTTTTTTTTGTAGATTTTAACTCAACAAGCTCTTGCAAATCTCCATTGACCAAACACTACAATTAGATTCACCAAACACTACAATTAGAGAGTTTGATTATCTAATTCTTCATTTGTGTGCAAATCATCTAAAAAGGCCCAAAATTATGTCTACCAAACACCCCTAAGTCTATACAATCTATACAATTTTTTCAGCCCACAATATTATATGTAAAAGGGTATATATATTATATGAAACAATGGTTAAATTTCAACTATGATCCTTTTACTTTTTCTTTGAGATTATACAATAATGATTAAATTTTAGTTTTAATCCTTATACTAATATCAAAATTTAATCTCCATACTTTAATTTATTTATATAAATTGATATCTCAACTTTCATACTTACATGACATGCATCTAAATCTTTTCTTTACATTATAATTTGATATTTCTCCTATTGAATTATGTTATTTATGTTATGAATTATATTATTTATACCTATATTTTATTTATTATTGATTTAGGGAATAATTGGAGAAAAATGTGCTTAAAGTTTATTTTTTGGCAAGTTTTTGTGATTTTGGATTTTCAACACAACACAATTTTAGTATTTTAATCATAACTTGAGCTACAAACATACGTTTTGGATCCATAATATATCAATTCAAAGGAAATTGAAATATTTATCTAAAGTTATTTCACGGATGAAACCCAAAAATGTCAAGAGGACATTCAAAAACTGCTTGGAAGTTTGACACAAAAATTACCGAAAAATCTAGAAAAATTCTACTTTACTTAATTAAGGGCACTTTTTTATTTTATCCATTATATTAATTTTATCCTATAAAGAGACACTATTAGATTAAAACTGAGGGTATAGACATAGCCACTTTTAATTTCTTTTTGTTTTCTTTATTTTATAGGATTCTAAACCTCTTTTCTAGTGAAAGGTTTAATTGAAGCTTGATTTAATATATTCGTGAGACTTATTTGCACTTTAATTCTTCTTTGTTCTTTTCTATTCATGCATCTTCTATTTCAATTACAACTGCTCGGACTTATTGAATATATGACTAGTGTTTGATAACTTAGAATGGTTGCCTTGTCAATTAGAATAGTTAAATTCGTAATTGTTTAATTTATTCTAATACTAGTGACGAATTGCATAATTTGTTTGTTGTGGTTTATTTTATTTGGTGTGGATGTGCCATCTAGCTTAAATGAACCCCGTTGAGGTAAGTTTGTTAGTTAGAATTATATCTTTTTCATTCTTAATGATACATTCTTAATTATGTTGATAAGTAAAATCTTAGGCACTGAGTTATAAGGTTATTTATTGATTAGGGAAGTAATTTCAAACGAGTTGTCTCTTAATTACGAAACAGGTAAGGAGAGATTGGTTGTCTGACTTTGTAACACCCCTAACCCGTATCTGAGTCGGAATAGGGTTATAGAGTATTACCAAAGTTTACATTTCAGAACTATCAAAAATTTTAAAATATTTAATTCTTATCATCAATTACAGCAAAACCAATCAATAGCATACATATTGTCCTTTATACGAGCCCTCGAGGCCCTACAAATATATTAGAAGAAAATCGGGACTAAATCAAAAACATGGAGAAATTTTAGGGAAAAAATAAAAATTTACCAACTGCAAGGTCACACGACCAAGAGACACGCCCGTGTCTTAGGCCATGTAGGCATTCGAAATAGGTACACACGGCCGTGTCTCAGCCCGTGTCTGTACCCGTGTAACTTACTGACTTAAGTCACACGACCAAACCACACGCCCGTGTGCCAGGCAGTGTAAAACCTGACTTGAAACCCTTTCAAAACTACAGGGGACACACGGCTGTGCTACCTGGCCGTGTGTCATACACGACTGAGACACACACCCGTGTGGGCGAAAATAGGTTATTTTACAAGCCATTTTTCTCACCCTTTTCAACATGTACCTATAATCCGTTTTATACATATACCTAAGTCCTAAAAAGGCACCAAAATCATGAAATATCAAGCCAAACACATATGGTATAATAACATCCAACCAATATGCCCAAAGGCACCTCAAATGACAACATTAAAACATGTATAACCAAGTACTCAATTTGGCCAAAGTAAATGATTAACTTTTAACTAAGTTTGCATCATTACACAACATGTAAATCACTTACCAAAACATACCATTTGGTACCAACTGTACCACATAATAATTAGTATCAAAATACATATATGCTTACTATGACAAAACACCAATTCACAACAAGTTATATGTCATATCTAATATGCACATTCAACTACTTTTCTATCTACCATCATTCAACCATAACAAGTCATATATCAACCATTATAAGGTTACTTATATACACCTTATAATATATATTATTTTACCAACACAAGGCCTAAATACAAACTAACCAGATGGTCATTTCCACAACCAAAACACATAGGCTAACATTAGCCAAAATACCTATACATGCCATTATAACCTTAACCAAGATATCAAAATCTACCGATATATCGCTGGATAGTGTGATAAATCTCCAATGAGCTTCCAACCTGATCGAGCTTCTGATAGTCTGAAAAGTAAAGAAAAATAACTACATAAGCAATGAATGCTTAATAAGCTCATATAAACTTTAATCATATCTATCCATTTCAAATATGAAATTTATACAATTCAAGAATAATCATATACCGATACCACACAATTCATGAAACCAAATTCAAAAATTTACATATTGAATAATTCCACAGCATTACTTATACCTATCATCCCTAACAAAGTAGGATTTTATAAAAACTTTAACTTTCTTTCAATTTTCTTCCTTTCGTTTGCATGCCATTACTTTCCATTACGTTTAGTTTCTTTAGCTTAATTAGCATCATCAATTCAACTCATCATTCCCTTTTTCATCACTCATTTCATGTGCATAATACACAAGACACAAACATATCATCAACCATAGCCACAAGCTAGAGCATTTAAACATAGCTCTTTTAGAATTAATCACATAATAAACCATTTCATAAGAATTTGCATAATTTAAACCTTACCACTTTTTCATGAGTACAAGAATATTTTCATTTGAGCACTTACCATTTCAATACGACTTATAAGTAAAGATAATACCATTCAACCAACAGCTTGGCACTTGCCTAAGCATCAAACAACAACACATGTTAGCGTACTTGAACATATTTCATATAAATTCATATAAATTCAACATTTATAACTTTATTTTCTCAACATGTCACACTTGAGTTCATTAGTTGTCTCAACTTACATAATTACCATGTATCGACATATCAAAGATATTCATATATGTACATGTCATGATACATATCATTATCTTACCGTTTCATTATATACATATATAATCCATTTCAATATATCAATAAATCATGTACCGTCATTTCCATGTATTCTATATATATAGATGTATTAGTTTGTATCGAACTCATATCGTCTCGTAACAGCATATTTCCAGTTGAACCACTTAGAATAATATGAGATACGCAGGAAATCTCGCACACTATGTGCCAACACATGGTCGAAACCATCTCTATCTCATATCTCATATAGATGCTCACTCTCGAGCTATCACTGAGTTTACTCACACAAGCTGACGGTCAAGACGTAACTACACGGTGCTGCTTACACAGGCTGACGAGTAACCACAACACATGCTAGAAAACTCAGCCACCGGTAGAACGTATGGGATCAACACCCAAAATATAGTAACCCTTAATGACATTTCATTTGTATCCTAAATATTTCTAAAGTTCAAACGGGACTCGATAGTCGTCGTGCGTCGTTGAATTTCACTCGTTTCACTATAAACCAAATTATATAATAACATATATATATCGATTCATTTTCAATAAAATTTCATATAATAAAATCAAATTTAATCAACAATATACATAGTATAGTTCATGCGAACTCACCTGGCTAAATTACAGAAATACCAAAGTTCAAGGGCATTTTTGTAATTTTCTATTTTCTTTGATTTTCCACCCAATCTTGATCTAAATTAATAATTCATTCAATATATTAATTTAGACAATAAAATAATTCATTTCATACAATTTGGTCATTTTTTTACATTTTTATAAAATTACCCCTAAAGTTTTACTTTTATTCAATTTAGTTCTTGAGCCCAAAACATGCAAATTAACCATTTTTTACCCCAAATTGAGTTTAGCTAAAAGTTCATGGTATCCAAAAAAACCCATTTATGCAACAATTTCACATTAAATCCTTGTACTTTTATTAATTTAACAAATTAGTCTGTAATCGAAAAATTCATCAAAATCACTTAACAAAATACTTTTAAATATAAAACAACATTCCAAATTCATCATCTAACATAAAAAATCACAAAATTCATCAATGAAAATATTCAAAATCTTTAACAGTTTCAAAATCAAAGGTACGGGCTAGCTAAACCTAGTTGCAACGATTTCAAAAACATAAAAATTTAAAGAAACGGGTGAAAAATGGCTTCCCTTGCATAAATAAAACCATTGCTGCACCTTTCTCATCTTCCATGGATTTTTCTACTTTCAAATTCGGCAGAAACAAACAAATGTAAAAGATGATATTTTTAATGTATTTTTTTATCATTTAATTTCCTAATTTACTTTATTAACCTTTGTTATATTTAAAAATTACGACATTGCCAAACCACTATCATCCACTAACACATTAATGGTCTATTTACCATATAAGGACTTACACTTTAAAGTTCTATAGCTATTTAATACCTTTAGCTTATAGAACACAACCTTTGCACTTTACGCGAATTAGACCTTTTTGCTTAATTAACTATCAAACCGATAAAATTTTCCAACAAAAATTTAATACCACTTTAATTACACTCCATAAATATTTATAAAAATATTTACGGCTCATTTTATAAAAAATGAGGTCCCGATACCTCAATTTGTAAAACCACTTGACCTTAGGGTCATACCACTTAAACTTAATAAATCGATTATAAAACAAAAATCACAATATCAAAATTTTTTTTAAAATCACAATTAACTAGTAAATATTAAATATAATATTTACAAACTTACTTGTCAAATTTTGTGGCCCCAAAACCACTATTTTCGACACCATTGAAAAATTGGCTGTTACAGACGTTGGGTCGAGGGCATATGCTCTGATTCAACCATCATCCTTTAGTTCAGGTATGTCTCTTGAAGAAATTGTTGAATCACTTACTACTAACACACAACAATTTCAATAGGAGAAGAGAGAGAATTCAAAATTTTCAACGTGTTACGAGAAGTGGTATATGCGCTAATTATGACCACCAAATTGATTCATGTCCTATTGTAATAGCTCATTTTTAGTAGTGTCAAAAAAAGTAGTTTCAGGACCACAATTCCAACGACTGAGTTGTTATTTTATTATTAATTTAATGTCTACGGGGTTATATTAAGGTCTTATTAAAGTTTCGTTAAGAAATTTTGAAGTTTAAATGGTTAATTAGGTAAAAAAGACTAATTCGTAAAGGTTGCAAAAGTGGGTATCTATTAGTTTAAAAAGGATAAATGGATATGGAAAGGAAATCTGAAGGATCTAGATAGTAATTATATCATTATTAAAGTTAGTGGACAATTATGAGTAGGATTTTGTTAATTTATAAGTTAATAACTAAGGGTAAAGTCGTAATTTAGTAAATAATCTTAAACCAAAATAAAACAAAATTGATACCATCTTCTCTAATTGTCTTCTCCACCAAAAATTAAAGAGAAAAAAACTATTTTTAGGGCTTTATAGTTCGACCAAGCTTTTATCTTGCATGGTATTTGATATAGATCCTGTTTTTAATGATTTTTATGTTTTTGTGATCGTATTAGCTTAATCTAGCTAGCCCAAGGATTAAGTTGCAAAAATTTTAAAGGTTGAGGGACTTGCTATAGTTTTTTTTGAATAGGTTTTGATATAGTTGATAGATTGTTAACTTTAGTTGTTAAACAAACATGTTTTGTTAAGTGATTTTGGGTGAATTGTACTTTAGGGAGTTATTTGTGAAAATAGTAAAATTTCATGGTAATATTATGAAATGATGATTTAAGTGGGTTGATATGAGTCCTTAAAAAATTTGGCTAGCCTGTACGGAGGATTAAAATGGTTAAAGTTCAAGTTATGAGGTTAAGGACTAAATTATGAAAAGTTAAAGTATTAGGTGTAATTTTATAATTTTACATAAATATGAGTTATGGATTGAATTGAATACTTGAAGTACTTAATTGAATGAAATTAACTACTTAGATCAAGATAAACCACAATCGGACTTAAATTGAGGGAAGGCAAAAGCTTCAGATTAGTTTCAAATTTTACTTCTACGACCATAGTTATTGAGCTAAATTCGTATGAATTATAATCATAATAATGTTAGTTAAATTGACTATCTATTATATTGTGTTGTTATAAATGAATTTGAATATACATGTATCAATGTTATGATTAATTGACAAATAACGAATCCTGTTTGAACCTTAAGAATTCTTAGGATACGAATGACATGTCATTAGGGATTTCATGTTTCGGGTGGTGGTCTTGATTATCCTACTGATGGTTGAGGTCCTACATTTTTTGCGGATTCTCCACAGCTTGTGTGAGTAGCATTGTGTAGCTAACATTCCAACCCACAGCTCGTGTGAGTAGGCCCATTTCATAGCTTGTGTGAGCACTATTGAAAATGAAAGGTTACGGTTATATGGAAAGGCACACTATGTGTGAGCATTCCTAAGTATCTAATGCAATTCCAGATGGTTCAACGAGTAAGTAAAGGAAATGGCATGGTAAGCATACAATTGAATGGTTCATGATATTATGAAATGGTTGATGAGTTAAATGATGTGTATATGAAATCTACTTACTATAAGATTGAACTCATATGTATCGTGGATAAACCTACTAACTTGTGAGTTTGATAGTGCTTGTATAGGCTTTTACTAAGCTTATGGTCTTGGTAATGACATTATGCATAGTTTGTAGTTTGTACTATGGAAATGGTAGGTTATGTTTGAGTTTATACGAGCTTATTAAGCACTCATTGCTTACATATTTACTTTCCTTTTTGTTTTTAGATTATTAGAAGTTCGATTGGTTGGAAGCTTGTCAGGGATCAATCACATTATCTTGCAACCATTTCTGTAGTTTTTATGTATTTTGGCCAAGGTTATAAATGGCATGTATATGACCATTTTATTATGGTATTTCTTGATGTGTAATGGTTGATTTGGTACGTATATACTTTTGAAGTTTATGTTTGGTTTGATGAGCTTTGGAACCTTGACAAGTTAGGTCATTTTGGTCATTCTTAAGTACTTGTTTATAAGACTTCTTTTTGTATGTTGTGATGGCATGTAAATGGCCATTGATGATATCATTTGGTAGATAAATGAACTAGATTTTGTGCTTGAAGTATGGTCATATTGATTTGTTGATTCATGATGTTTTGATATATATATATGATGCCTTTAGGTGACATATTGGTTTGATGAAATAGGATATTTGAAATGGTATGTTTATGAGTGTTTGAATGATGTTTAGGTCAATTGAATGTGTGCACAAATGGGATGGATGGCTAGGTGTGTTTTGGCCTTCAAATAGCATGTTTTTAGGGTCAATGTATGGATCACATGACCTAGAACACAGGTTGTCACACAACCGTATGACACACACGGCCTGGGTGCACAGTCGTGTGTCATTTTTCAATTCTTAGTGTATTAAGTTAGTGAGTTACACGAACTGTGACATGGTCATGTGTTGCAAGTCAGAAAGTTACACGGTCTAGCACACGGCCATGTGACCAACTCAGTGAGTTACACAGGTGGAGACATAGGCCAGGACACGGTCGTGTGTCCCTTTGTTTGAATGTTACATGACCTAGGGTATGTCACATGGCCTTGCATTATGACCAATTCAAAGATGGGGACAAAGCACTGCTAGACAAATCGGATCCACGAATGTTCCATTTGGAGTTTAAGTCAAGAGGACTGAACCCATCTGTGGTATTAAATGTTTTTCCATTCGGTACAATTAAAATAGCACATTCTGAATTTGGCACATTAAAGGTAAATAGTACTCATCTCAAACCTTATTTTGGTAGTAAAACTAATAACGAGAGAAAGGAGCATCGACTCCAAGACCCACTGTAACTGCGAGCCTAAAAAGGGAAGTCAAGCTTAAACTTTAAATAAATGCTTCTAGGGAGGCAATCCGAGTGTTACTGTTATTATTATTATTTAATATTTATTTTTTTATCTGCTTTGATTTAAAAAAAAAGTGGTCCACACGGCCTGATGACACGATTGTGTGTGACACACGGCCTAAACACACGGGCGTGTCCCAGGCCGTGTGCATATTGGAGCTAATTTTTTTAAAACTTTTTGAAACACACATTAACAGAGATTTACATAGTTTGAAGACATGGCCATGTGAATCACACGACCTCGACACATGGGTGTGTCCACGGCCATGTGTAAACTGGAGTGAATTTTTCAATTTTATTTCAAAATAGTGAGTCACATAGGCCAGAGACACGGACGTGTGTGAGACCATATTCCCAACACGACCTCGCAAACAGGCGTGGGAGAAGCGAAAGATGTTCACACACGGTTAGATGTGACATAATACATGGACACACGGGCGTGTCTCAGGTCGTGTTAAAATAGGCTTAATTTTTATTTATATTTTAAATGACACACGGGTTGAGAAAGCATCACACGGGCGTGAGACATTGCTGTGTGGCCCAATACAAGCCTTTACACAACCATGTCCCCTTTTTAACCCAAAACCCTAAAATATTTTTCTTTTCCTTTGTCTTTTTCTCTTAATCATCGTTCTCCCTTTTCTTTCCCCTTCGTCGGACTGGTCACCAAACCTTTTCCCCATCCCTTTTATTCACTAATCCAACCACCAACGTCCTCGACAACCAAACCCCTCCTATCACCGATTACATACACACGCACAAAGCTTTGTCTTTCTTTCTTTGAACTGTCGTTGAGACACCCTACCCCCCAAAACCCTTTCCTTGTTCGTCCCCCTCGTCGTACCACCATGTGTAGCCTTCCCTTTTCCCTTTTTTTTCTTCCCATTCAAAACACCACCACACACCTACATGAACAACCCAAAGCCGTCTTCACTTCTTGTCGTAGCCCGTTTTTCCATTATCGAAGCCCTGTATTGCCTTGTCGTCATTCTTCCTTTGACCACTGTCGTCTATCACTGCTATTATCCCAACAATCATATATCATGACTAACACCCGCAACAAATCCAAAGTCACCATCCCTGCTTCAAAAAACAAGAAGACTCCGGGCACAACCTCTTCATGAGCCCCATCTTCGATGCACGCTATCCTTGACTAAAGTTTCCACTAAGTCCTCACAAGGACCTATATCAACTTCGTTGGTAGAGACCCTTGGGTTTAGGGTGTTGCATCGACTAGGAGGCTTTATAGACTGCCCATCTAGTCGATAGAGTGCGCACCCTGATCGTGACATATCATAGGGACAAATTCTTCTTTATCATCGAGCCTACTTATTCAGAACTCAAACTAGAGTTTTGTTTGACATTTGTTTTGCAGCATGTGATGCCAAGACATTATGAGCCACGCACTATTTCTTTCCGACTCGATGGTACGACGCGTTATCAAGCATTCCAGAATTAGAAATTACCTTAGGACTCTATTCTAAGGAGTTCGTGAGTGCCGAGGGGTTCCTCACCTTATACCAACACATCCATCATTCCTATATTTATGCTAAACAAAGCTTACTACTAGTACAACATCATATGATCCTAGTCAACCGAAGATGACTTCCCTACCTCCAGCATTGCGATATATCCATACTATCTTGGCACACAAGTTGACTAGTCAGAGGGAGAGCACTAGAGGCGTTGGTACATTCGACACTTATTTCTTTGGAGGATGATGATGTGGCGCATTTTAGATCTCACTTACTTCGTCATCCTACCATTTCGTCGTCAGTCTGACCGCAATAGGAAGGGTCTCATCTGTTTGGGCCCTTTTATGACTCATCTTACACATCATTTTGGCCTCCTTAATTCTCCAGAGCATTCATCCTCATTTACACTAGTTGGGAAGATGACCTCGTAGGGATTATCGATTATAAGTCATATGATGATGATCGAGCAACAGTGCGGAGTGGATCTTCCTCGAATAGATTGTCTCGTTTCGACCCTCAGGATGAGTATGTGGACTTTCCCGATAATGATCCTTTTCACCATGAGAATCCACCTTATTTTTCACCTTCGAGTCACCCTACCGCTACTTCTACCATTACACTTGAGGATCTTTCTGAACGTTCACCCATTTCGAACAACGTTCCTTTGAATGGGTTGACAATATTGATGTAACCTTGCAGCAGATATGTTAGCATCTTCATATTTCTCTTATTGATCCTGCGCCTTACGATCCCGACACATCTCATGATGATGATCACTGATCTACTTTCATTTTCTTTGTTTTCTTTATTTTATTTTCAATTGTGCTTTTCTTTTTTTTTGTTGTTTTGTTTTTATTTCTTAGACTTCTTTAGTTTATTTTTCTTTTGAACTATATTTTTTATTTTGATGGTTGCTTTTATTTGAGTTTGTAACTTCTTAATCTTTTTCTTTATTTTTGTTTTTTTCTTATTAGTTTGCTCAGCACTATGCACTATATTTAGAGTTGCCTACAATTCCAGTTTTCACTTTTCTGGTGATTTCACCTATATTCAGGGTAGTTTTAGATTTCTCCTTCTCTTATGATATTCTGCTTATTTTGTGCATTGTTTCTGTCTGTACATTAAAGAACATGTACATCTTAAGTATGGGGAGGTTATTTTATATATTTGTGATAAAATCCCTGAATTATTTGTTGTGTTTAAGTAATTTTATCATACCCCCATTAGAGTGAATTATTTTAAAATTTGGAATCTTTATTGATGTTGTTCTGGATTTATTTTTGGATATTTTTGCATTATTTGATTCAAATTTTAAGACATGAGAGAGTCGAGCATGATAAGCTATTTTTCAAAAATCATATTTTAGGTTGTCCCCCTGAATTGAAGAATTATCTTAAAATTTTGAACTTGCAACATTGACATCAAAACTATGATTTTTTGTGAGCTTTTGAGCCTATAGAACATACATCGTTCATGCTCATTTTATTACTGGGTATGAGTGTGTCAACTTGATTTCTTATTCTAGAACTTGCTTCAATTATACATGTCGAGACCACACGATTGATTCAATATACTAAGATGATGTAGGCACTTAAGTTTTAACCCATTTAACTTGTAAAAAGCTTACCTATTGAATCAACCCTTAGTGAACCCCGTTGAGCCTAACACACATTTTCTTGATTAAACCACGAATTTTAAGCCATGACCCATTTTTTCATTGTGACTCTTTCCCATTTTATTGACTCCATTTTTGTTAATATTTGATTTGGTTAGTTTCCTAACTATGTTCCTTTATTTGAATTGTTCAATTATTTCTTGTTCTAAAAAATCGAAAAAAATAAATAAATAATGTGATTGAGCTTGAATAATTAGTTTTATTTAGTGTTGAAAAGCTCGCTTTTGTCTTTGATTATTCTTTATTGATGTTTTCTTTTTTAATTTAGCATTTGATTACTTTTTCTAGTCTGGTAACGTATCAACTCAATCTCAATTATAACCAACTTTTCTGGCCTTTTTCCATACCCTTAACCTGAGCCCCATTACAACCTCGTAAAGACCTCTTGATTGGTGTGTCATACCATCTTATAGTGGTGGTGTAACACCTCTAACCTGTATTCGTCGCCAAAATAGGGTTGCGGAGCATTACCGTAAAAATGTAACTCAAATCATTCATTTCAAAATTTCATAATCATTGCAAAATCCAATCAAACACATGCATAACGTCCCTAATTAAATCCCTCTAGGCCATAGAAACACATTAGAAATGATTCAGGACTAAATCGAAAACATTTAGAACTTCATGGAAACATATAAAAAAATTCACACTGTAGGTGTCACATGGCCGTGTGGCCAGGCCATGTGACTCACACAGCTAAGACACACTCCAGTGTCTCAGGCCATTTCATATTCGAAATAGGGACACATGGCCGTGTCTCAGCCCATGTCCGTGCCTATGCAACTCTCTGACTTGGGTCACAAGGCCAAGTGATATACCCATGTGCCAGGATGTGTAACATTCGAAATGCAACCTTTAAAACCTACAAGGGACACACAGCCGTGTCACATGGCCGTGTGTGATACACGGTTGAGACACACGACCATGTCGCATGGCCATGTGTCACACACAGCTGAGACACACATCCGTGTCTTAGGCCGTTTGGACAAGAAATAGGAAAATTTTCAAGCCATTTCCTTTACCCTAATCAAACATGATCCCATGAACCAACTACACATACATTCAAGCCTTGAAAACATACTTAAAACATGCATAACGATGATTAAATCATTACACCATTTATCCATAGAACCAATATGCCAAAAGGCACCTCAATCACAAATCATCAAATCAACCTATACATAAACATATTTGGGCATAAATCAACCACACACAACTACCTATTTTTATACTAAGCCATAGAACAATTGACCATATGCCAAACCACATCTAAACATACCAAATTGGTAATGTGAAACATACATTCATTTAGGCACATCCACACCAACCATTACGGCACCAAAATACCAAAAACACACCAACCATATTACCATATTTCCAAGCCAAACATAACAACTAGATCATCAAACATAATTCACCTATACATGCCATTATAACCATGACAAAAACATCAAAATCTACCGAAATTTATGTTGGATAGTGTGATCAATCTCTGACAAGCTTCCAAACCGATCGAGCCTCAGATAATTTGAAAAGTAAAGGAAAGTAAATATGTAACCAATGAATGCTTAGTAAGTTCGTATAAACTTTAAACAATACATTCCACTTCAACAATGAACTTTATAGGTTAAATAAAAAGCTATACCAATGCATTAAGATTTATCAACTACTTAACCACCAACTCACAAATGAGAAAGTCTATCAACATCACTTCTTTTTCATTTCTAATATAATAGGATTTTTATAAGACATATTACATAATCATTAACCCTTTCATAAGATATAAACCCTTCCATTTGCTTATTTTCCATTCTATTTACTTACTTTACAGATCATTTACTTAACATAAACTTAAATAACATCATCGATTCACGAATTAATGTATTTATTTGTGACATAGGTAAATCATTCATAGCGTAAGAAAATTTCTCCCATATAAGTACGTCATTCAACTCATTATTCCTTTTATCATTACATCACATCTCAATTATGAACTTACCGTTTCATTACTTTTTCCTACTAGTTTCATTTGCTTAATACAATATATAAGCATCAACATCAACCATAACCACAAGCTTGACACAAGCCTAAACATCATCATCAATACACAAGTTAGTGCATTTTACACAACTCTTTTGGAATCAACCACGTGATACACCATTTCATTAGAAAACACATCTTTTGATTCATACCACCTTTTCATGAACATAAGCATATTTCCGTTTAGACACTTACCATTTCAATGTATAATATTACCATTAAGCATAATATAATCCAACCATAAGCTTGGCACAAGCCTAAGCATTACCAACTACATATATTATTGTATACACATAATTCACGTGTAATATCATAAGGTAAGTCATTGCACATGAACAAATTCATTTTGAAATCATTAATTTCATGAACATAAATATACTTTCATTGAACATTTCTTTTTCAGTCATTTTCATAGATTTATAATATATGTCAATTGAAAAATTTTTGTTCCTTTCCTTTTTATGCCTGTTGAACTAGCAACTTAACTCGAATGCTCAGGTAGCTACACCATACCAAGGGCATCATAGATGCATAACTGGGGCACCAAGTGCAATTAGGAGTACCGAAGTACAAACAGGGGCAAAGATGTGCATTCAGGGGTACTGAAGTACAAACAAGGGCACATAAGTGCAATTAAAGGTACCGAAGTACAAACGGGGGCACGTAAGTGCAATCAGTGGTACCGAAGTATAAATAGGGGCACGTAAGTGCAATCAAGGGTACCAAAGTACAAACAGGGGCACATAAATGCAATCATTCAATAATTAGCTATGAACATTTAATTACAAAACTATATTATAAAAATGCAAGTAGAAATTTATTTAAGTATTGAAATACTATGAACTTACTGGCTAAATTGCAGAAATAACTAAGTACAGGGGCTATTTGGTAATTTTTCCTTCTCCTCAATCTTTCACTCGTTCTTGATCTAAAATAATAATTTTATTCAATTCATTAATTTGGACAGAAAAACCAATTCATTTTATGCAATTTAGTCCTTTTTTATATTTTTACAAATTTATCCTCAACTTTTCATTTTTATTCAATTTAGTCCTATGTCCTAGTCTTGCAAATAAATCAATTTTATTGTCGAATGTTAATAGCTTCCAATTCAGCCCATTTTTGCAACAATTTCACATCAAGTCGTTTTTTTACTATTTCAACAATTTAGCCCCTAATCGATAAATTTATCAAAATCACTTAACAAAATACTTGTAAATAACAACCAATACCTCAAATTCATCATTTAATATCTAAAATAAAAAATATTGATCAATGTTAACATTCAAAATCCTTAACAGTTTCAAAAAAGAAGGTACGGGCTAACTGGACCTAATTGCAACTATCTCGAAGACATAAAAATTACGAGAAATAGGTTCAAAACGGACTTACATGCATGAACTATAGCATGGTCGAAACTTCAAGCTCTTAACCATGGCTTTCATTTGAAGAAGGAGAAACTAATTTAGGAAGATAACTTTTGTTTCTTATTTTTTTAACCTTTTTTCTTTTATTTTAATAATAAAATTAACATATAAAACATATAAAGTTAAAAGAATTTAAAGCTTTAACCATCCACCATATTAAAAATGGGTACTTTATCCATTAAGCCCATCCGATTATGTTTCCTTAATCAATTAACACCTTTAAACTAATAGCGATTGACTTTTTCAACTATTACGATTTAGTCCTTTTAGCTTAATTAACTATCTAAACATTAAAATTTCTTAACAAAAATTTAATACAATCTTAATAACACTCCTTAAATATTTATGAAAAAATTTATAAAAATATTTATGGCTCAATTTATAGAAACGAGGTCTCGATACCTCATTTTCTAAAACCACTACTTTAAGGTCATACCACTTGAACCCAATTATTCTTCTATATAGTATAAATTACCAATTCGAAATTTATTTTAACATCATAATTGACTCGTGAATATTAAATAGTAATATTTACAAACTAGCTCATTGAATTTGTGGCCCCAAAACTATTGTTTCTGACACTACTGAAAAACAGGTTGTTACAATTCTCCCCCCAACGAAAATTTCGTCCTCGAAATTTCTCACTTGATAATAGTTATTCAAATCAAATCTTTCTTTCACCTTTTTAAGAGTATTCCAATAAAAAAATCTATCATAACCCGTTCCTAATAAGACTTTATACCAAAATTTGATATTAAACCTTAACTATAAGCATAACAGATATCTGAAAATTAACTCTAAAATTTCTCGTTCTGATCATGTATACCAGTAGCCTCATCTCAAAAAATTATATACCTTTGTCGCTGTCTGATGTAAATCAATTAGACTATAAACTACCTCATATAAGATGTACCATAAAATCCCGAAATTATTCAATGCACATATTTGAATGTTTTTCCCTACATTTCAAAATTCTCTAAGGAATTAATGGTTTTACCCTCAATTTCATGATATTCAACCCATCTTAATTCAAGATCTCAGAAT
The DNA here is from genome assembly GCF_007990345.1 of Gossypium hirsutum. Classification (NCBI taxonomy): domain Eukaryota; kingdom Viridiplantae; phylum Streptophyta; class Magnoliopsida; order Malvales; family Malvaceae; genus Gossypium; species Gossypium hirsutum. The sequence goes on along the minus strand of NC_053430.1, from coordinate 35,131,538 downwards.
GAAACATTACCATGAACAAAAAATTCTTTTTTGGGTAAGGCTGAAATAAATACCTAACTTAACTGAACAATTTTGATACTTTCCTGTTATAGCTTTACCATCAGTAATATAACTTCCAAGAAATTCCCAATAACCATTTTGACCTAGTTGATATATCCATGTATCATGTCTTCTGGGATCTGAATCCCTCATTTTGGTTGTCTGTCTTCTTGTCCATGATTTCATGAAATTATTCTTGAATCTATAGATAAACTCAACTAGTTCTTCAAGTGAATAATTTGTTCTGACAAAATCATTTGAGTTGATTTTATCAACTTGATATTAAGGTTTCAAATCAATGCTTACTTCTTGTCAATAAAATATTCAAACATAAAATCTATCCTGATCCCGTCATAGTAGCAATCAAAATTCACATCAACTGTATTAGTCCATATGAAGTATAACATCCAGACTTGATTTGTTGACATAATTCAAGATCATCAAAGTGATGAGAACTAGAGTGTGATGCTCAACTTAATCTTCCACCATCTATACTATTTCCACTATTTATCCCTTCTTGAAAGTTAGAAGTTAGACACATAATGAAGCTATTTCAAAAATTAACATCGAAGCTTTGAACCATACTTGAGCCACAACATCAGATCAATTAAGAGGATTATTTTGCTCTTTCCTATGAAAACCTTCTTCCAAACTAAGCACAGTGTTATAATAAGATAAACGTTACAATGATGTAGGTAAAGCAATGCCTCAAGTACCAATAATCCACCCCAAAGCAATGAGAGAAACTCAATACAATTCCAGCACAATAATAAGTGCAACAACATGACATCTATAAAGCTGGGATTTGTGTTAACATGCTTCAATGATCCAACCAAGAATTATAATCGTAACAGATATCATAATTCCAAGACAATGTATTCTTTGCAGATAGACCATATATGATAAAATAGATAATAAGAACAATAAGAAAACCAATATAAAGAAATCCCAGATGTAAAGTTCTACTAAGCTTTCGAGAATATAACTCATATTGATTGATAAAGAGATCGATGATACTCTGACAAAAATCCAAAAGAAGAATATTAATCAAACACACTAGAACCAGCTATAACATAAACAACATAAATTCCATATACATAAAGCAGAGCAACAATCGATAGAAGTAGAAAATAGCATAATATGAGTTTTATCTCCGAATCTTCTACTAATATAGAACTAAATAGAATACCAAAAATATAGTGATATTGATCATTAACTAGTCAAATTAACAATATTTGCTTACCATCATCACTACCCAACATCCCCTTACAAAGAGAACCACATCTGGAGATAAAACATCTACATATATCTCTAAGGATAAAAGAACATATAGGATACCTAGAGGATATTATTGTAAGATTCTCGGCCATAACAGTTGCATTTAGATATGTTTATAGTTGACACTATCCCACTGACTACTAAAGTCTTCAATGATCCTATATTATCTCTTTCCACTAGAGAAATCAATTTAAAAGAATTCTCGGCTAACCTGCTATAACACCCCTAACCGAAACAATGTTACGAAGCATTACCAGAGTTTACAGAAAAATCATAAATAAATCATGTTATTTACTATTCATTTTCCAAAATTAATCATATCGTCCCTTGAATGGGCCCACGAGGCCCAATTTAAGGATCAGAAACAAGTCAGGACTAAATCAGGAACTTAGAAAATTTTTCGCAGATTTCTAAAACTTTTCCCTGGTACAGGGCACACACGCCCGTGTAGTTAAGGGACATGCCCGTGTGACCCTTTGATATGCTCATACTTTAGGCCGTGTCCTACCCCATGTAACTCACTGACTTAGGTCACACGGCTAGACACACGCCCATGTGCTAAGCCGTGTAGTCAATTTATTTTTCGAAAATTAGGTGCAGGTTTCACACAGCCAGGTCACACGCCCATATGTTAGACCGTGTACCTCACATGGCTGAGACACATGCCCGTGTCTCTATCCGTGTGCTCAATGCTGAGTATTCTGTTTCTCAATTTTAAGATGCAGGGTGTAATACCCTTCACCCGTATTCAATACCGAAATAGGGTTATGGAGCATTACCGAACTTATCACACATTTAAACATACATTTCACATACAATTTAATCAATTCAAGTACAATTTAATCACAACCAATCATATTGTCCCTAATACGAGCCTACGATGCCCCAAACATGCATTGGGAGTGGTTCAGGACTAAACCGATAACTTTGGAAATTCTTAGAACACTTAAAAAAATTTTCTCAAAAATAGGGGATACACGCCCGTGTGTCTCACACGGCCAAAGACACGCTCGTGTCACAGGCCGTGTGTACATTCAAAATGGAAGCACATGGCCGTGTCCCAGCCCGTGTCCGACCCCATGTGACTCTCTGACTTGGGTCACACACCCGTGTGGCTAGCCCGTGTGCCTTAAAAATGGCCATACATGCCCATGTGCCAGGTCGTGTGCTAGGCCGTGCCAAACCTGTAGGGTATACTGACTTATGCCACATGGCCAAGTCATACGCTCGTGTGTAAGGCCGTGTGGAGCATACTGACTTGGTTTCTATTTCAACATCAAGGGACACAAGGCCGTGTACATGACTGTGTATCACACACGGCTAAGACACATGCCCGTGTGGACAAAAATAGGCTATTTACCAATCCATTTTTCCACCCAAACTTGTGCACACCTACACCAAACCAAATGGCACTAAAATAAGGCATAAATAGGCATTAAATCAACCTTAACCAAGCATCATTTATACCATTTCAATACCGACAATATACAAGACACACAATATCCCAATATGTCATCCAATTCATACCAAATTTCACTTACTCAAACATAATAAAAAAACTCAAATATGCATTATTTAGCCTAATCTCACAAGTATACCAATATCCACACCTCAACCATTTGATACTCATAATACCTATTACCATCAAGTATCACACAACCATCATCCAATACAGTACACAAGACATAAGCACATATATATACATGATTCAAACATACCAAAATAAATCAAGTAAACATTTACAAGCCAATTCAAATGGCCAAAATCATTATCAACTCATAACCAAAATGACCAAAGTCACTGTAACACCCCTATACCATGTTCGACTCAAGGAACCTGATACAGGAATATTAGATTTGGTGCCAAAGTAATTCATGGCTAATTACTATTATATTTGAACATAAAAATAGACAAATAATAAATTTAAATAATTTATATTTAAATCTAGTACTACCACTTGGGACATACTTAATTTTTCCTAAGTACATGTCATTCTATTCAAAATTTTAAAACATACCCTCTTGTTGCTTGAAGATGTGATGAGATAAAGACTCGTAATCTCAACTCTTCAAAATTTCTGTACCTAATCTGTGCATGGAAACAAACCGTACGCTGAGTATACACCTAATGGTATTACTATAATTCAAATACTTAAGGTAAAAACAATATATATACATATTAAATCTTACCACTATTTTACCTTCAATAAATCATTTATGCATTTAAACTTTAAATTTATTCTAATAATATATATCTTAAATAGCTTTTCTTTATTTTAATTTATATATCTTCTTATTATATCAATATCCATTTTCATGCATTTCATCAATAACCATTTCATAAAATCATTATTTCATATATTTCATTTCTATATCCTAATTCAATAACTTATTCTATTCCATATCTAAAACCTTACAACATTAGTCTTTCAATAATTATTTAAACCAACATTTTTCAATAAAAATAATTATAATTAATTCATAAGATTTTATTCAACTAACTCATACACTATTTCATTATTTCCAAATCATTCTATTTTCATTTCTTATTTCGATATCTCAATTTCAATTCACATTTCAATTCATAATTTCACTTTCTCATACTTTCAATAGTTCAATTGATCAATTCATTTGATTTTCTCATTTCATTTATTCAACTAATTTCAATATCAATAATTCGATATTTTAGCAAATTCATAAACCTTAAATTCATGCTTCAAATCTCACATCTTAATTCCACTCACAAATTCAAGTCACATTTTCAATTTATAATCTACTTTCTCATTTCTTTCCAATGGCTCAATCGATTCAATTCAGTTGATTTAACTTTCCATTTAATTACCCCTATTAACAGACTCAGACTTTGGCAGATAGGTGAATCCAACCAAACACACCAGATTGGCACCCAGTGCCTTATTGGATAGTTCGAAGCAAAGTTGACACCCAGTGTCTTATCAGCAGAGCCGAAGCAAAGTAGTACCCAATACCTTATCGAATCTATCCGAAGTAAAATAGTGACACCCAGTGTCTCATCGACTCAAGGTTGAAGTATCCCTGAACTCTTCCAATCCTATGGTGTAACAACCCTCGCCCGCATCAGAAGCCGGGACGGGGTTCGAGGTGCTATCTGACTTTTACTAACGCTTCTATACTAAACAGGGCCAAGAAATCTCAAACAATTAAAAAATTTTCTTTTCTTTTCTTTTCTTTTTGCAATATGTCCCTTATGCGGGCTTACGAGGCCCAAAACATACATCCGGGGTGGTTCGGGACTAAACCGAGAACTTAAGAAAAACTTGGAAAATTCATGCATTAATCATTATAAACTCATCACGAAATACCATAGCACATACATGCATAATTAAAATGGATTTACAACCCCATAATCAAAATAGGCCAACACATACGGTTAAAGCCATATCACATACTCTAATATTTACACACCTATACATGCCATAGACCCAAAGTACTTGAATTCACTACACCAATAGCGTTAGCTCGACAGTGTGATAATATCTCCGGCGAACTCCAACCCGAGCAAACTTGGCAATCCTAGAGAACATGGGAAAGAAGGGGGGGTAAGCTTTAAGCTTAGTAAGTTCTTAAGAAAACAATTAGCAGCTCATTTACATGTTTAATAAATGTTTACAACATATACTCAATTTCATGACAAGATGTCTTCCTAAGCAACAGTCACTAAATTATTTATAACTGGAGCTACGAAACTCCAAATCAATTGACGTTAATTTTCCCTGAAAACAGACTCATATATCTTCTATCCATAAAATTTTCAAAATTTTTGGATTGGCCAATCAATACCAGATTTTTCTTAAAGTTTCTCCTGTTTCACTGTTTTACTATTCTGACCATTCTTCACTTTGAATCAGATTTCTCATTGTACAGAATTCAAAACATGTTCTTGTTTATTTCATTTGAAACTAGACTCATTAAGGAGTCTAATCATATAAATTTTATTTTATAACCATCATTGTAAAATTTACAATGATTTTATAAAAACAGAACAGGGGACCTCGAAGTCATTTTGACTCTGTCCCACGCCACTTCAAATATCTCATTATCGGCAATTCTTTTGCTTACACAGTTTCTTTTATAAGAAACAAGACTCATTAAGCTTTCATTAATAATTTATTCAGCCTCTAACTCAACTCCCACTATTTATGGTGATTTTCCAAAAATCATGTTACTGCTGCTGTCCCAAGCAGATTTATTACAATCTACTCTTTCACACATTCTTTGCTTTCATATTATTTAAACATGTATATCATGTCATTCAAGATTGAACTTATATGACATAGGCATTTAAAATGCTTCACTATCAACTTTAATTCAATCAAAACGAACAAAATACAATATCATATCCACATTTAATTTTCCATTATCATAATCACATATAACAATCATATACTTCCACATAACTTCATAGATTTACCGAATGTATCACGATCACATTTATAGTTGTAACACTTATTCACATATGCATCACTTTATACACTTATAATTCAATCCAAATCAAAATCGCATACGAGTACATAATACGTACCTGGCCCTCATAATGTAACATACATAATCAGTAGTAGTTTGCCTCGAACATTCAAATTTATAATCTTATTCGAATCATCGGCGTTAAGCCTGCTAGGTTTAAACCCCGAATTCAATCACCAACACAAACCCTACGGGACTTTAAGCTCAGATATAGTACCAGTACGAAGCCTGCGGACCTTAAGTCCGAATATAGTACCAGCACGAAGCCTACGGATCTTAAGTCCGGATACAATTCCAGCACGAAGCCTGCAGGTCTTTAAGCCCAGATACAATTCCAGCACGAAGCCTGTAGGTCTTTAAGCCCGAATACAATTCCAGCACGAAGCCTGCGGACCTTAAGTCTGGATACAATTCCAGCACAAAGCCTGCGGGTCTTTAAGCCCGAATATAATTCCAGCATATAGCCTGCGGGTCTTTAAGCCCGGATACAATTCCAGCACGAAGCTTGCGGACCTTAAGTCCGGATACAATTCCAGCACGAAGCTTGCGGACCTTAAGTCCGGATACAATTCCAGCACGAAGCCTGCGAACCTTAAGTCCGGATATACATCAAATATCATGCATATTTAATCATATATTAACACATCTCATTCAACATATCACATCAGTAGTCATTTGCTACATTCGGATATAATCTCCATATGAACACCGTCATTTACATTTCGGTTCAAAAGTCATACATAAATATCACATATCCATTTCATCATTCAAGCTTAACCCATAGTGACCATTCGACTATAAGTCATATACATAAATTATTTATCACACAACTTAATTCAAGTAGAACCAAAAGGTCACAATTCATCTAATATACACATATCAAGGCATCATCAATTATATACTAAAGGTGACTACTCAAAACTTACCTTGGATTTTATCGAATAACTACGGATTGACTAATCGACTAGTTTCGTTTTCCCTTTATCCAAAATTGGCTCCTTATGCTCTTGAGCTTGAATTACACAAATTTAACTTATTGTTAATCAACTAATCAAGCATTGTATCATGAGCATATTCCGCTTTCACACATTTTAAACATAGTAATAATCATGCACATTAAAATCAAAGTGCAATTAATCTCATACACAAAAATATAGGACACTTCACTTCCATCTACTTATATACATGTATCACATAAGACCATTTCATACTTTCTATCACCTAAACAAAAAACAAATTTTCCAATTAATTTCTTGAGTCCGCATTCAGCATCTATATCCACAAAAACACATTAGCCAATTACTATAAATCATCTAAACATTTTTCACTTAAATCACACATACATATCATGCTAGCACATAACACCATGATTTTGTCCTAATTTGGACAGCCAATAATTTAAGTATTACAGCAGCATATTAATTAGCTAAGTACCATAAATTTGTCCTAATTTGGACAGCCAATAATTTACAGCATTACAGCAGCAAATTAATTAGTAATAAACTATCTTAAGTTCAATTTTAACTCCCTCATGCAGCAACCAAACAGCATGCAAGTTAACTTCCAACATTTGGTCAAAGCATTTAAATAAAAGAATATGCATGCTAAATTTCCAGCATTTGGACAACATTTCAACTTGAAATTTTCCAGCCTTTCACCTTCAATATTTCGAGTATTCAAAAGCAAAAAGAAGAGTACATCTAATCAATTAAAATTTTGAACATAATTCAAGGTATATGTTCAACTAAATATTCATGTTAACTCATAATCAATAAGATATTAAGTAGAAAATAAAAACATTATTAGCATGCATGCTATCTACATACAACAACCATTCAACTTCCATCTATTATCAACCTTCAATACACAAAACATCAAAAACAACATCAAAGAAATATAAACATCCATGACCAAATGTCATCTTCATCCATTTACAAAAATTTTGCCATGAGCTGACTTCTATACTTGATGACCACTCCAAATATACAAGGATTTTCAATGAAAGAACATTAAACATACCTTAATCTATACATTCACCATAGCCGAATGCCTTAGCTTCATTTCCTTTTTCTTTCCTTTATGATTTTCGGCAAAAATGCAAGAAAGGATGGGTGTAACTTTGTTTTTATCACCATTTTCTATTATATTTCATTTTAATAACCAATTACTAAATTAATCTTTGTAATTTAATATCAAAACCTTTTTAATGGTGGTCCATTACCGTCCACTTACCTATATAGTGGCCAAATATCATTTAATAATTATATTTCTTCTTTCTTTCTCAACATTTGGCAAGCACAAGGCAAGGATGTATGGCTTCCCCTTTTTTTATTTTAAAATTTAAACCATTAACTATTATAATATAATATATAATGCATATATGGCTATTCAACCATCATCATGGCCGCTACTTATATAAAAATGGGGAATTTGACATGCAAATCCCCATATTTTAAGCCATGCAATATTTGACCACTACACTTCAACCTACCACAATTTCAATATTTTTTACATAAGTCCTTTTTACATACACTTTCACTTATAATAGGCATAGAATATAACATTTAATTATTTTTGTGACTCGATTTTTGTGGTCCCAAAACCATTCCCGACTAGGGTCAAATTAGGGCTGTCACATATGGCATGCCAACTATATCCGACTCAGTCCGACTAGTTAATAGGGTCTCCAAATTCACATTTCAAATCACTTTCAATTTCAATTTCACTTTCAATTTAAATTCACAATTCAATTCAATTCTCATTCAATTCAAATTCACTTTTCCACTTTCTAGTCAATAAACAATTCAATACCAATATATATTTCAGATGATCACATATAATCATATTTCGATTCAATTCAAACCACTTTTCAATCAATACACAATTCACATATTCATAAACTAATTCATTTTTATTTCATTCATATTTTTAATTCATTTTCCAATCAAATTCAAATCACTAATTACTTTTCAATCAATATAAATTTCATTACTCACATATTTTCTTCATTCAATTCAATTTGATTCAATTCAAATCACTCTTAGTTTCCAATCAATATACGTTCAAAGATTCACATAATTCATAATTCAATTACTTAATTCAAATCTCTTTTAATTTCCAATTTGTTCACATTCAATTTCAATAGCCATAAACATTTTTGAATCAATTTCATTCAAATCAATATTATCATCTCAATTGCTTACCTAATTTTACTTATCATGCATTTTAATTAAATATAACAATTAGTAACAAATAGAATTGAATTATAGCAATACAAACCGTGATTTCTCATTTTTACTCCTCATCTATTTTTTTCTCTTCCTTTCTTTGCGAATGCCTCAGGTGCAATATTGGCTACGAAAAAATTAAGATAAATTTCATAATCATTAATACAACATTAATTTTTATCTAATAAATTGAATTTCTATTCAATTTTCTACTTTAATTTCAATTTAGTCTTAAATAAATTCACTTACTTTTCTATCTCAATCCATACTTTATTTCTACTCAATTTTCAACCAAACTTAGACATAACTATCTAATTTCAACATAAAACCTAATTTTGAAATTCTTGCAATTTAGTCCTTACTATGTAAAACTAACAGCTTCTTTTACAATTTAATTCTTTAATCAATTCTAACTAAAAATTCTATCAATTAAACCCCTAATTCATCATTTTGTTCAACATGAATTATGTTTAAAAACCTAAGAACTTCCAAAACTTCAACTTAATTTCAACAAAACTTTGTTGTAAAGCTTCTAAGACATCAAAATTAAAAGAAAATGACTTAATTGACTTACCTATTTAAGCTCCAAGCTTTAAAATCCCTATTTCTCCCTTTTCTTTTCTTTTCTTCTTTCCTTTCTCCCTATTTCGAAAGCTTTTGTTTCTTTTCTCCTTTTTGTTTCTTTTTCTTTTTACTTTATTTCATGTATATATATATATATTAGTTAATAATATTAATAATAATACATTATAATAATATAATATAATAATATTTAATTCACAAATATCTTTTACTTAAATTATAAGAAAGTATTTTATTTTATTACAAGTGTATTTATATATATTTTACACATGTACCATTAATCATTATACAATTGTCTTCATTTTAATTTATTTTAATAATAATAATAATAATCATAATCATAATCATAATTTAATAATTTAATATAAAACTATAATAATAATTATAATAAATATCTATTTAATAATAAATGCATATATCACAATTGTACATATAAATATTTTTACATTTGAATATTATCATGACCATCCATTTGTCTTTCTTTTATTTATTTATCATACAAAAATCTTATAATATAATTATTTAATTAATAAATATCTTTTAACTTAAATTTTAAGTAAATAAATAATTATAATACAAGTGTATATATATACATTATTACACTTGTATCATCTTATCACCATACACTTGTCTTAATTTATTTTATTTCATAATATAATAATATTAATAATAATATTTAAATAAAAAACCATAATAATAATTATAATAATAAATTGATAACAAAATCTCAAGATTTTTATACTCATTAACCGCCTCGTTCTAAGCAATTAGTCTAATTTCTTATTTAGCCCCTTAAGTTTTTCTTTAATCTATAATTAAACTTTTACCCTTTATTCAATTTAATCCTTTTTCCTAATTTCTCCTAATTAAGTTAAATTCACCTAATTAAAGCCTAATTAAACACACTACTAGACTCATAAATATTTCTATTAATTATTTATGAATTCAGTTTATTAAGACGGAGGCCCGATAATACACTTTTTTGATGCCCGTGAATTTTGGGTCTTACATGTAACGCCCCAATTTTCGGGTTTTCTGTGTTTCTGTGATTTTTAAATTTTGTGTGTGTTCTGGTTGGTTAAAATATATATTTTTGTAGGTTAGTGGGCCTTTGGAAGGCCCAAACTTAAGTTAAATCCGTGGTAGTCTTTAGAATTTTAATTTTATGAACAGGTGATGCAATTGGCGTTTGGGCTTTTAAGAGTAAAGGGGTAAAAGATGACACAAAAAGGAATGTGGTGTAGTGCCAAGGTGGCGCCACTTAGGGGACCAGGAAGTGAGGCCATAGAGGGAGTAAGGGGTCCAAGGTTCAAGTCTTGGCTCTTGCAATATATTTTGGTTTTTCTTTTCAATAAATCTGGAAGCAAGTAGGTGCGCTTTAAAGTTTAATGTGTTGGATTTATGACACAAATGAGTTGATGGCCTAGTGATGGTGGCGTGAGTTGGCATGTGAGAGGACTTTGGTTCGAATCCCTTGGCACGCAAAGGTTGATTATTTTGCTATGTTGGGACGGCAAGAGTTGGTGTTGGTTTTAAACTCTGGTGATGGAGGGATCCCACATCGGGAAGCTAACATAAGAGTAGATGGAGAGCTGGCTTTAAATAGAGCAAACCATGAGGAGAGTAGGCATACCCTTCTTGGCTGATTCCTTTCACTTTGTGACGTGCTCGTTTGGGTTGGGTGTCAGCTAAGAGTGTTTGGAGCGCAGATTAACTGCAGTCTCCTAACAGGTGTGTATTTCTCATTACTCTAACAGTAGGACGGCTATTTCGGGCCGCGATGGGCTAAAATGGGCCATGTGGTCCCAATGGGTCCGTAAGCCCAAGTGGATAAGTTGTAGAATTACTAAAATACCCATGTAGGGTAGGACTACCGATTTACCCCTGGAGGGTAAAATGACTAATTTGCCCCTCGTGCGTAAATGACTAACTTGTGTGATGATTGGGTTAGTTGACGTGGATTTATGTTAGTTATTGTTAATTCGTAAGTCTAATGTGTTAGTGATCGATTGTAGGATTATCGCGTGGGAGATATCATCATCAATCATCATCAACCAGGTGTGTAAACAACACCCTCCCTTAGACTAAATCGGTAAAAGCCGAAATACCGAAACGTTGGTATTTTGTGAAATCGCGAGCGTGCGAGCGCTCGTGAGACAGTTGTTAATGAATATGGTGCATTTGGATGATTAGAGTGCAGAGTGTGCATTTTCGTGCACAACAATATTTTTGGGCTTAATGGGCCGAAAACGGGCCAATGGGCCAACGGGCCCACTTTGGTAAAAAGACGAGGTAAGTACTTCTGATTACTTGGTAAACGTTAGAATGAGCATGAAACCTTAGCAATAGGTAATAATTATTGAAATACCCTTATGCATGCAAAATTACGATTTTACCCCTAGGGTTATTTTTTTTTTGAAAAGCATGATGTTCTGTTTCTGTATACGCATGCTATGACATATTATTTCTGTTGCATGGGACATGGGTTTATATTGATGAAGGAAGCGTTCTGGCAGCCTCGCTGCAATCTGGTGGCCTCACCACATATATCTGTTCTGGTGACTTCTCACAATATCTGGCAGCCTCGCTGTAATCTGGTGGCCTAGCCACAATATCTGTATCTGGTGACTTCGTCACAATATCTGGCAGCCTCGCTGCAATTTCTGTGGTGTGTAGCGGTTGGGTGGGTCGAGTAGTCTCCCCACATGGTGTAAGGCTGGTACGGGGGTGTTATGGATGGCTCTGGGTTGGGATTTCTGCATTCATGATATATTGTTCTGTATCTGCTATGGGCCTATGGGTTCCATTCTGATTTCTGTACTGGGCCAAGGCCCAGATAAGTCTAACTCTGAGGTTTGATCTGTTTTGGGCTATGGTTGGGTTATGTACACACTGAGTTTACCGAACTCACCCTTTATTTTCATCTCTGTAGGAAATCCCCAACCATAGTGGGCTTGGAGCTGTGAGGGATTCGGAGTGGCCACATCATCTACAAAGTTGGTTTTTCTAAGTTAGTTTATTTTTATTATTTCATATTCTGATTTAATTTTGGGTTTTAAGTTGTAATAAGGCCGCTATTTAAATTTCTTTTTCCGCTATGGTTTTATTTTCTGATTATATTTATGCTATGTCGAAACTGCTAGTGTTAGGCTGCGCGGGTTTTCAAGATTAATGAACGTTTTCCAAGACTCAATAAGCACAACAAATGGATAGCCTAAAGATTGATAAACCGGTTTTTCATTCAACCACTATTTTTACAAAGACCACCCTAATCACTTAAACCAACGAATGCATACTAAGTCGTAAGTCCATGTGACACGTCAGATCTGGCCATAACGTCTAGGTCGGGTTTGGGGTGTTACATTACACATGCCATATACTCAACACATAAGCTCAATAGTACCAAAGTGAGAGTAGGATAGTGTGACGTAGTCTCCGACGATCCCCGAATCCGAGCTAGCTTTGAAGTCACTATAAAACATGAAAAAATAAACAAAGTAAGCTTTATAGCTTAGTAAGCTCGTTTGCAATAAACTCAATATAATCATAAATACACAATTCAACAAATTGAATATATCATCATGTAACTCATATTAACTAACAGACCTTTCACTTATTCAATCATAAAATTATATATGATCTTCATAAATCACTTTAATTTAAAGCTTATATGGTTCATGTACATACCTACACCATCACGTATCAATCTCATACTTAACCACGTCTTATATTTACCCGTTGAATCATTCGAAATACCATCGGATACTCGGGAAACTCGCACCCTAAGTGCCACATATATAGCCGAAGCTATCTCAATCTCGTATCACATAAACTACTTACACTAGAGCAATCAACGGGCCTGCTCACACAAGCTGTCAGTCGAAACGTAACTACACGATGCTGCTCACACAAGCTATTAAGTAACTGCAACACATGCTGGTATACTCAGCCACCGGTAGGATGTACAGGACCAGTACCCGGATCACATAATCACAATAAGCCTAATGACATGTCATTCATATCCTAATCTATTCCTACGGTTCAACTAGGATTTCACACTTATCGAATCGTCATCGAACGTATCCGTAGAGTTGTATTCACAATTCATTTAATATTAAAGCATTAAAAACATAATTATAACAATGCTTAATACATACGAACTTACGTCATACGCTAAAATGGCAAAACGAGTCAACTATTCCGAAACCTTGTTCTTTCCCCAATCTAAGTCCATCTTTCACCTTTCTTGATCTAAATATAATCAAATTTAACTTATTTAATCACCATTCTATTCAATTTAGTGCAAAATTCACATTAAGGCACTTTTACACATTTGCCTATTCAACCGAAACCCATGCTAGCCGAATTACAATTAGGTCCCTAGCAGACCATATTTTCCATTTATTGCACATTTTAACCACAAAGTTTCCAAATTTCACAATTTAATCTCTAATTTTCATTTTCACTAAAAATCACTTAACAAAACTTGTATAACTATCATCAAAAAATTATAATCTATCATCAATCATCAAAATACATGCTTATTCGTCAATAGAAACATTCTAAATCTTTAAAAAAATTGTAAAACAGTCCCTGGGCTAGCTAGACCTATTTGCAACGATCTAAAAAACACATAAATCATTAAAAAAATGGACAAAGATCACTTACCAGTTTAGCCTCAAAGTGACTGAACCTTAGAATAAGAAAAAAATGGTTTCTTTCCCTTTAGAAAATGGTTGAAGATGATGAATGGAGAAAGAAATTTGTTTTGTTTCATTCTAATTAACTTTAATTATCAAATTACCTATTTAACCTTAATGAAAAAACATTAAAATCATCATATTAATGTCCATCTTTGTCCACCCAATTTAAATTTGGGCTAATTGCAACATAAATCCCTTAACCTTTTAATGCCATATCCATTTAATACCTTTAGCTAAAAGAACATCACTTTTACACTTTACGCGATCTAGTCCTTTTTATCAAATTAAACACTCAAATAAAAATTTTTCTTAATGAAAATTTCACACAATGATATTATCATGCTGTAGACATTAAAATAGTAATAAAATAATTATTTTGACTTCGGGCTTGTGGTCCCAAAACCACTATTTCAATTGGACTAAAAACGGACGGTGACAACTCTCCCCCCTTAAGGATTTTTGTCCCCGAAAATCTTACAAGTGAATAGGTTAGGGTACTGTTTTCTCATAGCTTCCTCGAGTTCCACGTAGCTTCTTTGACACCATGCCGTTGTCACAAAACCTTTACCAAAGCTATGCGTTTATTTCTCAATTCTTTAACCTTCAAGTTAAAAACTCTAATAAAACCTCTAATCGGTTCTTCGTTGTACGTCATATCAGGTTGAATCTCAATATCTGATGGAGAAATTACGTGTGATGGATCTGATCTATAATGGTGCAACATCGACACATGAAACACATTGTGGATCTTTTCAAATTCTGACGATAGAGCTAGCCGATATGCCACTGGTCCTATTCTTTCAAGGATTTCGTACGGGCCCGATAAATTGCGGACTTAATTTACCTTTATGACCAAATCAAAGGATTATCTCCCACAGAGATACTTTCAGAAATACTTTATCACCGATCTGAAATTCAATGTCTTTTCGTTTCAAATCCACGTATAATTTCTGTCAATTTGAAGCTGTTTTCAAACTGTCGTGAATTACTTTCACTTTTTCTTCAGTCTTTCGAATCAAATCAACACAGTGAATGATCGTGTGTCATACACAGCTGAGACACATGCCTATGTCTCTACCCGTATTGAAGAAAATAGGCTATTTTAAAGCCACTTTTCTCACCCTTTTTTTTATCATCAACCTACACACAACACTCTCATATATCAATATATCCCAAGCAAGAAACCAATACAAATCAAAAATCAGGTTTTACATAAAATATAACATCACAAAACTCACTTACCTAAACTTACTAAAGTAGTCTCATTCATTGCTATACCAAAATCAACTACAAAGTATATGCATACAAACATAAACATATGTATCATTCACAACTATATTTGAAGTTTAACTCTTTTCTAAACTAATCCTATACATGTCATATAAACCATAGATTGTATTACAAAATCTATCAGAGAAATCTGGATAATGTGGCCCGATTTGCTGATCCAATCCTCCGAACTCAAGTCAATCTACAAGGAACATTAAACACCCAAGAGTAAACTTATAGAAGCTTAGTAAGTTCATAGGATTTAAAAAAAATCTTACCGAACAAATTATAATAAAACATTAAACCGGGCATTTCACTAACATTACCAGCCAATCACAACTTCAATTAATAAATTTTAGCTCAATATCAAAAACTTCTTATATTCTTCCATAATAAATCCATATGACACTTACCAATACTTGTCAATTTAGAGAACGCCTTACAAATTTGAGTACATCGTTTTCTTGATGCCGTAGTCCAACAATGGTCTTACACGTATATTGCCATGGCCTTGCCATGATCTTACACTTGTAGTGTGATAACCCAGTTATGGTCTTATTATTAGGGTGTCATAGCCCAGCTATGGTCTTACACTTATACATATACTGCCATGGTCCAACCATGGTCTTACGTTCACGATGCCATTACCTAGTTATGGTTTTTTCACTGAAATGCCATAGCCCAGCTATGGTATTATATTTAACACTTTGCCACGGTCCAACAATGGTCTTATCCGTCAATTCATCTTGTAACACAGAATGATCGTACTCAATCCTGCGTTCCACTTAATTTGAACATTCAATTTGATCTTCATATTATTACAATAATCATAAATTAATAATAAAAATATGAAATAATATAATATATCATTCCTAAATCATCAATTTATCATGAAATTTCAACCATATGAACTTACCTGGGTAATTTGTAGCAACCGTAAAATTCTAGGACTAATCTGTTAATTTTTCTTTTTCATGTTTATCTTCGGGTTCTTGATCTATAATGTAAAATTATTAATTCATTAGCATCTAATTCAATTCTAATTCACTTCAAAATTTATGCCCTTTAATTTTTGAAATTACACATTTACCTTAAATTTTACTATTTTTACAATTTAGTCCCTAATCAATTAACCTATCAATTGAGCTTATTTTTCTCAATTAACATTTTATCTTATCATTTTAGGCTACTCTACTGCCTTTGATATTCATAATTTTAACACCAAGCCCTAATTCTTAACTTTTTCACAATTAGGTCCTAAAAATCAATTCCTATTGAAATCACTTAATAAAATCATCACATAACAAAATTAGAGATTCAAATTCATGTCATAAACTTCCAACACTCATCCATGGTAACTTTCAAAATTACCCATAAAATCAAAAACAAATGAAACATATAATTGGACCTAGTTGTAAAATCTCAAAACACAAAAATTTCAAGAAAAGAACAAAAATTGAACTTACATTTAGCAAAAATATGAAAAAATAGCTTAGAATAACTCTTCAATGGCTATTTTTGGCTAGAGAAATGGGAAGATTTGTCTAGAATATCAATTTGGTCATTATTTTATTTAGTTAATTTGCAAAATTTCCAATTTTGCCCTTAGTTCACATTACTTCCTTACTAATTTCTATATTTCTACGGTCCAGCCAATGTAATTTAGGCCCAATTGCCCTTTAAATCCCTCTTATTTATTATTTGAGCTATTTAATCACTATTTCTTTAATTAACAAGTTTTTCACCTTTTTCAATTTAGTCCTTTTTAATTAATTAACTATCAAAACATTAAAATTTTCTAATGAAACTTTAATACTAATTCACTAACACTCCGTAAATATTTATAAAAATATTTACGGCTCGGTTTATGAAATTGAGGTCTCGTTTCCTCATTTTCAACCCAATTTACCTAATAAATTCTTTTAAATCACAAAATTCACTAATTCAAAAATATTTCTAAAATCACACTTGATTCATAAATATTAATTTATTAAATTTTCAAACTTACTCGTCGGATTAAGTGACCTCAAATCACTGTTTTCGACACCATTAAAAATTTGGTTGTTACACATGTTCTTTATATACATTAGCAGTTAAAGTCGATTACTAATGAATAACTTCTTCTTTAATAGTGATGTTGCGTATCCCGAATAATCTTTAGAAATAGAAATCTAATATCTCATCTAGAATTCTTTTAACTCACTAACTAACTATTGGCTTTGGCCACCTTATTTCTCAATCAATCGCTGAACTCTTCAGTTTCTCATTTGTGCCTTGATATAATATTTTAAAAACGAGGGGGTGGAGTTCGTAATGCCACAAAATTTAATTCTCCAGAATTCATATAACATAATATTCAATAATATCATAAACATTATAAATCTCTAATCTGACCTTTATAGATTTTGCTTATCATCAGAAACATTTTATTTTAAGGCTAGAATATTGCTTTCAACATCATCGGAAGTAACTTGATTGGAAAACAACTTTACCTATATGATAACATAATTCATTTGAGTCAGGAGATATCATACTATTACAGGTTATATAATGGAATGTATTCCTAGACTCCATACATGTTACGTTCAATCGAGAATCAACTAAATCGTAGCTCTGATGCCACTAAATGTAACACCCCTAACCTGTATCCGTCGCCGGAATAGAGTTACGAAGCATTATCGTAAAAACGTAACTCAAATTATTCATTTTGAACATTTCATAATCATTGCAAAATCCAATCAAACACATGCATAGCGTCCCTAATTTGAGCCCTCGACGCCAGAGAAACACTTTAGAAATGATTCAGGACTAAGTTGAAAACATTTAGAACTTCATGGAAACATATAAAAAATTCATACTGCAAGGACCACACGTCCGTGTCTTAGGCCGTGTGGACAAGAAATAGGAAAATTTTCAAGCCATTTCCTTCAACTTAATCAAGCATGATTCCATGAACCAATTACACATGCATTCAAGCCTTGAAAACATACTTAAAATATGCATAATGATGACTAAATCATTACACCATTTATCCATAGAACCAATATGCCAAAAGGCACCTCCATTACTAATCATCAAATCAACCTACACATAAACATATTTGGGCATAAATCAACCGCACACAACTACCTATTTTTATAACAAGCCATAGCATAATTGACCATATGCCAAACCACATCTAAACATACCATATTGGTAATTCAAAACATTCATTCATTTAGCCACATCCACACCAACCATTAAGTCACCAAAGTACCAAAAACACACCAACGATATTACCATATTTACAAGCCAGACATAACAACTAGATCATCAGACATGCCATTATGACCATGACCAAAACATCAAAATCTACTACAATTTATGCTGGATAGTGTGATGAATATCCGATTAGCTTCCAAACTAATCGAGCCTCCGATAATCTAAAAAGTAAAGGAAAGTAAATACGTAAGAAATGAATGTTTAGTAAGTTCGTATAAACTTTAAACAATACATTCCACTTCAACAATGAACTTTATAGGTTAAATAAAAAGTTATACCAATGCCTCAAGATTTATCAACTACTTAACCACCAATTCACAAATGAGAAAGTCTATCAACATCACTTCTTTTTCATTCCTAATATAATTGGATTTTTATAATACATATTACATAATCATTAACCCTTTCATAAGATCATGAACCATTCCATTTGCTTATTTTCCATTCTATTTACTTACTTTACATGTCATTTACTTAACATAAACTTAAATAACATCATCGATTCACGAATTAATAAATTTATTTGTGACATAGGTAAAATCATTCATAGCATAAGAAAATTTCTCACATATAAGTACGTCATTCAACTCATTAGTCCTTTTATCATCACATTACATCTCAATTATGAACTTACCATTTCATTACTTTTTTTCCTACTAGTTTCATTTGTATAATATAATATATAAGCATAAACATCAACCATAACCATAAGCTTGACACAAGCCTAAACATCATCATCAATACACAAGTTAGTGCATTTGTACACAACTCTTTTGGAATCAACCACGTGATAAACCATTTCATTAGAAAACACATCTTTTGATTCATACCACCTTTTTATGAACATAAGCATATGTCTATTTACACATTTACCATTTCAATGTACAATATTACAATTAAACATAATATAATTCAGCCATAAGCTTGGCACAAGCCTAAGCATTACCAACTACACATATTATTACATATATACATAATTCACTTGTAATATCACAAGGTAAGTCATTGCATAGGAACTAATTCATTTTGAAATCATTAATTTCATGAACATAAGTATACTTTCATTGAACATTTCTTTTTCAGTCCTTTACATAGATTCATAACATAAGTCATTTGCACACTTATCGTTCATTTCCTTTTTATGCTCGTTGAACTAGTAAGTTGACTCAGATGTTTGAGTAACTACACCATACCAAGGGCATCATAGATGCATAACAGGGGCACCAAGTGTAATCAGGAGCACAAATGTGCAATCAGGGGTATCGAAGTGCAAACAGGGGCACAGATGTGCATTTAAGGGTACTGAAGTACAAACAGGGGCACGTAAGTGCAATCAGGGTACCGAAGTACAAACAGGGGCACGTAAGTGCAATCAAGGTTCCGAAGTACAAACATGGGCACGTAGGTGCAATCAAGGGTACCGAAATACAAATAAGGGCACATAAGTGCAATCAGGGGTACCAAAGTACAAACAGAGGCACATAAGTGCAATCAAGTGTACCAAAGTACAAATAAGGGCACGTAACTGCAATCAAGGGTACCCAAGTACAAACAGGGGCACATTAGTGCAATCAAGTGTACCAAAGGACAAATAAGGGCACGTAAGTGCAATCAGGGGCACCGAAGTACAAATAGGGGCACGTAAGTGCAATCAGGGGTACCGAAGTACAAACAAGGGCACGTAAGTGCAATCATTCAATAATTAGCTATGAACATTTAATTACAAAACTATATTAAAAAAATGCAAGTAGAAATTTATTTATGTATTGAAACACTATAAACTTACCTGGCTAAATTACAGAAGTAACTAAGTACAGGGGCTATTTGGTAATTTTCAATTCTCTTCGATTTTTTACTCGTTCTTGATCTAAAATAATAATTTTATTCAATTCATTAATTTGGATAGAAAAACCAAATAATTTTATGAAATTTAGTCCTTTTTGAAATTTTTACAAAATTACACTCAATTTTTCATTTTTATTCAATTTAGACCTTATGTCCTAATCATGCAAATAAACCAATTTTATTGAAAATTCACACTATCCGAATATTAATAGCTTCCAATTCAGCCCATTTTTGCAACAATTTCACATCAAGTCTTTGTATTTTTACTATTTCAATAATTTAGTCCCTAATCGGTAAATTTATCAAAATCACTTAACAAAATAATTGTAAATAACAACCAATACCTCAGATTCATCATTTAACATCTAAAATCACAAATATTAATCAATAGTTACATTCAAAATCTTTAACAGTTTCAAAAACGAAGGTATGAGCTATCTAGACCTAGTTGTAATGATCTTGAAAATATAAAAATTACGAGAAACGGGTTCAAAACGAACTTACATGCATAAACTATATCATGACCGAAACTTCAAGCTCTCAACCATGACTTTCGATTGAAGAATAATAAACTAATTTAGGAAGATAACTTTTGTTTGTTATTTTTTAACCATTTTCTTTATTTTAATAATAAAATTAACATATAAAACATATAAAGTTTAAAGCTTTAACCGTCCACATCTTAAAATTTGGTAATTTATCCATTAAGGCCATCTAATTATGTTTCCTTAATCAATTAACACCTTTAAACTAATAGTGATTGACTTTTTTAACTATTACGATTTTGTCCTTTTTGCTGAATTAACTATCTAAACATTAAAATTTCTTAATGAAACTTTAATACAATCTTAATAACACTCTGAAAATATTTATAAAAATATTTATGGCTCAATTTATAGAAACGAGGTTACGATACCTCATTTTCTAAAACCACTTGACTTTAGGGTCATACCACTTGAACCCAATTGTCCTTCCATATAATATAAATTACCAATTCAAAATTTATTTTAACACCATAATTGACTCGTGAATATTAAATAGTAATATTTAAGGACTTTCTCATCGAATTTGTGGCCTCGAAACCACTATTTTCTATACTACAAAAAAACGGGCTATTACAAGTAGAGATTTGCTTTTCAAGCAAGCCTATGGTAATAACATTTCTTGTTCGACTATTAAGTGCATATTTCTTGAACCTCAAACATTTTGAGTGTTTTGAGTGAATCTTTAGTGAGGATGTCAATTCTTGTTGATTTTGAATTAAAGGTAATTACTTAAAAAATGGGAGACACCTATGTTTTCATACTTTAAAATTTTTGGCTTGGATTGTTTGAATTTTTTGTGTCCTTTTAGTTGAATTGCTAATGGAAGATAGTTTGTCAATTATTTTGAGACATTATTGATGAAAATAACAAATTGAGAAAGGTTAACTTTAATGTGGGTTGAGAATTTTGCTTAAGGACAAGCAAATGCTTAAGTGTGGGGATATTTGATAAGTGATAAAAGTAACATGTTTTAATCCCATTCTTAATGTATTTTTTTATTATTATTTATGCAAATTGGTGAATTTTATGCTACTAATCCTTTAAATTTATGTTTTTATACTTAGAAGAGAATTTGTGAGCAAAATGAGTGAAAAACGATCGAAAATCAAACAATTGGTGCAGATTTCAAGAGCCACACGTGCTAGGCCTTCCTACACGAGCTGGACACACGATAGTGTGAGTGACACGGGCTGAACAAACGGCTATGCGCCAAACCATATCGATTTCAAGATTTGAATTCCAAACACACAAAAAAACGTATTTTTAGGCATTCTAAGACCTATAAATACCAAATGGAATAAGAGAATAGAGAGCCATTAAAGAGTATTGAAGAAAACAACTCGAAGAATACCATTGAAGCCAACTCTAAAGTAGATTTCCATCAAGATTGAAGACCTGTTTTTTAATTTCTTTGAAGTTCTTTATGAGTTTCTTTATCTCTTAGGGTTGTACCGACTTTAAGATGTTTTTATTTATAACTATGAATTAATTCTTTAGATACATAGGGGAGATGAACCCTATGATGAATTCTATTGTTTGATTTTTGTTTTACATAATAAATACTTGAATCTTGTTCTCAGTTATATGTGTTTATCTCCTATTTTAATATTTACTAAATATAAATTCATGTTTAATATGCTTAAATCAGAGGAGGAAAAGTCTCTGTTTAAGAGTAGATCTAGCATAATTGAGTGGAGTTTCATGTAATCCTAGAAATAGGATGACATAAATCTATCTTATTAGAGTCAAATCTAATAGGGGAATCCATATATCGAGTTAATGCGATAATAGGGGTTTTAATCAGAAAGAAAGTTCAATTAATCAACCAAGTTAGTCTTGAAAGGGATATTAGCATAACTTAGGGATTTCTACGGATCAAGATATCAAGTGAACAAATCGTTTAATTCAGATTCATAGTGATAGATGAAGTCTAGAAGGATTATTTCCTAGGTATTGTTTAGCTTCTTGGCTATTATTCAATTAAATTCCTAATTTATTCTTTGCTGAGTTTGTTAGTTAATTAATTTAGTATATTTTAATTTAAACCAATCACTCCAATTTGTGGGTTAAATAATAGGAAAATGGTAATTACTAGTAATTTCAGTCCTCGTGGATACGATATCTTTACTCACCATAGCTATACTATTTATCGATTGGTGCACTTGCCTTTTTCGTATTTTTAGTTAGTTTCATGACTATCATTTATGTGGTGTGGATGTGCAATTTAGCTTAAATGAACTCCACTTACGTGAGTTTGTTGGTTAGAATTAGGTCTCTCTTCTTATTAATGCTGCATGTAAGTTAAATCTTGGGCGCTAAGTTATAGGGTTATTTATAAGTTAAAGAAGTAAATTCAAATGAACTGCCTTTTGGTTACTAAACAGGTAAGGAAAATTTGGTTGTCTGACGTTGAGTCTGCAACAAGAACTAACTAATTAAAGGCATTGAAGTTATATTTGTTTCAATGATAGAATCCACAAATCAAATACAGATTTTGCCTTTGGCTAAAGTTTCTTCTTGTTGATTTTCTTTTCTTTTCTTTTATGATCTCTTTTTTATTTGTTTTAGTTTTAATTTTAATCTCACTTTATTTGTATTTTGGGTTAAATATAAAATTGGTACCCGAATTTTTCCACTTCTCTAATATTGGTACTTATGGTTTTTTTGTCCCAGATTGGTACTTGAACTTTTTTTGGTCCACTATATTGGTACTCGAGCCTAATGTCGTTACTTTTTTGCTGACATGGCAAAACTGACCATTTTCGCACTGCCACGTGTCATCATATTTGGCAATAGAAACTCTCCAATTTTTTTCTCTAGTCTCTTCCTTCTTTATCCCTCTTTTTCTTTCTCCTTTCTTCGCCTTTCTGTTTCATGAATTTTTTTTCCTTTAGCCAAAACTTCCTTTAAAAAATCCCTTAAAATTTTTTCCCTTAACATTTTTCCTTTCACTAGATTTTTAAAATTTTAATCATTTTCTACCTCTTTCATTTTCAACATTTCTCATTTGTTAATCCTTTTCATTAACATGGTCTTAGGAATTCTCTTAACTCATTTGATAAAAGACAACACTATAAATCTTGAAAATCGAACAAATAATTTTAAACAAATTCGATAAGATGTAAAAACACACAGATATAAAAAATTTTGATAATGATTTAAAATAATACATAAAACCCAAAAAATAAATTGTGCCCAAAAAAGAAAGCTATCGACTTTCTTACCTTTGTTTGTTTACTGGTAAATTAATAACCAATAGAAAAGTAACATTTTCTGGGAAAAAAATGGAAAGGAACCCATAACCGGTATGAGAAAACAAAAGATAAGAAAGAAAGTTGGAAAAAAATGATTATTTTTTACATACAATCAGGGAGAAACAAGCGAAACTTAGAAACAAGATTTTGAAGGTTTTTTTTCTTTCTGAAAGTCGCTTCATCGATGATTCCGACTGAAGCTCAAAGGAAGTCCAAGAGTGAATGTGAAACCTTTGAGACTCTTCCTGTAACACCCCAAACCCGGCCCAGACGTTATGACCGGATCCGACATGCCACATCGAAGCGTTCAAAACATTTTATATTGTTGATCCAGAAAAACTTACTTAGTGTTTGAAAAGATAATTTCATTATAGGTTAAAGTGAATGGAAGTTGTGCACCAGGAAGGAAACCAGAAAAGAGGTGGTGAGTCCATCGGACTGCTTAAGTACCAAGCTCCCTTCGGATTCAATCCTAGACATGCATACCACCATTGCCACACCTTAACGTCATGGATATTTCTAGGAAACCGATTTGATTAAGTCATCTTTAGGAAAAGTGATTAATTTTGGAAAATACTTTCATTGCGGAAGCTTTGCTTATTGTCGTGTTATTTTGAAATCAATTGTTGTTTTTGAAAACACGCCCTAAAGCTATCCAATTTCAACAGTTAAAATAAGTAATACCTATCTTAGTAATACATATTAAAACCATCAAAAATAATTAAGCGGCCTTATTACATTTAAAAACCCAAAACTTCAAACGTAAATAAAAGGATGTCCAATTCACCAGAAGAAAATCAAACTTTCAGAACGGGTGGCCACTCCGAATTCCCTCACAGCTCCAAGCCCACTATGGTTGGGGATTACCTGCGTGGATGGAAATAAAATGCGTGAGTTTGGGGAAACTCAGTGTGTAAATTAACCCAACCATAGCCTATATCAGCTCAAACCACAGAAATAGAATAAGTTGGCCTTAGCCCAGAACAGAATTCAGAATAAAGCCCATAAGCCCATAACAGAACAGAACAGATATTACATGTTTATGCAGAAACCCAACCCAGATTCATCCATAACACCCCCGTACCAGCCTTACACCATGTGGGGAGACTACTCGACCCACCCAACCGCTACACACCACAGAAATCACAGCGAGGCTGCCAGATATTGTGACGAAGTCACCAGATACAGATATTGTGGTAGAGCCACCAGAACAGATATATGTGGCAGAGCCACCAGATCAGATAATTGTGGCATAGCCACCAAGACAAATATATGTGGCAGAGCCACCAACTCAGATAATTGTGGCATAGCCACCAGGACGCTTCCTCCATAGTATAACCCAAGTCCCCATGCAACAGATATATAATCATGGCATACATCATACAGAATCAGATCGTCATGCTTTTCAGTCAAAAGTAACCCTAGGGGTATAATGGTAATTTTGCATACATAGGGGTATTCAAGTAATTTAACTATTCTTAAGGTTTTCATACATAACATAGCCATTTACGTACGATCAGAAACACTTACCGCGTTTTCTTACCAATTTGGGCCCGTTGGCCCATTATCCCGTTTTTGGCCCATTAAGCCCAAAAATATCGAAATGCACAGAATCGTGCACTCTGCAGTCTTATCACTTTAATTTACCATATACATCAAACTATTAATCTCATAAGCATTCACATACTCACGAGATCTCAAAATACCGGCTTTTCTACTTTTCGGCTTTTCGGCTTGTGCCGATCTAGTCTATAAGAGGGTGTTAGTTACACACCTGTTTGCGACGATATGCTGACGAGATCCACACACGAACCGCCTACAATTGGATTACTAACACGTTAATCTAACTATTCAAATACAAACTACGTATTAACCCCTTACAATATTCGGCCAACCACACCTATAGATCATAGTAAGCTTATAAGAAATCAATAAGCAACTCATTAACAAATTTTTGTCAATGTTTACCACATAATCATAATTTCACTGCAAGATGTCTTCCTGAGCAACAGTCACTATGTGACAGCCCAAAATTGACCCTAGTCGGGAAGTGGTTTTGGGACCGCTAAACCGAGTCACCGAAATGTTTGAATGTGATATTTATTGTCTAGAATATGTAATTATGAATGTGTGAAAATTTCAAGCTTCGATTTAGTCGATTGCATGTGAATTTAGTCAAAGGACTTATGTGCGACATTTTTGAAATGTGATAGGTCGAAGCATAAGGGCCCATTAGTGCATGAAATAAAAAGGGGGGACTTGCATGTCAAATTCCCCCCCAATTAGTAGTGGCCGGCCATGACAAGCATGGTAGACCAAGTGTGATGGGCAAGACATGTCATAGACATGTTGTGTTGGTGCATCATGGGTGGAAAATAAAATAAAATAAGGAGCATGGGCATAAAATAATGAAAGGGAATATGATGAAAACAAAAAAAAAAGTGTGTGGTTGTTTCCCCCCCTCATTGCCGTGAGTTAAAGAAAAGAAAAGAGAAAATTTTGTTCATCCTTTTTCATCTTCATTTGGCCGAAAATTCTAAGGAAAGAGGAAGGAGTTCTTGCTTCATGTTTGGTTTGGAAGAGGATTAGGAGGAGGTTTGGCCATACTTGTATCTAGATCAAGGTATGTTTGAGGTTGTGCCATGAGATTCATGCATGTTTTTAGTTGCTAGCTTGAGTTCTAATTAGCCCATGGTTCAAATCTTTGCTATGTCATGGGGATGATATTCGGCCTAGGTAGATTTTGTGTTAATGCCATTGTATGCTAAATATGAAGCTTGTTAATGATGCATGTGATGGTGGATTGATGATTCTTGAATCTTCTTTTTAGCATTTTTGAGTGAGCACATATGTGCATTGGTTGCTAGATGGAGAAGAATCGGCTAGCAAGTTGTGTGCTAAGGCCGAATATAATTTTTGTATATTAATGAGTAATGCATGTGTTAAATTGATGGAAAGGGAGAGGATGCTTTACTAGTGTATATATGTGTGTATTAGCCAAGTTTTGAACTTGAAACAAAAGGGTGTTTAGTCAATACAAGTGACCATACTTGTAGAATGTATTAAGTGTTGAAATCGGCCCCAACATAGACATGCATATTCGGCCATAGGAAGGAGATTGGTGTTGCGTGTATTCGGTTAGAGGCAAGCATATTGATGCTTTTGTCTTGGCTTA
This sequence comes from Gossypium hirsutum, assembly GCF_007990345.1. NCBI lineage: Eukaryota > Viridiplantae > Streptophyta > Magnoliopsida > Malvales > Malvaceae > Gossypium > Gossypium hirsutum. Next base: position 35,103,858 of record NC_053430.1, on the reverse strand, counting down.
GAAAATTCGGCCAAGGGGGAAAAATTAGCTAAAATGTTGAGTTTGATTCATGATTCCGTACATATGTGACTTTAATGTCTAATGTATAAATATGGGCTAAGTGCCTTGTGTTCCTCTTTTCGATGCTCAAATGATTAAATCAATTTATTTGTTTAATTAAGCTCAAGAGCAAAGGGGAACTAAATCCGATAAAGGGAAGGAAAAAGTGGTCGAATAGTTATCGGAATCGTTCGACAACACCCGAGGTAAGTTCTTGAGTAAAAGAGCTTAAATTATGATTTGATTAGATCATGTTTTAAGCAAATTAAAATCATGCTCTTTGTGTGGCTATTGAGCCGAAATTGCAAGAATGATAAATGTCTTGTGTTTGAGTTTTGCTAACGAAAACGAAATACGAATGTGCCATGATTTATTGTTAAATGTGCATGGTTATTTGAATGATGTCCGGGCTAAGTCCCGAAGGCTTTGTGCTAAGTGACCATATCCGGACTAAGATCCGAAGGCATTTGTGGGAGATGCTAATTCCGGGCTAAGCCCGAAGGCATTTGCGCGAGTTACTAAATCCGGGTTAAGTCCCGAAGGCAATTGTGCGAGTTACTATAACCGGGCTATGTCCCGAAGGCATTTGAACGAGTAGCTATATCCAGTTAAATTCCGAAGGTACGTGATTTGGGAATGAATGATCTTGCTGTAAAAATTTCAGTAAATACTCTAGAAATATCCCAACATTGAGGTATGTTTCGTATGTGCTTGAATTTAGTTGAGCCCTTACAAATAAGTATTTGCTCAGTTGATAAACGAGCTACCGGCCTTTGGCTAAGTTGATCTTTTGTGTATGTACATAAGGGTTGGTAATGTGAAGCAAGTATGATATCGAAAATTTGTGCATATGAAATTATCCGTTTAGCTATATGAATGCCATACTTTTGCTGTGCTGGAATTCCTTGCTCAAAACTTACTAAGCATAAATTGCTTACTCCGTTTCTTTGATCCTCTGTTTTATAGATTTTGGTTCTCCAGCTATCGGACTCGGGATTTTGAAGTCGAAGTCGCCCACACTATCAAAGCCCCCCCCTTTTGGTACAATTTTGGTTGAACTTCGAAATGGCATGTATAGGACTACCCGTTTGTTGTGGGTCATCGACCCTTTGGACTTGTATAATTTTGGATAGCCATGCGAAAATGGCTTATATATGTTTGAGTATAATGTTATAATCATTTGGTAGGGATATGGTTATTGAGAGGTGTGGATATGCTTGACAAGGATTGGCCATGGGAATGGTTAATCACTATCATAAATTGTGCTATTTATGCAAAAAGGGCTAGTTGAATCATGGAAACTATGAAATAGGTAAAGTCTACCTTAAAGGCAGATGCTGACAGCAGCAGTGATGTAGATTTGGAAAATCACTAAAAATAGTAGGAATGGAATTAAATAGTTAATAAATTATGTAAACGAACCTTGATGAATCTATTTTCATAGGAAAGTAACAAAACAATCATACGGATAGTATGTTAAGAGATATTCAGGTTCTTGTGAGACAGGGCCAGAACGGTTTCTGGATTTCCTGTTCCGACTTTGGAAATTCATTACAAATTAACCAGAGACAATTAGGAGTCAAGACACATATGTATAGATTCCTCTCTGAGTCTAGTTTCTATAGAAACAAACGACATCAGTATTGAAGCCCTGTACAGGGAGATATCCAAGTCATAATGCGCAAAGGTCAGTGTAGTCGATCCCTGTAACATGGGAGACTTTGACTAATAAACTGTACTAATTGGCCCAACCAAAAATTCTAGAAAAAAATATGTAGATGGGCATATGAGTTATTTTCAGGGAAAATTTACGGAACTAGATTCCGAGTTTCTGAACTCAAGATATGATTTTTAAAGTGACTAGTACGCAGATTGGCAGTGTCTGGGAAATTATTTTTTTAAAGTCTGTTAACACCTCGTGTTCGACTCCGGTGACGGTCTCGGGTTCGGGGTGTTACACACTAAATCATTTATAACTTGAGCTACGAAACTCCAAATCAAGTGCCGTTAATTTTACCTGAAAATAGACTCATATATCTTATATCCATAAAATTTTCAGAATTTTTGGTTTGGCCAATAAATACCAGATTGTTCTTAAAGTTTCCCATGTTTCACTGTTTGACTAATCTGACCACTCTTCATTATGAATCAAATTTCTTATTGTACAGAATTCAAAATATGTTCTCATTTATTTCATTTGAAACTAGACTCATTAAGCTTTAATTACATAATTTCTTCACCTTCTAACTCATCTTTCACAATTTATGGTGATTTTCCAAAGTCACGTTACTGCTGCTGTCCCAAGCAGATTTATTACCAAATCACTCTTTCACACATAACTTGCATGCATGTTATTTAAACATGTATATCACCAATCAATCATCACATATCTATGATTTTACTTAAGTATAATCTTCATTTCATCATTTTAAAGCACAACATGTTAGTCGATTTTTCCCCTTAGCATCTAAGGCACATGCATGCTCATTTGTTTGGCTCAACTTCACCTATCTTCCATTTTTCATCAAAAGAACATGAAACAACAACCATTTCCTTCATTTTAATTCATGACTAAATGCTCACAACACAACTAAAAACCAAAATATGCTTCAAGAGTTAAGGTAGAATCAAGAAGAACTCATGAACATCAAGATAGAAGCAAACTACCATGAACTTACCTTCAATTTTCTCCCCCAAGTGACTGAACATTCAAGAGCTTTCTCCTCTCCTTTCTCTTCTCTAACTTTCGGCTATGATGAACAAAGATGGACAAAACTTGTTCTTTTCACCCCTTTTTCTTTTAATAAAATTTCATATTTCATCCATTTAATTCTTTAATACAAAAGACATGAAATGCCCATCATGGAACATTTACCTAAACCATTATCATGGAACACTTACCTAACCCATTATCATGGAATATTTACCTAATCCATTATCATGGAACATTTACCTAACTCATTATCAATTTGTACCATGAATTATGGATATCAAGTGCTCATATTGTCTACAACAACATGATGGCAAGCCACTTCATGTAAAATGGGAGGTTTGACATGCAAATCCTCCTATTTTGCACTACTATTTATTTGGCCACTACAAATTAGCCTATAGCATTTTCAAACATTTTCACATAGGTCCTATTTCATAATTTCACTCACAAATGACAAAATCAAAGCATGAAATTTTGCCAACATTCACAGAATTCTCGAAAATTGGGGCGTTACACTTCCATAGGCTGCTCCCAAGCTCTATCACTCCCCTTGATCTTCTCTGCACCTTTATTACTCAACCATCACCCTAAAAGCACCATCATCATCTACTTTGTTTCATCATTCTCACCACACCAACCCAATGATTCATATGCCCCTATTACCAGCCATCAAAACCAAATACCAAATCCATCAAACTCAATAAGAATCAAATAACCAATATTAAAAAGAGAGAGAGAGAGAGAGAACAAAGAAGAAAAGAAGATGGAAAAAGGTGAAAGAGACCATCTTTTTCACTTTCATCTTAAAATCTCAAAACCTCAAAATCTTTGTATTCTTTATTTAAACCATATTACTCTATTTCCATAACCAACAATTTAGTCTATTCTTTGAAGATTCAAATAAAATAAATATTGATTTTTGGGTTGTTTAGTGTTAGGGTTTAAAACATAGTTGCATCTAACTTTTATCGACATCAGAATGAGGTGGAACAGGTGACGATGGAAGGCGAATGGGAAGCTAGTCACAATTCGAAAATGCTGAAGATGAGAGGAAAATCTAACTTCTATTTGCGTTGAAGTGCAATGGAACATGCAACAACGAAAGATGAATCAATACCCATTAAAATTTTCTTACAGATTACCAAAAATTTCTTTACAAACCCATTTTTAGAGAGAGAAAGAAGACCATCATGAAGTTTCGAAATAGAAAGGAGAAGAAATGAGAAGTAAAGAAGAAAAAAAAGAGAAAGATGGAAAGATTAGAAAAAGAGAAAAGAGTGAAAGAAAGAAGAGATGAGAGAACAGGGTAAAGAAATGTGAAAGAGAGAAATTGGAGAGTTTTTATTGCCCAATAGGATGACATGTGGCGGCACATGAATGGCTAGCACTACCAAGACAACAAAAAATAATGGCGTTAGGTTCGGGTACCAATATAGTTGACAGAAAAAAATTGGGTACCAATATAGGACAAAAAAACCATAAGTATTAATTTGGGAGAAGTGGACAAGTTTGGATACCAATTTTATAAAAAATTACCACCGGTCTATGTAAATATGATCCTACTTGCTGCTAACTAGTAATTTATAATTTCAAGTATATTTTTTTTTAGGTCTTGACAACATAACAATTTTATATGGTTAAATTTTTATTTTGATCCCTTTAGTTTTTTGAGATTATATAGTAATAGTCAAATTTTAGTTTTGATTCCTATATACGATGCTCAAATTTGAGATTTAAAGTAACATCCGGGATTTTGGGGCTAGAAGTTTTGAGTTTTGTGGTTAGGATCAGTGAGAAGGTTGCGCTATTGTGTTTAGTTGTGTGTTTAAGTGACAAAATGGCCTATTGGTCTGGTGGTTGACTGAGTGTTAATGAACCTCAAGGTTCTAGGTTCGAGCCCCTGTGCGTGTGTGTTGAGTGATATATTTTTATACATTGTTTGTACATTGTTTGTTAAATAGTAAATTTGCATTATGTTTAATAATAACTATTTAGTCTTATTTGTATGTTCTTATTATTATTTTATTTTTATTCTTTATTTTTTCCACGTGCTCATTTCCTCTGTTCTTTTGGGTTTTTCTTCTTCTTTCTTTTTCTTTGCTATTTGAAAACGTTGGTGTTGTGGCTTTTGAAGAGCTTCAGCTTCTTGGTCATTGAGTCAGCATCTGGACGTTCCCTATCACTAATAAGGTATGGGCTTCAAAACTTTTCTATTTTATTTGTGAATTGTAAATTTGTTTTTGATAGAATGTATCGATCTTGGTGTCTTTCGAAAATTGTTTGCCGAAGTTCAACAGTACTGCAGAATGACATGAAAATCCGCTCTGGTTAGTGCGTTTTTGAGTCCCATCGATTAAGGGCCGATCTAGTGACCGAAAAATTTGATTTTCAAGCTATTTTAGAGTGGTTTCGTGACCACATGGGTGGCCACACAGGCGTGTGCGAGTTCACACTGCCGTGTGCAATTATGAATTAGGGTTTTCGTTAGGTTTTTGTAACATCCCGAATTAGGGCCTAATCAAAATAATGGTTTCGGGACCACAAATCCGACACAATAAAATTTTTTATTATTATATTTTTATGGTCTAAAATTTCATGGGATGATTTCGTGAAAATTTCGTTCGAAAATTTTGACGTTTGGGCACTCAATTTGGTCAAAAGGACTAAATTGTAAAAAGTACAAAAGTTGAGTTCTACATGTTAGAGGTGTCTAATTGTTATGAAATTTTAAATTGGAGGCCCTTAAATGGTGATTAGACCAATGGATAATTTTTTGGACAAAAATGGACATGAAATGGGTGAAATAGAATATTTTTAAGTTAGGGGCATTTTGGTAATCTAGTAATTAAAATGAATTAAAAACAAATCAAAAGCCAATTTTTGACCATCTTCTACCCCATGGCCGAAACTTGCATGGAGAATACATAGCTATGGTTTTTCAAACTTCCAAGCTCGATTGTAAGTCCGTTCTAGCCCCGTTTTTAATGATTTTTACGCTTTTGAAATCCTCGTAACAAGATCTACTCATTTCTACCCATATTTTGAGCTAGGGTTTGTGTTTAAAAATTTACCCATGGATTACATGCATGTTTTTTGATGTCTAATAGTAGAATATGAATGCTCGGTGTGTAATAAATGATTTTTACTAAGTGATTTTCGGTGAAATTGTCAAAAAGGACCGTTTTGTAAAAGTTACAAAATTTGTCATAAAAGTGTGATTTAGTGGAAATTAGCCGCTTCTAAAATTATGAAAATGATTCGGGTAGGCTTAAAATGCAAGGAAATTGAATAAAAATCATTTTACGAGCCTAGGGGCCAAAGTGCAAATATGTGAAAGTTTAGGGGTCAAAATGTAAATTTTTAAATATGATTTTTGGACCCATATGAATAATGTGACTAATTAGTAAGCTAAATGTGGTATTATAGATCAAGGAAAATGAGATTCAGGCATAGATTGGAAATGAATGGGATTATGGACTAAATCAAAATATATAGTCGTACTCGAACCCGAGGTAAGTTCATGTGATTTTAATAATGCAATATTGTATTTGAATGTTAATGCTTCGATATTACACGAGTTGTAACTATATATATTTGGATAATTTGATATTATGTGATTATTTTGATGACATAACTTGTTCTTGATGTTTTGCTATTATGATGAAAATGCTGCAATGCCATGTGATTATGAGATATTGCTATGTGAATGAAGCCACAATTCGAGTACGTCCGATAAAGGTTTGGAATTTTGATGGAATATGATTTTTCTTTGAAATGAGTAAGTTTGTATGTAAATAATATTTCAATTTTTTTATGTTATTATCTTTTGTTATTATATGAGATGTGGCTGCCTATAGAACGATCAATTGATGTAAACTACGAATCAGAATTGACTAATAATGAGTTAGTAAAATGTTGAAAAGTGAAGAATTTCCCAATTGAACGTTCGGAATAGAAGAGATACAAATGATCCATTGTGAGTCACGTGTGTAGTACTAAGTGCAGGCTACTCTGCGTACCCGTTAACTTCGATCACGTGTGTAGTACTTAGTGCAGGCTACTACATGTATCAGATGGTTAAGTCACGTGTGTGGTACTAAGTGCAAGCTATTACGTGTACCAGATTGATAGGTCGCATGTTTAGTACTAAGTGCAAGCTACTATGCGTACCCGTTAACTTCGATCACGTGTGTAGTACTAAGTGCAGGTTACTACATGTATCAGATGGTTAAGTCACGTGTGTAGTACTAAGTGCAGTCTACTACGTGTACCAGATTGATAGGTCGCATGTGTAGTACTAAGTGCAGGCTACTATGCGTACCAGAGAGCTTCGGTTACAAGGGTGGTATATGCACAGGCCACCGAGTATCTGTTATTATTTCGATGAGTTCAACGAGAAATTTACTAAGTGAAAATACATATGTACATGGCTATGTGATGAATAAGTGCAAGTATATCTATGTGAAAAGTTGTGAGTAATGTGCTTGATAGTTGAGCAAATCTTTTGGTAAGATAGAATGGAGTAAGTGAAATTTTGTAATAAAACAATTTTGGACAGCAACAGTTGTGTGATTTTTGAAAAATCACCAAAAATGGTAGAAATTGAATTAGAGGTTGAGTAAGATATTAAATTAAACCTTAATGAGTCTATTTTCTCATAAAAGAAACGATGAAGGCAAAAGAATTTTATATTCTGTGATAATTAGATTTTTTGTGAGACAGGGTCAGAATGATTTTGGAATCCCCTATTTTGATTTTGGAAAATCATTGAAAATTTTAAAAAATAATTATGGGTCATAATTTGCATTCTTAAAATCCTTAATGAGTCTAGTTTCTGGAAAAATTATTGGTTCTCAATTTGGAGTCTCGTACTATGAGATAAATAATTTTTAGTGAAGAGAGATCGGAACTATTAGACAGTGAAATAGGGGTATATTTAATGAATAAACTGTACTTATTGGCTGGACAAAAAATTCTTAAAATTTTATGGCAAGAATATATATGAGTCTAGTTTCATATAAAATTAATGGATATTAATTTAGAGTTTCTTAGCTCAAATATAAATAAATTATTAACTATGACTCGAGAAAACAGCATGACCAGAAAATCAGCAAAAGTGTAATTATGATTACATTTTCATGGAATCATGTTGATAATTTGCTTATTATTTTCATATGGACTTACTAAGCTTTAAGCTTACTCCCTCCTCTCCATTTCCTTAGTGTTCTCAGGTCAGCTCAGGGTTGGAGACCGTCGGAGGCAACATCACACTATCAAGCCGACAACTCCGGAGTATTGTCATATGTGTATTAAATACTTTCAAGTGAATGGCGTGTATAAGGACTAGTTTTTATGTTAGATGTTGTTATGATTAGCAAAATGTATTGACTTATATTAATTTAATGTATATGGCCATGAGATGTGGCTTAAATGGTTATGGCTTGTAAGCCTAATTATTATTGCTATGTGTTAATTGATGTACCCTTATATTTGACACTTTTTGCTTGTTAATTCCTTTGTCTTGTGAATTTTTCACTACTTAATTTGTTATATTTGATTTATTTCTTGTGTAGTGAACCCAATACTAGAAATGGAAACAAAAAGACATAATCTGCAGTTTTTTTTCTTTTTATTCTTTCACGGTTGGAGTCGTGGGCACGACGTTTATTCTGTCACGGCTGGAGTCGTGGGCACGACGCTGGGCACGACGCGGATCTGACGTGGCAAATTAGAAGTCAACACGGGGAATATTCTGGAAATAACTTATCTTGATCTATTAACGTGATTTGGGGGATGTAGACTGTAACCGACATGAATCCCAGAGCAAAAATCTATTTTCGATGATCGTGGGAATTGAAGAAACTAGCTCGAGGTGACTCTTATACTCAACTTAATCTTTCATCTTCTTTATTTTATTGCTTTTATTTTAATACATCTTTCTTTGCACTTTTACTTGTTTATTTTATTTTCTTGTTACTTCTCAAATCACCTTTTTTTTTATTTTCCATTTCAGCTCCTAGGTCGAGAACAAGAAATTTAATCAAAAATTCCATTAGACTCCCTGTGGATCGACCCTCTTCCACTATTCTACCTTTTTATTTATTTATTTTATTTTTGAAGAGGTTTATTTTATTTTGATAGGCAAAACTACGCTTGTCAAAATTGGCGCCGTTGCCGGGGAGTTTTATTTTCGGCAATTATTGATTATTTTGTTTGATTTTTATGACCAGGAGTAACCTGGGGACTCTAGTTCAATATAACCCCGAAATTGAAGCAAGCGCTCGTCGAAACCACGGTCAAACACTTCGACGAAAGAAGCAGCAAGAGCAAAAAGAACGACAATCCAATATGGAATCTACTTCTACGACACCACCACGTGAATCGTAACAAACTCCCAACGAAAGACCATCTCCCAACACCACTAATCCAATAACAAATCCCACGTTTGAACCGGAGCAAATGGCGAACCAAACCATTAGAGAGCTTGTCGCCGCCCCCGCCGTACAACAACCGCTCTGCATTACCTTTCCTCAAGGCACTACCCCTTTTCAACTCAAAATAGGGTTAATTCATCTCCTCCCTACATTCAACGGTCTTCCTAGCGAAAGCCCACATAAACATCTCGCCGAATTCCACATGGTGTGTAGTAGCATGAAGCCGCAAAGAGTCTCGGGAGACCAAATCAAACTAAGGGCATTTCCTTTTTCTTTAGCCGGAATGGCTAAGGAATGGTTATTTTACCTTCTGCCTAACTCAATAACCACATGGGCTGAACTATCTCGTGTTTTCCTTGATAGGTATTTTCCAGCAGCAAAGGCGAGCGAGCTTAGGCGAAGCATTTTGGGAATCCAGCAAAGGACCGATGAATCTCTCTACGACTACTGGGAGAGGTTCAAAAAGTTATGCGCAAGTTGCCCGCAGCATGGCCTATCCGAGCAAACCCTTCTTCAGTATCTCTATGAAGGGATGCTTCCGACGGACAAAAAGATGGTGGATGCTGCAAGTGGTGGCGCACTCATCAATATGACGGCAGAAAATGCTAGAACTCTAATCTCTACTATGGCCGCAAACTCGTAACAGTTCGGCTCTTCAAGTGAACCTAGCCGACGGGTTCACGAAGTAAGTACCGTTTCTTTGGAAAATAAAATAGACAAATTGACTGATATTGTCAATTCTCTTGTCACAGGTAAGATAGGAGCCGCGAAGGTTTGTGGAATCTGCACGATGCCGAACCACCCAACCGATTCATGTCCAATGCTACAAGATGAGACGGGCACCCAAGTCAATGCCATAAATAATTTCCCAGGACCTCCTCAAAGGCCATACAATCCCTACGGTAACACTTTCAATCCCGGTTGGAGAGATCATCCAAATATGAGTTATGGAAACAAAAACCAAAATTACCAACCGAGACCACCTCCCTTTCCAAATCAATCACCACAAAAAACCTCTCTTGAGACCATTGTTGAAAAGTTGGCCATTTCACAAGAGAAATTCCAAACCCAAACACAATCTCATCTCCAAGAAATTGACAAACAAATAAGCCAACTAGCCCAAACCGTTGGTCGCCTAGAGTCTCAAGGACGATTACCCTCTCAAACTGAAACAAATCCGAGAGAAAATGTGAGCGCGATTACTTTACGAAGTGGTACCGTAATTTCACCAAAGCCAACAAAGGAGCCCGAGAAAATCGAGAAAGACAAAGAAGACACTTCTTTGAAGAGTCAAGAAGAAAAATCCTCGCCTACCTCAGGTAAAGTGATTCCTAGTCCTTCTTTTTCTACTTACGAGACTCCTCCTCCCTTTCCAGGAAAGCTTGCAAGGCGTGACAAAAAGGAAGAGGAGAAGGAAATTTTGGATATATTCAAAAAAGTGGAAATCAATATTCCACTTCTTGATGTCATTCAGAAGGTGCCAAAATATGCGAAGTTTTTGAAAGACTTATGCACAAATCGGAGGCGGTTATCCGGCAATGAAAGAGTTAACCTCAACGAGAATATTTCAGCCATTTTTCAAAGACGCCTACCACCGAAATACAAGGACCAAGGGATGTTTGCAATTCCGTGCAAAATAGGAAAATTCGGAATAAAAAGGACAATGTGTGATCTAGGCGCATCTATTAATGTCATGCCGCTAAGCTTCTACAACAAAATTTCAACAAAACCATTAAAAGAGACGCGAGTGACGGTTCAATTAGCTGATCGGTCAGTTATCTACCCCGAAGGGGTACTAGAAAACGTGTTGGTAAAGGTAAATGATCTCATTTTCCCTGCTGATTTTTACATTATTAACATGGAAAATGACCGCAGCAACAACGGATCAGAAATCTTGCTTGGACGCCCTTTCTTGTCAACAGCGCATACAAAGATCGATGTCCGTAACGGCATCTTAACCATGGAATTTGACGGGAAAGTGGTTAAATTCGATGTGTACAAAGCTATGAAGTATCCTGATTCCGTCGCAAGTTTAAATTTTATTGATATTATAGATCCGTTAGCCGATGATTTTATCGAAACTGATTTGTTTTATGATTTTTGTAGGGATGTGGAAGATCTCGATGATGAAAACGAAATCATTTCAACTCTTTCCTCCATTTTTGATTCTCGATTAATTCCATCTAAACCCCTTCCCTCAATTTTGCAGGCACCACAACTAGAATTGAAGCAACTTCCATCGCATCTCAAATATGAATTTTTGGGCGATAACCGAACCTTGCCAATTATCATTTCAAGTGAATTATCACGACAGGAAGAGGAAGAATTGATTGCTATTTTGCGCACCTATAAAAAGGCAATTGGATGGACATTAGCTGATATCCAAGGCTTAAGTCCATCCACTTGCATGCATAAAATTAAAACAGAGGAGAACGCGAAACCAACGAGAGAAGGCCAGTGACGTTTAAACCCGCCAATGATAGAGGTTGTGAATGAGGAGATTCAAAAGTTGCTAGATGCTGACATTATCTACCCCATTTCTGATAGCAAGTGGGTAAGTCCGGTCCATGTTGTGCCAAAGAAGACTGGAATTACAGTGGTCGAAAATGCCGAAGGAGAAATAATTCCGAAGAGAGTACAAAATGGTTGGAGAATGTGTATCGATTATAGGAAACTCAACTCACAAACCCGAAAGGACCATTTTCCTATACCATTTATCGATCAAATGATCGAAAGACTTGCTGGAAAAACACATTACTGTTGTCTTGATGGATTTTCTGGATTTTTTCAGGTTCCGGTGGCGCCTGAAGACCAAGAAAAAACAACATTCACTTGCCCTTTCGAAACTTTCACCTATAGAAGAATGCCTTTCGGTCTTTGCAACGCTCCGGCCACATTCCAACGATGCATGTTAAGCATTTTCTCCGATCACATCGAGCAAGGAATAGAGGTATTTATGGATGATTTTACTGTTTACGGTAATTCATTCTCTCAATGCCTTTCCAATCTTTCTTATGTTCTTAATCGATGCATTGAATTTAAATTGGTTTTAAACTACGAGAAATGCCATTTCATGGTAAGTAAAGGATTGGTACTTGGTCATGTGGTTTCGGCCCAAGGAATTGCTGTTGATAAGGGAAAGATTGATGTAATTCGCTCACTTCCATACCCCACTTCGGTGAGGGAAATTCGTAGTTTTCTTGGCCATGCAGGTTTCTACCAACGGTTCATAAAGGACTTCTCTAAGTTGGCGCAACCTCTTTGCCGATTACTACAAAAGGACGTGAATTTTACTTTTGAACAATCTTGCAAAGATTCATTCGATGAGCTTAAGGGAAGGCTTATATCTGCACCAATTGTACAACCACCAAATTGGACTTTACCATTTGAGATTATGTGTGACGCATCTGACCTTAGCGTGGGAGCCGTTCTCGGTCAAAGGAGTAAAGAAGGACCACACGTGATAGCCTATGCCTCTAGGACTCTCTACTCGGCTCAACGCAACTACTCGACAACGGAAAAAGAGCTTTTTGCTGTCATTTTTGCATTAGAAAATTTTCATTCTTATTTATTAGGAACTAAAATTTTTGTTTTTTCAGATCATGCAGTGCTGAAATACTTGATGAACAAAAAAGAAGCAAAGCCGAGGTTGATACGATGGATTCTCTTACTGCAGGAGTTCGATCTTGAAATCAAGGATAAAAAGGGAAGTGAAAACTTAGTAGCTGACCACCTAAGCCGTTTACCTACTTCACCAGTCGAACCTCCCCTACGAGAACAATTTCCAGACGAAACATTGATGGAAGCACACACATCATTCCCATGGTTCATCGATTTGGTGAATTTTCTAGCTACGGGTAAATTTCTGAACAATCTATCTCAATCTGAGATCAAACGCATAAAAAGAGAGTCTCGATACTACATTTGGGATGATCTATATTTATGGAAAATTTGCTTGGATCAAATAGTACGACGATGCGTAAGTAACAGCGAGGTAAAATCCATACTTGAGTTTTGTCATTCCTATGCTTGCGGTGGACATTTTGGCCCTAAACGAACCGCACACAAAATTCTTGAGTGCGGATTTTATTGGCCAACCTTGTTTAAGGACACTTACAACTTTTGCAAAGCATGTGACAGGTGCCAAAGAGTCGGAAATCTAAGTCGAAGGAGTGAGATGCCATTAAATCCTATACACATCTGTGAAATTTTTGATGTGTGGGGGCTCGATTATATGGAGCCATTTACCTCATCATTTGGAAATTTATACATTATTTTGGCCGTTGATTACGTTTCGAAATGGGTAGAGGCGAAAGCCACCCGAGAAAATGATGCGAAAACTACAATTAATTTTTTACGTGATTTTATTTTCTCAAGATTTGGAACTCCGAGAGCGATCATTTGTGACAAAGGAACACATTTCGTTAACCGAGTCGTCGAAGCTTTGATGAAGAAATACGGCGTGACTCAGCGGATAGCGACAGCTTATCATCTGCAAACCAACGGACAAGCAGAGGTTTCAAATCGAGAAATCAAGTCAATCCTAGAGAAGACCGTTAAACCAAATCGAAAAGATTGGAGCTTGAAGTTAGTTGATGCATTGTGGGCATATCGCACGGCCTACAAAGGACCTATCGGGATGTCACCTTACCGACTTGTTTTCGGTAAACCTTGCCACTTGCCTGTCGAACTCGAGCATAGGGCATTTTGGGCGGTGAAGGAATGTAATATGGAGATGAACGCTGTTGGCGAAGCACGGAAACTTCATATCCAAGAGCTTGAGGAGATTCGCCGCAACGCTTACGATAGCGCACAAAATTATAAAGAGCGAACAAAAGCATTTCATGACAAGCGCATTTCATTTAAATCATTTTCCGTTGGTCAGAAAGTTCTCCTATTTAACTCAAAATTAAAAATTTTTGCAGGAAAACTTAAGTCCAAGTGGAACGGACCATTTACCGTGATCAATGTTTTTCCTCATAGAGCCGTGGAAATTGAGGATAGCTCAGGTGCACGATTTAAAGTTAATGGACAACGGCTAAAACCTTTCTTCGAGAGCACACCAATCGGACTAATTGAAGAAATCGGGTTGGAAAAGCCAAAAATCTGACAGGAAAATGTCGAGCTTAACGACGTTAAACAAAGCGCTAAATAGGAGGCAACCCATTTGTTTACTTTTCATCAATTTTAAATTTTTTTATTTGTCGTTTGTTCAGACCCCTCCAGGCCCTAGAAGAGAACATCACGGAAATACTCTCCTTCCTTTACCTCAGCCGTGGCTGCCGTCGTCATTGATCACGGGGAGTATCATTTACCTTTCTTTGTTCTTAAATGTACTTTACATTTATATTTCCGTATTGGGACAATACGATTAAGTCAGGGGGAGCGTAAAGGATGACATTAATTTCGCCTTGCTTGTCATATTTGTTTGATGATATGTTTGTTTGAATTGATTAGAAGAACAACTCCTTTGCCGTTACTTGTCGCTAAGCATGTTATGATTATTTTAGTTCATAAAGATACTTGAATTCTAGCATGTTTGATAATCGAATAATATGAGTAAGTCCAATTTGACAACCCTTACAATTTGTCTTGATGTTGTTAGTTGAATTTCTCATCTAGCTTAATTAATTAGCCCATTTTGTGAGAACTTGAGCCCTTAGCATGTATGATTATATTTTCATGCTCCTTTTTCTTGCCTGAGAGTGTCAATTTGGACTTTGGAATCTAGAACTTGTGGCTTGTATGCATTTTGAGATTACATTGGAATTTGATGCATTAATATGATTTAGGCATTAGGATTCACCCTTTCTTTTCCCTTAATGAACCAAGTTGAAGCCTAATCCTGTTTTCTTTGTTTCCACCAAGATTTTAACCCGAGCCTTTTCATTTATTCCTCTCTTCCACCCTTGACAAGACAAAGAGCATAAGTTTAAGGTTGTGAGATCATGTTCAACAAAAAAAAAGAGACAAAAAAAGCACAAAAAAATAATTTCTAAAAAAAGAAAAAAAAGAAAGAAAAAAAAAGAGTTCAAAAAAATAAAAAATAAAAAAAATAATTCGAAAAAAAAAGTTTGATGATTTGTTCATTATAGCTACCTTTGTTTAGTTTGCTTATTCTTGTTGCCTATCTTTTCTAAGGTTGTGGACATGATATAGTTACTTGTTGGGAAGCTCTTGTCTTGACTTTCTTTAGCCTCATTTTAGCCTTATTCCCTACCTTTACCTAAGCCCCATTACACTATTTATTAAAAGTTTTAATGATTTTTGCATCTCATTTCTTTAAAGTAGTGGAGAATTGATCTTGCCACAAGCCTATGGAGACCTTTATTCAAATTTTGACTTTGAGTGAATTTGATTTCTACACCCGAAACACTTTGAGTGATTTGAGTGCATCTTGGTAAGAATTAAGCTTAGGTTAGAATTTGATTGATAATTGATAGACAATGGTAAGGTTGAATAATTGTTCTTGCTTGCACCTATTCGTTTTTATTCATGTTTTATTCACGTCATTTTTGTGCACTTGAACTCTCATAACTTTGTTTAAGACTTGCAACGGTTTAGGAGAAAGATGATGAAGCTTTTGATTAATTTATTTCAAACATACTTGAGGGCAAGTATGAGACAAGTGAGGGGGAATTTGATGTACCCTTATATTTGACACTTTTTGCTTGTTAATTCCTTTGTCTTGTGAATTTTTCACTACTTAATTGGTTGTATTTGATTTATTTCTTGTGTAGTGAACCCAATACTGGAAATGGCAACAAAAAGACGTAATCTACAGTTTTTTTTCTTTTTATTCTATCACAGGTTGAGTCGT
This sequence comes from Gossypium hirsutum, assembly GCF_007990345.1. Taxonomy (NCBI): domain Eukaryota; kingdom Viridiplantae; phylum Streptophyta; class Magnoliopsida; order Malvales; family Malvaceae; genus Gossypium; species Gossypium hirsutum. Next base: position 35,087,852 of record NC_053430.1, on the reverse strand, counting down.
GGGCACGACGCTTATTCTGTCACGGCTGGAGTCGTGGGCACGACGCTGGGCACGACGCGGATCTGACGTGGCAAATCAGAAGTCAACACGGGGAATATTCTGGAAACAACTTATCTTGATCTATTGACGTGATTTGGGGGATTTTGGATTTCATTTTCATAATTTTATAGATGTTATCTTATCTTTTTTTGATTAGTTTTCGTTGTTGATTTGGGAATTTGAAGCCTATAAATACCCACCTTTGGGTAAGGCTAAGTATCTGTTGTCTTTTGTTCTTATTGCTACTTTGTTTTCATTTTAATAAAATTTTCTTCTTTTTTTATTTCTACTTTACTTTATTTTATTTTATGTTTTTACATTATCAAAACATGTTAAGCATGATAATCAATATCATGCTTGGCTAATTTTTTCTCAAGCCAAGAGCTAGTACGAATCAATTCCTCACGTGAGAATTGAATATTGCTTAAATCCCTTCGAGATACATTTTCGTCTTTCTGCTTAGATAGTTTGGCAATTGGCCTTACTAAAATTTTTAAACGTTTTTCAAATCAAAAAGGATCCGTTGGTCTGGAATCATTTAATTTTACAGTTGGGAGGAAGGATCGGCTTGTGGCATTTCGACTTCCTATGAACATTCTTAGCGGCGGTCTGCTAAGGAAAGACGAGATCGGAAATGATTCTTGATAAGACAACTTCCGAGTTGGGCTTTTCCTGTTTTAAAACTAAATATTTTAATGGCGATAGACGTGGTAGATTTACTTAAGAATCGACTTTCGAAGATAGACTTGGGAAGATCGGTTACATGAGAGAAAAGCAAGTTACGATGGGTTGGGCCTTGTAGACTGTAACCGACATGAATCCCAGAGCAAAAATCTATTTTTGATGATCATGGGAATTGACGAAACTAGCTCGAGGCGACTCTTATACTCAACTTAATCTTTCATCTTCTTTATTTTATTGCTTTTATTTTAATACATCTTTCTTTGCACTTTTACTTGTTTATTTTATTTTCTTGTGACTTCTCAAATCACCTTTTTTTTTTATTTTCCATTTCAGCTCCTAGGTCGAGAACAAGAAATTTAATCAAAAATTCCATTAGACTCCCTGTGGATCGACCCTCTTCCACTATTCTACCTTTTTTATTTATTTATTTTATTTTTTAAGAGGTTTATTTTATTTTGATAGGCAAAACGACGCTTGCCATTAATGTTTGTGATGTGTTTATAATTGGTTGTTATGAATGATTAGTATAACACATGTACATGATGAATGCTCTAAGACCATTTGAGGTGGTCGTGGCCATGGAATGAATGTGTGGCATGATATTAAGTTGATAATGATTGAATATGGACAATTGTAGACTGTGAATTGGAATGTCTAACTTGGTGTAACATGAGTATAGGTAATAAACACATGTATGGCAACATGTAAATGCTTTAACAGAATTTTACTAAAGGATGATTAACCATTAAATTGATGTTATAATATGTTTCTATAATGTGTATAAGTATGGGAGAGAATTAAGGACAACATAAGGCTTGGAAAAATAGCCTAAGTGTTGGCTACATGGGCAGAGACACGGCCATGTGTCTCAGCTATGTGGAGGACACGGCCTAGCATACGGGTGTGTGGCTTGGCCATGTGGATCAATTTGTTTTGTTGATGTCATAAATAGAGAGTTACACGGCCTGAGGACACGGGCGTGTTGAAGACACACGAGTGTGTCCCTATGTCCACACGGGCGTGCGACCCTGTTTCATGAAAATTTCTCTAAGTTTTCCCAGAGCTTTCTAAAGTCCTCGGTTAGTCCCGAACCATCCCGATGCATGTTTTAGGCCTCAAAAGCCTATATAAGGGACGATCTATATGTGTTTGAAAAGTTTTAATTTGGATGAAATTTTATGGCCTAGTTTTGCATGTTTGTGAATGTTTAAGTCTGGTAACGCCTCGAAACCTGTCCCGGCTTCGGATACAGGTAAGGGGTGTTACAGTTTTGGTGCCACACGGCCTGGCCATACAGCTGTATGGCTGATTTGAGGATTTTTTTCATTTTTCACATGGCCGTATCCCCCGGGCATACGAGTGTGTGTGTTTGGGAATTAGGGTTTGAGTGATTTGGTGCCACACGACCTGGCCACATGGCTGTGTGGATAATTTAAGGATTTAAGGATCACACACGAGTGTATTTTTTTGACACACGACCATATCTTCCTTGAACCCTACTTTAGCACAATTCGACAGTAAACTACACGGCCTATTCACACGGTCGTCTCCCTGGTTCACACGGGAGTGTGCCTCTACCACACGGCCATGTGCCTCCCTCCACACGGGCATTTTAACCCTCACACAGCCTAGGTTTTTCCACACGGTCGTGTGGTCCTAAGACACCAAATTTTATCTTTTGTGTGTTTTTTATCTGAAAATGTGTCTATGTATTCCGACCCTTGGCTAAGCTTTAGTGAGGGTGTTTAAGTCTCGATATGTGTGACCATGTACTCTGCTTATGTGTTGTTTGTGACTGTTATGTGAGACGTTAATTCGAAATCCGGTTTGTTGGGCATGTGAGCATATTTGTTTCTGTCTGATTATTTGTTGACGTGTTCATTATTTCTATGGGAATGAATGCATACATGCACTTGCATAAAGTATTTTGGGTTGAGTTGTGAAGAGAAGGAAAACTATTTTTGTTCAGATCTGGCAGTTTAATTGCAAGCTTATTCATACAGTGGTTTATCACTCTGTACTGTATGTACGTCAACTTTGTTGCATACCACTATCTGATCTGGCAGTTCAAACTGCAACATGTCTGTACAATGGGTTACCGCATTGCACTGTACTGCATATACGCCAGCCTTGCTGCATATTTATATCTGAGTGGCTTAGTCCACATACATGGTGTATAGGGTTGGATTGGCCTTTCGAGGTCCTATGTGGTGTGTTTGGTTGGATGAGCTTAATCAGCTCTTATGGGGTGTGACCGAGGGATGGAGAGGTGTGTTGGCTGGATGGGTGGGTTTTGGTACTTGACTGCATTCATGTGCATCTGCTTGAGTCTAAGTTTATCTGACTGTATTCTGTTTGCCTGAACAACACGTGTGTTAAGTGTTCTGTGTATACTTGGTGTGCTCTGTTCCGATTGCATGTTGGGACGTTGGTTCCTTGTCTGGTATCTGTTTCTACTTATATCTGTAAGTCTATTACATTGTTGTATTAAATTCTGTGATTTTGTTTTTAGTCTCGTTTCGAACTCACACTGAGCTCAAGTAGCTCACCCCTTAGTGTTTCCCCTTGCAGGTACGTTTCTGAAATTCTGACACTGGACTCGGTATGCAGAGGTTTCAGACAGTCTCAATTGAAAATAATTTAACAATTAACTTTTAAATTTTCATTTAGATTTACCGTTTTGATATGTAGGTTTTTATAAAAACTTTGTTACAGGTTCTATTTGGAATTTATCGCTCTAAAGCTTTTATTTTGTTCATATAATAAACTTAACTGTAATATTTCTGTTCGGAAGCTAAAGGATTAAATGTTTTTGGTTCGTAAAGGAATAAATATTTTTTTTTTGAAATGAAATTTAGGACAACTTGTTTTGTAATATTTTCTCACAATCGCTTTGGTGATCAATATAGCCTCCGAGATTCGGTGTAAACTTGTAGGTCGGGTTTAGGTGTTACATTTAATCTCCATAGTTTTACAATATATAATTTTGTACCTTAAGTTTTATAATGTTGATTAGAATAAGGTGTCTTAGCCTTATTTCGTTACTTCTATTTGACTTTGATTAAAATATGGTTTTACAACCTATAAATAGACATAGTCGTCTCTCCTCTTGTATTATTCGAATTCAAAAATAGTAAATTTTCTTATCCTCTACCTGTGGTTTTTTTCCGAAAAGGTTTTCACGTAAAATTTGTGTGTTCTATTTTTCTTTCTTTTCTTTGTAATACATTGTCATTATCGACATTCTATTATCACATGTTGTGTAGTCTTATAATTTGTTTGAGAATCATCTGTAATATGACAACTTAATGGAATTATTTGTATACCTTCAATATTGTGTCAATCTTATAAATTTGATTGAGAATCAATTAGTGTTGAAATGGGAAATAGATACATAGGAATAATAGTGAATTTCATGATATAGTAATTAAATTTCATAAAGTGTAAATGTAGTGTTTTAGTGTGAATATCTGATGATAAGAGTTGAGAATAAGTTATATGAATGAATGATTAGCGAATAAAGTAAAAAAGTGGAATAGAAAGTAGGTTCTAGACTACAAAGAAAATTTAAAACTTGGAGAAATTGAGAAAAATAGAGTGTATGTCGCGACATGGCCATCTGACATCACAATGATGCCTTTGATGTTAGAAAAAACAAGTTTATAAATAGGTCCTAAGTGGTCAATAAAACTTAAATAGAGCTAACAAAAGTTCGATTAAAGCTTGGAATGTGATTTATAAATTTAATACTAACTACAAATTTTTCTATTAACTTGATAAAGAGGAGTATTTAAACTAAATTTCTCTGAAGTTGCTTCGGCAACAAATGTAACATTCTGGTGCTCGGTCTTGGTGAGCAGGTCGAGTATAGGGGTGTTACAAGTTTAGGTTTAGTTTTCTTTAGGTTTTCTCTTAGTTTTTCTTCCTCTTCTTCTAAGGTTCCTTATTTTCATTTTATTAGTTGTAGATTTTATATTTCCCAACAACATTTCTTCCTGTTTTAGTTGTTCTTAGTGTTGGTTAAATTAGTTATCACTGTAGCTTAGGTTTATTTGCACTTTTAATCTCTATACCTTGGTTGTAAGACATTTTCAAATTTAGTTTAATGTATTTTAGTTTTTTTTTTTATTTTGCATCTGTTAAAGTTTGTTCTTTTATGTTTATTACTTTAGATTTTATTGTTAAATGTTTTTCTTTACATGTCTTTTAAGTTTTCTTGCATAAAAATCCTAACTTTTACGTAACGCCCCAAATTTCTGTAATTTTGGCTTTTGGGATTGTTGAGCTTGGAAATATCGAGACTTTCATTTTGAGTCATTTTGGCATAAAATATATGTAGTTTAAGAGGTTGTGTTTTCTGGGGTGTGTTTGGAAGGTTCCAAGTTCAAGCATTTACTTGGGCTAAGTTTTGGTTTTTATTTGAATTAAGCCTGGCTTTTGGTTGATGGGGTTATAAGAATTTATTGGTAGGAATTTAACAGAATGGGCCTGCTGGTCTAGTGATTAAGTGGTAAGGGATTATGCCTGAGATCCCAAGTTTGAGTCGTGAGTGTGGCATTATTTTGCTGATAAGCCGTGCGAACGTTTGAGTTGGACTAAAACACTAAAGGGGGAGGTAGGGTTTATCAGGTGTTTGCCTAACCTTTTTTCCTTTTTATTTTTCCTCTCTCTGCCTTTTTTTCTTTTCCCAAACCCCTTGCTGCCAAAATTTTATTTCTTTTACCCCTCTCTTCCATTTTTCTTTCTTTCGATTAGTTTTGGCATGTTGCTAGTGGTTCCATCGGCTCGATAAGTATGGTTTTGTTAAATTGTGTGGTTTCTTTTAGAGATCGTTTAAGAGGGGTTTAATTTATTGTTTAGGGGGCAATCTAGGTTCTGTGTATCACTAATTGGGGTTCTGAACAACGAGTAATCGCTGTTATTCATTGAAGGTAAGTAGATCTTTCGTTTCGAGATTTGTCTATTCTAAACTATTCAAATCAAGAGACTGAAAATTTGGCTTACGATGGACAATAATAGGTTCTGGAGTGTTCTAGATTGCGTTAGGCTTCAATCGGAACCAAGTGTGTACTTCAATTACACAGAAAATAGGTTTCGGTGAAAGCTGAAATCGAAACTTTCGACGCCACACTAGCGTGTGGACTGCCCGTATGGAGGCCATGTGGCGATACACGACTATGTGGTCGACGAAGTAGGCCGTTCGCGCGCTATATGGGCACGACAAAAACTGGCGTGTGAGGCTGGCGAGGCCGTATGCGAGGCACGGGCTTGACCAATTGGGCCATGTGGGCCATACCGGCGTATGGAATCTTGGGCCAGGCCGTGTGATCCCCACGGGCAAGGCCAATCTAGGCTATGTGAGCCACACGAGCGTGTGAACCTGATTTTTTTGAAATGTTCTGCAAGGTTGCACGGGTCGCCCAAGTCGACGTGACCTAATTGTAGGGTTGGTAAGCGTTACTTAAACCCCTATAATCTGATTTGATACTAAGATGTATGTAAAAGCATGATAATTAAAACATGTGTATCTGTTCTAATTTGATGATGATATTATGATTTGATATCTGCACATGAGCATGCCTTATTATTTATGTTGCATTGCATTGGGTTGGGTATGTTGTTAAAGAGAAAGAAGACTGAAAGGCTATTAGCCTGTCTTCTGGCAGCTATGCTGCATATATCTGATACATGTCGTATACGGTACCATTTGGTGTGTAAGGTTGGATGGGTTGATTTTATCCCCATACATGGTGTGTAGGGCTGGGTGGGTCGATTTTATCCCCTCATAGTGTGTTGGGTTGGACGAAGATAGTGTGCAGGGTTGGTGGGCATTACTGTTCTGATTGATATACATGTATGTCTGTATGGGCTAAGGCCTGAATGTATCTGATACTGTTCTAAGTGGGCTAAGGCTTACATTGTTCCTATTAAGAGCTTAGGCTTGATTATGACTGTTTGACTTCTATCCGTTTACATGCATGCTTTATTGTGGGGATGTACACACTGAGTTTGGGAAAACTCACCCCTTATTTTGTTTGTCTATCAGGTAATCCTCAACAGTAGGTGGATCGGTGCAGCGGAAGGGCTCGACTATGACCACTGCTACATACACTTTGGTTTTAAAGGTTTTTAATGTTTTTTTTATTTTAATCGCTATAGTTGGGAGTAATTATGTAAACTTCTGGACTTAGAATGTTTGGTTTAAGTTCAAAATTTTGAAATACTGTTTATGGATTTTTGAACTGCAACTTTATTTGTTCTTAAGCTTCCGCGAACTAAGAAATGTTTTCAAGATAATTAATCAATATATGTTTTCTGAGTTAAGTAAAAGGTGGTAACTGGAATGGTTTTTGGGTAAATACGGTTTTAAATACATTCTCATGTGACTTTGCCAGATCCGGCCATAATGCCTAGGCCGGGTTTGGGATGTTACATTTTATATCTTTCTCAAACTTTGCTTTGATTACTTCTTTGCTTTTCATTTCTATGGTTCTTAGTTTTATTTCCAACATGAGTAGCTAAACTTTTAAGGGGGTTGATTGATAAAGATGTGGTGAGCTAAGTTTTGGATGAATGACCAACTTATAATAAATTAGACTAATTTTAATAAACTTAAAAACTTAAGATTGACTAATGACCCTAATAGAATATTTAGGCAAGTGAGGCCGAAAGGAGATCTTGTTGGGCACAAATTCATTAGTCCCAGGTTAACCAATAAGATAAAGAGATAATCTGGATTAATTTGTCTAACTTGATCAAGTGGAGATCGATAGGTAAAATGGAGCCATTTTAGGAGTTTAAACGATTAGAATCCTTAATTCGAGGATTAGTGAATCACATCAATGTCAACCAATCATTGTTTGTCATTTTATGTTAATTTCATAATTTTGCATGTTTTACAAGCTAGTCCTTCTCTAGCTAGATAGTAAAGTAGATTAATTTCTCTTAATTTTATGATTTTTCATAATATAGCTTTTTACGATTAGTTGGTTAGACTCTTATTTTTACATGCACGTTATTTAGAAATTGTTCAATCCACGATTCTCTTGGGTTCAATCCTATGAATACTTTAGTGTTCTATTATAACATTACAAATATTACGACTGACTTGTCACATTTGCAGTACAACTGCGATTTTTATATTGTATTTTTAATTCCCAAGTGTTGATTTCTTATCTCTCCCTAAACGATCGAGGGAGAGGCAGTCAAGTTGTTGGCGCCATTGTTGGGGAATCGATGTTTGATTGAACTATTTTTATTTCCTTTGTGATATGAAATGCTCAACTTTCTGTTATGATATGTTGTGACAGGATATTTTAGTTAAACCTGTTATTTGAGTATGTTAATTTTAATTTAAGTTAAGTTTATGGGTTTAGCATCTATAAGCTTACTAAGCATGTATAATGCTTACTCGATTATGTTTTCCTACCTTGCAGATTCATTTTGTGGAACGTGAAGATTGGATCAACTAGGAGCTTACACTACCCAGTTTCTATCTTGGTAGATATTTTATCTGTTTTTTGGCATGTATATAGGCATAAATTGTATGAGTATCATCTTGGTTGGTAATATTTGGTTATGTTCATAATACTTGTTCATAACTTTGTGATGATATCTTATAAGCAATGCTAAATGAATGTGTTTCTTATGTAATAGTAATGTGATGCTAGAGTATGAAATGTGCCTAAAGGTTGATGCTATGTGATCCATGTAAAGAAAGATATATGGATGAATGGTTAAATGGTTAGTTGATGGATATAAATGGGATGAGTATTGGTGTGTGATTTAATGTTAAATGGAATGAATGTTTGGTATAAAATGTTTACATGAATTGAAATGATTCATTTTGAATTGAATGTGATTGAGGTGTCTTGAGGCATATTGGTTAGAAATAAAATCAGATTATGTCTTTAAATATAATTTTGGTGCATTTGTAATAAATTGAAGAATTGGTTGTTGCATGTATATAGCCTAAGTAAAAGTTGGGTTTAGGTAACTTGATTGTAAGGTTTATTTTTGTGCACGTGGGCAAACAAACGATCGTATGTCAGACATGGGCATGTGACACGGCCATGTGCTCTTTTGTAATTGGAAGGTTTCAGGTTAGCACAGTCTCAATTTGTTACATGGTCCAAGGACACGACCATGCGACTCTCTTTCACATGGTTTCAGTTAGTTACATGGATTGGAGACACGACTGTGTTATTCAGGTACACACGGCCACATTTTGTCACAGGCCTGGGCACATGGCCGTGTGACCCTTATTTTCTGAAATTTATTTACCTTTCCTTTAATTTATAATTAAGTACTTATATGTTCCCGGTTTGATTTAAAAGCTTTTGTAAGTCTGTTTGAGATTTAGTTTGGTTACGATTGACGTGAAACAATATTACTTATGATGTTGTATGAAATATTTTAAGTTTAAATTGTGCTTTCAACTGGTATCTGTTATGTGGTCTGTTGTGGCATCTTGTAGCTCGAGTCCGGTGACCGGACCAGTTTAAGGGTGTTACATCCTCTCTCTATAATTTCTTTTTTCCTTTTTTATGCTTTCTCTTATTTTTGCTTTGCTTCTTGCGCTCTGTCTGTTGCTTGATTTTTTTTCATTCTTCCTCTACTACAAAGGCTTTTTTATTTTTTATTTTTTATTTTCTCTTTTTAGTTTGTGGTTTGATGGTTTTTGATGTGTGTGAAGTGAGGACTGCTCGCGATTTAAGTTTTTATTTCTTCTCAAGTTGACCGCACTTTGCTTCTCCGAGCTTCATCTTACTTTCTAGACAACTTGCTTCTTATTAGAGGATTGCTTGTAAGAATAAGCAAGGCTATGGAATTTAAAGAATTTAGAGATGGTGGCCACTCAATTTTGAGTGCTTATTAGGATCGTTGCCATCACCCTCAACGTTTTGCTGTTGAATTTGATGGATGTTTGTGGCGAAATGAAGGTATTGATGGTGTTGGAAGCAAAGTAAACATGGAAGGCAAGAATCGAAATTGACCCAATGATGAATGAGCCATAAGACGGATTCTTTCAGTTTTGGACTAAAATAATATTTTTTTACATATTTTTTTAGGTTTATATACCTTAAATTAAATTAAAAAGTGTGGGATACTAAAATGATATTTTTTAATGAATAACAGTTACATGGATTTTACTTTAATTATGGGTAAAACCAAAATTTAAAAGAAAAATTCATGTTAACTTGTCGTTTGTGATTTTAACAAAAGTGATCAAAATTATCAAACTACATAACATGAGTGCTTAAATTTCAAACTTTTTTTTAATTTTGAATGACTATCTATATGGTTTTACCCTAACTAAAAATATTTAAAATTTTATTTTAAATAACATTCATACTTGCTACTCTATATATTTGCACGTTAAAATTGAGTAAAGTAGTTTTATCATTTTCAAAAGAGTTTATATCCCCTTAATTCAATAATACATTTTATATATCTTAATTTCCTTTTTTAACTTAATTTCAGGAATTTCTTTTGAGTTATTTTTTATATATCAAAAAAAAAATCTAATAAGCTAGTATATATGTATGCATATGATCATTAGTTTGTAATTTTTAGAATTGGATTAAACTTTTGATTGAACCAAGAATTAGTAGTTCAACTAATTCATTTGATACCATAAAGTTAGTGAAAACCTGTTGAACCGCTAAAAACCGATCAAACTATTTAAAAACCAATTAAACTAGGCTAAAGTTGGTATAACAATATTTAATTTTGTTGTTATAATTTATAAAATGAATTATTATATTTCTACTATTATTTATTTTCACTTTTTATTTTTTTCTTAGTTCTTTCTATTTTTATTTATGAATTTTCAATATTTTTTTAAAATTTTTATTTTTCATGATTGAACTAGCGTTAATCGATTGAACTGAAAATCAATTGTCTAATTAATTTGACTATTGATTCAATTTTTACAACGTTGCATATTGCCCACCGTGCATGTATGTATGTATGTAAGCATTAGTTAAAAATATGAAAAAAAAAATTGGTGTAAGTCTCAAGGTCCAATTTTAGACCCATGAATATGATGGGCTTTCATTACCTCAAGGCCCAATTTTAGACCCATAGATGTGATGGGCTTACACTACCTCAAAGCCCAACAATAAGGTTAAAGGTTAAGCAAATCAAAATAAGATTCGATCAAAGACAATATGTGAGGATGAATCTTTTCGAAGAAACGACTAATGATACATGCACAAAATGTATGAAATTTATTAAAGTCAATTCAATCAAGTTGTCAATTTTCAAACTAAAAAAATTAGTCAACTTTGTGATGAATTTTTGGATGGGGTCCAGTATTTATGGGCTTAGATTTCTGCATAGTGTTTGAATATCTATCTTTTAACTTTGAAACACATTTTGAATCACTCGATTTTGAGTTTGGAAACTCAAGTTATTACCTTTTTAGTGAAGAGTATGTTAACAGAATTTCTGAACAGGATTATGACAAAATTACAAGTTTCAAGCTTTTAATTCGAGTTTAAATTATATTTGGTTCAGTTTTTAGGGTTAATATTTATTATATATAAGCTCAGTATTGTATTTATTAGATTTTATTATTTTATTATTTATTTATTCCGAATTTTGGATATTGTTTAAATAGTTTAAGTTGTTTAGGAGTTTTTTGGTTCTTAGTCAAATAAAAAAATTTAATTTAAAACTACTTTTGTTTAAATTAATTAGAGTTTCAGTATAATTTAGAGTTTTATTTGTATGTACTTTGCTAGTCCATATAAAGGTTTCTTCTTTGTTTATTAACATATAATTGTTTTCATTAATAAAGTTTTCAATTCTAGGAGATAGTTTCTTTGTGCAAGATTTTTTTTTATGATTTTTATAAGTAGTTTTCTTTTCGATTTTCTTAAGTGGGAATTCATTCTTCATCCTTCAATTTGTCAATGATTATTTATTGAAGGATTGATTAGAGTAATTAATTGAATTTATTGGGATTGATATCTCAAAGGATTCAATTGGATATTTATCTATCCATCCATCTTATTCATTGGTTTACTCGATCCATCTTCCACATTTAAATTTCATTTATTTATTTATTATTTTGAATATTTATTCTTAATTCTTAAATTTCTTCTTTTAGTGTTTTTGTTTTCTTTAATTTTTAAATTTGTTTATTTCTTCTTTCAACTCAAATCCAAATCTTTAACTTAGAATGAGGTTTTGTTCATATGGATAACATAAAACCGAACCCTTAGTTGCTGTGCATATGGTTTTGTTCATGATTTGTTAATTAGGTTTGCATAATTTGTTTCTGTTTTAATTGTTAATATTGTATAAGACTATTAACTTATGAATGAAATTAAGTTTGAATTTTAATTGTCTTAATAAATATTTCACATGACTTTATTCATAACTAGTTTTAGGTTACCCAAGTTTCATTTTTTGTTTAATTATGAATTCCACCCCTTTATTTAAAAAAAAATCTAAAATTTAGTCTTTTTATTTTAAGTTGTTAGAATTTAATAATCACATTTTAAGAAAATTGAGAAGTTAGTCTAGTTTTTGATAAATAAATAAACTTTAACTTCTAATTTTTGCTAGTTTATTGCATATAAATTATTGAAATATTGATATTTGTTAATTCGTTGCATATAAATTGTTGAATTGTTAATTTCGAAATCAACAATTTAACAGTAGGGTTCAATAGTATTCCCTTAGGTACCTATACTCTTCATAAATTTAGAATTTAGTTATTGCACTTTTATTTTCATGAATTTAATCCCTCTACTTTTTAAAATTTAAAATTAAGGTCCAATTGTTAACATTGTTAATTTATTTTATTAAATTAGTTGGTGTGACATTGTGAAAAAAAAATCACTTGGTATCAATATAACTAAAAAAAATTGGAGTTGTAAATTGAACAAAATAGTTTTAAATAATGTTAAGAGTTGGATTTAAATTTTGAAATATGAAAAGTAAATGAACTAAATTTTTAAAAATAAAAATACATGAACTAAATCCTAAGTTTACATAGATTGCGTGGATTTATGGTATCGAAAAAATAATTTCAAATTTATCAAATAATTTTGTACACTCGTGAAATATTGTCATATAGAGAGAGAAAGACTTGGATTTCTATAGAAAGAAGATCAAGGAAAAGCAAAGAAGAAGATATTCAAGGGGAGAAATTATAAAATTTATATTGGAATTGTGAAAAAGTAATAAGGTTGATTGAAAAAGAAAATATAATAAATATATTTTTATATGAGAGATAATTATTTACATAAAAAAATTACAAATTTATAAATACATTCCAAAAATTATGAATGAATATTTTGGATAAATTAATCATCATCTCACTTTTCTTGAACCTACCTACACCTTTTTATTCATTTTAAAAGTAACACTTACACCAACTGCTAGTAGGTGAACTTTAAGGAAGAAAAGCAAAACCATTATGCCCCACATGACGGTATGATGAGATTATGTAGCTAATTTGAAAACTAAAAAAATAGTGTAACATTCTTAACAGGTGAGTAAGGGGTATTACATTAATCACATGATTCTAATTTATATGAATCAATTAGTAATGATAAAGAGTATATATTAAATATTAGAATTGTAATAAAATAAAATTATACAAGATATTGATTTTTTTTGTTATTTTTACTAGTCGATTACTTTCCTAAATTAACATATTACATATAATAATTTGATTTTAATTTTTATTAATTGTTTAGAATTATTTTCCTCAAGTATTATTGTTAACTTTTTATAGTAATTAATATTTTTTTTTAAAAAGTTAAATTATGTAACTTGTAATTAGAAATTTTACTATCAAATACACTATAAGTAACTATGTTATAACTATATTCAGTCAACTAAAAATATTCATGAAATTATATTTCCTTCGTAATTATAAAAAAATGTAATTACTATCATAATATTTGCAAATACACACTAAAATTCTTTCAGATTTTTATTGTTCCACGTCATTCCTGTCACGAAAATACTGTTTTAGGCTATACTCAAGGGAGCTCTCCCGAGAAGACTCTAGGGTATAACTAAGATTACAACATTGATAAAAAATTTTAGTTTTAATTGCATCTAATTGCTAAAATGTGAAGAACCCTGTTGAAATTTAGGTTCATATGTTGCAATACCATCAAAAACAGGGTCAAAACTAGAAAATATTTTTAAAGAGTCGAAATTAAATTATAATTTTTATTATAATAAAAATATAATTTTATCATTTAATATTTTATATTTTTATAATTTTACAAAAATTAAATCAAATTTTTATATTTTTAAGAGGATCAAAAGTATAATTTTAATTATATTAATTTAAAATTTTTAAAAATTTAAATAATTTTTTTATTTTATTTTATAAGGATCGTTTAAACAAAAAAACAATAAATTTCACCAAGCATAAATAGTAATGATTTTCTTTGTCGTAAGCATGGAAAATATTGACATCCTCCTTCCACGCGCATTAACCAATTCAGGGTCGAAATACACGCTTCTCCAACATTGGCACTTGAGCAGTGCACTTTTAGGAAAAAAACAAAACGATTGTGGCAAATGCAATTTGTGAATATGATGTTGATGGAGATATTTCAATCAATAGTTGCACATCGAAAATGACATGCTAACAAAAACTCTTCGCTATTTTACTCATATCACTCAAGAAATATAATTAACTGTGTAAATCACTCAAGTTTAAAATTAATTGCTCAAATGACTTAAAATAAACAGTAAAAATGGGTTGATGGTATTTAATAGCTGGCACCACTTAAATTTTTGACACAATTAGGGTTAAAAAAATATTTTTTTAAAAAAATATTTTTTGGGTGTTGGACACTAGATGATCGGCACCCATATATTTTTTTCAAATCATAGCAAAATGGTATACATTTATACTAGTATTTAAAAAACAAATTGAGTGTTGGACAATAAATTGCCAGCACCACTTTTTCACATAAAAAAATAATTTTTTGGGTGCTGGCACATTGATAATCGGCACTCATTTTATTAGATTAAAAAAAATTGGGGTTAGGAGAAAGAGATGACCGGTACCTATTTTTTCGAGAACCCAAAAAATAATTTTTTAGGTGCTGGGAACACTAATGGTCGGCACCTCGTACCAAATTAAAAAAAAATTGAGTGCTGGGACATTGATGGCTGGCACTAGACCTGATCGTGGGCTGGGCCACCCAGCCAGGCCCGAAGGCCCACTCGAAATGTGGGAGGGTTTTGAGCAAAAATATAAGCTCGAAAAATAGGATTGGACAAAAAAATAAAACCCCTTTAAAAAATGGGTCCAACCTCGAGTAAGGCATTTTTGGCCCAAGCCCGACTCAGCCCAGCCTGAATCCACTAAAGGACAAAAAAATCTATTTTTTTTAATTATTTTCTTGTTGTTTGCTTCCTATTTTGCTATCATTTTACTATTATGTTGTTACTATTTCATTGTTATTGTTTGGATATTGTATAAAATTTATTTTATTGTTAATTTTGTTATTATTTTAAAGACATTTGTTAATTTTGTTATTATTTTAGAGACATTTGCTTGTTAAGTTGCATTTATCTTACTGTTACTTAAGTATACATATTTTTTTTAAATTTATTTTCAATTTGTTGGGAAATATTTATTTTGATGTTTTTACTATTTTTGATGCATTATATGTATTTTTAAAATTATATAAAAATTAATATAAAAATTAATATAGGCAGGCCAAGTCGGGCCCGAGTTTTAGCATTTTTTATTGTGGTCGAGCTTGGGCAAAATTTTAAGCCCATTTTTTGTCGCGCCCGGGCCTAGAAAATGGGCCTAAAATTTTAACTGAGCCCGGCCCGACCCGGCCCATACTCACCTCTAGATGGCACACTTGTATCAGATTTAAAAAAAAATTGGGGTGTTGGGACATTGATGCTCCAAATTTAATTTTTTTTTATGCTGGGACAGTGATGGTTGGCACCTTTTCAATATATAGAGTTGTTTTGTCTTCCATTTAAGCCTTTTGTTTGCTTTATCAATTGAAAATCGATATTAGGAATACCAGTGATTTTGTTTGTTGAGAAGGAAGTAGAAATCATTGAAGATGAGTTCCCAAATTATGTTTGTTTATGTTCATTTCGAAGGAAAAATAATAAATGCAGTTGAATAAGGTTGTGTCTTTCAAAATCAACAAAATATTAGAATGAGATTCAACAAGCGTGTTTTACTGGCGGATTTGAAATAAAAGATCAATATAGAGATAGCTACCTGTTGCGAGAAGCAAATGTTGAAGCTGTTTTACAAATTTTCAATTTCAACAGATTCACTCAAGTTCTCGAAAATAGAGCTTGAAGATGATGATCTGGAGACAATGATAACAATTTATTGCCCCCTAATATGGATAATTCTAGCCCGGTTGAGTTGTTCGCAAAGATAGCTGAACTGGAACCTATTCAAGTTGTAATTTCAATATGTCAGCATTCTGGAATTGATTTTGATCTTAATGTCTACAAGGAAGATCAGTCGGGTTGTGGAGGGTCACTGTGAACTCCCGAAAATCCAAACTACGATGGATGTTTGTATAACATCCTAATCCCATGTCCTCATCTAGAGATTCATCCAAAGGTGTTAGCCACCATAGAAGATGGTGATGAAGGGTCCGATAATGAAGAGCAGTCCCACCATGATAGAAAAGATTTGAGTGACCCCGATTTGGATGACATCCCTAAAGACATAGACGATGAAAGCTTGGTGGAGGCTTAAGATGTACACCCCCATTCTGCTGGGAACACGGGATCCAGTATAGTTATCCATAATAATCCAAGGGCCTTCATGACTGATGTAGATCCTGATGCGGCGCTTGTATGCAAGTTCTCTGAATATCCAAATATAGTGTCAGCTCACCTACTGGATGAAGAATCAAAAGCTGAAGAGTTATTCGTAGGACAACAGTTCGATAACAAGAAAGACTACTTACATTCAATAAAGCAGTACAACTTGAAGATTTCTGTCGACTACAAAGTCACAAAGTCAACGCGGTTTTTATATGTTGGAGAATGTTGGAAAGCCTCAAGTGGTTGTAAGTGGCGTGTTCAAGTTGCATTAATGCAGCGGACTCAGATGTGGACAATCAGGAAAATAGAAGGTCCTCGCACATGCACGATCGCTCGTATGTCACAAGACCATCGAAAATTGGATGCAAAAACCATATGTAATTGCACCATTTCATTGGTGAAAGACAATCCCACTATTCCTATATCAACTCTTATTACGGACATGCAAGCTCGATTCAAATATAGGGTTTCCTACAGGAAGGCATGGTGAGCAAAGCAATTGGCGATGAAGTAGTTGTATGGTGACTAAGATGCGTCACACAATGAAATTCAAGGGTGGATGTCCGCGATGCCGGAGTATGTGTCGAGAACGGTGACTGATGTAATACCCTGAAAATTTTTACAATAAGATATTATCCTTGATATAGTAAAATAAGGAAATAAAGTGACAAAAAGGGAAATTTTGAGTTATGTCAATATTAAGAAGTATATTATGATATATTAATTCAAGAAAGGACTAAATTGTAAAAGTGAGAAAAGTTTTGTTACACAAGAGTAAATACTCAAAATTTAAGGGGTTAAAGTGTAAATATGAAAAATTTGAAGGACCAATAGTGTAAATATTTTAAGAGTGGAATGATCTAGAAACTAAGGAAAATGGATGAATTAGGACCAAATTGAATAGGTGAAGAACTATGAGGGACTAAATTGCAATTTTACCAAAATTAAATGATGACTCAAGGATGGAATTTTAAAAGATAATAAAGGGCAAAATGGTCAATTGGAAGAGAGAGAAATCTAGAAAGTAATGATGATGTTGATGATATTTTATGATTATTTAATTAGATATATATTATTTTAATGAGATATTTTATTATTATTTTATTATTAATTATTTAGTATAAAATGAATGAAAGATGAAGAATTTTCATCATCTTTCCATGCATGCAGCCAACATTAGAAGAGAAGGAAAGAAAGAAATTTTCTTTTCTTTACAATTTGGTCCTTCCACCAAAAATTCACCATTTCCACCTAGAAATCAAAAGAATTTCCATTGCTACTAAGAGAGAGAAATGTTAAGGAGGCCATGGGGAGTTAGAATATCAAGTTGGATTCAAGAAATAGAAGCTGGAGGAGAGAGAAAATCAAGTTAAAGATTAGTATCAATAGAACAAGGTAAGTATATCAAGATTTCAATATGTTTTTAAGTTTGTTATTATTGATAAAACATGGAAATGATGTTATAGTAGAGTTTTCTTACATAAGGTCTTATGTTCTTGATATGTTAGTGAAGAGAAAATAAGAGAAAGTGATGAGAAATGGTGTAGAAAAAGAAAATAAGGATGTTATAACATGGTAATTAATATCTTGTACTAAAACAGTATTGGACAGCAGCAGTAGACTAACTTTGAAAAATCACCATAAATTGTATAAATCGAATTAGAAGATGAAAAAAATATTAAATTAAATATCATTGAGTATAGTTTCTCATAGAAGAAACGGTGTAAGCAATAGATTTGTAAATCATGCGATATAATAAATTTTGTGAGACAACATCAGAATGATTTTGGGTTCCCCTGTTCTGACTTTGAAAAATCATAAAAAATTGGATAATCATAATTATGGGATTAAATTTATATTTTTAGAATCTTGAATGAGTCTAGTTTCAATATAAATAAACGGGAACATCATTCAAATTTTGTACGAGAAGATAATTAATTTTTAGTGAAGAAGGGTCACAACTGTCAGACAGCAGAATAGGGGTAACTTTAAAGAATAAACTGTACTTATTGAATGAACCAAAAATTATAAAAATTTTATGGCAAGAAGATATATGAGTCTAGTTTCATGGAAAATTATCGGATATTAATTTAGAGTTCTAGAGATCCAGATATAAATAATTTAGTGACTATGACATAGATGGACAGCTTGAATATTCATAAAAGTAAATAATAAAAATTATGGATAATGTTACTTACAAGTGTGTTATCTACATTAAGGATGTGGAATGGAGAGGAGGAGGAGGAAAAATATGTATGAATATTCATCTAGCATGGCTAATTTGCATATTTTAGGCTCAGGGACTAAATTGAATAAAAATAAAACTTTATGGGCAATTTTGTAAAAATGTCAAAAATGACCAAATTGCATGAAATGGATTATTTTATTATTTAAATTACAAAATTGAATGAAATTATTAATTTAGTTCAAGATCGGGGGAAAATATGTTTTAGGGATTAAATTGAAAAGTGTTGAAATTATGGAAAATTCTGATATTTTATAGAATTCATGGACTGTTATCAATATATATATATGAGAATAATAGCTGGAAATAAGGATTAAATTGCAAGAATTTTATTTTCCTGACCCTAAGGGCGAAATCGTCATTAATTAAAAGTTAAGGGCAAAATGATAATTTTACCTAGAGCATTAATTAAATGCATTAGAATATGAAATGAATGAAAATGATGATCAAATTTATTTATAAAGATCCGGACGACTCACATATGAGACTTGATCGTGGAAAAGAAAAGATATCGGATTACTGAAATTATAAACACAAACAAGCAATGAGGTAAGTTCATGTAACTTGAATTATATTCTTAAATGCTTGAAATGCATGTTTTTGATATGAATATGATTTGAATGTTCATTATATGAAATTTTATGAAACATTGACATATTTGATAAAAGAGGAAGAAATCCCGGTTGAATGAAAGGAAAATTCGATGGATCTCTGAAAAGGAATTGACGATAAAAAGGATCTAGCCCGGACGGGTGATCCTATCCTGATATAGCCCTCCCGAAGAATACGTGTAAATGGATTTAGCCCGGACGGGTAATCCGAATTAGGGTCTGAATTTAGCCTGGACTGGTAATTCAGATCCAAGCTCATTAGAGTAATTGTCGTTGCAGGGGATTTAGCCTGGACTGGTAATCCTGACAATACTCTATGAGTTTATATTACAGGGGATTTAGCCTGGACTGGTAATCCCACTGTAAGGATGAGGTTCGCGGAAGTGTGCTCTCTGATATGAAATGTGTAAGACAATGGTTGAAAGATACCATGGCAACCTGATATGAAATGTGTAAGACCATGGTTGAAAAATACCATGGCAGCCTGATATGAAACGTGTAAGACCATGGTTGAAAGATACCATGGCAGCCTGATATGAAATGTGTAAGACCATGGTTGAAAGATACCATGGCAACATGACGGGAAATAAATAAGACCATGGTTGAAAGATACCATGGCAGCGTGACATGAAATGAATAAGACCATGGTTGAAAGATACCATGGCAACATGACAAAAAAATGAGTAAGACCATAGTTGAAAGACACTATGGCATCATGTCAAAGATAAATAAGACCGTGGATGGGAGACGCTATGACATCTGTTGAACAATTGATATTCAGGTAATATGTATCAGATGACGAATGGTTATATGAAATAATTATAAAGATAGATAAATGAAATAAGTATAAGTACATGGAATATAATTTAAGTTAAGTTTGATATAAACTATTACCGGAATAAATATACATAAAATATATGGAAATGATCGAGCATGAAATATTGATATAATGAAATGAATGATATATGCTTATGAAGAAACGGTAAGAGCATGATATGTTTCATGACATGTACATATATGATTATCTTTGATATGTTGATACAAGGAAATTATGTAAGTTGAGACTATTATTAAACTCAAGTGCGATATGTCAAGAAAATAGATATATCAATTTTGAATTTATATGAGATATGTGCAAGTATACTAACAATGCTGCTGTTTGATGCTTATACAAGTGTCAAAACTGTTGATTGAATGGTAATATATTTATTTATATGATGCATTGAATCGGTAAGTATTTAAATTTTTTTTAGTGATCTGTAAATGGTAGTAATGCTTTGAAACCCTGTTCTGGCAGCGGATACGGGTTAGGGGTGTTACAACTGATTTGCAAACATTGCTGCATAGAGGTCCAGACGGTGAGATAGAATCGAGGAAATAAGTTTTTCACAGATTGTTTTGGACGTTCTAGCCGTGTGTTAGGGTCTTTTCTCACTATAAGCTATTGGTGCAGGTGGACGAAACCTAGTTAATCTCAACAATTTGATGGTACACACCCTAACACTCCCATTTGATGGTAATCTCAACAATTTTTTCTCCATCCAATTACAATACCACAACCGAAAGAGCTTATATATACAAACTAAGGGGGTGTCAGCCATTAATGTCCTAGCACCATTTTTTTTTTAATTTAGTATAAGGTTGCCAACCATTAGTGTCCCAACACCATTTTTTTTAATCTAGTACACTTTTTTGGGGTTCTCAAAAAAATAGGTGTCGGCCATCTCTTTCCCCTAACCCTAAATTCTTTTTTAATCTGATAAAGTGGGTGCCGATCATTTATTGTCCAACACCCAATTTTTTTTTAAATACTGATGTAAATGTATACCAATATGCTACGGTATGAACAAAAAAAACATAAGTGTCAGTCATTTAGTGTCCAGCACCCCAAAAAATATTTTTTAACCCCTAACTGATTATGTTAGATGTAAGACCCAATTTTAGCCCGGGCCCAGATTACAAAATAAAATAAATTTAAACCCAAAAATAATTAAGGTCCAATGTCCCTTTCACAAATATCAGGGCCCAAACCAAAATCAAAGCCTAAACTAACCCAAACCAGATTAAACCCAACATCAGGCCTAAACAAATAACCTAAATTCATCTATAACCTTAACCCAAATTCCAGCCCAAAACCTAAAAACATGTCAGCAAACCCTAGCCGTCCTAGCCTCCACTACCCACGTCGTCCACCACCGTTCACCATACACGTCCACCTCCACGTCGCCAAGTCCGTCTCCATGTCACCATACCTGCGAGAAAAATGCAATAAAGGCAAAAGCTTTGTTGTATTTTTGGGAATAAAAACCTAAACAATCATTGCATTTTGGGAGATTTCTTTTTCCCTTTACAATCAATATATAAAAAAAGGAGAAAATTCAAAAGGAATATAGCAGAGGCAAAGAAGCAAACAAATTCAGAGATGTTCACTTTTTTTTAAATTTGTTATTTTATTTTTATCTTTTTTTATTTTTTTTACATTATATATATATTTAGTAATAAAAAATAAAAAAGGAAAGGGATTTTACCTGTTTTGATAGCCGAAAAAAGAATATTTTTAATTTTTTCGGTCGCCGTGGATGGCGGTGCCGTCGCGGCATTCGACGACCGGCGTGGTGGCACTTGACTTGAGTGATGTTGGAGAGGAGAGGGGCTTCAGAGAATTTGAGAGTGGTTTTTTAGTTTTTTTTTTCTTGGTGAATGGGGAAGGAATGAAAATTTTAAAAAAATCTTGACTTATATAGGCCCCTAAAATGACGTCGTTTTGGGACTGGCCTTGAAAGCCCAAAACGACGTAGTTTTGCCCTTGATCCGTCCGACCCGACCAGCTCTAGCCTAGGATCCACGTGTTTTTAATTGAAAGGACTAATTGTGCATTTAGCTCTTCCGCTTTTTTATAGCTTTGCGATTAAGTTTTATTTATTTCTAATTTGGCCCAATAATTTTCCTTCTGTTTTAATTTGGCCCCGCGCAAGGTGATTTGTTTTGGAGGGAGGGGATATTTACTTTCCTGGCCCCTCCACTTCGTTCGCGCGTTACAATCCGATCCTTTCCCTTTTATTTATTTCTGATTTTGCCCCAAACTTTCGTTTTAAATTCAATTCAGTCCCTTTTTTTAGTTATTTTGCTACTTTATCATTTAATTGATTAATTGGACATTTTTATTATTATTTTAATAATATTATTACTGTATTTATTATTGTTGTTACTATTTTTATTATTATTACATATTATTATTCTTCTTATTAATTTTTAATATTATTACCCGTATTAACATATTACTACTAACATTACTATTATACTTATTATTGTTCTTAGTATTATTATTTTCATAACTTTCACCATTATTACTATTATTTTCTTTTATCATAATTGTTCCCTATTATTATAAATGTACTATTATTACTATTTTTTTATTATAATTATTAACATATCATTTTTATTTTTATCATTAACATATTATCATGCTTATTAATATTCCATTACTATTTTCTACTTTATTACTGTATTATTACTATTATTACTGTCCTATTATCAAACTAATCAATTTATATTATTATTATATTATATTATATTTTTTTTATTTTTTTATTTTTTTATTCATTTTATTTTCATTTTTTTTACAAATTTCTATTTTATTTGTTTATTTCAGATTTTTACATAATATCTATTTTCAACTCTTATACATATTATTTATTTTAAATGTATTTACTGTTTATTTTGAACTTTTCTTCATGTGATTTATTTTGCTTTATATATATATATATATTACTTATTTTAGATTTTGTCATATATTATTATTTTTTTTTTAAAAATCATTTTGTATATCATTGATTTTCAGATTCTTTTCTTACATAATTATTTTGAACTCATTTATTATCATTTTCAAATTATTTTTACACTCTATTTCGATTTGCTTTGCTTTTTAATTTGTTATATATGTCTTTTAATTCATTTGTCTTTGATTATCATGTTAGTTTGTAAATAATGTATATTAGGAGACTAACGCAAATTGTTTTCTTAGGGCATTCGATCTTGTTTATGTGGCAATTGCATTCGCATATCATGATTTCAAAGTAAAAAATACACTTCTTTAAAGCAAAGCACTTGATATTATTATTCAAAATTTTTTGAAAATAAGACAATAGTTCGTGTTTAGAAATTCGAGAAATCGTGCCCTAATGTGCTGGGTTTCGATTTACCGTTTGACCAAATAACCGAATATCCTTTTGAAATTTCAATGCATGAATTTTGGAAATCATGAGATGATCTTGGTTTTGAGGGTTTGAATTGTCGTATCCTAATGTACTCAATGTGATATTTTATTCCTTCGGAATAAGAGAATCTTAGCATCCAATTCGGTTATATTCAACACTTTTAAATGGGATTGTATTCTAAAATCTTTTCAAATTTTCGACATTAAAACATTAATTAATCGATTATGTACCAATTTTAGGTGTTACGAGGGTGCTAACCCCTCCGCGTACGTAACCGACTCTCAAACTCTTTTTTTCTCAAATTTCGTAGACTCAAAATCATTGTTTTAATAAATCAAAATATTTTATTAAAATGATCAATCTCAAGGTGATCGGATCACGCCTCGAAAAAGATCGGTGACGACTCCATATTTTGTTTTAAAGTCCCCTTTTTTCAAAGATAAAATGGTTTCGACAGCTTGGCGACTCCACTAGGGACCAATAAGAGAGTCAAGCCATAAAATTGATTAATTTCTGTCCTTTCGTCAAAAAATTGAAATTTTGGTTGAAAAATCATGCTTCTTTTGTCGCATTTGTGGGTGTCATGTCATATGTTTGTTGTGATTTGAGATACGTAGAATATTCCTACATCATATTGCATGACCGTTGTGGTCACAACTTTTAAGTGGGAGTGAGAAGTTATGCCTTCGTGAGGTTTTCACCTCCGTATGGGCTAGTAGACTGCTTCCGAGATACATTCGTACCTATGTCTTCGTGAGGTTTTCACCTCCGCGTGGCCATAGGAAAATGTATTCCCCTGAACTGAACTCGATCCATATGAGCCTATAATGGGTGAGGGTTAAGGAATCTGCTGGTTCAGGTACCCTTTCTTAGAACCGAGCCACATATAGTGAACCTTAAGAGCCTACCCTAGGTAGAGCTATGTTGAACCTAGCGGTTACCAAGATAGGTGTTTGACTATTTTTTATTTGCTTTAATTTTTATTATTCGATACTGACTTATTGTGTTTTTTTATGGCTATGATTGCATGAAATTTCATATTAAAGAGGTGTCGATTCTTGTTTAGTTACTAAATTAGAAAGCTTGTCACGGAGAACGAATTTCTTGATAAAGTGGAGGATAATGCGGTTGTCTGTATGTGGTTAGAGAATATGCAACTTGAGAAAGGGAATAGTCTAACTGTGGGATATACGTCGGAATTGTGGGACTTCACCTATATCAGTGTGACACAGAATGAGTTCTGAGAATTGAGGGATATATGGGCTCGTTGGGGCGATGAGACTAAGCAGTTGTTCTATCAAAATTATGGCGACTTACCCTACCTACTCGACATCAAGATGGACAAGCACTTGTTTCGGGCTGTAGCTCAGTTTTGGAACCCTGAATATAGTTGTTCCACTTTCGGGAAGGTAGACTTGGTGCCTACTGTGGAGGAGTATACAACTTTGCTTCGTTGTCTAAAGGTTCAAGTCGACAAAACTTATACTAGGGCCATTAATGTCCCAACTTTTGTAAAGAAATTAATGAGTATCACCGAGATGAGTAAACAGTGGGTTACAGCCTGAATTCAGCAAAAAGGTGATGGCAAATGCATTCCTTGGGTGAGTTTGAGGGACCTGATCGTAGCACATCCAGATACAAAGAAAGTTGATGTCTTCGCCTTAAGTATTTATGGTTTGGTAATTTTCCCTAAAGTTTTAAGGCATATAGATGAAGCAGTTGCCGACTTATTTGATCAACTTGACAAACGAGTCACACCAGTACCGGCAATTCTAGCCGAAACATTTATATCCTTGAATGCATGTCGGAGGGCAAGTGAAGGTAGATTTATAGGGTGTACACAGTTATTGCTAGCTTGGTTCCACAGCCATTTCTGGAAGGTGGATAAAGTTTCCTATTTGGTTTTCTCCGAGAATTACTCCCCGTTAAAGGAGATAACAGCCACGCACAAGAGAGATGGTATATCAGAAGAGAATTGGATCACACTCCTTCGAAATCTCCAGGAAGAAGATGTTGAGTGGAGAGCTCCTTAGTTGGTTCCCGACGAGATCCTATATCGGTGTGGGAGTTTTGATTGGGTACCTCTGCTTGGAATTTGGGCAGCCGTTGGATATGCCCCTTTGCTCGTTTTAAGACAATACAAATCAAGGCAGTTAATACCGATGACACATGGGCTAGCTCAGTATGAGTTCTCGTATAGGGGGACAATTATAAGAAGAAAGTTCGAGAGATTTCTGATACTTGAAAATAGACACGCCGGATGAAAAGATTGGCTGCAGGTTCAATGATGACCCCTGAATACAAGGGGTGGTTGAATAAAATGATTAATGATAATATCCCTGGGCTAAGTTTAGAGGGCATTCGATCGATGGAAGAATACTTGCAAGTAATCCCCTCCGAGCTAGAAAACATAAAATAGGACTTCGAAAAGAGAAATTTGGAGTTAGGAAAAAAGATAGAACAATTGGAGGAGGAAAAAATGCATTTGAGGTTAGATGCCGATGTTCAAAGACTCGAGGCTGAGAAGTTGAGAAAAGGGAAAAGAAAGGTTGAAGAAGACTTGGACAGTTTAAAGGCTGATTACAAGAAGCTGCGTATATTAATGAGAACTGTCGGATTGGGAAAGACATCAGAGCAGTAGCGACAAGAAATTCAAAAAGAAAATACTAGAGCTGATAAGTGGGAGAAGAGGTGCCATGATGCTCGAGCACGCGAAAACACCTTAAAAAAGAGCTTGGTTGAGGGCCAAGATGAGAAGGAGATGTTAGTAGCATGGGTAGCGGAGTTAGAAAAGGCACTACATCAGCGTCGTGGTCATAACTTTAACATTGAATTAAGGGCCAGCTTAAGCAGGATTGAGGATTTGAAAGGAAAAGTAGAAGAACTAGAGACTGTGCTACAGAACTGTGAACTTCGAATTGAATTCCTTGAGTCGAATAATAAGCAGTGGAAGGAACAGCTCCGTCGGTTGCAAGACCAGGTCAGGGATACAGATTACGTCATGGGCGAAGCCGTGGCTCAAATTCGAGAAGTGGCCGATCATTTACAGACCTTAAAGGTTCAGGCTGACATGCTAAGTGTGAAATATGAGTTAGAGTCAGACCAGGGTCGTGAGTTAGCTTGGCTTTTAATAGAGTTAAAACTTTGAGCATTAAAGCAAAGCCGTATATATGATCTATTTTATGTAAAGGATTTTGTTTTCTAATAAAGTTTCTAAATGGAATTGGATCAGAATCGACGCCTTTTTAGTTTTGCATTCATCTCATGCATTTGTATTACATCGCATCATGTACATTAAATTTCACAAAAGAACCCTAATTAATTAAAAATCGTATTATAGATACCCTGGAACATCACTATTACACACGAAGAAAAACCAAAGCTATGGATCAAAGATTGGAAAAACTGGAACAAATGCAGAAGGATATGCAGGATCAACTGCAAGTACAGATGCAAGAACAAATGGCCAAAATCCAACAGGATATGAAGGATCAGATGCTAGAATCTCAAAGGAATATGATGAACCAATTGACCCAGTTACTAATAGGAAGGCCAGAAAAAGGGAAGAGTCCCATGATCAACACTGAGGATGACAATGAAGACCGTGCTTACCCTCTAGGTTTCACCCCAACGAATACCCCTGTACCACCACAAAAGGGCGTCTGTCAATATCAGACCCCAATGTCAGACTGGTACTTCAGCATCGATAAATTTCCCAACAGGCTCGTGTTCCAACCCCGAAGACAATCAGGCAAATCCTGTAGTCCCTGACCTCGATGATTTAGCGGAAACAGGAAGGGTAAGAGAGGAACTCCCGAGGCAACTAGAAGACCGATACAAATGGCTGAAGGATAAATTCAAGGTGTTGGAAAGCGCTGACTATCATTGTAGAATAGATACTAAGGAGTTAAGTTTAGTCCCAGATCTAGTGCTCCCTCCGAAGTTCAAAATGTCAGAGTTTGAAAAATACAATGGAACCAACTGCCCTGAGGCTCACATCATGATGTTTTGTCAGAGGATGACTAGTCATATTAATAATGATTAGTTATTGATTCACTGTTTCTAGGATAGCTTGACTAGGGCTGTGGCCAAATGGTACAATCAGTTGAATTGCACCCAAGTCAAATTGAGGAAGGATTTAGCACAGGCCTTCATGAAGCAATATGGCCATGTGACAGACATAGCGCCCGACAGGATTACGTTACAGAATATGGAGAAAAATTCGAGCGAAAGTTTCAGGCAATATGCTCAGAGGTGGAGGGAAGTCGCTACACAAGTGCCGCTGTTGGAAAACGAAATAACCATGCTTTTCATTAATACCTTGAAAGCACCTTTTATTAATCACATGCTGGGCAGCGCAACTAAGAGTTTCACAGACATAGTGATGTCTGGTGAAATGATAAAGAATGCGATAAGATGCGAAAAGATAGAGACTGAGGAAAGCACCAGGAGGTCCACCCTAAAGAAGAGAGAAAATGAGGTTAGCAATGTGAGCATGTTTATGCAAAACCAATCACGGTAAACCAACCAAGAACAGTAGCTAGAGCTTGCAAGCCTCGCCAAGACAAAAGCCCAATACAAAGCAAAACACAGAGAAGCCTCAGTTTACCCCTATTCCAATAACGTATCAGGAGCTATACAAAAGTCTATTTGATGCATACGTGGTATCCCCTTTCTACTTAAAACTGATGCAACCCCCTTACCCTAAGTGGTATGACACAAGTGCTTAATGTGAATACCATGCGGGAATCATGGGGCACTCGATAGAGAACTGTACCTCTTTCAAGAGGTTAGTCGAAAGGCTCATCAAAATGGGTGTTGTGAAATTCGATGATGCACTCGGTGTAGGAAATCTGTTGCCCAATCATACTGATAATGGGGTAAACGTGATAGTCAAGAATATGGGAAGGAGAATCAAATTGAATATTACAGAAGTGAAAACCCCGTTGAGAGAGGTTTGGAGGAAACTAGTGGAAAGAAGGTTGATAATGTAGGGTTTGGGGAGCAAATTTTGAGATGTGCGGAACTATTGTGAGTTCCATAATAAGGAAGATCACAAGATTGAAACATGCAATGAATTCAGAGCCTTGGTACAGGGTCTAATGGACAACAATGAGCTAGAGTTCTTTGAATTTTCAGAAGGAAAAGATGTATGCACCTCGGAGAGGGGTCGATAGAGAAGGTTTTTGAGGTCAAACACCTGGTGGTGATCATTTTACGACCGAAAGTTAATGAAGCCGGAAATTGCACAAAGAGTTGTAATTCAGAAACCCATGGATTTTTCTTATAAGGATAGCAAAAGGGTGCCTTGGAATTATAACTATAATGTGACATCTTCGGGAGAGAAGAGTCCGGTCAGCACACCAAATACAAAAGCCGAACCTGTAAAAGGGAAATCCTTTGGTGATCGAACAAGGTAAAGAGAAGCCGAAATTACTTGTTAATGAGCCTGTAACGGAGAAAGAAGCTAAAGAATTCTTGAAGTTCCTAAAGCATAGTGAGTTTAGTGTGGTGGAACAATTACACAAGCACTCGGCACGTATATCGATACTAGCTTTGCTCTTAAACTCAGAGGTACACTGTACCGCGCTGATGAAGGTACTGAACGAAACCTATGTCACTGATGACATCTCGGTAAGCAAGCTAGACCGCCTTGTCAATAACATAAGCGCTGATAACTTCATCTCCTTCAATGACGATGAGATACCGTCAGGGGGCATGGGATCCACCAAGGCTCTACACATCACCACCCGCTACAAAGGGTATACATTACTGGGGGTATTAATTGAAAATAGATTGGAACCGAATGTCTTGCCCCTGTCCACATTGAATAGGCTGCCGATAGACAGCTCTCATATAAAGACATGCCAAAACATAGTGAGAGCATTTGACGGCACTGAAAGGAAGGTAATGGGAAAGATTGAGGTACCTTTGTTGATTGGTCCAAACACATACGAGATAGACTTCTTAGCGATGGACATTACGTCTTCTTATAATTGCCTATTAGAGAGGCCTTGGATTCACTCAGCAAGGGCAATACCATCATCATTGCACCAAAAGCTAAAGTTGGTGACGGAGGGCCAGCTGATAATGATAAATACAGAGGAGGACATTATCGCATCCGTTACCAGTGATGCACCGTATATAGAAAATGATAGTGATGAAAATGCAACTTTCATCATTGAAGGAGATAAGGTCCCAATGCCAAAAATATCCGAAGCTACGAGGATGAGCTTACAACTAACAGTTGAAAAATGGGCATTGTCTGGAAAGAGACTTGGAAAATATCTCCATGGACGGGTTGAAGTGCCAGTTTTGGCTGATAAATAGGATCACTTTGGGTTAGGGTATAGGCCAGACGCAAAGTAAATGAGAAAGGAGGTGGAAAAGAGGCAAGAGAGACGAAGAGCACGGTTGAGTGGGGCAGAGGTCAAGTGAGAATCAATGATTTTTCCCTATATATCCAATACATTTGTGTCAAGAGGAATTATCTATCCTGAACCAAAGATGATAGGAGAAGGAACGATAGAAGGTTTGATGGGAAATCTGAACATCAACGTCATATCTAAAGAGAAAGTGATGGAAGGAGACCTAGCAGCATTCGCCATTATGAGCCTGGAAGTGTTCTAAACAACTGGACTGTGAAAGAAATTCCTATAGTTTTTAAAACTAATACAGAGTAATGTTCAAAACATACATGTTGTTTTAAATCCTAGAAGCAATAATAATCTTTTGTGAAATAAGCTCATGTTCAAAACGTTTTTATTTCAATAAAAATACACTTTTATGTCTTATTCTAAGCAAATATTCTTTTACCCTGAGCAAATATTCTTTTCTGGCATTTCATTCATAATCATACCATACAAATAAGTTATTCTTAGATTTATTTGTTATTTTGGATATCCTTTCGTTCCTACAATAGGTCTCTAGATATCAATATCACGAGTGACGCTATTATGGACCCAGAATTCCCTTTTGAGCGAGACATGTGTCTAGAAGGATCTCAGAATTTTGAAGATGATAGAAACTGTAGCTTATCTCTGGATTTGTTAAGGATGGTAGAGTAGGAAGAGAAACAGATCCTACCTCATAATGAAATGATAGAGAATGTGACTTGGAAGAAGGGAAAGGGGTGAACATTAGAACTTGCATAACCGAGGAAACAAGACGAGACCTCATTGAATTATTGCAAGAGTTCAAAAATGTCTTCGCGTGGTCATATCAGGATATGTATGGGTTGAGCACTGATATTGTGGTACATCGCGTCCCCATAAAAGAGGAGTGCAAGCTAGTTCAACAGAAGCTCCGAAGGATAAAACCCGATGTTACAGTAAAAATAACAGAAGAGGTCAAGAAGCAATTTGATGTTGGGTTCTTACAAGTGGTTAATTACTCAAAATGGGTAGCCAACGTTATCCCCGTCCCTAAGAAAGATGGAAAAGTGTTAATTTGTGTAGATTACAGAGACTTAAACAAGGCCAGCCCAAAGGACAACTTTCCACTGCCTCACATCGACACTTTGGTGGATAACACGGCAGGTTACTCATTATTCTCCTTCATGGATGGTTTCTCTGGATACAATCAGATAAAAATGCATCCTGAAAACATGGAAAAGACCACATTCATAACCT
The DNA here is from genome assembly GCF_007990345.1 of Gossypium hirsutum. Lineage (NCBI taxonomy): Eukaryota > Viridiplantae > Streptophyta > Magnoliopsida > Malvales > Malvaceae > Gossypium > Gossypium hirsutum. The sequence goes on along the minus strand of NC_053430.1, from coordinate 35,056,618 downwards.
TGTGGGGAACATTTTGCTATAAGGTAATGCCATTCGGGTTAAAAAATGCGGGAGCAACATATCAAAGAGCCATTGTAACCTTGTTTCACGACATGGTGCACAAGGAAATTGAGGTTTATGTTGAAGATATGATCGCAAAATTTCGAACAGAAAAAGAGCATGTATAGGTTTTAAGGAAATTATTCTTAAGGGTGAAAAAGTTTAAACTAAAGCTCAATCCAACAAAATGCACTTTCGGGGCTAGGTCAGGAAAGCTTCTCGGTTTCATAGTCAGCGAAAAGGGAATTGAGGTCGACCTCGACAAAGTCAAGGCTATACAAAAATTGCCTCCGTCGCGCACTCAGAAGGAAGTTTGAGGTTTCCTTGGAAGACTAAATTACATCGCCCAGTTCATTTCACAACTAACTGAGAAATATGACCCCATATTTCGCCTTCTCAAGAAACGCAACCCAGGTTTGTGGGATGATGAGTGCCAAAAACTTTTGACAAGGTTAAACAATATTTGTCCAATCCCCTAGTGTTAACGCCGCCTAATCCTAGTAGGCCATTGATACTGTATTTGAAAGTATTTGACAATTTAATGGGATGTGTGCTCGGCCAATACGATGAGACAGGAAAGAAAGAAAAGACGATATATTACCTCGATAAGAAATTCACTGATTATGAAATGAGATACTCACCAATTGAGAAATTATGTTGCGCCTTAGTTTGGACCACTCGAAGATTGAGGCAGTACATGCTGTACCATACGACTTAATTAATCTCGAAACTGGACCCTCTAAAGTACATGATGGAGTCAACCGCTTTGAGTGGAAGGATGGCCCGATGGCAAATTCTGCTCTCCAAATTTGACATAGTCTATGTGAACCAGAAGGCTGTGAAGGAAAGTGCAATAGCAGATTTTCTAGCCAGTAGAGCTTTAGAAGATTACGAGCCTTTAAACTTTGATTTCCCTAATAAAGATCTAATGTATGTGGCAACTACCAAAGAAGACACTCCAGAGGATCATCCTTGGAAACTGAATTTTGACGAAGCATCAAACACCGTTGGTAATAGAATTGGGGCAGTCTTGATATCTCCAAATGGAGATCATTATCCATTCACTTGCAAATTAGACTTTGATTGCACAAACAATATGGCAGAATACAAAGCATGTATCATGAGAATCCGTGCCACCGTCAAACGGAAAGTCAAAGTGCTAAAGGTGTATGGGGATTCTGTGCTAGTAATTTATTAGCTTAAGGGTAAATGGAAAACAATGGACCCCAAGTTGATTAGTTACCGAAAGCTGGTCCTAGAGTTAATTGAGGGTTTGATGATATCGCTTTTTATTATCTCCCGCGAGACAAAAACCAGATGGCTAATACCTTGGCTACGTTAGCTTCTATGATCAGAGTAAATAAACGAGATGATATGAAGCCGATCCAAATGAGTATTTGTGAGGCTTCAGCTCATTGCTACAATATCAACGAAGAAGATGAGAGAGATGATCATCCTTGGTATCATGATATTCTACGATATGTGAAGAACCGTGAATACCCTGATCAGACAACTAAAAATGATAAGAGAATGTTGAGAAGGCTGGCCAGTGGCTATGTCTTAGACGGAGAGATCTTATAGAAAAAGAGGAAGGATCAGGTGCTGCTAAGATGTGTTGACACCGTTGAAGCTAAGAAAATCCTAGAGGAAGTCTATGAAGGTGTCTGCGGGACGCATGCCAATGGGATCACAATGGCCAGGAAAATCATGAGATTCGATATTACTGGTCCACGATGGAAGGAGATTACATCAGTTACGCCAAGAAATACCATAAGTTCCAAATTTATGGAGACAATATCCATGTCCGTCCTTCACTTCTTCATGTTATGACTTCTTCGTGGCCTTTCTCAATGTGAGGTATGGACGTCATTGGGCCGATTTCGCAGAAGGCTTCTAACAGACATAGATTCATCTTTGTGGTCATTGATTACTTCACCAAGTGGGTAGAGGCTGCTTCATACGCCAATGTCACAAAATCGGCAGTCAGCAAGTTCTTAAAAAAAGAGATCATATGTCGATATGGCATTCCAGAAAGGATCATATCTGACAACGCTTTGAATTTGAATAACAGCGTAATAGTGGAGGTCTGTAGTCAGTTCAAAATTAAGCACCATAAATCGTCACCATATCGCCTGAAAATGAATGGTGCAATTGAGGCAGCTAATAAAAATATTAAAAAGATCGTGGGGAAAATGACTGAAACCTACAAAGATTGGCATGAAAAGTTACCATTTGCTCTCTATGCCTATTGTACATCTATTAGAACTTCTACTAGGACAACACCTTACTTATTGGTTTATAGGATGGAGGCAATTTTGCCCATTGAAGTTGAAATTCCTTCTCTCTGGGTTTTATCAGAGTTGAAGCTGGACGAAGCAGAGTGGATCCAATCCTGATATGATCAGCTAAACTTGATTGAAGAAAAGAGGCTAAAGGCTATCCATCATGGTCAAATGTACCAGAAGCAAATGATACGAGCTTACAACAAAAAAGTTCACCCCAGAGTATTCCATGAGGGGGACTTGGTATTGAAAAAGATCCTCACTATGTAAAAAGATTTTAGAGGGAAATGGATGTCAAACAGGGAAAGACCTTATGTGGTAAAGAAGGCTTTTTTTAGAGGAGCGTTGATATTAAATGAGATGGACGGTAAGAGCCTGCCTAACCTAGTGAATTCAGATTCAGTCAAGAGGTACTTGGTTTAAACGAAGAGGCTAATGTGAAAACCCGCAAAGGGCGCCAAAAAAAAAGGAAAAATGAGAGGCCGAGGTGAAAATCCGCAAATGACGCATTGAGACCAAGGGGGTTTTAAATTGAAAACCCAAAAAGGGCATTTCAAATTTTGATCGAAGGTAAGGCATGTGGTAGTCTTACTATGCTGGAATTAACGAAGAGGAAGTATGCTACGTCTTGGGGCATCGACAAAGTACTCTAAATCTCCTAGGCACATGATAAGCTCAAAATGATCCTCGAAGAATTCGTACGGAGAAGCTCAGGCTGCGATATTTGGGGCACTCATTTTTTTCCCTTTACCTATTTTTATACTCCAGCAATATTTGTTTTCTTTGATTAATCCATTCTTTTCGAATTCTATTCCTAGTAAATTTTAGTTTTGCCTATCTTTATAATTTTTTTTCAAGCGCTCGTATTGAAATAACGATTAATAGACTAATAATACTTTTACAAAAGAGATTCTGCATATTGCTCTGGAAGTTTCTAAATGGTACAAGAACCTGAAACGGGATTACTATTTAGAACTTACCAAACCAAAGGGTTGGAAATATTTGAGAAAGAAGGGTCTAAGTTGAGACTACCTCTTAAAATTGTGTCAAAGGTATCAGATACAAGATATTGCATCGGTGATACAACCTCAACGAATAGCTAGCAATGTTCAGCCAAGCATTAAAATGGGATCATGCTCAAAAAAGGAAAATTGATATTCTGCATACGCATCTGGTCATGTTACCCAGAAAGGGGTGTAACAGATCATTTAATTGAAAAAGATGGTACAAATCCTATACCTCTGAGTCACAGTGGGATGGATTGAAGAAAATAATTTTCTGTTAAAGATACTAACTGAGTAGAGAAGCCAGGATAACACATCAGTGACAGAACCTTGATGCGTGATAAGCAATGGCAACCCAAATATTAAAAAGGGATCATTCTCATTTTGCATTCATATATCATTTATAGCACATCTAGTTAGTAGCATTCGATTCATTCTGATCATAACATCCTAATCTGCAACCTAATCATTCGACATAAGCGTAGGCCCATCTTACAGGTCATGTTACCCAAAGAGTGGTGTAACAGATCCATGAAATTACAGATCCTATACCCCTGAGACGCAGTGGGATGGATTGAAGAAAATGCAGATCCTATGCCCCTGAAACGCAGTAGGATGGGTTAAAGAAAATGTAGATCCTATACCCCTGAAATGCAGTGGGATAGATTAAAGAAGATTATAGATCTTGTCTCCATAAGCAGTAGTGGAGTAGATCGAAGACAGCGAATCTTATCTTTCCGAGGTAGTAGGGGAGCAGATTTAAGCCACAAGCCTTATCTCCTTGAGGTAGCAAAGGAGCAAGTTGAAGATTTAGATCTTATCTCATGGAGATAGTAGGGGAGCAGATCAAAGACAACAAATCTTATCTTCCCGAAGTAGTAGGGGAGCAGATTTAAGCCACAAGCCTTATCTCCTTAAGGTAGCAAAGGAGCAGGCTGAAAATTGTAGATCTTATCTCCCTGAAGTAGCAGTGAAGCAGATCGAAGACGGTGAATCTTATCTCCATGTAGCGGTAATGGAGCAGATTTAAGTCACCAGTCTTATCTCCCTGAAGTTGCAGTAGAGCAGACTGAAGATAGCAAATTCAATTTCCTTGAAATTATAGTGGAGCAGATTGAAGCTATAAATTACAGATCTTACCTCGCTGAAGTTGTAGTAGAGCAGATAAAAACAAACCTTATCTCCCTGAAGTCGCAGTGAAGCAGGTTGAAATTACAAGTTTTATCTTCCTGAAGTCGCAATGAAGCAGACTAAAAATGTAGAGTGGATTGAAATCACAATTCCTATACCCATGAAAATGCATTGGGTTAGAACGGGGCTACTTGAAGAAGATGAGCATAAAGAAGCTGAGATGTGGCAAGACCGGGCAAAATTGGCCTTTTTGAGGTCTTTGCTCCATTCTCGTTACACGACAACAAGCAAAGAGGGGCAGCTGTAAGACCAATTTTAGCCCAGGCCCAAATTACAAAATAAAACAAATTTAAACCAAAAAATAATTAAGGTCCAATGTCCCTTTTACAAATATCAGGGCCCAAACCAAAATCAAAGCCCAAACTAGATTAAACCCAACATCAGGCCCAAACAAATAACCCAAATTCATCTAACCCTAACCCAAATTCCAGCCCAAAACCTAAAAACATGTCAGCAAACCCTAGCCACCCTAGCCTCCACTACCCACGTCCTCCACCACCGTTCACCACACACGTCCGCCTCCACGTCGCCAAGTCCGTCTCCACGTCGCCATACCTGCGAGAAAAATGCAGCAAAAGAAAAAGCTTTGTTGTATGTTCGGGTATAAAAACCCAAACAATTATTGTATTTTGAGAGATTTTTTTTCCCTTTACAATCAATATATAAAAAAAAGGAGAAAATTCAAAAGGAATATAGCAGAGGCAGAGAAGCAAACAAATTCAGAGGTGTTCCACTTTTTTTTAAATTTGTTATGTTATTTTTTTTACGGTTATATATATTTATAGTAATAAAAAATAAAAAAAGGAAAAGGATTTTACCTGTTTTGATAGCCGAAAAAAGAAAATTTTTAATTTTTTTAGTCGCCGTAGACGGCGGTGCCGTCGCCAACGACTGGCGACCGGCGCCGTAGCACTTGACCGGAGCGATGTTGGAGAGGAGAGGGGCTTCAGAGAATTTGAGAGTGGTTTTTTAGTTTTTTTTTTTTTTGGTGAATGGGGAAAGAATGAAAATTTTAAAAAAATCTTGACTTATATAGGCCCCCAAAACGACATCGTTTTGGGACTGGCCTTAAAAGCCCAAAACGATGTCGTTTTTCCCTTGACCCATCCGACCCGACCCTCTCCAGCCTAGATCCGCGTGTTTTTAATTGAAAGGGCTAATTATGCATTTAGCCCTTCCGCTTTTTTATAACTTTGCGATTAAGTTCTATTTATTTCTAATTTGGCCCAATAATTTTCCTTCTGTTTTAATTTGGCCCCGCGCAAGGTGATGTGTTTTGGAGGGAGGGGATATTTACTTTCCCAGTCCCTCCACTTCGAAAATAAGACAATATTTCGTGTTTGGGAATTCGAGAAATCGTGCCCTAACGTGTTGGGTTTCGATTTACTGTTTGACCAAATAACCGAATATCCTTTTAAAATTTCAATGCATGAATTTTGGAAATCATGAAATGATCTTGGTTTCGAGGGTTTGAATTGTCGTATTCTAACGTACTGGATGTGATATTTTATTCCTTCGGAACAAGAGAATCTTAGCATCCAATTTGGGTATATTCAAACACTTTTAAATGGGATTGTATTCTAAAATCTTTTCAAATTTTCGACATTAAAACATTAATTAATTGATTAGGTACCAATTTTGGGCATTACGAGGGTACTAACTCCTCCGCATACGTAACCGACTCCCGAACCCTTTTTTTCTCGAATTTCGTAGACTCAAAATCATTGTTTTAATAAATCAAAATGTTTTATTAAAATGATCAATCTCAAGGTGATCCGATCACACCTCGAAAAAGATCGGTGGTAACTCCATATTTTGTTTTAAAGTCGATCCCCCTTTTTCCAAAGATAAAAATGATTTCGACATTAGAAATTTAAGTGGTGCCAACCATTAAGTCCCTCAATCCAAATTTATTACTCATTTTAAGTCATTTGGATAATTATCTTTGAACCTGAATCATTTTTGTAATTTATTTTTTTTTGGTCATTTGGGTAAAATAACCGAAAATCATTCAATAATTTTTATAAATAATGAGGAAAAGCTCAAGATTATATATATATATATTAATTTATAGAGTATTGTGAAAAGGATAAAACAAAGAGTAGAGAGATATGGAAGGAGATAAAGGAACAGTGTGTGTGACTGGAGGTACTGGGTTCATAGCTTCATGGGTCATCAACAGCCTTCTTCAGGAGGGTTACTCTGTTCGTACAACTGTTAGGGCTGATCCAGGTAACACTACTTAATTTACTCAAAATAACAATGAACACTTTTTCTTTTGAACCATCACAATGTATAAGCAGATCCATTTAAATATATCAGTTTCAGGCTGAGAATATTAATATTTTGAGCAACTGGACATGATTTACCCCCACTTTCCTGAAAGGAAAAAAAAAAAAAGAATCCTCACACCCCAATTTTCTTTTCTTTTGATGGTTTCTAAGAAGTGCATGTTTAGACTTTAGGTGTGTTTTATTTTATTTTCCTAAAGAGTGGTTTGACATGTGAGCAGAAAACAGAAGGGACCTTAGTTTCCTCACAAGTCTACCAGGAGCAGCCGAAAAGCTGAAAATCCTGAGTGCAGATCTTAGTGACCCTAACAGTTTCGATGCAGCCATTGAAGGAAGCAAGGCAGTGCTCCATGTTGCCACTCCTGTCGATTTCCAAAACAAAGAATCTGAAGAAGCAATAACTGAGAGGTCAATAAATGGAGCAGTAGGCATCTTGAAGGCATGCTTAAGATCAAAAACAGTGAAGAGAGTTGTATATACTTCAAGTGCATCCACTGTTGTTTTCAATGGCCAAGAAATGGACATGATGGATGAGAGTTTCTGGACTGATGTGGATTTCGTTAGACAAAAATTAAGCCCAAACGCACATTCTTACATTATTTCTAAGACATGGACAGAAAGGGCGGCTCTTGAATTTGGTGCACAACATGGATTGGATGTGGTGACAGTGATTCCTAGTTTTGTTGTAGGCCCTTTCATATGCCCCAAGTTCCCTGGTTCAGTGCGCACATCATTGGCTCTGGTCTTAGGTACAAGCTTGCTAGTTGTCTCATGAAGAATTTCTTCAGTTGGTTGGGTTGTTTTTGATTCTGTAATATTCTCTGTTTCAACCTAAATAAACATCTTAATAACCTCATTTCTAAAATCATTACTTTGATGATAATGTTTGAAAATACACAGTTTTATACTGAGAAAATGCAGTGCACTAAGACGAGGAAGCTGAATAATGTGTACAGGGAACCAATCTGAATATAGTTTCCTTCTGAATTTTTCAATGGTGCATGTTGATGACGTGGCAAGGGCACATATATTCCTGCTTGAATATCCAGATGCAAAAGGAAGATACAATTGTTCTTCCGACACCATAAGCCTTGAGAAGTTGTCTGAATTTCTTGGTGGCAAATACCCAGAGTTCCCAATTCCATCATCAGAGTGAGTGCCTGTGCATCTTTCTAAAACTTGCATTATAAAACAAGTCCAACAATCGTTATGTGTGTTGCAGATCCTTGAGAGAAATCAAAGGTATGAAATGTCCTGGTTTGTCATCAAAGAAACTGTTGGAAACAGGTTTCGAATTCAAGAATGGGGTGGAGGAAATGTTTGATGGAGCCATTCAGTGCTGCAAGGAAAGAGGATATCTCTAGTTACCCAAATTTACCATCTCTACTATGCAAATAATGCAGGGATTAATATATTTTGTTCATGAGTTAGGATTTTGATTTCGGGTATGGGTTTGTGTGTTTAATATATTTATGTTTATTTTCTCTATACTGTATTCTTATTTGTTTCCTCAATTAGTGAAAAACAAAGTCTATTTTGTTCGTAATTTTTATCCTCTCAAAAGGAATTTTCTACATAAACATTTGTGCATTTGATCTTTTCAATTTTATTTGTTCGTTACTTATACGAATTAATCTGAACATAATCAAAACTCCAAGACTCATTATTTAAACCTAAGTAAAGCCTCAAATTCCTTTTTAATGTTTTCAACTTTGTTATTGTGAAGTGTGGACAGCCAAATGTTCTAAAACAATGGCTCAAGATGAATATTGATGTGGTATTTGGATGCTCTAATTTTATACCAACTTGTTTGAATAAAACTAAGAAGCAATCAAACAAAACTTATAAAAAAAAGGAAGAAAAGTAGAGTTCAACATAACTAAAAATTCAAATTGAAATTGAAAAGTGTTTGAAAATTATCAGGAGAAAATATTTTTAAAATTTTTGATAGTATTTGTCTATTTTTTTAATAAAATAAAATGTTAATTTTAAATATAATATTATAAAGTATAGAATTTAATGGGGATAAAAAAATAATTTCATTAAAAAATACTTTTCCAAATTCGAAAGTTAAAAGTTTTGACTTTTTAATTTGAGTTAAAATATTAATTCAAAATCAAGATTTGATTTAAAAAATTGTTTCTTTAGATTTTAAATTAGATATGAATTTGAAAATTGTTTTTCTAACTTCAAATATGGTAAACAAAGCCTATAGGCTAAAAAATGTCAAGGTCCCCTTATTAAATTAGTCTACTTATTATTAAATAGATTAATTTAGTCTCTGTGTTTAAAGGAAAATCAAGTAAGATCAAATTGGAATAGAATTAATCTTTACTATTTAATAGAGTTAATATTTTTAAAATTTTTATGATTTTATAAATAAAATTTATTGTTTGAAATTAAACTGCAATTGAAACAAACAATTTTCAAACCACTTTTTATACAATAAATATTATCTATATTATAATTTAGACTTATTTTATTCTTTTTAATAATATAAATATTAAATTCATCTATTTAATAATAAATTAACTAATTTAATTCGACGAGTATAATGCCGGACCTCCTGAAACATGTGAGCGACAGTTTAATCCTTTGTACGTGAAATCAAACCGTAATCCGAATATTTGGTACTTCAAGCTTCAATGTTTTGAACCTTTAACTTGGGCCGAACTTGATTCTAAAATGATCTTTCACTTGGACCTGCACCGCCAACATTTGAGACCTTTCAATTTTGGACCTTTTGAAGCGTTTAGATTTTTCTGATTCAAACTTGGCTTGGATTTTCATATTTGGACTTGGTTTGTTTTATTGTCCTTCAATACAATCAATTTCAATTTAAGGAAAAAATTCTGATTTTTATGGTTCATATCGTCTCCAACCTTCAAACTGAATGTATCATTGAGCTCAGATAATTTTCAAAAACTTGGATTTAGTCCCTTAATTGAAAACAAAAATTAATTCTCAAATAGTAACAATGATTCCCTAACTTGGGTTCTTGATTTCACAGACCCTTATCAAAAGTTTAAAGAAATTTTTTATGACGATATCAAAACAATTTATATTTTTACCTCTTCTTTTTCGATAGACACCTTTCTAATTGTCATAATCGAACACATCTTGGTGGATTGTGGTCTATCTAATTGAAAGGGGATTGAACAAATGATGGATATGTTCATTCTTAATCTTACGTAGTTGTGGAGCTCTGCTCCTAGTATATTATATATATGTAGGGATAAGAAAAACCAACAAAACTACTAATGACACCAAGCAGCATCCCAAGGTTCCTCTTCCACATTAAAAAAAAAAAACACATCAAGTCTATATTATTCCCTAACATCAGATAAATCCAGATAAGGTTAAGCGCAATCTGAAATCAAGAAAATAGTTTCAATTCAGACAACAGGCACAGAGTAGAAAATCAATCAATCTTTGCGAAGATCCATGTATTCCCGGCGGATCCCATCAGCATTTATGACAACGATTTCAAGTTTGTCTCCCTGTTTGCTCATCACCAAAGAAAAAAAAAAGTTATGAGATTGATTCACATTATTAGCAACAATTCAAACAAGAGCAATAGGAAAACTGGTACAAGCCCTAGTGTCATTTATCATCAGCTGGTAGCAAATATGAGCTTACTCATATCAGATACTCTCAACTCCGAGTAATAATCAGCATTTCGTGCAGACAACAGAATGCTTTCAAATTTTCTATAAATTAAATATTCCTCACACTAAATAACCATACATGATGCCACCTAATTGCAAATAAAAAACACTATTCTCATGAAGATCTAACTGAAATCTAGCAATTATAAGAAAGATAGCAATACAAGAAGACATAAGGAGATATAATAAATTAGAAGCAGACTTGGTTCGATAGACACTAATCAATATCTGCTGTTCCCAGAAATAAAAGACTTCCATCTTTATATGAACTAAATAAAATAAAACTCACGGTGTATATATCTCTTTCGGATGCCAAAGCAAAAACAGTTTTTACTAAATCAATAGCTTCAGCTTCTGCAAGTGGAGTAACAGCATCCTGAAACAAACAACAGTTTTGAGATATATATATATATGGCATAAGGTAAATGAATCAGACATAAAATAATCAAAAGTAGGAGCAGCCTGGGCAGGCAACAGAAGCGGGCTTGGAGATTTCAGTTGGTTATCCAAGAAAGGCATGATAAGTGTTGAACCAGATCCTTGAGAGCTGTATCCAACTTTCTCATAGGAACCAACAGCATCATATGTGAAGACACAACCCTTTCCTAATTGGTTTAACATGAGACTATTCAATTCCTATTCATATTAGAATGGAAGGCTTAAAACTAGCAACTAAGGCTCAAGGCAGATTACCTTCATTATCGAGACCACCCAAAACATTAAAAGAATAATAAGGAAAGAAGCGCTTGTAATAAAGGGTGTTGGACAGCAGTTGGGCCATTGCCGGGCAGCTCATTTGCTTGTTGTGCTGATGCTGATAAATCTGAATTTTGAGAAGCACCATCAAAATTATATATTTATTATATCAGCTGCAGAAGATGTTTACCAGTACTACTGATCATGATCTTGTCCTTAAATTTCTAATCTACGTCAAAATCTAAAAAGAACACCTGTCTTTTGAAATTATTGTAGTACACTTGTTTAGGCAAAAAAGAAAGTGAAGCTAACATTCAAACTCAAAACAAATGTTCCATCATATTCCCCGAAAATTGAAAGCTTACCAAGTGCCTAGCTGCCAGATGCTTTTGTAAAGCCTTCACGTCAGCTTGAAATCCTGAGGATGCCATAACGCATTTATCTGCTCTGCAATGTAAAAGTAAAAGGCACTGATTAGAAACTGAAAAGAAGAAAGACAGAAAAAAGCAGAAAAAAATTTCAAGTCAAGTTATTTCTATTAACACTTAAAATTCACCAACTAAAGTGCCATTGTTTAAATATTTACCATTCTCTTCCAAATATGAATACAGCAGATCATAGTCCATTCTTATCCTTTTCTTTACTAAACTATTTTGTCATGAAAACAAGTATCTTCCTTCCCTCTACAGTTCCATAGCAATAAAAATATCACTCAAATAGCCATCATCAAACATATGACCATCGCTAGCCGGAAAACAAGCGAATTCTATACCTTTCCTTTAACTGTAAAATCAATTATAGCGTCCTTTCTTTTCAACCGTTGGAGGCAAAAGTACCTTTAAACATCCCTTGGACAACAAACATTTTTAGCAAATTTCAAAAATTTCTTAGTTTCTAACCAAGAATCGGCCTTCTATTCAACGCAGCTAACCAGTAATTAAAAATTAAAACTTGACATTCCTGTTAATTAGGACTTTAAAAATTCTTATGCAAGAAAAATAAATGCCTCTTTAAAAAAAATAAAAAAAAAATCATAGGCTATCACCTTCAGAATAAATTATTAGATACCTTCCACATCAATGTTCTATTACTTTCAGAAATTTTTCTAGTTCATTTTTCCATGTAAAAATCAAGAGATTGCACTCAACAACTTACAATTTACAGATTTTTGAGTAGTCACGGGTGAGAATATTGTAACCCGTCGACATCCGAGTATCAGCAGCGATTACACAGTAATCGGCGCCGGCAACTGCAACGCAAGATCTGCAAATTACATCCAAAAAAAGAAAAGCATAACATTAACATCAATAAATAACGAAACCAAATTGAAAAAAGAAGAAGAAGAAGAAGAAGAAGAAGCGTGATTTATAGGTTGAGAGGAAAAAAGAAAGTACCCTCCATTGTTGTCGTAAGGTGACCAGTTAGCTTGCTCCTTAGGCATGGTGAAAGAGTAAAGGTCGACCGAAGAGAAAATAAAGACTGCACAATTTGAGAGAACTTTTATTCCGCAGATTTATTTTTGGCTTCGCGAACAAGAAATTTTTTTTTTTTTCAAAAAAGAACTTTTAGGGGTTTGGATCGGGTTTTAGGCCCATAGAGCCTAAACCCAAGCCATTTCGACCTGACACTATCATATTCGGACGCTTGTGAAAATGCTCAATAAAAGAGATTTTTTTTTTCTTTTGGTTGAAAAGAAATTCAATTAAGAGGTAGTTTTTTTTTTCGGTTGAAAAATAGTTTTCAAAAGAGCTTTTCAAAAGTGAGATAGAAAAGTTTTGTGAAAAAGTATTGTTTATTAAATTTTAGTCTTCTTTATTGTTGTCAAAAATTTTGGTTGAAGGTTAAAATGTTTTTTTTTAACATCATAGTAGAAAGTTAAAAATTAGTTTAGTAATATGATGTTTAAATAATTCAATATAAAGATACATAAAGTATAATTTTTAAACACTTTTTAAGTAATTAATATAAATTATTTGTAATATTAATGATGTATAAAATATTTTAAAAACTTAAACATAATATTAAACTATTTAAATAATTTAATATAACAATAAATGAAATATTTAAATAATTTAATATAATGATACATAAATTATAATTTAATTTATTTTTTTATATACTTTTTGCTTCCAAACGCAAAAGTCAAAATCACCTAAATCTCAGCTTTTGTGTTTGACTTTTCCACCACAATTTTGACTCCAAAAGCTAATTGTTCTTTATTGCTTTTGTGGAAATATGCCTCGCATTTCGATCAAAACAGTCAGTGACATTGCAACAAGGGAAGACTCATCGTCCCGATGAGTAGCCCACGTCACGATGAGAAGAAGACTTTTCTCCCGACGACACAATCATTCTTCGTCCCGACAATGCAAAAGCCACATCACGATGTGACGACGTGTTCCTCAAGTTTCTCAATTTTCTTCTCTCAATTAAACTTTGTTTTAGTTTTCCACTTAAATTCTGATTAACTTAGGGATATTCTAGTCATAAATATTACGAATTTTAACCTATAAATAGGCCTTAGTTACTATAAGTTTAAACAATATAAAAAATTACGGATTAAGAGAATTATATGTTTTGAGTTTGAAAGATTTTTTCAGGGTTTCTAGTTTTTTTCTTTTGATTCTCTGCATCTTTGTACTCATTTTATATATTAGTGAAATCTCTTTTTGCCCATGGTTTTTTAATCCTCTTTTAAGGATTTTTTTCACGTAAAATTTGTGTTCAACTTTTTAATTTTTTTGTTTATTTTACTTGTTCATTGCTTAAACAAGTTTGTCCCCAACAAACTTGTAACACTCAGTTTTGGCGGGTCCTAAGTTCTAGTGAGTAGGCTGGGAGTAATCTGTGAAAAGCGACTCTATCCGCCCAATTGTTGTTCTTGATGTATAGAGCGCATATTAGACGTTAGAATATTATGTAAGGATTGAATTTAGAATGTGTTGAGTTGCAAGAAGAAAATAGATTGGTAAGAGTATTGAGAATTTTTGGTTAATTAGGTTATCGCCGGAAGTATTATACTCCAAGTTCATTAAGTTACTGTGCTAGTTACGTTATAAACGATTTGGCTAGAAATTAATAGAATAGATGAACCAAGTGTATAAATTTATTGAATTTTCATATAGGTTCTCTCTATAGCTGTAAACTATTTATAAATGTAGTTTTGGAAGTTTGTGACACGTGTCAAGTTCCAATAGAGACTTAAGTTATATTTATAGATATTTAGGCTAAAGAAAGTGAGAGTTTTTCTTCTTCCTTCTTGAAAAGTGTTGCTATTTGAATCTTAAGGAACCAACAATATTTCTTTCTATTTAGGTTGGAGTTGTAGATTTGGATTTTTATCAGTGATTACTCCATGTTAAGGTAAATATTACGACTCTTTATGTTAAAGTTATGAAAGAGTAAGTCTATTAGAGTTGCATGAACAGTAAGATGAAGAAATAAGGTTTTGTATGAGGTTTATCTGTGTTTGAGATGAAGATAAGTAGTATGCAAATGAGTTTTAATGGTGTTCTTATACCTTGTAAGCAGCGGTTTCTGTTATTCTCGTGTTAGATGTCTGATCTAGAGCTTTGAATTACAATCGGTGAGAATCAGGTGAGTTCTATACTAGCTCATACACATATACTATTCATATTGTGAGTCTTTGTAAATTGTTTTTCGTAAATGTTTTGTATTGTTTTATAACACTCGAGATTTAGACTCAGTGAATCAGGTTAGGTCAAGGGAGTCACAAAACTGGTACCAGAGCTTAGTTCAATTTTCGCATTCAACCCATTCAGAGATTGCAATGACAATGTTCGATATTGAAAAGTTCGACAAAATTACAAATTTCAGTTTATGGCAAGTTTGGATGATAACAATACTGGTTCAAAATGGTCTGAACAAAGTCGTTACAGGAAGAAGTCTCCGGATATAAATCATTTAGAATGGGAAGAGCTTGATGAAAAGGGCTTTATTTGCTATTCAGTTATGCCTCACGAATAATGTGTTCTAGGAGGTTCTAATGGAGAAAATAGCGTCTGCTTTTTGGAGGAAACTAGCAGTCTTATATATGACAAAATCTCTGGCCAACATTCAAAATGGTTGAAAGTAAGTCTATTAGAACTCACATTAGTGAATCTGTTACCCTTCTAAATGACCTAAAGAATCTCAAAGAAGATATCAATGATGAGGATCAGGCTATGTTGTTGTTATGTTCTTTGCCTTCTTCTTACAAAAAATTCAGGGAAACTTTGATTTATGGGGGAGATAACCTCTCATTCGAGGATGTAAAGTGAAATCTATTGAGTAAACATAAACTTGATAACAAGTTAGGCCCAAATAAGAAGTCAGACGGGAAAGCCTCAGTCATTGTTGCAAGAGGCAAACAACAATCTAGAAAGTTAGATCGAAGCAGGTCTAGGGTAAGATCAAAATCTAGAAATCGAGACAAATAACGTGGCTATTGTAAGAAGATAGGCCACATTAAAGCAGAATGTTACAAACTTCAGAATAAAAATAAAAGGTGGCTGAAAACAATGGAAAATGTAAGCAGAAAGCAGAACTTGCTAATGCTAGTGTAAACGAAGAAAGAGATGATGATTTCTAGTTGGTTTCTACGATCGAAACCTCCAAACTTACTTCCAAATGGATCTTAGATTCTGTAACACCCCAAAATAGAGCCTAAGATTTTTAGGGGTATCTTAGAAATTTTAGCCTTAGAGTGTTCAAAATTTTGCGGCATGATATATCGGTAATATTTTATATTATGGTTTTTGGAAAATCAAATCAATTTTTGAAAAAAATATTTTGGAAACATTTAATTTTAGAAAATGGATTAATTTGTAACAAAGACAAAATTGTGAGCATTTATGTTGCAGTTTTACCAATTTTAAAATTGAACCTAAAAATCACCCTACCTACAGTTTTGAGGTTACTTCTTCTCTTTTGCTTGTTAGTGTCGCCCCTTGTTCTCCCAACCTCTCATCCTTTATTTTCTCTGTTAATTTTTCACTCTTTTGATTTCCATCATTCCCTAAGTATTAAATCTTCATAAATCTTTAAGAAAACACCCCAAAACTTTATAAAATCCATCATCTTCTTCACGTGTGAGTTTTCTGGGTTTTCGATAAAATCTTTGTTTTTCTTCCATCAAAGGTAACTATTCATCTACCTATAAGTTTTTAATGTTAATTAGTCTTTAAAATTGAATTATTAGCCATTAAATCTCATGTTTTGATTAAAAGCCGAAAATAGAGTCGTTAATGGTAAATTTTGGGATTTTGAACAAAAATATGGTTTCAAAGAATTTTTCAATTAGTTTTGACATGATTAAGAGGTTTCTAAACTTGTTTTGAATTTTCGATAAAGATTTCTTGATTTTTAATGAGTTTTCAAAAAATAGCCATAAAAAATGTCGAAAAAGTCGATACCATGAATTAAGTATTTTAGTATAGTTTAAAGATTGAAAACTAGTCATATGTGAATTATAAGATGAACAGAATTGGTTTTAGGTGAAAAGACTGCATATAAATCGAGATATTCGAATTTAAAGTTTTTTATGTTAAAGGTTTCGATTACATGAGAACTTAGTTTAGGCTTATGTTTTTGATTGCTTGTGGTGAGTCATTGGCTAATTTTTTAATGTATTATTGTGTGAATTTATTGTGTTAAAGCTTCAGACTCGCTAGGACCATCTGTGAGTTAAGAAATGCTAGTTGAACTTTCGACTTCTTTACGAAAATGTACTGGTGAGTGTTTGGAATCGTTACTCATAGACATGAGTCATGTGTTATTTGGGAATTTAGTGGTAGCCTAAACCCCTACTCTAAATTCTGAGTGTAAACTTTATCATATCCATGTTTACCTTGTGATGTATAAGCTTATGTGATTATAAAAATGTGTATAGTGATTAGATGCTATGTCAAGTGATATGTGGTTATGATATCTATTGTGAAAAGTGCAATTGTATACATGATATAAATATGTGAAATGACAGTGACAGAGTTTTGCTTAAAATGCAAATATGTAGTGATCGTGTTTGGGTAATTAGGAAGCGATATGTGTTTATTTCCGGATATTTTGGCCTTGTGATCTTGAAACCATTGGATATAGTCGGCATGCCATAGGATTGTGATTACTCACCTATATGTACAGTGATTTTGGGTGTTGAGGCTCTGAGACATGTTAGTGAGGTAATGGAATGTGAGTTAGCTCCATTCAACGGGACATGTGAGGGGAAATAAGGAGAGTGTTAGCTATATGCTTCACTTATGGGATATATTCAACTCTATAAGTCATTTTGTGTGGTTGGAGATTCGTGTATCCAATGTGTGGTGATAGTGCCCATTTTATCTTTCATACCTCAATAGCCAATTTATCATTATATGTGATTGCGTGAAATATGATACATGATTAATGGAATATGTGTTATGTGATATTGTAAACTCTAAATTATATAGGTTTTTCTAGTAGTTTTTAGCACATTTTTACTTAAAAATAATACTAATCCTGAGTATTTGTTAATTAATTAAGTAAATTTTGCTTATATTTTAACAATAGACATGAATTTATAAAATATGAAAATTTGTGTTTTATTATGTTAATTTTTTGCATAAATTAAATTATTTCTTGTTATTTATTAATATGCTATATTTAATTATGCAATGGGACCATGAAGTTGATTTAATAAAGAGCTTATTATAATTTTGCATGGACATGAACAGTTCTACCTTACTTGGATGGCAAAACCATGCAAATTAGGTCATGAAAATGTTGCTTTGACCTAGTGAAAAATGGTGCTACATGGTAGACAAGATTGACTTTTAATGGGTCACAAAACTGTCCAAACAAGGAGAAGAGAAGCTCAATTCAGCAAGGATATTTGGGCAGCAAAAAATTAGCTTTTGGGATAATTATTTGAAGGTCCCTACACTTGGAAAATCATCGACAATTAGCACATTAATTTTGTTCAAGAAATTGTCTACCCTTTGTATGATTCAAGAATGATTTTATTCTTGAATCAAGCAACCAACTCACCCTCCTTTCTATATATTATGGCCGGCCAAAGGTGGGAGAAATCTAAAGGATCTTTGATGCCATATTTAGTAAACTCTTCCACTAACCTCAAGTATAAATACCCACTCCCATCTCACATTTCAGGCATCCCTCATTCATCCTTCATTTAACATTTCTCTTCCATTCTCTCATTCCCTCTCTTCATTCTCACGAATAGCATTCCATATTTCCTTTCTTTCTTAGCCACTAAAACCTTAATAAGATCATCTCTTCGTTGACCACCTTGAAGAGCCATTAGCAAAGGAGTAACACAAGGACGAGAGGAAACTTCTTCAATCGAAGTTCACAAGGCTACAGATTTAAACAGAGTTTATTCTTCCTTTACCTGTTACTTTGACTTTAATCATGTTTTCAATGTGTTTTGTTATTTTGTTATCAACAATGGTAGCTTAAATATGTTTAGCCAGGATGATTGCGCCAATTCAATGAAGTTTGTTTAAATCATGTTTATAGTGTTTGTGCCTCAGCCATTCATGTTTTCAATTAAACTCAAGCATGTATTTCATTCATACGTGATTGGATGCATGGGAATTAGCTGAGCGATCCTAACCAAACAATGGCTAATAGACACAATAGTTGAAAAGTGCATGCTTATAATTTAGATCCTAACCCGACTAAATTAAACATTCATAATAACTGTAATGAGATCTATTATCTTGCATAGTTTTTAGGTTTATGTGATTAAATTGTTTCAAACCTAACCCATCTCTATTACTTCACATGAATTCTAATAAAACCTTAGTTTAATATAATCAATAAAATACATGTTTTAATAAGTAAAAGATTCTGAAAAGACTTAATTTGGTTTCAAACTCATGAAAGATCGAGTTACCATAGAATATTTTCTAAACATTGTTAAACATGAGAAAAAATGAATTAAGTTGAATGACATAATTATTCTAGCCTATTCATTTATTGATTTTTGAAATTTGTGTTGCTGCTGCTAAATTCATCTCATACATTTTAATTAATTATCATACCTAGATTAGAATTGCAATGGGGATCATCTTGCATCTAGATAATTTAATTTAGTTTAATCATCCATCACTCGAAATATTGTGTTCTTATTACCAACTTGTAAAACTTTAATTTTGCAATTAATTGATTAACATAGACAGTCCTTATGAAGACGATAACTCTTTTACTTACTTATTACTTGATAACGACTGTGTACACTTGCACAAACCTACGCGTTATAGATACATGCTTGAATGAGTATGTAAATGTTATTTAAATGAACTAATAGATAATGCATGAAGAGGTATTATATGATGATAGACATAGGAATATTGTAGTTGTATATATATGGTTGTTTTGTGGATGGATGATGACATATTTGCATAGTGATTATTTTCTAATCATTCGCTGAGCTTGTTTAAGTTCACCCACTTTTTTCAACATATACAGATTAATGATGCTTCGATGTGAGCGGTGTGGTTTTTCCGAGGGAGTGATCCAAGGAAGACTTGTTAGTATTTCTTAGGTGTTCATTATTTATTGATTTATGTTTTGGGGAATAAGACAATGTGGTAGACTTATTTATAGCCATGCTAGTTCTGAACATTTTGCTAATTTTTACTTTTGTTTATGAGGTTTATGAGTTATAAGTATGCTTAGATTTATAAAAATTGATAATGGCGTCATGTTTTTGGCTCCGACGTATTTCTGACATTTTGAACTATTAGATTTAGTCGTTTGGATGATTATTTATCAAAGTATTTGATGCATGATGTTTAGAAACTAAATTGGAAGGGACTAAATACTTTTGTATGCTGTATTTTTATGCTATCAGGCAGAGGTACTGATAATCGAGTTTTAAAAATGATACCTCTGTGTTTTGAAATGTGCAGGGAAGTCAAAATAAATATCTGATATCGATACCTTTGCTTGAGTATCGATACTCTGGGCAAATATATTGATACTCTATGATAGGTACCGATAATTTTTGACAATATGATTTTTGTGTGAGAAACATAATGCAAGTTTGGTATCGATTTTCCAAGTGGTATCAGTACCACTTACAAAAAATATTGATACCCTAAGGTCAGTATTGATTCTTACGTGTTTAAATTTGAAATTTTGCTAAGTGATTCAAATGCTTGAATTTTTAACATGGTTAGTTACATTGATATATGTCCAGCATGATTTAATGATGATTAATGCACATATGTTTTATAACATGTGCAAATGCTATGATTAACATGTATCGGTTTTAAAATGATGAATATTGTAATGTACAAGTAGTGAGACAGTAGTGTGACATCTTTATATTTGAGCTTGGTGTTCGGGCTAAGTATAGGGTGTTACAGATTCAGGGTGGTCCTATCACATGTGTCCCAATAGGGGCTGGTTCTCTATGTACAACTTAATTAAAGGTAGCGTTGTGCTGATAGGGACATAGCCCTACGCCGTGTAACATTCGAACGAGGGAGACATGGCCGTATCCTTACTCCTGTAACTCACTGAGTAGCCATACACGCCCGTGCACCAGGCCGTGTAACTCACTAACTTGGAACATTTAAGAATTTCAAATGACACACGGCTATGTGACAGCCCGTGTCTTAGGCCGTGTGAATCCAAAATTTACCTAAAATCCTGTTATTTCAAGTCCAATTCATACCTAACCATTCAAACCATTTGGGCACACATTCAAGGGATTCAAACAAGAGAGTACATATACACCCATATTTATAGAGGCATATGTTTGAGTACCCATGCTAGTGTACTCATACAAAATGTTCGGGTTCCCATATTAGTGTACTCATACGCCCAAGTACCACCAGAGACCCTAAATACACAAAATGTACGAGTTCCCATATTAGTGTACTCATACACTCAAGTACCACTAGAGCCTCCAAATACATATGTATTTGGGGTCTTTGGTGGTACTTGGGTGTATGAGTACACTAATATGGGAACTCGTACATTCTGTATGAGTATACTAGCATGGGTACTCGAACATATGCCTCTATAAATATGGGTATATATGTACTCTTTCATTACATATTTACACGTAACAGTCAGTGACACCTGATCGGTTCAGTCTAGCCACTAGTTGGACCATCGACTTGGTTTATATACAAGGTCCAGTTCGACCAGTTTTTGGGTATTGGTATCAGTTTTTGGGCTCCCAAGCCTAATTTACGATCTCAGGTCCAATTTTCAAGTTTAATTACCCATTGGGCCAATTGCCTGACTTGAAAATTGATTTCCAAAAACAACATACTAATTTGATTAATTTAATTTTATTTGATCAAAATTATTTTTTCCAAAAATCACTTAGATTTTTCAAATTAATTTTTTAAGAAAATTCTTTAATCAAATTCTCTAGTTGAATAATTCTCACGAACACCTAATTTAATTCCGCATCGAATAAATCGACTCAATTAAATTATTTCCAAAGTCGTAGAATTTTCTTCTAATTCAAATGCAGTCTGATCGAGCTTTTGTTGAGTTAGTAGAGGGACCAATCAGACATATACAATTAGGCTCTAGTAATTGCAATTATGTCCAGAAGTATTGTTCCAATAATTCACAATTACTTAATCATGGAGTCAGTCCAGAAAAAGTACCATGATTGAAAACTCATTATTGTATACTCTTTACGAAAACAATTCATCCAATTGTTTTGTCCAATGACCTCGTCATGTGTGTGTTACCCTCATATGATATCCTTGATTCCTTTGAGTTAAATCCATTCACTTAATACAATACTATTTTATCTCATTGTCACCATTGTGTCTTCTTAATGATTAATATGACCACTGTCAACAAATGGCTGTGACAAATTACTCGTTTGAGAACGAGCAACCCGTGGCCATGTTCCATATTTATCAATCCACACAATGCCAATGAGAGGATTAACTCTTTAATTGAGCTATGAATTCCACTGTTACTAGTAAATTCATGCCATACACAAATCATGTACCCAACATACCGGCTATGGGCTCGATAATCTTTAAAGCATAAGCCTCCACTTATATCAAAGCACATGAGTTGCATACACATGGTCAGTGACTAACTTAAGATTTAGGTAAATCACACCATGAACGTCACAAGTGAATTAATTCACAAATGGATTTAGAATTAATTCATCTTGGGTCTAGTCCAATGTATCATTCTACCAATGAATACATTTATGTATTTACCCGTGGAGTCAAATGCTCTGATAGCCAAGACTAGCCATCTCCCCAATTGGAATTGTAGATGGTGTAATAATCCTTCTTAGTATTTGAATCAAATGCTCACTTCAATTCATTTGTGAGATTACGGACTTATTTAGATTATCTACTGAAGTAAGTTGTCTTTCTCGCAATGTAAACGTTCTTACAATGCCACTTATCTTCAGTTTGAACTTAGACAATCAATGAGCTAATATTTGCTTGTCACAATTTCACTATGCATGCAAAATATGAAAGACAAAAAATACAAAAGATATAATAGTGAAATGTGAAATTAACTTTTTTTATTTATTCATTGTTTAAATAAATAGAAAACAATTACATATTTACTATAATATGGGCACATTTCCTAACATGGAGTAATGAAGTTCAAGAAAAAATGTTGTTTTATCGCATGTGCACCTTCGGTGGTTAAAGCATCAAATTCAAACGATGACAGCGATATTCCTTTAAACTTAGAAAATGTGTTCAACCAGATGATAGAGAAGATTGAAGTGCACCTTGAGGGAAGAAGTTTTCATCCTCAAAGGAGAAAAAGAAAGGCTCGAAACAGTGGTCAAAGAGAAAGATGACGCGATTTTTTATCTTAGAAAGGTTAATGAGATGTTAAACCCTTAAACTAGTAAAGTAATAAAAAAAGAAAACTAAAAAAATAGACAAAGTAAATACTCTCAATGTATTTTGTTAGTAAATTATGAGGGATACCAATAAGATTAGGGGAGACCTTTATAGTTGAGTTTGATAGTTCAATTCACCCGGGACAAAGTTCTTAGAAATTTACACTCTAATTTATTAATCTCTATCTATTTCTTTGAGAACTTATTAACCTTTATCCATCGAATACATATTACGTTGGAGTAAATGGATATTCTAGAACACTCCAAAAATTACGAGTCTAAGAAAGTTAAATAAGCTTAATTTTCTTTTATATATATATATATATATATATATCAAGTTATCAAACGCACCTTACCAACAAGTGGTTGAGTGTAATGGTAAGTTACATTACATTCTCAAAAGAAGAACATAAATTCGAACCTTAGAAGTAATATTGTTGGGAGGTACAATTCTGAACCTTGAACATATACCATATAACATACATGCATAATATCAATTTATATATATATAATATATATATATATATATCATGCGCACATTATTCAGGGGCCATGGTATATGCACGAGATGCAAAACTGTCGGAAGAAATAACGGAGTTGTTATTAGCAAATTTATTGATGAATTAATCTGTTTCATCAGATATATAAATAAATATTCCCCCTTGACCCTCATTTTATGACCTTAAGTAATAGGTTGATGCTGAAAACATGCACACCATTTTGATTACAACACAAACTTGTATGAATTGTATAACTAAAGCTGCACCTTTTTGAAGAAAACAAAGTTGCTGCTTTAAACCTGTGCCAGTGATCAAGCCCAATTACATTCTAACTGAATACACAAAAGCCCATTCTGATTCTTGCCAATAAGGGAAACTCTTAAGTAATCTCAATCTAACTAGAACTTCGGCTTCACTGTTCGAAAACCCATGCACAGTTAATTCTATTAATAAACGGTGCCCTGTTTTGGTAGATTTTTTTAAAATTTTATAATAATCGCCATAACTTTCGTGTTCAAGCTCCGCCAACAATCCATATTTTAGTGATTTATCTAAAGACATACTAAAGAGAACCTTTTCCAATATTTCAGCAATCTCCATGTTGAGCACAATCACGGTGTTTCTTTCTTCTTATTAAAATATTCCGTTAGTTTTTAACTAATTGCTTAAATATAAAATTCATATTTGAATTTCTCCACCTCTCTCAATAGATATTTAAGGATTTATTTTTGTCTTGATACTCGAAATTCTTTTTTATCAATTAAATCAATATTTTTCTGTCTCACCGTTAAAGTTCAGAATAAATGATAAAATAAAATTGTAACACGTGGCATTAATTACATCAGGATAATATTATAATCTAAAAATTTTTATAAACTATTTCCATTTTCTTTCCTTTTTTCCTTTTTTTTTCCTAGTTTTCTTTATGTGTGACGGATTTATCAAGTGCCAATTTAATTAGAAAATAATTAATATACCATTTTATTAAATGATTATTATTATTTTAATAATTTTTTTATATTTTTATATATTTTTTAAATAAAAGAACTAAAATTTAATATATCTAGGGATTGAATACATGTTTAATGGAGATATAAACAAATTCTTTACTACACCAATAATAATTCTTAAGTAAATATATTTAGAAATAACTTTTGACATAAAATGTTTTCTCTCACCCAAATTTGTGTATTTATCTGTACTATTCAATAAAATCCCTTGATTGAGTTGGGTCACGGGTTAACTGAGTGCCAACTCGGTTAGAAAAGGACTAATATACCCTTTTATTAAAAGACTACTATTATTATTTTGATGGCCCTTTTGTCTTTTTCATATTATATAGTTTTTAAACAAAAAAATTAAAAATCAACATATTTAGGGATTGAACTCATTTTTAATGGAATTATAAACAAATTCTTTACCACTACACGAATAATAATAGCATTCCACATACTTATAACATTATTTGAGATTTAGATAATATTCAAATTTTTTAAAATTTGAAATCAAAAACCTATAATATATTAATAACATCAATAATTGAGATTCAGATGGTAGCTTTAATAAAATTTATAAATGTAATTCTATTTATTAAAGGAATAATATTTGGTACACCATAAGTGAAGTTTTTAAACTCCACAGGTAATGTTAGGGGGTTGAAAAGTGTTCTATAAAGATATAATAAAATATTAAAAATAAACATTAAAAGAAAACACGTGTAAATTTTTTAAAATTTGTTTGTGGAATAAAAAAAATACACTAACAATTTACCAAATATTAATCCTTTATTAAATGCTATCTTTTATGTAATAAAATATGATTAATAAAATTTTATATATAATTTAAATATTTTATTGAAATAATATTTTAACTAAAATTTATTATTTTTATCATACATAATAATATAACTAGTTTTATTAAAATTTAAGATAAAAAGATGTACTTATAGACAATTAGTAAAAGTTACACTTATTACTTTATGGTTGTTAGTGTTATAAAAGGTAAAAGTAAATTTGATTGTTATTAGAGGGACAACTCTTTCAAAATTAGATTTAAGAGTAAGAAGTATGTATTAATTGATACGAATAAAGAGGTATACTTATGAAAATCAGTCCCTTCCTGCCATGAGCAAATATGTCCTTCTAAATAATTAAAAATAAAAACATATTTCATGCCAAAAAAGAGAACCAATAGGCTGAAAATGGAATATAGAAAAACCTAAGACAACATTCGATAGAGTGGGAGAAAAAAAGTTGAAAGAAGCCAGCCATACGTTGACATTACCATTAATTTTCACAAGTGATTGAATAGAAAGAGTTGTCATGCAAGGAAGTGAAGAGACGACAACAATTATTCCAATACAATCGCTATCAATCACTACAGTCGGTTGTTTAGGTTCCCAAAAAAATAATAATTTCAATTAAACTAATTCAACAACCAAAGCTTTCAATTGGCCTTCCATGGAGGACAAAGAAAAAGGGTGCAACAACCTGAAGCCACTTTTGCTATAAAAGCAGCTTCTTTAGAGTGTGAACATGCCGCGCAATTCTAGATTCGAAGCGATAGGTGCCCCTCACATGTAAGTGAAAGCAGCTTTCCCGTTGAGGTGGTCCACTCTCTTGATGGATTAGGTTTACTAAAATATTTGTTAATTAGGACAAGATAATGGGGTTTTCATTTGTTTAATAAAAGGGTTCTTTTTATTATTATTAAAATGATGTTTTAAGTGTTAAAAATTATTAGGTTTGCGTTTAGAACAAAGTTCTAACAGTTTTTTTTATTATCAAAGTTTCAATTCATTGATTAGTTTTTTGGGATTAATTCTAACTATTATCAGTTAACTACTGTATGACACCTTATCAAAATAAAATTGCTTTCTAGCCCTATCTAAGAAAATACACGAAACCAGAGAAAGAGGATTTTCTTTTGGGACGTCAACACTACCATCCCCGCCCCGCGACCTACTGTGGATACAAAATCCAAAACCATCCCCATCCCACCGCCTACAATTGTCTCCAAACTCACTTAATCCTCATTATACTCACCCCGACTCACTTTATATAATATATTTATAAATATTAGTGAAATAAATATAAACTAAATTTTTTTATGAAAAAATAATATGAAATACTTGTCTTTCGAACTTACACCACATATGTGATATTATTCCAACTATCATCATATTAAAAAAATAAGTCGTCGCAACCCTTTAATTGGTAAATAAAATATAACTTCAATACGAGCTAAAAAAATTCAAAAAATAAAGTCCTTACATAATATCCAAATACAAATAATGTCTCAAATACATTATAAATGTCTTCAAATGCAACACAAGTAAAAAAATTCCAAAAATCAATCAATACATGTCACTCATGTTGCTTCTTTATCACATTCGTCTTCTAATTCTTCTATCAATTGTGAGCATTGTATCTCTTTAACTTCACCTAAACCTGCACTTGCATATGAGAAACTGTGTTGAGTACTTTCCTTCTTTTTTCTTTTTTTTTTCTAAATTGAGTGAGAAATTGTGGAGTGTTCTCCTTTTTTTCTAAAAAAAAAAGTGAATGTGAGCTGAGTACTGTTATCAAAATTAAAATTTTATAAATGTTTATTTTTTAAATATGATTATCATATTATGCAGGGCAGGTGGGGATGAAGAGGGTACAAGGTCATACCCACGCTTGCCCCACCACCCATAGCGGGTATAATTTTTATCCCCACCTTGCCCCACCACTCGCGAAACTTGTACCTATCCCCGCCCAATTAGGTGCGAAGTGGGGTGGGACCACATGAAACCCGCCCCACTGACATCCTTAATTTTTTTTCACACCCCTCCATTAAAGCATTTCTTTCCTTTATATAGAGAAGTTAAGATAACAATGAAAACGATAAGATCGCATCATTCACAGTTTATTTACAAAGATCGAAATTAAAGTTTTGTAAAAGATTTTTTATTCCAATTGTTGGCTATAACTATGGTTTATGTTTAGAAATTTTTTTAAATCTAAATAATTTAGTTATGTTGACTATCCGGAAGAATCTTTGGGAAGGGAGTCCTCAATGTTGAAGACATGCTATAATTTCAGAATGTATTCCTTTGGGAAGATTAAAAGTCGACAGTGAACTTTGTGATCAAGGCATGTTGATAAACTTCACAAAAGAAAAGTGTAAGGTGACTAGCAAATCTGATAAGCTAGTAATGGAGGGTGTCAAAACATTCGACAACTATTGCAAACTTATTAATCCTTTGACTCGTAATCTTGCTAGCTTTTCAGGCTTTAAGCTTTGGCGAAAAATTAGGTTATGTTCACATCAAAGGCTTACAAAACTGGTGAGATGCAATGTTGTAAGAAAATTACCAAAGTTAAAGGGAGTCATTCTTAAAGTATGTAGAGACTACATCAAGGGTAAGCAATAGTTGTTGAAAAATCGGGTTCGAAAAACGCAGCGAAAAATAGGTTTAAAGAAAAAATCAGAGTTTTAATTTTTTTTACAAAAATAAAAACTTGGTCGTGTTATTTAAAGTAAAAAACACTTATTCAAAATCGCACATTTATAATTTGTCTAGGATGAACACTTTGATCGAGTAGTCTTCTCCACTATCCTCAAGCTCACATCTTCCGAGTGTGAGCTTACTTTGAATAAGAAAATTTTTCACAAAACTACCGGTGGGGTAATTTCATAATTTTTCTAAACTTCTGGGATCAAGTTGTAAATAATAAGAACATCTTTAGAAATTTTCTAAAATAATTTCTTCAGAGAATTTTCTCTCTACAAATTTTCTTAAATTCAAGTGTACGAGAATAATGACTTATGCTTTCTTTATATAAGGAGAGTTTAGAGAGAGTTCAACTAGATTAAAATTAATCACATTAATATTAAATTAATAAAATATTATCTAGATAAATATTAAATATAATTTAATATTAAATTCATTAAAACAATATTATCTTTGGAAAATTTATTTTAAATCAAGTTACCCTTAGAGTCCTACTAGGAGTCTAACCTTTTCACTTCTCTACCACTGAAGAACCATCGACCGCCGGATCACTGTCGTCACAACTATCGTGCCTGGTAACGCCATTATCGACGTGACTCCCCAAGCACCCCAAACCGTTGTCATTTTGCCTAAATGAGTCTGTCTAGCTTTACTGCTTCCGGTTCGGTCCGAGCCAATGACGACTCGACCAGTTCGGTCCAACCACTAGTTGGACTGTCGGCCTTGTTTCACACATCATTCCCAGTTCAACCAGTTTTGAGTTTTGGTCTCAGGTTTTTATTCTCGGGTCTAATTTTCAAGTTCAATTACTATTGTGCCAATTTTCTGACTTGAAAATTAATTTAAAAAATACTATGTTTATTTTAATTAATTTATTAATTTAATTTTACTTGATCAAAATTAATTTTCTTAAAAATCACTGAGATTTTCTAAATTAATTTTTCAAGAAAATTATTTAGGCATATTCTCTAATTAAACAATTCACATGAAAACCTAATTTAATTCCACATCGAATAAATCTGCTTAAATTATTTCCAAAGTCGTAGAATTTTCTTTTGATTTAAATGCAGTCTAATCAAGCTTTTGTTGAGCTAGCAGATAGACCAATCGGATACATACAATTAGGCTCCAGTAATTGCAATTATATCCAGAAGCATCGTTCTGGTAATTTGCAATTTACTTAATCTTAGAGTCAGTCCACAAGAAGTACCATGATTGAAAACTCCTTATTGTATACTCTTTATAAAAGCAATTCATCCAACTGCTTTATCCAATGACCTCGTCATGTCTATGTTACCCTCATATGATATCCTTGATTCTTTTGAGTTAAATCTGTTCACTCAATACAATCCTATTTTGTCTCATTGTCACTATTGTGTCTTCTAAAATGATTAATATGATCACTGTCAACTAATGACTGTGATAAATTTCTCATTCGAGAACAAACAAATCGTGGCGATGTTCCATATTTATCAATCCATATAATACCAATGATAGAATATCATTAGCTATTTAATCGAGGTATGAATTCAATTGTTGTTACTAAAGTCATCCCATACACAAGTCATGTACCCGACATACTAGTTATCGACTCAATCATCTTTACAGCTTAAGCCTCCACTTATATCAAAGCACATGAGTTATATACGCATGGTCACTTTCTAACTCAATATTTAGGTAAATCACACCATGAACGTCACAAGTGAAATAGTTCACAAACAAATTCAGAACTATTTCAACTTCAGTCCAGTCCAATGTATCATTCTTCTAATTAGTAGATCTATGTCTCTACCCGTGGAGTCAACTACTCCGATAGCCAAGACTAACCATCTCCACAACTGAAATTGTAGACAACATAATAATCCTTTTAAGTATTTGAATCAAATGCTCATTTTGATTCTTTTACGGGATTACAGACTTGTTTAGATTATCTACTAAAGTAAGTTGTCTTTCTCGCAATGTAAACGTTCTTACAGTGCCACTTATCATTAGCTTGAACTTAGACAATCAATGAGGTAATATTTGCTAGCCATAATTTCACTATGTATGCAAACCATTTAAAACAGAAACAAAAAAAAAATAATGAAATCTGAAATTAACTTTATTTATTTATCCATCATTCAAATACATAGAAAAAAATTAAATGTTTACTGAGAAAGCTAGTGAGTCTAACTGTAAGACCCTATACTCGACCCGATTGCCGAGTTTGAGCTATAGGATGCTATATTCATTTCTAGAGCAACTACGATCTCAATTGGAATTGCAATTTAATTTTTTATACAAGCTAATAAGCTTAATACATAATTGGAACATATTACATAATCATATTTAGGATTTAAACGAGCTTACGAAAGCTCTAATGATGAACTGAAGTTGATTGAGGACTAAAATGTAACATTTTCAAAATTTTTGAGTTGGCGTCACAAAGTCGAGGGTATCACATCACAACTTTGAAAAATAGTGATTGTTATCATGACATCGGAGGTTCATGGTCGCGACGTCACTTTTTGTTGATTCACATTGCAATGTTGAAGGTCTGTCATTGCAACGTCACCAACTGTTTTCATAATATCATTTAAGCATCAATTCAAGTGCCAACTAAATTAACACTTATAATCTTCAAACATACCAATTTACAATTCAGTACAATTAAACACACATGACCATTTGCATAATTTAACTAGTTTAAACCTTATACTATATACATGATGACTTTAGCATTTAATATGTTTAAATCTATATTGATATCTACTAATTCAAGGTTTCAAGGGACCATTACAATATAAAATTGACTCGACCTTTGGTACATGCCATATATCGAAAACATAAAGAACTATACAAACATTATTGAGTTGAGCGTTATGATCTAGATGTTACTTCACTTTTTAGAACTTCAAGATTTACGAGAACTTGTGTATGGAATAAACAAATTGTACGTTGAACGGTAATGCTTAGTGACACTTTCATGAGTCAAGTTAATAATACAAAAATATTAACATGTTAAATATACAATCAATACATGATCAATTATCAACCATTTCAATTCACCTATTCATATCTCATAAACCAAATTAATGCACAATCCCATTTTACAATCCATATGCATATATATTACTATGCTTTCAATAACAAGTTACATTTATCTATTTGTGTAAACATGATATACCAATCTCATCAATAATATTTCATTTATCTAGTTCATATTTCATAGTCCTTATTTTACTTTGTCATCCTAAGTTTCCTAGCAATGATGACTTTTATAATATTAATATTCTACCATCTCGGGTGACCTGGTAACGATGACTTTCACTATTTGCATATTCTACCATCCCAGTGGCCCGACAATGATGTTTTTCACAATTTTCATATTCTACTCTGGCCGAGACAATTAATAGGGTAATCAATAAATAACTACAAATCATAATCACACATCATAGTATATGTCATGCTTCTTTATGCTATATTCAATTCAATCCAATTCTCAATATTCAATACTATCATGTATAAACCAAGTCATATGATAGTAATATGCTTACCTCAACAAGTAGTTTTGCAACCAACCATATATGTATGTATGCATATGTATATGTATATGTATATGTCTATGTGTTGAACTTGAATAATAAAAGTAAGAACCGAATTTTTGTCACTCATAAATGACTTTCATCTTTCCTTTCCCTCGAGACAGCCCAACGTCGTCTTTTGCTAGTTCGATAATTCAATTATAAAAACAATATCAGTTACACTTAAATAACATTAAAACACAATATCAATATATTTTTCATTTTATTCATTTTAGTCCCTATATCCGAGATACTCATACTTTTCAATATCCAACATTTGATTAAAATCTCATTTCACATTCTTTCATTAAATATCTTATACTCTCTACCTATAGCATAATTTCATGACAATTTTTAATTTATCCAATTTATTCACTAATTTCAAAACTAACTAAACTTCCAATTTCAATCAAATCTCACCATATTCTTTTACAATTTAAACTAAATCCAAACTTAACAATTACATATCTACTAAGTTCAAGCTAAATTTCATCAAAAATTCTTTAATGGTAACTTCTCATATACTTAATAATCAATGAATTTAGTACATGGGTATATTATACTACTATTGGATAATCACAAATCCATAAAAATCATGAAGAAAGACATACTTACCTTCTTTAATTTGATGGTCAAATGCTAGGTACATAAAAAAGAAATTTTTTCTCCGTTCTTTCAAGTTTGGACGGTTGGAGAAGAAAAAGATGAGAGAATTAATTCATTTCTCCATTTAAATTGCCAAATGAATCTAATGGAGGTCTATTGCTTAGTTGGGGATTATTTGGCCCACGAGAGCTGGCCCAATTCAAGGAACTGTTGGAGAAGCCTATCGAATTAAAGCTGGTTGGCCCGATAACGAAGATATGGCAACTTAGGCAACTATGGTAACTAATCTTAGAAGATAGATGGAATCATATCTTGTAAATATTAGATAGGATTTGATATGGCAATATCTTGTAATTCCCTTAAATCTATGGTTAATCTCGTCTGCTGATGTAAATATATCTTGATTTTTGGTTTATATATTAAGGTTAATATTTAATTAAGCTAATTAATCATGATTAATTTACTTATTAAGGTATAAATATACATTTTAATTATAGTATTAAAACTAAGCGAGAAACACCATCATCTGCCACTATCTCATGTTAAACAATAGTTAAATAACAACTTTGGTCTTTTGGATAATTGCAAACTAGGTCCTCAAGCATTTTCTAATTTAAAACTCAATAGCGATTGAAATTTTACAATCTAGTCCTTAAGCTTTAATTAACAAATTTTTCAGTTAAACTACTTAACTGATCTTTAATATATTTTCATATTAACTTCGTATATCATCCTATTTTATCTTAACATACTCAATTTAAGAAAATGAGCTTTTGAAATAGTATTTTTTAACACCACAAAAAATTATGTCGTTACAATTCTCCCTCCTTAATAAATTTTGTCCTCGAATTTTACTTAAAAAAAAGGTGGAGATATTGAGATCTCATCACTTCTTTTGGCTCCCAAGTAGCCTCTTCCATGCTATGATTGTGCCAAAAGACTTTCACTAGTGACACACGCTTATTTCTCTGCTCTTTCACTTCTTGAGTCAAGATCTCTATTGGTTCTTCCTTGCATGATAAATTAGGTTGCACCTTTATCACTTTTATGGGTATCACATGAGAAGGATCAGATTGATACCATTGAAGCATAGATACAGGGAAAACATTATAAATATCTTGCAATTCGATGGTAAGGCCAAACAATAGGCAACCTGTCCTACTCTTTTAACAATTTCGTACAACTTGATATACTTGGGACTTAACTTCCCTTTGCGGCCAAAATGCAAAATTTTCTTCCATGGAAAGACTTTCAGAAATACTTTCTTGCCCACAGCATATTCAAATTCCATTCGTTTTAAATCAACACATAAATTTTACCTATCCGAGGCTGCTTTCAATATGCCTTTTATCATCTTCACCTTATCTTTCACTTTTTGTATCAATTCCAGCCTAATCATTTTTCTCTTGCTCAGGTCTGACCAACACAAAGGTGTTCTACACTGTCAACCTTACAGAACTTCATACGGAGCCATTTGAATGGTTGATTGGAAATTGTTATTATAAAAAAATTTGGCTAGAGGCAAATAACATTCCCAACTAGCTTCAAACTTAATGATGTAGGCTCGAAACATTTCTTCTAGTACCTTGATAACAAGCACTAATTGGTCGTCTAATTGGAGATGGAAAACAATGCGGAAATTCAACCTTATACCCAGAGACTTATACAATTTCTTTTAGAATCTTGAAATAAAATGAGGGTCTCAATCCGTGATAATAGATATAGGTATTCAATGGAGTCTTATTACCTCGTAAACATACATTTCAACAAGCTTCTAAAGTGACCAATCTATTCTCACTGCAAAGAAATGAGCAGATTTCGTTAATTAGTCAACTATTATCAAAATGACATTTCTTTTATTCGACGAGGTTTGTAGACCAAAAGTAAAATCTATTGTAATTTGTTTCTATTTCCAGTTAGGAATTGAAATAGGTAGAAGCAATCCAAAGGGAACTTGATGTTCAGCTTCTAATCATTAGCAGGTCAAGCATTGTACAACATATTCGACAATTTTCTCTTTTCATACCTCGCCACCAATATGATTCTTGCAAATCATGATACATTTTTGCACCATTAGGATTCATAAAAAAAGGATCATAATGAGCTTTATGCAGAATCAATTACTTCAATTCAAAATTATTAAGTACACAAATTCGATTATGAAATCGAAGGAAATTGTCTTTTATCAATACTGAAAAAGATTAATATACATTTTAATTATAATATTAAAACTAAATGGGAAACACCATCATCTTCCATTATGTCATGTTGAAAATAGTTAAATAACTATTTTGGTCCTCTAGATAATTGCAAACTAGCTACTCAAGCATTTTTTAAATTAAAACTCAATTGCGATTAAACTTTTACAATCTAGTCCCTGAGCTTTAATTAACTATTTTCTTGGTTAAATTACTTAATAATCGATCTTTAATATATTTTCATATTAACTCTATATATCATCCTATTTTATCTTTACTGAGTCGATTTACAGAAATGAGGTTTTGAAATCATATTTTTAGATACTGCCAAAAATCGGGTTGTTACACTAACTATAATGAAGATCATAATACAGTTGATGTATCTTAGCCTTAGCTATCCTCAAGGGAAAACAAGAATCATTCATTGTTTAATACTATTAGTGTTATCGAATGAGGAGTCAATACTAGAGGGAAGGATGGGTCTAACTATTGTGAACTAGATTCAAGCCATGAAAGAAGAACTGAATTAATTTAAACAAATGATGTATGGAAACTTATCCCTAGACTTGATGGTTGCAATGCAATTATGATGAAAGAGATTTTAAGAAGAAGATTGATGAGTTTATAAAAATAAACAAAGACAAGGCCAGGTATATAGTGACTCAGGGTTACACCTAAGTGAAAAGTAGTGACTTTAGTGAATCATTTGCACATGTGGCAAGATTAGAGGCAATCAAACTCTTACTACAATTTCAACTTATCTTGACATCAAGTTGTTCAAAATGGATGTAAGTAGTGTGTTCTTGAATGGTTTTATAAATGAAAAGTTGTATGTGGAACAACCCAAAGGACTTAAAGACCTCAAGCATCCTAGCCACGTTTACAAACTCTCTAAGCCTTTGTATGGTTTGAAGCAAGAACCAAGGGCATGGTATGAGAGGCTTTCCAAGTTTCCACTTGAGTACTGGTAGATGAGAGGCAATTTGGACAAAACCTTGTTAACCAAGAAGCAAAAAGCTTCTTTTACAATATTTGAAATATATGTAGATGATATTTTCTTTGCTCAACTCTCCAACAAGCCAAAAAAGGTTTTGTGAAAATGATACAGCCTGAGTTTGAAATAAACATGGTGGGAAGGTTATCCTATTTCTTAGGTTTCCAAGTTAAGCAACTTAAGTATGGAACTTTCTTATTATAGGATAAGTATGCATGTAACTTGGTGAAGAAGTTTGGACTAGACAATTCAAGATCTGTCAAAACTCTAATTGGAGTTTTAAACAAATTATGCTTAAATGCAATGGGGTTGTAACTAACCTTTGTTACTATAATTGAAATGTGAAAAAAAATCAAGTATCGACTTTTTGAAATCTTTCAGTGTGATCAAGTTTTCTTAATTGAAGAGATCTATTTTCTTAAGAAAATTAACCCTAAAATATCTTTGTTATTTGATTCCATATTGAAGATGTTCGAGTTAATTTTAAGGAGATTAAAGTTCTGATTTGTGTTTTCTGTACTAACTAAAGATATGACTAAGGCAAACACACATATTGAACAATAGTATAGCTACGGTGAGTAGAGATATTTTATCCACAAAGACTAAACGTATTAATAATTACCGTCTTCTTATTATTTAGCTGACAAATTGAAGTGTTGTGTTTTAAACTAAAGTTACTAAACTAATTTAACTAAGAACTCAACAAAGAATAGATCATGAAAATAATTGAAAGATAACCAATAGGAGAGACAATACCAAGGAAAGAATCCATCTAAACTTCTTCTATCATTAAGAATCTGAATTAAATGATTTGTTCACTTGATAACTTGATCCGTAGAAATCCCTGATTATGCTAATATCTTTTTCGAGAGTAAGAACAACTGAATCTAGGTTGATTAATTGAAATCACTTTCTAATTAAAACCCCTATTGTCGCATTAACTCGATTTATGGATTCCCCTATTAGATTTGACTCTAATTCAATAGATTTATGTCATCCTATTTCTAGGATTGCATGCAACTCCACTCAGTTATGCTAGATCTACTCTTAAACAAGGACTTCTGCTCTACTGAATTAAGCACACTAAACATGAATTAATATCCCAGGAATATTAAAATAAGAAATAAGCACACATAATTAAGAACAAGAATCAAGTATTTATCATGTAAAACAGAAATTAAATAATAGAATTTGTCATAGATTTCATCCTCTCTAGGTATCTAGGGAATTAGTTTATAATTCTAAATAAAAACATCTCAAAGTCAGAAAAACCATAAGAAACAAAGAAACTCATAAAAACTTCAGAAGAAATTAAAAGCGATCTCGATGGAAATTTACTTCAGAAGTGGCTCTAATGGTATTCCTTGAGTGTTTATTTCGATCTTCTCTAATGGCTCCCATATCTCTTCTTCTATTTCGTATTTATAGACTTTAGAATGCTTAGAAAGCCTAAAAATTATGTTTTTCCGCGTATTTGGGAAGTAAGGTGTGAAATCGACACAGGTCGGCATATGTGTGTGTGCCCAGCTCGTGGGGCTCTTGAAATCTGCTCTTTTTCTCTAATTTTCGCTCATTTTGCTCCCAAATGCTCACCTAAGTATAAGAACATGAATTAAAGGGATTAGAAGCACAAAATTTACCAATTTTCATATATAATCATCTAAAAATGAATTAAGAATGGGATTAAAATATGTTAGTTTTATCATTTTTCAAGTTCATATTAATTGAAGTTTTGACAAGCCAATATTTGTCTATTTAAGAAAGGGTTGTTTATTGTTTATGTACAAGATTGATAGGTCTTGTTTATTATGAGGAACTTATTTTTGTGTATAATTTTTGTAAACAAATTGTTCTCTTTGGCCAGTTTGTAATTAGGTTTTTAAAGAGAAATTCGTAATGAAAAGAGTAATGTAATCAATGTATAAGAGTAAAGTTGCAATTTTGTGAAAAAAATGAACTTAAATTAATATCTTGTACTATAATTTGGTAGTAAATTACTTTTTAAACTTAAAAAGTTCCTTAGTCGAGTCTATCTCAACCTTTTTTTAAAGGTCGGCCTTGACTAGGTCTTTGTCAACCCTTAAAGGTTAGCTTATGTTGACTTATGCCAACGTTTTTTTCAAAAGTGGCGTGGCACCTATACCAATTGTACTAAAAATGACCTTTCCGGAAGCTTTGGAAAAAGCATTGCAACACCTATGCCAACCTTTTTTGCATCGTCTTAAGTAAAAAAAAGGTATTGTGATAGGCATGTTTTGTTGTAGTAAAGTCAAACTACACAGTTATAAAAAATTTTTCAATTAATTAAGTAACTTCTATCTCCCCTTAGAATTTTTACACTTATAATTAGTAAGATGAATTGCAGGTGGAAGTCAAAATCAACCACACTTTGCTTTATCGAGCCATCAAAATAATGGACATCAATCAATCAAATATTACCAATAGACTTAGCATATGAATCCATCAATCAAAATCATCGAAAATAGAAGACTTAGGTGTTCTTTCAATTTCAGTTATATTTTTATGAGGTAAAGAATGATAACAAATTATTGAGGTTGAAAATGGATCGAGCAAAAAAAGCTAAGGAACTCTGAATTTTAGCACATAGGTTAGGTAAGGACTAAAGAGTTGATGAAGGGGCATTGACCGCTTAAGAAAATGATGGGTTTTTTTTTATATATTATAACTTTAGTTTGTTGGGTTTAAGCTGAGAGAGGGTTACAGTTTTTGGTATGATGAACTACTTTGTATTGTTTTAATATTAAGGTCATTTTTGTTGTCTGTAACCGTAACAGAGAAGTACCAAAGTAATATGGAGCCAAGGAATAGAAGATAAGCGGGTTGGCAGAGAACGGTCCACATTTAGATTATCGAAAATTAATTAAGGAGAAGTTTAATTAATCTATAATATCTTGTTTGTTCTCACTTTCCTCCCCGCTAAAGTTCATTTAGGCTATACATGCATTGAGATTTTATATTTGAGTCTGCATTTAGACCCTACTTGTAGGAGGCTTTGTGCACTTAAACAAGAATATCTTTGAACCTTATATTGAAACTTCTCATCTATTAGATTTGAGTATGCATTGCATGGTTAAGACAATGAAACAAAGAACCACATGAAATAGACATTAGAATGGCTATAAATTGTATACTAGTTGATATGTTTTTGGGATGCGCATTTTGAGTTTGAAGGAGCAACAAAGGATGTATGCCTACTACAATACATAATTAAAGGGGTGTCGGAAATTGAAATTTTCATGTTGCATTCCCATATACAAGTTCATAACGAAGAAGGTGATAGAGATTAAGATAGGTTTTATAATGTTAGAATATACGACTTAAGTTTATGGAAGTGAGCTTGCTCAAAATGGAACTTTGCTTTACTCCCTTCAAAAATTGAAAATTTTTAAGTTAAAGATAAAGTTACATTTTACATAAAAAAATTTCGAAAATATGAAAATTTTAAAATGTTAGCATTTAGAAAAGGTAGTATTTTGTAATTATTTCATTGGGATAAATTATTCTTTAGAAAAAAAATTAAATTACTGAAATTTTATAAGTAAAAAAATAACTATAAAAGATGAATAATGATATTAAAAATAAATAATTTTAAAACATGCAATACGTATATCATTATATTTGTAAAAATATATAAATATTTTTAATTATATAAAATATATAAGATATTATGAAATTAAATAAAAATTGCATTTTGAAGTTTTTATTTTTTTTAATTTTACAATGGGACCGCATGTATAAAATGAACTTGAGTTACTCAAAATGATTTTTGAATTTTTTTAAAATTTTTGAAATTCTTATTGTATTTGCCTAGGGCTGTTAGGACATGGTTCACTTGTTGTATTTGTAACACCTCTTACTCGATCCAATAACAAATTCGAGCAAGACAAGTCACATTAAAAGTTTTCAAAATTTTTCATAAAATTAAAACCGTTGATATAATACTAGATTTTATCACACTCACATATGGATGAATGAAAATATTTTATATTAAAATATATATTTATAAAATTATTTGAACAAATTATTATTGATGGAGTGGTAAGAGATTTTCACATGAATTTGTTGGTCATGTTTTAGATTCTCAAATAATGTTTTTCAATTGATTTATTTGAAGATTATCTAAAAGTATGAAAAGACTAAAATATTGTTATTATTATTATTATAATATTAATAACCCTTTAAAATAAGATATTTTAGTAACTTTACAATTGAGTTGGTGTTGAGTTGGCTCGTGACACCAACTTAGTAAGCCATTTTATTTATAAAATATATAATATTTATTACCCTTTAAAATAAGGGTATTTTAGTAATTTCACAACTGAGTTGGGGTCGAATTGACTCATGACACCAACTCAATCAACCATTTATATATAGTATAGATTATTGGACTTAATTTCAACCTTTGAAATTCAATTTCGTATTCTATATCAAAATTTATACATATATCCATCATTCGAGCTTATTTCAAAAACTTAATTTTTATTCTCACTAATTCATCTAAAAGCTCACATACACAACTTAAACAAATATTTCAAATCACATAAAATCATAACCATTTCAACTTACCAATTTCAAATTTCTATTTTTTTTAATTTCATACATACTTATTTATCAAATATTTCATGGAATCAAGTAAAAAATTATTATGCCTAAATTTATAAATAAATGTTTTGGAATTGACAAAACAATCCCTATTCCTCTAATTTTAATTTTTTTTTACAAAATAGTCCCTAAAATTAAATTTTTTGCAATTTTATGATTTAGTCCTTGAAATCCCAAATTTATATAGTTTTACAATTCAGTCCCTAAAAATTAGATTTTTCTTATTTTGCAATTCAGTCTTAAATCCCAGTTTTCACAGTTTTTCAAAACAGTTATTTTTTTCTAAAATTTCCAAATATTTATAGTTTGGTCCCTATTAACTCAAATCTTATCGCATAACATCTCATTTCTAAGTTTTCAAATAAAAAACCATACTTAATAATGAAAATATTAAAATTTCAGATTTCTGCATTTCGACACTTAAAATTTTAAGTTTCAACACTTAAATTTTTAACTTCACACTAAAATTTCAGAATTTCCACATTGTCAAAACTTAAAAACCATACTTAACATCTAACTTTCCACATTTCAATACATTCAAACGTGGGGAATAAGGAACAAATAGTCCTATGGATTTTTTTATATGGTGGAGTCCAGTGTATATCCTTAGCATAGAAGCCTGAGGACACATGCAACGGACCATCGTATATTGAAACATGAGGACAAGTCCAGCGGATTGTCATAACTTGAAGCATGATGATAAGTCCAGCGGACTGCCATAACTTGAAACATGAGGACAAGTCCAGCGGAATGTCATAACTTGAAACGTGAGGACAAGTCCAGCGGAATGTCATAACTTGAAACGATAGGTTAAGTTCAACGGGTTGTCATAACTTGAAACATAAGGAAAAGTCCAGAAAATTGTCATAACTTGAAACATGACGACAAGTCTAGCAGACTATCATAAATTGCGTATGCTCATGGCCATGGGACTTGTATACATACATGAGGCTTTAAGCTGTAGACTCTGTAGAGTCTCATACTGGAGAAGAACCCTCATAGGTTTATCATATACTTGTACACAAATATCTCTGTAAAGTATATCTGAACCTCCACAAAGCCAAATAACATGTGGCAATAAGTGCACTATTATTTTTTCATCTCCAAACAACACATACTTCCCAAGCTCCGCATGTAAATCGTTTAACATTCAACAGATTCACACATTCAACTAATCATATTGTTTACTTGTACAAAGCCGAACATACCAAACATTTCACCACAATCACTAAAACACATGACAACCAATGGATCATTCTACAAGACAACATAATAATTAGCAATTTACGTAGTAAACATCTCATCGGTACTACAAGCTTATGCTCGTAACAAGACATGTATATGCATACCAACACCTAACACATATCATCATATAGTAAAGATGTCACAATAGAGCCATATATTAACATCAATCGAACATGCAATAGAATTTTCCAAGAACCACATTCCAAATTACCACACTGAACATGCAAGACAAAAAATGAAAGTTTGAGTTCAGGAACTCCCCAACAAGTATTCATGGAAGCCAATACCACCTTCTTTTGTTTAGTTTCTCCATTGCCGCTTAGTCATTCTCCTTCATTATTAGCAGTTTGCCAAAATCTCCATTGCTCAAACTAAAATGTTTGTTTCCACCCACATGCAGACTATTCCCTTATTCCTTTTTCTATCGCTTGTAAAATAAACCAGAGAAGAAATGGAAGAAAGGTAATGCCAAGAATATGAGAGGGTCCACCCCCCAACTTTGGTTCTCCCCTTTCCCTTTTATACCCCTATTGCCCCTTGATTTCTAGAAACCAGTAAACATTGTAAAATTTTATAATCCTCATCATTATGTTTCTCATTAGGGAATTGTGTAATTATATCTCAACCATTTGGTTTCTCTCTAAATATTTCCCAATCGGCCACAAAAGTATCCCTTAATTACTCTAAGGCTCGCTTCAACCCGAATTTTTACAACTTGGTACTAAATAGTTGCCATAGGGAATAATAAAAAGAAATTAAGTAACCTAGGGACTTTGATTCAAATATATCCTGGCTTTATTTTTGGACTGAGGTGTTACACCTCCAATGGCTCTATTCAATTTCTCACCAACCACAACTGTTAGAAATCAATTAGAGGCTATAAATACCAGCTTTCACAGCTTCTACAATAACAAGAGAGATTACAAAAGATCAAGAGCTATCAAGAAAGATCAAAAATCTCTTTTATCAACCTTTTATACTTCAATTCTTCATCTTTTTCTTGCAAACACTTGTGAGCCCTCATTGTATTCCATTAGCTCAATTTTTTTATTGTGTGTGCCTCATTGGTAAACATTCTAATCTTGTAAGCGTTGTTTCTTTTTTTGCTTATTTGTTTACTCTTTTGAAATGATTTAAGTCTTAAAATTTGGGTAAAAATCTTAAGGGAGTTGTAAGGTTAATCCTTTTCTTCAAAGGTTGATCAAATTAGTAAATTTGGAAAGTCCTTAGTGGTAGAAAGCTAAGGTAGTGGAGTAGGCAATTGGGGCTAAACCACTTTAAATTTTTTGTGTTTATTGTTTCATTTTGTTCTTTTTGCTACCACAATTTTTAAAGGTCAATTCAACCTTCTTGGCTATTACTATTGATTGATTAAGCTAACATGAATGAATTCGAATCAAACACGGAATAAAAAATTATGTACTTTACTTTTAGTGAGAAAGCAAAATTCTCTCTTTAAGAAAAACTAGTAGAATTGTTATTCCAGAAAATATAATTTATTCTTAGAAGCAAAATTCTCACTATTTTCGAGTAAAATAGCAATATTGCAAAGTTGTATATTTAGCTCTACAAGTGCCATCCATTTATAGGGAGAAGAAGTGAAATCTTTGTTGAATTAGTAGAAGTCTGTTCCAATAACAAAACAAAATCCTAGTCTAATTAGGATTAGGAAGGGAAGAGGGCGGCACTACTTAAATATACTAGGGATTGTCGTCCCATATATTTAGCATGAGGGGCTTTTGGGCGTTTCCTATATCAAGTCCAATTATAAGTGCTTCCTAGACTTTTAACCTAGTATTTTATAATTCAATCCAACCTAATACATGTTTTTCTATTTTTCAAACATCAGAAATTAATTTAAATTAATTTCTCAATTAAATAATTTTCTCAACTTGGTTCTAATTCCGTTAAAATCATTACAACTCTATCATAAAAGAATCTATGAGAAAATATATTTAATATTTATACATTCAACGGATTCACAATGTCCAATTAATTTAATTTAATTTTTGAATTTCAATTAATTAATTAATAATTTAAAAAACCATAAATTAATTTTCAGCTCATTTCCATTTAGTGATTAAACCACACTCATTTACGGATGTTTCCTGTTTCTCAAACTTTGCCATTTCTATCTATTTCTGTCCATTTGCTTCAACATGTAATTCATTACAGGTTTCAACGAACTAGCAGAGGGACTGATTGGTCATATGTGATTAGGGCTCAAATTATTTATAATTAAGTTCTAACTTTTCGTCGATTAATTATAAACTCATTTAGAGTGTAATACCCCGACTCAACCTGATCGTCGGGCTCGAGCTACAGGATGCCACATCCATTGTTGGAGCAACTACCGTTAAATAAATGATGAATAAACCATTTAAACAATCGTTTCATGAACACATTCATATTACGATACTTAATAAATTTTTAGTCTTAACCGAACTTACGAAAGCTTTGTTCTTAACTGAGCATTAAATAGGATCAAATTATAATGTTTTGAAAATTTAAGGTTGACATTGTGACGTCACCTCCTCCATGTTGTGACGTCGACAAACAGTTTGTCACTAGCCTCTTGATATCGAGATGTCACATACTGTCGGTCGACTTTGTGATGACAGGAGTTGCTCGTCTCGATGTGGACTCTGTTTTTGGTAAAAATTAAGTCATTTGGTACCTATTTCATGCCAACCTAATCCTTGGTACATTTGATGCTTATTTGCACATCTATACTTGTATAAAACCAACCCAAAATAAGTTAAAACATATTATTTAACCATTTCTAACCATCCAATGCAACAATTCCATAATTTGACATAAAACATGCCAAT
This sequence comes from Gossypium hirsutum, assembly GCF_007990345.1. Taxonomy (NCBI): domain Eukaryota; kingdom Viridiplantae; phylum Streptophyta; class Magnoliopsida; order Malvales; family Malvaceae; genus Gossypium; species Gossypium hirsutum. The sequence continues at coordinate 35,012,532 of NC_053430.1, read as the reverse complement.
TCAACTTAATCCAATTCAACCTAATCAACCATGCCTTTAATCTTTCAATACCATTATATATAACATACCAATTAATCAAGAAAATTTTTCATTCAAGTGCCACGTTTATAGCTTATTACATTGCCAAGCATACACATATACACATATGAACATTAGCATTCCATAATTCAAACATTAGTCAAGTTCAAACTAAACTATCAATCCAAATTTGACACATATGTTAACACTAATCTACATGCCACATAATCGATTTAAAAAAATCAAAATTCTACAAAGTCAGAGTAGAACAGTGTGGTCTTCGAGTTGATTTAATCGACACATTCACCAAATCAACAATCTACAAGGAAAAGGAAGACAACGTGTAAGCATTTTGAATGTTTAGTAAGTTTACATGAAATTTACTTAACTTATATTGACATTACAACAATTTAGCAATTGAAATACATTGGTATAAAAATGACATTCCTTTGGCATCTTACACTTTCATGTACATTCAACAAATGCATCAAATAAGTTAGTTCAATTTCATGTCATGATCTTATAACACAATTATCTCACCCGGAAATGTTAAAGGTTTGGTATAATGAAATTTATGAATATTTAATTAGAAAATTTTCTATTTAAGTGGGTTCTAGTGTGATTTTGAGAAATCTGGTGAGCTGATTAGTAAATAGTTAGAATTTAAATTTAGTTTCATTACATTAGAATTAGGAGTTCCTTATTAGTGGGAAACATTATGATTAAGGGCATAATATTGACTGACTTTGGATTAAAGGAAACAATAGTGGAAAGATTATATATAAGGAGGATTCTTTTATTATGGTATTCATTTTCTTTCTTTCATCTTCTTTTCTAGTTCATTCTACAAGAAAGAAAATTAAGAAGCAATTTGCATTAAGGGAGAATCTAAGGTGTTAGCTTAAATATTTGAGAACTTAGCAATCTGGTAATCTTTCTAACTCTTATGTACCTTTCAATTTAAGAAAATTTGAAGGAAAGTCTAAGGATTTCAGCATAATTCATTTTGAACTGTGATCATTTAAGTTGTAGCTAACATTTATAACTCCTTTACATGTATTTGAATTAAGGTTTTCTTACCTATATACACCTTCGTTTTGATTTTTATATGGTTGATATGCTTAGCTAACCAAGAAAAAGTAGGCCCGAGTGATAAAATGAAGGCTAAACAAGTGTAAGTTGTGTAAACCCTAGGTATTTTGTTGGTGAATTTCTAAACTCAAACTCTCTATGGTTGTTTTATATACATATTAGTACAATGCTATTATGTTTTGTTTGACTTCATGTTTTGTTAATGATGAGTTAAATTATTGTGGGTTGTTTGTTGTACGATTAAAGTAAGCAAAGTAATGATTTACAGATCTATGTTTGATTGTACGTTTCAACTTATTGTTTTGTTAAACTTTCATTGCTAAAATAATTAATGAAGAAGTTATCATTGAAATGATCTACTAGATGATTTGTTTGGTATGATCTATGTTATGCTATTAATAAAATGATCAGTTGAATGCTTTTTATGTCTTTTATAAATATGTATGATATGCAGATTATAGAGGAATTTTTTGGCAGATAAAAGATGAAAAAAGGTCACGTTGTGTACTTTGTGCCACATGTTATCTAACTTTACAGAGGTTCGGGCAGATTGTACAGAGAATGTATATGTAGTATTTGGCTTTGTTGAGTTTCAGTTGGATTGTATGGAGATATATGTGCACAAGTATATGAAAACCCTGCAAGGGTTCTACGTATGAGACTTTCCAGAGTCTAAGGCTTAAAGCTTAATATTTGTAAGCAATCCATGGCTATGAAATATAATAGTTATGAAACTTCGCTGGACTTGATCTTTAAGCACATGTATGAATATGCTATGATTATGAAGTTCTTTTATGAATTCACATGAATGAATCCACTATGCTTATAAAGTTTCTTCTATGAATCTACATGTATGAATCTACTTTATCTATGAAGTTCCTTCTGTAAGTTTCCATGTATGAGTTTGTCATATCTATGAATCATCTTCTATGAATTCGTATGTTTGAATTTGCTTTATCTATGAAGTTCCTTCTGTAAATTTGCATGTATGAGTTTGCCATATCTATGAATCATCTTCTTTGAATCCGCATGTTTGAATCTACTTTATCTATGAAGTTCCTTTTGTGAATTTACATGTATGAGTTCGACATATCTATGAGTTATCTTCTATGAATCCGCATATATAAGTTTGACATACCTATGTATCATCTTCTATGATCTGCATGTATGAGTCCGCCATATATATGAATCTTCTTCTATGATTTCGCATGTATGAATCCGTATATAAGAGTTCGCATCTAGCAATCCGTATGATTTCTGCCAAATTAATCTAAAATGACTCTCTCCATTCATGGGTTTTATACTAAGGTTATATGTAACAACTCTATATGAAAAGACTATATGTTACATGATCTTACACCAGATAACTTCTCATGCATTTTGTACTGCACCTCTATGATGTTCAAGCTTGAACATAAGCTATGGAATATGAGTGCATAAGTTTTGTCTAAGTGAGATCTGAGGTGAATTCTTAATTGAGGTAATTTCTTTTAGAACTCATTAAGTTCCTCATGAACTTACCATGTTTCTCTTCCTTATTTCAGGTATTTCCAAACTATTATTCGAGGAAAAAAGGGAGCTAAGCCAAAATCTTCAAAGTCATGTTTGAGCATCTTACCCCTATTTTTGTAACATGCGTAAATATCGGGGAAAAGTGTGGTTTAAATTTCTGTTTTGTACTTGTTTGAAAATTCTTCAAATCTGTTTCAAATTGTATTTAGACTCATAAAGCTAGATGAACAGATTATTATAAAAAGATTAATATTATTAAAAGGTTGTTGCATATATTATATTTTCATAGTAAAACCCTATTGAATTGTTGATTAATATTTAAATTACTTTCGCTTATGATGTTAATTGAAAACACGTTTTGATTTAGTCGATTCTCGAATAAATATTTGAAAAGGAGAGCCCCGATACAAATGTTACATTAATTTGTCTTAGTCCATTAAATTGTTACTAAATTAAATTTTGTTATCTAGCCCTTATTATTCTTGATGTCTGAAGATATAAGAAATTTAATGGATAAGGAGATTGAAAGTAATATTCCTCACTTCCGACCTAGTGGGCCAGTGCCTACTGAGAGTAGAGGAGCGATAGGGACTGAAGCAAATAACGCATTGTTTGAAGCGTTGGGAGCATGGTTTGACATATTTGTAGAGATGCTCCACCATCACCCACACAACTTTAGAAAAGCCAGTAGAACCACCTGTTCCCTCTCATATTCAAGTTTCTCATGTGGCATAAGATGATCATGTGAAAGAGATAAGAAAAATAGGCACTAAGGAATTGAAGAGAGGAAAGGAAGATGATTCAGTAGCTGTAGAGAACTAGCTGTCAACAGTGTATGAGTTACTGAAGAATTACAATGCACTTTGCCTGATATCTTGAGGTATGCAATTTTCTTGTTGGAAGATAAAGCCTTCTAGTGGAAGTGAACAATAATGAGCATTACGCCTCAAGAGTAAGTCAGATGAGAATTGTTTTGCAAAAATTTTGAGAGAAGTATGTAAATCGACTTTTTATTAAGCAGATAAAAAGGGAATTTTTAAACTTGATGTAGGGTAGACTGGCTGTTCTCGAGTATGAAAAGGAATTCATCAGACTAAGTATGCCTGTAAGCTGATATTAACGAGGAAGAGTTGTTTGTAAGTTTTGAATAAGGACTTAATGAAGAGATCCTAATTGTAGCAGCATTCAAAATAAGAGATCTAGCCACCCTGTTAGCAAAAGGGTAAAAAATAGAATTTATGATAAAGGAGAAGGACAAATTCTAAGATCGAGAGAGGAATGAAGGGATTATTGGGTTTGATGGAGATTTTCGGATTCAAGAGGACCAGGGATGATGGGGGTTTTTCTTTAAGTCCAACACGAAGTCACTAACATGATAAATTCAGATAAAATTGTGATATACGTCAGACCATATCAGTGGCAAGCATAGAGGGTTCTAGAAGATTGATTCGCCTTCTTTGTGGACAATGTGGGAAGACTCATGCAGGTATATGTTAGAAGGTGACAAGTGTCTGTTTCGGATATGGAGAATAGGGCCATATGATTAGAGAAATTCCAAAATGAGAAATTAAAGGCACAGTACAATTTGCACGGGTGAATTGGGATGTAAGACAATTGGTGAGATTTAGAGCTATCGTGAGATTAGGCGCCACAATAGAAAACACGAGAAGGACTATTGGCAGATTGGGATCTAAAGCCATGGCCCACGCATATGGGATATGCGCTAAGGAACACGTGAAGCCCCGGATGTTATTACAGGTAACTTCTCTTTATTTCACATTAATATTCATGCATTGATTTATTCTGGGTCAATGCATTCATACATTTGTCATAGGTTAATCAATGAAGGAATTTTAAATGTTGAGTTCATAGAAATGAAGATATTAGTTACAAATCCTCTTGGTCAAAGTACAGTTGTGGATAAAGTGGTTAGGAGCTGCCTACTGAAGTTTTAAATTTTTTTCTTGCGATTGATTTAATGTTGTTAAAATTTCATGAATTCGATGCAATCTTGGGGGTTGGATTGGTTAACTAGGCACATCACAGTCTTAGATTGTCATGTTAGAGAGGTGCAACTATTAACGGATTCTAACGAATTAGTATTGATCTTTAAAGTAAAGTAGGGCATGAAGTGTAAATTGGTCTCGACAGCCTTGGTAAGAAAGATTGTTTTACAAATGGGGAATGCTTATTTAGCGTATATAATGAATAGTACAGTGGTACATAAGGATTTGGGGCAAGTGTTGACTGTAAGTCAATTTTCTGATGTCTTTCTAGATGAACTTTCGGAGGTGCCACCGGATCATGAGGTGGAGTTTCCTATTAAGATTGCTTCACGGACTGCTCCTATCTTATCTACTCCATATTGAATGGTTCCTCTAGAATTGAAAGAGTTGAAGGCTCAATTGCAAGAACTTTTAGAAAGGGAATTTATCCGCCCAAGTGTCTCACCATGCGGTGCGCCAATTTTTTTGTGAAGAAGAATGACGATTATGTATAGGTTATTGCCAATTGAATAAGGCGACCATTAAAAATAAATACCCTCTACCCAGAACTTGATCAATTAGCTGGTGCAATGGTGTTCTTTAACATCGATCTTTACCTTGGCTATTATCAAGTAAAGATAAAAGGTGACGATATACATAAGACTGGTTTTCAGACTCGTTATGGACATTATGAATTTTTGGTGATGCCATTTGGATTAACTAATGCGCTAGCGGTATTCATGGATTTGATGAATTGGGTATTTCAACCTTACTTAGACAAGCTTGTAGTAGTGTTTATTGATGACATACTGGTATACTCAAGAAGCGAATTTGAGCACGCAGATCATTTGCGGGTGGTATTAGATACTTGAGGCAAGAATTGACTGTACGCCAAATTTAGCAAGTGTGAATTTTGGCTGAAAGAAATAAATTTTCTAAGCCATGTTATCTCCATGGGTGGAATCAATGTGGGTTATGATAAATTCAAAGTTGTAGTGAAGTGGAAACTGCCAAATAATGTCACAGAAGTACGCAACTTTTTGGGATTGGCGGGGTATTATAGAATATTTGTGAAGGGTTTTTCAATGATGGATGCACCTATGACTCAACTTTTCCGAAAATATGAGAAATTTGTATAGTTTAAAGCCTGTAAAAGAAGTTTTGATAGATTAAAGACTATTTTAACTGAAGCACTTACCTTATCATAACCTGTGCCTGGGATCGAGTATGTAGTGTATATGGATGCCTCACTTAATGGCCTTGGTTGTGAACTCATGCAAAGTGGGAAGGTGATAGCATATACGTCTTGTCAACTCAAGCCATATGAAAAATATTACCCCACTCATAATCTCGAATTGGCTGTAATTGTGTTAGCGTTAAAGATTTGAGTGACCAAAATAGAATGAAAGGCATAGTTATGTGACCATTTTTATAGTTGACCCATAAAAAATAATTTTCAGTATGGCTTAACGTTCCATGTCTTTATTTAACAAATAAAATTTAACAGAATAGCTAATTTGCATGTTTCAAAATGTATAAGGGCTAATTTTCCCAATTTTTTCATTAGAGGGGTCGAAATGCAATCAACCCCTAAGTATAGGAACTTCTTTGGTACTTTTACCTTGACTGAGTTGGTGTCACTAACTTGCCACAAATTGTAGTGGCAATTTAAGTACTTTTCAGCTCTTAATGAGCTTGTTTTCTAAACATTTTAGTATCTTTTATTACATTTTTTATTTTATAGATTAGATTTAAATTATTGCAAAATAAGCGTTTTTATGCAATATTTCGAGTTAGTTGACCCATTGGGCCAATACCGGCCTTAAGGTAGTTTGAATGCTTTCATTAAGTGTACATGATACCTAATTTTATGCCCAAAAGCACTAGGAACGATAGTTGAGTCGCAGCATAATCTTTTGGGGTCGCAACAGAATCGAGCCAATTCCAAAATTTACATTTGAAGATGTATGTCGTAGCAGGCATAAGCCTGTGTCCTAACACAGGTCTAACGGAGGACAAAAATTCAGTAAGAGTGTTTCTGTCCGTACAACTCATATTTAGTGTGATTAAGGCTTGTATTTGACCTAAATTAGGCTGCTAACTTTGCCTATATATAGTTAAGCATAGGTTAAGCTTAGTGAGCTTTTGCCAAGCCGTTTTAAGGTGTTAGTTTAGTAGATTTAGGATTTTAATTTAGTTTTATTTTCTTTTAAAAAACAAGTTTATTTTCTTATTCTTTAACTTGGATTCGATTTGAGTTCAAGTATCCATTATTTAGTATTTTCATAATTTTCTTTTACATTCCTTTTATAAATGATGATATCTTGACAATTGTTAAAGGATTTCGCAGACACAAGCACAACAAGAGTCTAAAATGAACCAATTTCTATCTTTCATTCTTTTAATTAATTTAATTTGTGTTCTTGCATGATTAGTTCAACTTTAATGAAGATAATTATTGAATCGATAACTGGCTAAGTCCTTTAGGGAGATTAACGAGCGGATGTGAGAGTAATTAACGGAAGAATAAGGGTTTTTTATATGAATTAATTGGTATGTGTGCTTAAACCCTGGGGTTGACAATCCTAGGAAGTAATCTAGGTTAAACAAGGTTAAGAGATAAGTTTACCGAGTGAATCGTCATTTATCCCGGTCAAGAAAGTGAAATTGAGAGATAAGTGAGTATTGGTCGATTAATTAATTAGTAGATGGCAAGAGGTAATACTGGTTAGTTAATAACTAATTTACTAATAAAACCAGAATTCTGGAGTTAATTGCAATCATTGAGGAGAGTTAATCTTCTGCTTGTTGTTTGAAAGTTTTCTTTTGTCAACTTTGTTTTAGTAGTTTTGTTTTTATTTTATGACATCAATTTTTTGTTTTATTTATCATAATGTAATTTTTAGTGACTACTGTTTAGACCTGCCACTATAGAAAATATTTTTAGATTTAATTTAACCTCCCTTGGGTATGATCATCAAAATACTTATAGGTGCTCCGTTGTAACACAAAACTATATTACAATTTGACATGTTCGCTTGCAGATATTGCACTTTAATTATATATATTTTATTTGCACATTTTTTACTCCAAACGTTCGCACGTTTGGAGGCAATCAGACACCAATGAACTGAGTTCTAACTCAGTTAAGAAATTACTAGAAACCCCATTATTTTATAAAATAACAAATATTATTTTAAAGGTATTTATGTCTTTTTATAATTTGATAAATCTAAATAGATATATATGTGTGCGCATATAAATAAAAATAATAATATATAAACCTAAATAAATATCAATCATTTCAATTTTATCGTTTCAACCAAAATCACATTAACTTTTATATTAACATTTTATAAATTTATTATATAAATATATATTCATCCAAATCGTGATTATGTAATAATCTAATGTAATTTATGATTTTGTAACACAAGTTTATATGCCCGCTTACAATAATTAAAGTTATTCACAACTGTTTGAAGATTAATTAATTTGGATTTGAGGGTACAGATGTGACTAATGGGCATAACTATTTGTGAGGCTTACCTGTAAAGGCTAACTTAGTGTTAGTGTGTGTGTGTGTGTCATTATCATGGGACTTGTTTCAAGTACGCAGAAAGTACGCAACTTTTTGGAGAGCTGGAGACATAATTTTTAGTACTGTCTGGTGGTAGCAGTAGTTTAAGAAAAGAAACAATAGACGGGAAGATTATAAAAAAGCAAAGGCTTTGAGCTTGTAAATCATGATCTTTATAGTGCAGGCTTTTAATTCCCACAAGATAAAAGGAACATTTTAGAGAGATAAAAGAGGTGTTTGATTGGGCCCCTGCCGTTGTGGGTGGGAGAGGCCCCACACACCGCCCATGGCGATGCGCACGCTGTCTTACCAAAGCTAAAAACCCAAGGCCATCATCATCATCCATCCGATGCCTAGACCTAACCCTAACCCAACATCACTATACCCCCAAAAAATAAAGCAATAATCAAAAGAATCCCCCAAACCCAAACCCATAAACCACTTCTTCCCCCCCCCCCAAAACCATTCCACCCTCATCCTTCTCTTCCTCATTTCCTCCCAAACCCTTGACCGATAACTTATCTTTTTACGACAAAGGGGTTATCACTTCCAAAACTGCCTAAGAAAAACAAACTATCTCTGCCGATTGAAGAAATCAAGAAAGATGGCTTGATTCAGCTATTTTCAGCTGAAAATCTGGTGGGAGATGCTTCATAGCCCTTCCCTGTGCAAGATCGTATTCAATCCACCAAAATTTTTTAAAAAGCCAGAATAATAGGATTCCTATCATCTTTCTTTTATCTTTGTCCATCGAAACTCAGTTGGTTTGTTTGTATATGTTTGCTGTTTGTTGATTAGGTTTGAACTTTGAAGGGAAGAAAAGAAATGGACCCAGTCACAGCTCATGGCCGCCCTGTTCCTCCTCCTTTCCTCACAAGAGAGCTTCATCTAAATCCGCACCATCAATTCTTGAATCACCGCCAACAATATAACTCAGAAGACGAGCCCAACCGTGGCAAGAAACGAGATCGACAAGAAGCAGCAGCAACCACCACAAACGACACGAGTGAAAGCAAAGAAGTAGCCATAAATGAAGGTGAAATCACAAGAAAACCACGAGGCAGACCTGCGGGTTCCAAGAACAAGCCTAAGCCACCCATCATAATAACCCGTGATAGTGCAAATGCCCTCCGATCCCATGTTATGGAGATTGCCAACGGCTCTGATGTTATGGAGACTGTTTCGACTTTTGCTAGGCGAAGACAAAGAGGTGTTTGCATTTTGAGTGGGAACGGAACGGTATTAAATGTAACCTTAAGGCAACCAGGAGCTCCCGGTGCCGTCGTCACTTTACATGGAAGATTCGAAATTTTATCACTTTCTGGGTCGTTTTTACCTCCTCCAGCACCATCGGCCGCATCATGTTTGACAATATATTTAGCCGGCGCTCAAGGTCAAGTAGTCGGAGGAACCGTGGTGGGTCCACTTGCTGCTTCAGGTCCGGTGGTTATTATGGTGGCTTCTTTCGGTAATGCAGCGTATGAAAGGCTTCCCTTGGAGGAAGAGGAACAGCCAGTGGAGCTGACTCCTGAAAGCGGATCCGTAGGGTCACCAAGAAGCATGGTTGGTCAACAGCAACAGCAACTATTGCAGGATCCCAACGGATCCTTTGTTCAAGGATTGCCACCAAATCTTCTAAATTCAGTCCAATTGCCAGCTGAGGCTTACTGGGGCACAGGTCGTCCCCCTTATTAACATAAGCACAAAGTTTCGGGTTCTTTTCCCTTCCATTCATCTTCTTCCATAAGATAATATTCAAGTTTTAATTATAAGTCTCGATCATATATTCATCGGGCTTTGATTTGAACAAGGATGTACAATCTCATGGGTTTCTTCCTGGTGGAGTTTCTTGTTTTTCCTTTTCAGTAGTTTTTTTTATTTGTATGAGAATAGCCGTTCTCAATTGTTCTTCTGATTCTAGTATCTTAACGATGAAGAAGCACCGAAACAGAAGATGGCAGTCGTTTCTCAGTTTCTCTCTCCATTACCTTTAAACTTGTCAGAGAATTGTTCTTTGTACAATAAATAAAAATAAAAAAAGGACAACTTTTTTTTATTAGGTTTTCTTTGGCATAGTACTTCCAAGTTTCAGATTCTCTTACACGATCCAAATGCTTAAAGAAAACACTAGTTATAAAATTTTATCAGTTTTATGGGGGTGAAGTTCTAGTTAATATATATATTGACTATGATTATTGGTATTGTTATTATAGCATTAATTATATGAGTGTATTTGGATAAAATATGAAAATATAAGGCTGGTTGAGTTAATGTAGTGGAAGATTAAAGAGGTGGTCGGGGAAGAAGAAGGCAAATCATGGCTTGAAGAAAGCAAGGTGATGGGAGGTTATGGGCTTAGAGTTTTGCTGTCTTTTTTGCATTGTAAAGTATTGATCGTTTTTCTCTGACTTGCTAGGGTTCATTATGGAATCAGAGATGAACATTGGGTACTGGGTTACACGTGCGCTGCTCTGTCATAAACAAAAAAAGAGAAAAAAAAAAACACTACTCTTTTCCGAGGCAACCCATTTTCCATAAACTTCACCATAAAAGCTCCAACAATCTCAATTCTCACGCGTTAAAGCTGATCTCTTCTCTTGTTTCCTGAAAAAGATAATATATATTTCAAAATACATATTGGTACTGCTGCAAATTACTACAAACTTTTAAACCCTAGCTAGCTTAATCTTTGCAAGCTGATACTAGCTAATATCTCATTGTATGTAGCCATGTACTTTATATGTACAATTAGTATCATCCCAAAATATAATTCCCTTCCTCTTCCTTGACAGACCATGCATGTGCAAGTTTGTTGGCAGCTCTTCTTTTTGGTATTATGATCAATACAACCTAAATTTCTTTCATCTTTCCCAATTTATTGCCATACTATTTCTGATTATGAGAAGGAAAAGCTCACTTTTGTATCCTTCTTACAACATTCATCTATTTTTTTTTTCTATAGAAAACAAAACCATCATTTTGGGGATTGCTTAATTTAAGTTGTACAAACAGTACATAACATTTTCAATTCACAGGATTTGGATTTTCAAATATTTTTATCTTCAACTTTGCATTTTTGGGGGTCAATCTAAGTTGAATACTTGGGGGTTGATTAATTTTTTTTTTGGCCAGTGGAGTTGATTAATTTATTATTGTTATTATTATGCTAATTTTGCCAGTACAAGGTTTTACCTACTGATGTAAAGTTAATGTCACATGACACTTCAAACTCTGCGGCTTTTTCACATGTTGGAGGTAATAATAGAGTGGACCATATATATGTATGAATCATATATGTGATGTGGCTTGAGACAATTCCATGCTGGTTTTCATGATCAATATAACACTGGTTTCTTTCTTCTTCTTTTTATAATTGAAGAGGATAGATATAATATATGAAATCTAATTTAAACTTACAATATAATATTTTTATCATTAAATCGATTTCTTAATTCTTGAAGTGCACTAATTCAATGATATTACCAACTATATATAATATTAAGATTTTTTCCCCTTTCCTTTCCCATGTTTGCACATTTTTGATGAAACTAAAAGTGCAAATCATATGTAGTGGCCACTTTATAATAGGATAGCAATTAACATGCCCCACCCTCTACTTTCTTTCTCTCCATGAATGCATGGCTTCAGTATATATTTCGACCTTTTATAAGTTTTTAAATTCTAATATTATATATATATAATATCTAGAAGTGTTAAATGTAGTGGTAAGGCATATTGTGCTTTTAAAAGAGTACGTAGGTTCAAACTTTATAATCAACATGAATATTGATCGTAAAATGGGCTTGGATCGTAAAACCATTTGATAGAATTTCTCCATCAAATATTAAAATCTTTTAGATCTAAATATTATTAAAATAAAATCCCTAGAATTGTATAAACAATTATTCTACGATCTTTAGAATAATATGACTTTCACAAGCTAAAGAAATACTTGATGTGGAAGTGGTCACTAGACTTGACGAAGAACATGAAGAACACCCGATAATTGATTTCTCCCTCTTGACCTCTTCCCTTAATTACATAAACCCTAAGCGATGGAAGCTATAATCTTTAATGTGTTTTTGTGAGGATTAGTTTATAATGAGCAACTTTTAATTTGGTACATCCATCAAGTAACCGAATGAATGGATAGAATTTAACTTCTATTCAAAGTAAAACTCTTATCTCCTTTAAATTGGGTCACATTATTTTAGACTTAATTAGGTCCATATAATCGGGCTAAAATCTTAATTCTTCCACTTGACCCAATGAGGTAAAACAAAAAATTTAATGGAATAAACTTTAAGCACGCATAAAAAAACACTCATCATAATTACCACATTATAGTGAATTGCAAATGTAAGTTATGATGGTTGTATGCTTCTTTCCATATACTACAATATTGCAACTTAATATAATAGGGTTTTAAGTACCTTTAAAGATTTTCCTATTTTACATAATTTCAAAATTACGTGCACACAATCATAATAAACAAAACATATGTCCATTTTATTTCAGAAACACCATAATTGAGTTCAAAGTGTCAAAACATCATAAAATTTTATTCATTAATACAATCAAGATCCATTCTTGTACATGTTCTTTAAATGTATTTGATTCTAAGCTTTAGTTAACGGATTTACAATCATAAAATTAGTTTTGATATGCTCTAAAGGCGTTCTTTGTTTCTGAACGTCCTCCTTAACTACAAAATGTTTTAATTCCATATGTTTTGCACCTTTGGAATATTTGTCATTTTTAGAGAAAAACATTCATGTCGAATTATCAAAATAAATTTTAAGCAGCTTGGTAATGGTGTCGACTATCGCAAGTCTCGAAACAAAGTTCTACAACCATAATATATGAATAGTAGCCTTAAAACATGCCACAGATTCAACTTCCATCATATATGATGCAATGACAGATTCTTTAGCATTGTTCCATGATATAAATCCTTCAATAAGAAAAAATAAATAGCCAAATGTGGACTTTCTACTGTCAAGACATCTAGCAAAATCTGAATCTGAGTATCCAATCACTTCCAATCGATTAGATCTCCTATACGTGAGCGTGTACTTCTTTGTTCCTTGTAGGTATCGTAAAACTTTCTTTTTAGCCTTCCAATTATCAATTCCAAAATTACTTTGATATCTACCAAGCATCCCAACTACAAAGCTAATGTCAGGTATTGTACAAGTTTGGACATACACTAAATTACCCACTATAAAAGCATAAGGAATTGATTCTTGTAACAACCCGATTTTTATCGATGTCAAAAAACTCGAATAAAAGTAAAAGTTCCTTAAACCAAGATAGCTTGAGTATTGAATCAAGTATATTTATAAGTTAATTTTAAAAATTAGAAACGACATTTATAAGATAGTTGATTTAATTTATTAAAGCAAATAATACAGAAACTAGATTGTATAATGATTAAATTAGTTGAAATTGATTTGGATTTGAGTAGGGATTTAAATGGCAATTGAACCAAGGGCTAAATAATAAATTAAACCAATAATTCATGAAGTTAGTGGATGAGCTTAATCACCACCGTAGAATTCCACTAAAATGATTAAGATTGAATTTTCGCGATTGATATATATAATTTTAAAAAATGAATAAAATAAAGTTAATATATGTATAAGTTAGTGGAAAGAGAGAAAAAGAGAATCACTTCACCATTCCGTGTAGAGCAAAGAAGAAAAAAAATAGGAAAAGTTTCAAAGGTTTCTCACCATTGCCGTCCCTTTCATGCCAAGGTATAAGTAAGGTATAAGTGATTTTCTTTCAATTTTTTAGTTGAATTTTGAAGTTATGGTAGTAGATTAACCTACCCCAAATATTAGAAAATCCAATTGTTAAAGTTTTGAATAGATAAGCATGGAAATAGACTTAGTGAACTTAGAAGAGAAAGGTTGAAATTAATGGTATTTAAGTTGAAATTTTGTAGAAACATAGTGGGTAATATTAATTTAAGCTTGAATTGAGATTAAGTTTTATAGTTTAATACGTGAATAGGGATCTATTTGTATGGGATAAGAACTTTAAGGGTTGATAATAAATAATAATTGTAGGAGGTTTTTGTAGTATATCTATAAAGTCGAATTTAGATTCAATCGGGTAAATTGTGAAATATGAAAAATTTAAATATTAGTGAAATAAGATACTTGATTGAAAGTGTGTAAAAATGAGTTTAATTTAAATGTATGTATATATGTTAAGTTGAGAATTTATATTGAACAAGATTGAAAATAGTGCCGATATATTGCGGGACAACAGAAAAATGAAGTTGGACATGGAACAATAAATTTAGTTTCTACTTTCACAATTTGATTTCAATATATGTTTTATTAGATAGTTAGTTTTAGGCGAATAAAATTAATATCAAAAGTAAAGTCAAGTATGTACGAGTTCACCTATCTGGTTTTGATTGTGATGTGTCGAAATTTGTATTTGTGCAATGAGATTGTGATGTTAAATTATGGTAAATATAATATTAAATTATCTTCTATTAACGGTATCGAATAGAATTATGAATATAGTTGATATGCTATAAGATTCATTTTATGGGGATATTTCGAATATTTCGATGAATATTGAGTACACATTACTTCGATTTATATCGATAAATGCTGTAACAGTCGTTTTTCAGTGGTATTAGAAACAGTGATTTCGGGGCCATAAATCTGACAAACGAGACCATAAATATTATTATTTAATATTTACGAGTCAATTATAGTATTAAAATAAATTTTGAATTGGTAAATTATGTTATTTGAATAAATAATTAGGTTCAAATGGTATGACCCTGAAGTCAAGTGGTTTTAGAAAATGAGGTATCGGGACCTCGTTTTTATAAACCAAGTTGTAAATATTTTATTAAATATTTATGGAGTGTTATTAAGGTTCTATTAAAGTTTCGTTAAGGAATTTTAATGTTCAGATAGTTAATTAATTAAAAAGAATTAAATTGTAAAAGCTACAAAAGTTGATTTTTATTAATTAAATGGGTCAAATGGTTATGAAAAGGTGAATTAATGGACTCAAATGGTAATTAAACCATTCATTTTGATAATGGACAATTATGGGTATGTTTTTATTAATTTATAAGTTTATAACTTAGGGATAAAATGGTAAATTGAAAATAAAGTGTAAATTAAGTTAAAATAAAGTGGTCATCTTCCCCAAATAGGTTTCAACAACCGAAAACCATTTTTGGAAATGGGAAACTTTCGGCCAAATTGATTTTGGGTGAATGGTAAGTGTTTTAATCCCGTTTTTAATGATTGTTATGCTTTTAGGCTCATATTAGCTTAATCTAGTTAATTTGGGGTTCAATTTGTTAAATTGTTAAATGTTTAGAATTTTACCATGGATGAATTTGAGATATTTTTGAAATTTTATGGTAGAATTTTAAGTTTGGTTGTTAGATAGGACTATTTTGTAAAGTAATTTTTGGTAATTTTAATGTTTAAGGACTAAAATGTGAAATTAGTAAAATTACAAGGACTTTCTGTAAATTAACAGTAAATATGGGCTGTAATAGGGATCCAAAAAATTTGGCTAAGTATGAAATTGGACAAAAATGGTTAATTTGCATGTTTTGGGTTTAGGAATTAAATTGTATAAATGTAAAATATTTGGGGTAATTTTTTAAAAATTTCAAAAAGAACTTAACTGCATAAAATTAATTGAATTTTCTATTAGAATTAGAGAATTTAATGGAATTATAATTTTGGATCAAGAACGAGTGAAAAATCAAGGAAAAGAGAAAATTATCAAATAGCCTTTGTACTTAGTCGTTGCTGCAATTTAGCTTGTAAGTTCATATGAACTGTAATCATTATCATGTTAATTAAATTAAATGTTTACTATGTTGTTTTTAAGGTAAATGAATCAATATATGTGTGAATGTAACCACATTATGATGACTTGACAGAAATTGAGTCCTAGTTAAACCTTAAGAATTCTTAGGATACAAATGACATGTTATTAGAGATTTCATATTTCGAGTGTTGGTATTGAATATGCTACCGACGGATGAGGTCCTACATTGTGTGAGCAGCATCGTGTAGCTTACATTCTAACCCACAGCTCGTGTGAGCAGGCCCATTTCACAGCTCGTGTGAGCATTCATGTAAAATAAATGTTACGGTTATATGTATAGGCACACTTCGTGTGAGCTTTTCGAGTATTCGATGTAATTTTAGATGGTCCAACGGGCAAGAAAAGGAATGGAATGATAAGTGATTTAATGAAAAGGTTCATGACTTTATGAAAGGTTTAACGTGTATGTAATGTATCTTATGAAACCTGTTTATGTCTTAAATGAGTCTGTATGATTTGTCAATGAATCTACTAATATGTGAGCTTGATGATGCTTGAATAGGCTTATACTAAATTCCTAGTATTGGAAACGATAAGTAAGCAAATGGAATGAAACATGATCGCACGGTAATGATGATGAATTAAATGTTATGTTTATTTATATATGGTTGATTTCATATGCATCATGAACAAGTATGCTAACTTGTGAGTTTGATGGTGTTATATAGGCTTTTATTAAGCTTATGGCATTGGTAAAATTTTATACTTATTCTATAAAGTTCACTATTGAAATGGTATGTTATGTTTAAAGTTTATACAAGCTTATGTTTAAAGTTTATACAAGCTTACTAAGCATTCATTGCTTACATAGTTATTTTCTTTTGCTTTACAGATTATCGGAAGCTCAATCGGTTGGAAGTTTATCGGAGATTTATCACATTATCCATTGGACAATTCAATAGTTGTTAATTAATTTGGCTAAGGTTTATAATGGCATGTATAGGGTGTTTTGTAATTGTATTATGGTGTATGTGTTAATGATGTCTTGGCAAGTATAAGCTTTGGAAAGCTATGTTGGTTTGATACATTTTGATGCCTTACCAAGTTATGTTGTTGGGGTAACTTTATAATGCTTGTTTATAAGGTTGTCTTGGCATGTTAATGATAGTTTAAAAATGATAATTGAGCATTTTTATGCCTTGATGTTTATATATGGTTTATGGCTTACAATGTTTGTTTCGGTAAGTCCTTTTGGCCACTTTTTGACAATGAAAGTGTATGGCTTGTTGGTACAATTTGTTGGCTTGAAAATAGTCAATTGTGATGTGTTTTAGGTACCTAATAGTATGAGGCTATTATGGTATGTCTTGAATGGTTTGGAAATGGTTAAATATGGTATGTTTTTCCTTAATGGACTAGATTGTTAAATATGGTATGTTTTTCCTGAATAGACTAGATTTATATGCACAAAATGTGTCATATGAACTTGTTTATGTATGAGATATTTGGATATTAATGGTGGTGCCTTGATTGGCACATTGGTTAATTGAATTAAGGTTTTGGAAGTGACAAATACATGTGTGTTTAGGTGAGGTTTTTGATGCCTTGAATGTGTGCATTATTGATCTAGATGTTTTTGCATGACATGGTTTTGTAATGGCTTGATTTTAGGTAAATTTGGGTCCACACGGCCTGAGACACACGCGTGTGACTCAGTCGTGTGAGGCACACAGCCCGACAACACGGCCGCGTGTCATCTGACGATTTCATTATGGTACAAGTTAGTGAGTTACACGGCCTAAACACAGCCTGGCACATGGGCATGTGGGGCAACTTAAAGAGTTACATAGGTGAGGACACGAGCTGGGACCCGGCCATGTGTCCCTAGTTTGAAGGTTACACGGCTTGAGATATGGGCGTATGTCTCAGCCGTATAAAGCACACGTCTTGGCTACATGACTATGTAACCCATGTTTCAAAATTTTTGTGACTTTTTCCTAAACTTTCCAAATTGTTTCAAATTAGTCTCGATTTGCTTGTAAGCTATTTTTATGGCCTCAAACGCTCAATTTAGGGACAATATGTACGTATATGTTTGGTTTACAATGCGATTATATTATTGAATGATATTAAGTTTAAATGTTTTCATTTTTATGGTAATGCTTTGTAACCCTAATCTGGCGACGGATACGGGTTAGGGGTGTTACAAGTTCTGGGTGCATGTAACACCCCATACCCACCCTGGTGGCCAAGCCTAAATATTAGGATGCCACACCACCGTCTCATGTCATAACCAGCAAGAAAAATCTCATTCCAACAAAACATCCATCAGCTTGTTATTTGCATTGGTCTTAAGACAATCATACTAGCTAGTTATCATTATCACATGCTAAACTTACATTAAATAGTCTTATTGTAACACCTCTAACCCGTATCCGTCGTCGGGCTAGGGTTAAGAGGTATTATCGGACATATCGGAACATTTCTCAAACATTTCAGAATCATTATATCATCATAGTCACATATCATAACCAAGTCCTTTACGTAGGTCAACAAGACTTTAAACATGCATTAAAAAGGGGTCGGCACTAAACCGAGCACATACAAAATTTTTCAAAATTTAAACATTTTTCAAAGCTATACAGGTCACAAGCCCGTGTGAACAAGCCATGTGCCTCACACGGCATTAGACATACCCATGTGTCTAAGTTGTGGCAAAACATGGCATACATACTGACTTGTCCACACAGTCACAAGACACGCTCGTATGCCAGGCCATGTGAAAATTAAGGAGGCTACTGACTTGGGTCACATGGCTAGTCACACACCCGTGTGTCTAGCACGTGCTCGAAACTGACTTGGCCATACGGCCTACCACAAGCTTGTGTGTGCGATCGTGTGGTCTGTCCAGGCTCATTTTGAAATAGCCATTGAGCAATGCGGCTGAGACATACGTCCGTGTCCCGGCCCGTGTGGGCCAAAATAGGCCATTTACAAGGCTAATTTGCCACCCATTTAGGGTCCTCCCTACAAATACCATTCAAGCATCAAATACATTAAATTTCCAACCAATTTCAACCACAAAACAACCATCATTCATGCCATATCATTATCAACAAATTCCATGCTTAACATCCATACCAAAACATACCATATCATGAGCCATAATCAAACCAAAACATATTATTTATAACCTTAATATACTCATTCAATCTTATACCACATTCTTACCAATTCCACAATTAAGCATATACCAAAAACTTACCAAACTTAACAAATTTCTTGGCCATTCATAAACACATCATATTGATCATATTGCATCACATTTCATATACCAAAATCAAACCATAATCATAACCAAAACCAAGCCATATCACATGGCATGATAAACACTTTACAAAACATATTCATATACTTCTAGCCTATACATGCCATACTTCAATATATACATTTTCAAAAGGTACCAAAATAGAGTTCGATAGTGTGGTGATAATCCTTGAAGGTTCCCAAGCTCTCGATAGCTTCGATATCTAAAAATAATTGAAAACACACACAAAGTAAACTTTCAAAGCTTAGTAAGCGATATACAAATAATCTTATCATTTTAAACATATAAGCATTATCAAATTATATATATCCATAGTCAAATGCTATCATAACCAACATAGTTCATATACATTTCACATATTCCCAATTCATTTTTACATATAACATATTTGCTCATACTTATAACACATATTATCTATTGCACATGTACTTACCTTATATTCCCAAACATTGTATACATTTCAAACTTACCTAATTCGGATACATATTTCATGCGTTCATTCTTTTCTCGGAATGCCTGTTGAACCATTCAGAATTATAAGGATACGTGGATAGCTCAGAAAGGTCGTACAATGCCAACGTCCCAGTCGTGGTCTTACATGTAATCAAATATCGATGCCACTATCCCAGATAGGGTCTTACATGAAATCAAATACGATGCCGATTTCCCAGACATGGTCTTACACATAAATCATAAGTCGATGCCAACGTCCCAGATGTGGTCTTACACGAAATCACATATCGGATCCTGTGTCATGACATTTGTCTCCTAACTATTCCTAAGGTTCGTCCGGGGCTTTTCGGACGTTAAAACTTTGTCGATACTTTCTCGGATATCTCATGTTAAACTCATATAATCATTTATCATTGTTCAAGAGCATATAAACATTAATAATTCAATTCAAAATACATTTATTTGTATATTGGCTTACCTCGTACGTATTTGAACGAACGGAATCGACTAATCGACGGCTTTCGACTTTCCTCGATCTAATTCCGCTTTCTTTTGTTCTTGATCTATATAAATTCAAATTTGACTTATTCAAACTCACATTAGATTAAATTAATACAAAAACACATATTTAGGGCATTTTACAAATTAGCCCTCACATTTTCACATTTTGACACTTTAGTCTCTATTTCACAAAATCACAAAATCACATAATACACATAATTTCTTTGTACACATGCCTAGACGAATATTCATAGTGTTTTTATAAGCCCCCACATTTCATTTATTTCACCTTTTAGTCTCTCAAAATATCATTTTTACAATTTAACCCGAATTACTCAAATTCATCAAAAATTCAAAGACAAAACATGTTAATCCAACATCAAACTTCCATATATTATCATCAAATTTCATAAAACTCATAATTTCATCAATGGCTCAACTCAAAATCATCAACAATTTCAGAAATTCAAATATGGGCTTGATAGAACACTAAGCAACAATTACAAAAACGTAGAAATTATCAAAATAATCACCAAATCAAAGTGCCGAACCCTATCTTGTGTTTTTCTTCTTATTTTCTTAGTGATTTTCGGCAAAATGAAGAATAAATGAAGCAAAAATTATGTTTTGTTTAATTAATAAACATTAATTCATCATTTACCATTTTACCCTTGTTTTAATAACTTATAAAACATTAATATTAAGGTCATTTATGACCAATCCCACTATCCATGGTCCAATTACATAATAAGGACCTTTCATTTAATAAGACAAATCAATTAAACACTTTAACAAACAACAGGAAACTTTTACATTTTATGCAATTAGGTCATTTTATCAAATCGGGCACACAAACGATAAAATTTTCACACGAAATTTTCACACATACTAATTCACATATAATAAACTCAGCAAATAATATTAAAATACTTTTCTGACTCAGATTTGTGGTCTCGAAACTACTATTCTGACTAGGGTCTGAACCGGGCTGTTACACTTATAAACATGCATAAGGTCCATTCAGAAAAATTCTCAAACCAGGCCCGTAGGTATCGATACTGACACTAAGGTGTCGATATTTTCTTTAATTGGTATCGATACCACCTGGAGAAATGATACCAAACTTGCATTCTGTTTCTCGATTAAAAATCAAAGTCTAAAAAATTATCGGTACCTGTTGATGCGGTCACGCCCTAGAAACGCCTTTGGTCCAGCTCACCAAGCGAGGCTAGCAATCTTTTGCAAGCTGATCAGCTCGATCTTAGGCTATTGAGCTTGATTCAGCTCAAATTTTAGCTCAACGTTAGCTTATTGAGCTCGTTCCATCTTTTAATTTATGCACTTCCATCTTTTAATTTATGCACTTTAGTTGCTGGAATAAGCTTAAAATAATATTAGTTAATTTAGTTTAAGTTATTTAGTTAATTTAGTTTAAGTATTAAATGTGTCTTAAGTTAATTAATATGTCTAAGTATTTTCGGCATTAAATATGTCTTAATTAATTTGTATCAATTTGCACAGCCATTTAATTTGCCTGAAAACTATTTAATTTGTCTTAGCTCAAACAGCAATTTAAAGTGTCTTAGACTTAGACAACTTAATTGAGCTAGTTAATATGTCCTTACCGAATTTTAATTAATGTGTTTAGGTGATCATTCAGCTAGTGCATGGACGACATTAATGGGCACATGTGTTTGGAGCTGGAGTATTAAGCTAAATTAAAGTCTAGCAGTTGTTTCTCTTCTCCAAGGGGCTGTTTGTGAAGAGCAATGGATATGGAAGCTATTCATTTTCGTCCATTCACACTTGGAAGCTGTTGGAGATCAAGTGTTCACACCAATTTGGCTGTTCATGTATCACATTTCCATTAAAAATGGCTTTGCATTTTCAACTTCTCAAGAAAGGAATAAACACATTCACATTGTTAGAAAATTCCTTTCACCTTAGATGAACATTCAGGTTTGTGCATTCACACTTAAGGGGCTGCTCATATTTGGTTTCACACTTAATGTCCATTGGAGCTCTCAAGACATCATTTAACACCTTCAAAACCATTCAGCTGGTCAAAGTAGCTCATTAAAAGGTTGTTCACACCATTGGATGTTTTTGGGAAGCTTCAAGGAAACTTCAACTTAATTAAGCTGATATGAGATGTCCATTTAGTTTCTTTAATGACTATTGGCGTCTCCCATGCTAGGAAACTTCAAAGAAACTTCAAGGAAGCTTTAAGGGACGTTCTAGGAAGTTTCCAAGAAGTTTCAACTCATTTAAGTTGAATATTTGCTGCCCATTCAACTCCCTAAGTGCCTATTCGGCTAGCTAGATGTTTAGCTATAAATACTTAGCCAATTTTATGTTGTTAAGACTTTTTTTGCTCATTGTTGGATGTTTATAACATTTGTGAGTTTTTCAACTCTCTTAATTCCTTTTAGACTCAGCTTGACTTATCTACTTTGCTAGTGGCGTCATTCTGTTTCTTTGAACTTATCACTCCTAAATCGAGTGTGGCGTTCACCCCATTGATATCTTTGGTTCCTATCTTCCTAGATAGCAGGTCAATATATTATCTTCCATCTTCCATCTTCCATCCATCTTAAGCTTCGTATAAGGTTTGGGTCAATACTTTTTATAGTATTGGTTCTTCCTTGGCATTAATCCTATTTTCCATTAATACTATCCATCTTAACTTTACCTTAATTTCTTTGTTTAGCCAATATACCATTAACCTATCTTAAACACTCTTTGAAACCCCTTTGTTTAAACCATTACTTAGCTGAATTTCATATAAACTCCAAATAAAACGGAACTTCTCCATTTTACGATCGGGCATCTAAGCGACTCGAATCACTTCACCGAGGGAGATTGTATCACCTGTTGTGAAGTATTGATAAATTTACCCCGAGTATCGATACTCGAGCAAAGGTATCGATACCAAATCTCTATTCTGACTTCTTGCATGTTTCAAAACACAGAGGTATCGATTTTAAAACCTGATTATCAATACCTTTGCTCCAAACCTCGAAAATGCAACTTACATAAGCAATTTATCTATTCCAATTTAGTTCCTAAACATCATACATCAATTACTTTGACAAATAATCATTCAACGTCTAATTAACAGTTCATTATCGCAAAACCATATTTGAGCAAGTAACGTCAATTCGTTCTCATGTTTATGAATCCAAGCATCATAATAACATGTAATCCTTATAAACCGAACCAAAAACCAGCAAATTGCCTAGAAGTTAACATGGCTATAAACAAGTCTACCAGATTGCCTTATTCCTCAAAACATAAACAAATGTAGAACACATATGAAATAACAAATAAGCTTGCTTGGATCACCCTCGGAACCACACCACTCACACCGGCACACTACTGATCTGCAATGGTTTAAAAGGGGGTGGGCAAACTTAACAAGCTTAGTGAATGCCTAGAATAACTACCATGCAAACAATTCATCAAGCATCAATGAACAACCATATAACACAACCTTAATGTCATAATATACTTACTCGTGCATTATTTTCTAGTTTTTTTTTTTACATGGTAAACATATTCACTTTTAAGCATATACCATATTTCACATATAGCCACCTAACATCTAAGCATATATCACCATACTCATATAGTCTTATGACATTTAAGCATATTTCATAATACTCGTAAAATCACATAACATTCAAGCATATACCACAATACTCTAAGGTATCTTTATAGATAAATTACATAATGGTCACATGTCATAAAAACATATCACAATACACACATATCCTTAAGTTATTATAATTTGCATAGTAACTACATACTCATTTAGGCATATACCACATTACACATATATAAATTTAAAGATAATTTGGCACTTGAGCTATGAAACATAAAAGTGACCTTTATCATCACTCGTTAGATACGCGGATCTCCAACATAGCAAACATAGACTCATAGAGCCAAACATGTCCCAAAAGTGAAACATAAAGCTAACACTCTCCTTATTTCCCTTCACATGTCTCGTTGAATGGAGCTTAGCTCACATTCCCTTATCCCTCCAACATGTCCCAAGGCCTTAATGCCCAAAATCACTTTACATATAGGTGAGTACTCACAATCCTATGTCATGCCAATTATATCCAACGGTTTCAAGATCACAAGGCCAAAATATCCAAAGCCAAACATATATTACTTACCGATTATCTGTGCGCAATCATTGTATATTTTCATCTTTAGCAAAACACTGTCACTAACATTTAACATATACATAACGTATACATATTTGCACTTTCACGATTGTTATCATAACTACATATTACATGTTATAGCATCTCATCTTAATTCACACATTCACAAACACATAAGCACTTTGTTCATAAGATGACATAGGTATGAGAAAGCTTACACTTGGAATTTAGAATAGGGGTTTAGGCTACTATTAAATTCCCAAATAACACATTGAATTATGTCTACAAGTAATTATTCCAAACACTCACCAATTACGCTTTCACTAAAAAGGCAAAAGCTCAAACTAGCTTTTCCTTGCCTTTGTCTCTACTCATAAAAAGTTTTATTGAATCCAGAACTTCAAACCCACAAAGTCACACAACAATACATCCAAAAATTAGTCAATGGATCATTACAAGCATACAAAACATAAGCCTAATCTAAGTTCTCATGCAACCAAAACTTATAACATAGCAAACTTTAAATTTGAATATCTCGATCTATACTTAATCTTTTCTCATAAAACCAATTCTGCTCATCTTATAATTCACCTACGACTAATTCTCAACCTTTAAACTACACAAAACTACTCAATTCAATATATCAACTTTTTCGACATGTTTTATGGCTATTTTCTGAAAATTCATTAAACCTCAAGAAATCTTTAATGAAATATCAAAGTAAGTTTAGAAACCTTCTAATCATGTACAATTTGAAATCACGTTTTTATGCAAAATCCCAAAATCCACCATTAGTGACCCAATTTTTAGTTTTTATTTATAACATGTGTTTTAACGGCTAAAAACTTAGTGTTAAATACTAGATAACATTGAAAACTCATAAGGAATTGAATCGTTACCTTAGTTAACAAAAAATCGAGCGTTTGATCAAAAACTCGAAAAACTTGAAAGCTTGACAATAGATGAAACTATGATATTTTTTGGTGTTTTTCTTGGTCTTTTTATAGAGGTTTAATGTTTAAGGGAGATAGAAATTAAAGAGGATTAGGAATTGGAGTTCAAAATTGATTGAAATAGCTAGAGAGAATCAAGAGACGGCAACACTAGTTTTGAAGGTTGTTTTTATGTGAAATAATTTGGAGACTGGGGGTTTTAGCTTGAATTTTAAAATCTGCTTAAATTGCTTCATAAAAACTCTAAGTTTTGAAAATTAGTCCTTTTTGTAAAATTAAAGGTATTTAAAACTCATTTTTAGAAATTGGTTTAATTTTCTAAAAATCATAATCGAAAACATTACTGGTATATCATGTCGCAAAATTTCAAACACTCTAAGGCTAAAATTCCTAAAATACCCCTAAAACTCATAGGCCTTATTTTGGGGTGTTACCGTGCATATTACTTTGGACATTCCAATGAGTGTTAGACATACATTTCTTTAGTTTATACCAATGAGCGATGGATGCATATTGCATCAGACGCTCCGATGAGTGTTAGGCACACATTACTTCGGTTTGTACTGATGAGCACTGGGTGTTGGAAAATTTTGGTTTAAAAATGATTTTTTATCACAAAGAAAAATTAAAATTTTGAAATATGAGTCAGTTTATGATATTTATAGTTTTAATTTATTCCCAAAAAATACATGTGCTTTGTGTGAGACGAATGCTAGACGTCCTAGACTTTCAATCAAATGACCTTCTCCTCTATTCTTATACCACAAATTGTTTCGAGTGTGGGTTTGAATAATCACGAAAAAAAATAAAACTAGAAACGATTTATTACTTTCAATAGGAAAGTAATTCTCTCTCAATAGAAATTGACAAAAAGTAATTCTCTCAATAGAAACTGACAAAATAACAATATCTCAAACTTGTATGAAACTTGTGTGTTTCTTGTGACAATAGTTCTAACAGTGTCATCTATTTATAGAAAGAGATAGTAGAATCTTGGTTGAATTAGTAAAACAAAAATAATATTTATTTAATAGAAAAACTAGTCTTCTAGTTGAATTAAATAATGGGGTTGATACACCCTAGTTCAATACACTAGGGTTGTTACCCCTCATATATAATATGAGGAGAATTCGAGCCTCTCCTGCATTGGGTACAATTATATGTGCATTTTAAACTTTTAAACCAGCACTTTATAATTTAATCTAACCTAATACATGTTTTCTTATTTCCTAAAATAAATATTATTAATTAATTAATTTAATTAGATAAATTTAAATTTTCAATTAAATAATTTCTTCAACCCAATTCTAATTTCGATAAAGTCATGACAAGTTTACTATAAAAGAATTTATGAGAAAATATATTTAATTTCCCTATTTAACGAATTCACAATGACTAATTAATTTAATTCCATTTTCAAACTTCAATTATTTAATTAAATAATAATTTGAAAAACTTAAATTAATTCTTAAGTCATTTCTATACTCAGTGAGAAAACACATTCCTTTGAGAATGTGATCCATTTTTATTCATTTCTATTCATTTGATTCTACATGCAATTCATTTATGGTTTCAACAAGCTAGTGGAGGGACCGATTGGACATATGTAATTAGGGCTCAAATTATTTATAATTAAGTTTTAGCATTTTGCCTATTAATTATAAACTTATTTAATCATGAAGTCATTCCATAGTAGTATCCTGACTGAGCTCTCCCTTATTGCATACTATTAAAAAAGTTACTTAGTACTCATCTAATGACCTTGTTATTAGTGTGTTACCCTCATAGTTTATCTTTAATCACTTTCAGATAAATCTATTCTCTCAATATGATCCTATTTTATATCATGGTAATTATTACATCTTTCATCTTAAATATTCAATTACTATAAAATAGTAATCAAGTCATTTATCATAAAGACAAATGACCTATGGCCACGTTTACTTTTCATCTATCATGTAATGCTAATGAGAGGATATCATTTAGTCATTAATTGGGTAATGAATTCCACTATTGTGAATGATGTTACATACTGCAGAAGTCATATACCCAACGCACTAACTTTCAGTTCCTTATCTATTTGAACTTAACCTTTTACTTATATCAAAGTATGCAAGTCACACATATATAGTCCGTGATCCACTCAAGATTAATGAATGGTACACTGTGAATGTCACAAGTGAATAAATTCATAAACAAATATAGGATCTATTCTACTTGGGTCTATCCTATGTATTGCCAGTTCACTCAGTCACATCTATGTCTTTATCTTTTAGGAGTCAATTGCTTCAATGCTTAAGACAAAACATCTCCCCAACTAGACTTGATAGACGAGATATTAGCCTTTCAATCAGTTTGTTCATTTTCGATTAGACTAAGGTCATGTTTAGGTTCATCTACTAATACAAGTTGTTTTTCTATATTACGATTGGACCATATAATACTGCTTAGTATTAGTTAAATGTTAAATGAACATTGAGCCAATATTTGTTTCCATTTTACTTTGCATGTAAAAATCATTGAAGACAATATAAATATTATTAATATAATTTATGTATATTTTTATTAAATTAATTTCTTCAAAAAAATACAAGTGTACACAAACGAAAATACTACACTTAGGGCACTAGATCTAATAGTTTCCCACTTGCCCTACTGAAGTAGATGAATCACATTTCACATTCTTATGCCCTCTATGTGTTTCTCAAAACTCTTAGCTAATAGAGTCTTGGTAAACAAACTCATAGGGTTTGTCCTCAGAAGCGATCTTTGACTACATTCACTATTCTGTCAATTATTACCGTATCACTTATAATACTTTCTATTAATATATTTTGTCCTCATATGATTTCTTTGGTGTTTTAGTTATTTTCGCATGGTTATAGTGTCATAGCCTTTAAAGAGATATTTGGTAATCTTTAAAGAGATTCAACAAATTCTAAAAAATAGTAATTTGTAAGAGATTCAATAATCATTTTAAGATATTTAATAATCTTGTAAGATATTTAGTAATTTAAAAAGTTATAAGAAATTAAATAAACCCTAAAATATTTTAAGATATTTTAGAATCTTTTAATAGATTCAATAAAGTCTAAAAATTTAATATGTAACAATTCCAATAATATTTTAAGTACTTTTGTAAGAAACTTAATAAGAGTTTAAGAAACTTAGTACTTTTATAAGAAATTAAGTAATGTTTAAGAGATTGTGTAATTGTTTAAGAGATTTAATAGTTTTGTAAGAAATTAAGAACTTTTGAAAGAAATTTAAAATTTATAAGAGATTCAATAATTGTGTAAAAGATTTAATTTAATAATTTACATAATAAGAATTTTTTTGAAAAATTTATAATATTGTAAGGAACCTAGTAGTTTTGTAAGAGATTGAGTAATGTTTTAAGTAATTTAGTAAATTCGTAGGAAAACAGTAACTCACAAAGTTACTGATCGCGTGTGAATACTGCTACAAGAGATATGAAATTAGGCGGTGTACGCTAGTATACTGGTCAGGTTGCAATATAGATTGTTACAACAGAACACGAAAGTATTCTAAGGATCGTACCCAAAGGTGGCTTGATTAAACTATTAATTAATTTCTACACTAATAAGTCTAAACAGTACTGAATCAAAACCATATTATGATAAATTATATAGAAAGAGTGAATTAAAGAAAACATGCAAAAGAAATCAAACAACGTAAATTAAGTAGTCGTAAATCTCTCAATACTGACAAAAAAAGACTAACTCGCTTCAGTGTTCATTGCTAACTCCTGATCTAGGGTTCTATTTAATCAGCTAGTAGTTAACCTAGTTATTACCTCTTGGCCTCTAACTAACCTAACTAGTCGGTAAGAACTACTTATCTCTCGACCTCACAGTTCAGACTGAGACAGACTAAGTGTTGCGTGATAGACTATTCTTTCAACCTCATCTACCTAAATAACTTCTTAGGATTTTCAAGCCTAGGGTTTAATCTCTCTCAACCCAAACCAACTAATCTGACAAGAAACCCTAAACAATTGGTAACTATTCCCACATTCACTTGTTAATCCCCCTTAGATTTTAGTTACCCATGCATCTAATTAATGAAAACCCTAAGTTGAATTTAGACATTGAAAAATATCAAAAGACAAAATAAAGAAGAAAGAAAATTGTTTTTTTATATTGATTGCGTGCAAACTAGAAGTCCATAGAAATTATTGAGTGATCTACAATCCGAACTAAGAACTGAACAAAAACTAAGAATAAAATAAAAAAATACAACTTCGAAAGCAAAACCCTAATCTAAGGATTAAAACTAAAAACAAAGAAAAAAGTCCTCTATTAAGTTCTGAGTAATCATCTTTATAGGAGTCATGGTAGATGACTCATTTAGGCCTAATACAATTGCTGAACATGACTAATTAAGGTTTTGCAAATGAAAACACCCTTGTTGATTTAAGTGGTCTCGTCGCAGCTGTGTCGCGACACTAAAGACAATATACTCCTTTGTGGTACGTTCAGGGTTGTGTCGTGACATCCTCTAGTATGGGTCGTGACATGGAAGACAATATGCTCCTTAGGTAGTCTAGAAGGTGTGTCACGATATCCAGCCAGCGTGTTGCAACATAGAGAGTGGCCTACAGACTCCTTGGCCTAAATTGGAGTTTTGCACACTCAATTAGCATGTTAGTTCTCCCTTAGGCCCGAATCGACCTAAAAGGTCATAAAACACTCCAAATTACTCAATTTATTGACTAAGTACTTAAAACAGAAATTGAATAAAAATAATACTTATTTGCTAGAAAACAAGGTTACTAAGTATTAAAATGACCTAATTTGCCACAACGAATTGTGGCAGATCAGTTACAAGAAATCAGGTAAACCTTAAAATGTTATCAGATATTCTATGATGTTTCAAGAGATTTGATAAAGTCTAAGAAATTCAATAATTTTCAAACGATTCAGTAATCTTGTAAGGAATTCAGTAATTGTTTAATAGATCTTGTAATTTGCTTAAGAGATTTAGTAACTCTATTAGAAATTAAGTATTTTTGTATGAAGTTCAAAATTTGTAAGAAATTAAGTAATTTTGTTAATAGATTAAATAATTACATAAGAAATTTAGTAATTTTACCTACTACTTGTTTAGTAAGTTCTAACTCTATTGGATTTGGTGTTTTAAGTGTAGTATTTTTTGTCTAAGTACACTTGTAAAATTATTCATGAATTACATTAATACTTTTTATTATTGTCCTCAAATGGTTTTTTTTCATACAAAACAAAATGGAAGCAAATGTTGCTCATTGGTTGTGTAATGTTTAACTAATATTGAGTAATATTACGTGGTTGAATCATAATACGAAAAAATAGCTTGTATTAGTAGACGAACCTAAACATGTCATTAGTCTAGTAAAAAATGAGCCAACTGATTGAAAGAATAATATGCTGCATATCAAGTCCAATTGAGGGAGATGTCTTGTCTTGGGCATCATAGCAGATGGCTCCTAAAAGATAAAGATATAGATGTGATTGACTGGGCTTATAGTATATCAGACTAGACCCAAGTAGAATAGATCCTGAATCCATTTATCGATTTATTCGGTTTTTCTATTTCCAAAAATAAACTTTAACATTCTATATTAAACAATTTTTGTTTATGAGTGTTAAAGTATTGGGTCAAAAGGCTCTAAAAGTACTCGTAATTGGACTTGATGTGAAAGAGACCCAAATCTCCCTCATATAACATGAAAGGGGCGACAAGCCTAGCGGGGATACAAATGTGTGCAGTCCACCCCACTGCTACTCTAAGTAGGAAATTGTTTTTCTATTTGCAATAAATCACTACAACTCAACAATGGTTCTACCTTTTCTTCCTATAAATAGATGATACCAGTAAAGCTATTAACACAACTTTAAGATACTGTTAGTCTACCGAAAAACAGAGAAATTTTATTCACAATTGCCAATTTTTTTTCCAGAATAACAATTCTATCAATTTCTATTAAGAAGAGAGAATTTCTATTTTTACCCTGAATAAAAGAGAGAAAACTTTTCTAGTTCTGTGTTTCGATTCAATTACTTGCCCACACTCACAGCAATTCGTGGTACGAGAATAACGGAGAAGATCGTTTGGTCGAAAGCTGGGAACAACGAACGTTCGCTAAGCCGAAAGCACAAGTATGAATTCGGTTAGGGTTTATTGCTATAAATATCATAAACAGGGTCGTTTTTCAAAATTTTAATTTTTCGCTGTATAAGAAAACTGTTTTCAAACTAGATTTTTTTTCCAATAAGCTCATCATAAGATCTCTTTAAAGAGCTCAAAGTAGAACTCCTTGACTTAATTACCCCTTACCTTATAATTTATTGATTAAAATAGTTAACATTGTATTCAATTATGTTTATTTACTCATTTTATAATAGTGTATAAGAACTAACTTGCCTACTATCTTAAAAAAAACTCAATTTCCTCATTTATTTTGAAGGGAAATTAATAAATTGCTTCCAACTTTATAGTACATGGATCTCTTGATCATTTATTCTATTTATAGTTCAAAATAGGCATAAGCATAAACTAAGTCTCTAATATTTACAAATTTTGTCCCTTTAGCCTTTTAGGATCAATTTGGCCTTACATATTCAAGTATTTTCCAAATTACTTTATTTTAGACGCAAAAGCTGGTTAAACTGTTAAACTTTTAATGATATTAATGTGACAAATTGTATGACAATTTATGTTACTTTGTTGTAGACATGGATAAATTTTCTAAAACTTTTTATGAACTTATTTTTTTTTTGAATTTCTATGAAGCATATGTAGATTATCATGTGAGTGGTCATATCATTACTATTAATATTTTAGTAGTCCAATTAATTTTTTCATATAAAAGAAAGTAAATTGACTAAAATTTAAAACTTAAGGGTCAAAGAGATCTAAAAAAATGTAGGACAAAAGTAAATTACCAAAAAAAAGCCATTTTTAAAAAAAATTACGAAAATAAACCAAATTGTTGAAAATTTACGAGAATGGGCCGATTTTGATAAAACGCTTCCATCTAGAGAAATCTCATAAAAAATACTTCCAGCTAGACACGTTTTCAGCATATTGACAGAAAAACACTTAAAACTAGAAGCACTTTTCGCCACATCAGCACTAAAAGTGGCAACACCATTTTTTTTGTGCCACCTATTAATATAGAAATAAAACTTATAAAACATGTCTTTATATAGACTCAAAGTCTCATTTTTCTTGTTTTCTTAAGCAATGTGAGATGAGATATATGTTTATATAAATTCATGAATAAGTTTGTAACTTGTTCTTAAACAATATGGGATATAAACATATGTATAACTAGTGATTCAATAAGAACATAAAATAATAACTCAGTTTTGCTAATATGACAAACAAGTCCTAATATTTTTTTCCAGCAAAAGGACATAGCAAATAGTGAAAAGCATATAATCATATGTAAACAAAACAAGGTAAATGAATTGAAGGAGGGATATAAAACAAAACAAATAATAGATGTCAGAAAATTTTCATACATAGCCTACAGATATTAAGCAAAAACAACAGCAATATTTTACAAATTTAAAAGAATATATATATATAACTCAAAATGACGAATATATATACACACAAAAGTTGGGGGGAGGGAAACTTACTAATACTCAATCGATTCTTTGTATCTGTAAGTTCCAGACACTTTTTGATCAGCATAGGAGGGAGTATCACCTCATTTTAATTTTTTGTGTGCAGAACATACATACATACATACATACATAAATACATACATACATCTACAATCAAGTTATACTTGAAAATCTAAATGAAATGACTCACCAATTTGTATCAAATTAAAACGATCTTGAAACGTCAATATAACATTCATGCGATTATTATCATATGCATGTGATTACATTACAAATCTAAATCCATACATCAACATGAAAGTGTTATAATATTAAAACGCACACTAATAAGAGTGAAAGAAACAAGTCACTAATACTATTAACTCTTTTTCCAAGATATTGCAACTACCAAAAGGATCACATAGTATATAGTACTATATACACATATCTTTAAACAAAATATGACTCAACGGTCCCCAAAATATTAGATTAAAGTTTTGTATATAACACTATATTAATTATATTTATATAACGTATTTTAATAAAATAAATTTAATGTTAAAACTAAATTTCTATATCAAATTATTAAACAATAAAATGATGTGAATACAATATTAATGCATGTGTTCATATCTATATAAATGAATTATTAATGTATAGAATATATAAAAATTTGTAATACTCTAAACGAATAAAAAATAATATTATGAATTGACATTATGAATAAAATTGTAATGATTTTCAACACATCACTTTAAATAAACTTTATTCACAATAAATCATAATAATAAATTATGCAAAATATAAATACAACTATCAACATGTAAAAGTTTTCTAAAAGGAAACTAAAACATAGAAGGAAAATATTTGTTACATCAATAAAATTTTTAAACTTTATAAGTAAAAAAATTATAAAATATAGTGTAACCTTTAATTTTATGTTATTAGTTAAAAGAGGAAGCAATCCTACATTGTCTAGGAATAAACTGCAAACCTATTCATAATTTTATATATACATATATCTCATATCCTATATTGCTTAAAGAAAAAAAGGAAGTGAGACTTTAGGTCTATATAAAAATCTATTTTATAAGTTTTTTTTCCTCATTAATATGTGGCACAAAAAAGAAAAATTGGTGTTGTCCCTTTTAGAGTTGTAAAAAATAATTACGTGACCTCCAGTATGGAAATGCTTTCTATTAGTTTTAATGAAATTATAATAAATTTTTAGCCCATTTAAACGTTGAAGTGTGTCAGAGTTAAAGGCTGCCTTAAGCCCGGTCAAGTCTAGACAGACCGTCTGCATCTTTAAGGTCCGTCATTTTATTTAAAGTGAGCCGAGAAGTGTACAAATTGGATTGGGTTTTTAAGACCCATCTTTAAGATCAACAGTGAAACGACGTCGCCTGTTGGGCTCAAAGTGTAAAATGCCCATCTTCTTTCTCTCACTGCAGGCTATCTATCCGACGGAATTGAAAGTTTCCGGAGGGAGAACCATCAGAAGAACGCAACTGGTTTCTCTTTTCTGTTTTCCCCCTCTCTCGTTCTCGCCAACTAATTTCGGAAATTTCCTTTTCTTTTGAAAACGATTGCTTCCTTTTTTTTTCCCCTAAAATTTGATCTAAGCGATGAACTTTTTTACTCGGGAAATTCCCCCATTTTATCATAAATGGTTAGCCAAATTGCTCTTCATCTTTAAAATATCTTGATTGCTTTCTTCGAGGATTGATCTATTTCTTCTTTTTCTTTCTGTTTTTGTAGATATGAGTTTCATCAAAGACATAATCGACTCTCTAAGCTCAATCATCTCAACCGATAGCACGCCATATGAATCAACGCAAAACCCTAGTTCTTCCACGTGTCAGAACATGGAGGGAATAGCTGGAAACGAACGCACCGCGTATAAGCTCAAAGGATACTTCGATTTGGCCAAAGGAGAGATCGACAAAGCAGTTCGAGCGGAAGAATGGGGTTTAGTAGACGACGCCCTGATTCACTATAAAAATGCACAGCGAATTCTGATCGAGGCTAGCTCCACTGCCACACCTTCATATATCGGCTCTAGGTATTTCAACAATTATCTTTGCATTTTGCTTTTGCTAATTGCCTGATCATTTGGTGTTGATGGATTATAAATTTGACTCCTCATATTTTGTGATAGTGAACAAGAAAAGGTGAAATCGTATAGGCAAAAGATATCGAAATGGCAAGGTCAAGTATCTGAGAGACTACAGGTTTTAAGTCGCCGATCAGGTTATTAGTAGTGTTCTGAATATTTATCATGTTAAGTGATTTTACAATAATTAAAATACATACTCATTTCGTTTATTATTATTTTTCTATCTTCTTTAGGTAGCACATCCGCGAACAAGGTATGGCTTTCTCAGTCTTATGTTAGTTAAATGTAAACTTAACCATGTTTATTAGATGGCAACTGCGTTATGCGGTTGTTAGTTACTGAGATTGATTATTGTCTTACAGTGTTCCCATTCTTTTATTATATAATGTTATACATATTTGCAGAACACCTTAACTCATGCACAAACTGCTGCAGTTTCACCAAGAGCATCAAATTCTAGGAGAGATGTGTTACAAAAGTCTCCTCGTAACCCGGTGGTGAGAAATCAGGTTGATAAAGTTGGGAGTTCGAAATTTTCTCAAGAATCTGGTAATGGTTATGAGTCGAAGTTGGTTGAAATG